>NC_044032.1:432394436-433594436 GCF_901765095.1 Microcaecilia unicolor
TGGGCCCACCCAAAATGTCAGGTCTGGCTACGCCACTGGTGTGGGGCCTGACTAGTGCTTTGATCTGAATTCTAATGGAGATCCCTCAACCCTTGCCTCAAACAGCAGATTGCCCTGAGCTGCTCCTTCTGGCCGAGCCAGATCTATAGTAGGCTGGTTTAATTAAATCCATACATCCCCAGTCAGAGAGAAGAAAACTATGGACTAACTGGACAACATAAAACTCACAACAGCAAAGAAATAAATGAAAAACCATAATTAAAAGCACAGCAAACCTCTCTTTCTCCCAAATTAGTTTGTTGTTTCCCTGGTTTTGATGAGTACCATAGAAATGCAGGAAAACAGCTCAGGGGAAAACCTCCCTTTCAATTAGTTACACCATATATAGCACAAACATTCTGATGAAGTTTTAGAAGAAACAAATGTAAAGCATGGAAAGCCACCAGATTTCATGCCATGCTATATTACTCCCATTCCTTACTTGGCTGATGGTAGAGTGATCGGTAAAACGTACCATTCTCTGGAAAGATCCTGCCTAGAGAGCTTTTCCTCTGGATTAAGGAGATCAAGGTCACTGCAGTCTGTGTCTCAGCATACTACTTATGTCAGATTTTGTAGAATTAAGGAGCAGGCACTAACATGCTTTGGGAAGAGCTATGTGGTTATTTTAATCGAAGCTTCACCCAGAAAGCATGCCTTACAGGCATTAGAAGTACAATACTGTATAAAAGAAATGCTGGGATGACAAATGGAGGGGTATTATCAAAAGTTTACATCCTAGCCTAGAAGAACATGGCCACAGGTAGTAACATGAGACTCTGAATATCTAACAGATAAATCTTGCTATCCAAGAGTTATTTCTCACCAGCTATAGTTAGAATTTAGCTTCGTTTAGCCTCTTGGCTGTTTCTTGTTAATGCTCATGAAAATGTGTCTATTTTTAGGATATGTTAGTGTCACACCATAATGAGTATGTTTCTAAAACTGCTGAAGCAGCAAAGATATATGTACCACAACAGAAATTTATCGTGCTTCAATTGGCAGAACTTTGCTGCCACCACATCAGAGATGTTATATTTGTGTTCATAGTTTTTGAATTTCATTTTATTAACCCTTGCTGGCTTCTGTGCAGACCTCTTTCAATCTGTTGGTTCTAATTTGGGACTAGAACACTACATCAATGAATATATGGTCAGAATACTAAGAGAGAACTTTAAAGCAATCAAAGAATGTAAGACCTTTGAAGTTAAGATGATGAAATATCTTGACACCAACATAACAAGTCTTAACAGAGATCTGTGTTTCTATCACATTATAAACCATTAAATTATGCTTCTTGGTCACCTTCTAATTATCCATCCATCTCTCCATGTTTCTCATCCCCTTCCCCCCCACTCCTACTTTTACCCAAGAGACTGTAATTGGAATGGTTTAATGTTTCACTTATATATTCTTACATGGGCAGACTGATAGTGCTCTGGGCCCCTGGGCAGAAAGGGTCATTGCCCCCCCCCCCATCCTCACACCACCGTGTCATGATGCCCCACCCCCTGCACACTAGTGCACCCTCCCCAGTCCTGCCTTGAGGAGCCCTGGTGGTCTATTGGCCTCTTCAGGGGCAGGAAAGAACCCTACTCTTTCCTGCCCACAGCTGCTGCTCTTCCTGCCATCGCTGTGTTGTCAAAATGGCTGCCGAAACTGTTGCAGGGAAGTCTCAGCAGCCATTTTGAAAATGCAGTGACGAAAGGCAGTAGCGGCAGCTGGCAGAAAAGAGTGAGGTTTTTTTCTGCCCCCAAAGAGGCTGCTAAACCGTCTACGAGAGTCCTTCAAGGTGGGTCCGCAGGCTGCTGTATTTTTATATTGTCATTCACTCTGCAGCTCCTCAGAACCTCTCCACTCTTATCTCTCCCTACATTCCTCCCTGGGAACTCCATTCATCGAGTAAATCTCTCCTCCTCGCCCAACTCTAGACTCCATTCCTTTTATCTTGCTGCACCTGGAATAGACTTCCTTAATCAGTACGTCAAACTCCAGCTCTGGCCATCTTCAAATCTAGGCTAAAAGCCCACCTTTTTGAGGCTGCTTTTAATTCCTAGCTTCTATTCACTTGTTCAGTACCCATGTCTGTTTTATCACTCCTACCTTAAGTAATTCCCTTATCCCTTATTTGTCCCATTTGTATCTCTTGATTAGATTGCAAGCTCTGTCCAGCAGGGACTGTCTCTTACATATTCAGTGTACAGTGCTGCATACATCTAGTAGAACTATAGAAATGATAAGTAGTAGTAGTATCTTTTGTTCATTTCTAACCTGAGGGAAAAGGTAGTAAAAAAATTTTATATTGTTAGTCCAATAAAAAAAGGGATTATCTTCTTTTCTTTTTTTAATTTTTATTAGTACCTTTGAAGATAACACTTGAAAAAATGAGTAAGCAGTCATCAGGTAGAAACTTACTTAGAATAACAAATACAAAGAAATAATGAATCCTGACCTACAATCCAGTCCTCAAAATTTGTGGAGAGGAAAAGAGATCAAACAATCACAGAATCTATAATCATAAAAAATAAACCTAGATAAAACTTTTCATAGTTTACAGAGATAGGGTTGTACAACTTACACTGCTGGTCCCTCAGAGGCCCTGTCCACTCTCTCCTAACCCTCAAAAACTGTCTTAGTATTCAAAGGATAGAGAAGGATTTAAAAAAATGTCTCATTTTGATATTTAACTACACATTTACATGAAAGCTTTAATAGAAAAAAAACTCCAAGAGCACAAACTCTAGGTCGCATCAATAAGAACTTGTTTGCAATTATTTTTGTTATTTTTGCCATTTTTAGAGAACAAAGTATGATATTTCTATGTTTAAAATGAAATATAAATAATCAATCATGGTCATTATCTAAAGTCATAGTCACCAATAAAATGGAAGGAATAGCTTCTTCGTCCTTAGAGAATTCCAAAAAAGTTGTCAAATTTCAGCTATCTTCTGATACGAAGGAGAGATGATCAATCCCCTCTTCTCCTGTTTTTTTCTTAAATGGAGGCAGATAAAATACTCTAGAGAAAGATGGAAGAGACTGAGTTGAAACATGAAAAATCTCAGACATACACCCCCCAGATTCTGTAAATGATGACCAAATTTGGGGCACCCTAATTTGGGCGCAGATCTCAGATCCACATGCAAACCAATTAACAAGCTGTTAACAACAAACTGCCTGAACCCAAATAAAACCAAGCTTCTCTGGGTCCCTAACACAAGTGGATACATACCTGACATAAAAATCCCTTTTGGGAAGTACGAACTCCCCCTCAAATCACAAGTCAGAAACCTTGGAATACAGTTAGATTCAACACTTACTATGATCCCCCAAATCCAAGTAACCTTCAAGAGCTGCTTCTACTATTTGTGACAGATACACTGCCTGTCTCCTTACAATGAGAAGGTAAATCTTATCCCAGTTGTACATGCCATGGTAACATCAAGACTGGATTACTGTAATGCACTATACAATGGTCTCACTTCAAGGGGCCTGCACCAGCTCTAATTGATTCAGAATGCAGCAGCAAGGCTCATAGAAGGTTGCAAGCGATGTGACCACATCATACCATTTTTGCAAAAACTTCATTGGCTACCAGTACAATACAGGGCTAAATTTAAAACTCTATGTCTGATCTTCAAGGCTCTGAAAGGAAATGGCCCTGAGTACCTGAAGAATAGGATGATCCTCCACACACTGCCAAGGACACTAAGATCCTCCCAAGAACTTTCACTAACCACACCCTCTCCAAAAGATATTACACGATGTGATACCTGTAAGCGAGTCTTCTCCAGAGTAGCCCCCACACTCTGGAATGCATTGCCTAAAAGGCTCCGCTTAACACAAGACTATCCCTACTTCAGGAAAAAGGTGAAACCTTGGCTCTTCAACCAGGCCTTTAATGGAAGAAGTAATTAACTTGTTAATCTCACTCACACACACACACACACACACACACACACACACACACACACACACAAGGAGTGACTTGGGCTGCATATACTGCAACGGGACATGTTTATCCACTCCTACCCTAGCTGAGATAATATCTAACCATCTATCTGACCTCATGTGCAACTTTCTTCAAATTAATCACCTTACTTTCTAACTCTTCCTACTTGCTTACCCATCTATATCTTACAACTTTGCCTTACCCTTCACTATCAATCATAATGTTTCATTACGTATTGTGTTAACATTGCAAGTAGCATACCATGCCATACTTCGTATTGTTAGTTGAATATTTTTACTGCTATAATTGCCTATTGCTCATGTTTGATCTATTCTTACTGTACACTGCCTTGAGTGAATTCCTTCAAAAAGGCAGTACATAAATCCTAATAAATAAATAAATAAATAAATAAATAAATAAATAAATAAATAAATAAATAAACAATCATCCATCGAGATTAATTGGCATTAATTAGGATTTGTGTGCTGACCTGCCTGCATGCTATTCTACAAAACAGCATGCCTAAATTGTCTTAAGCACAATTAAAAAGGGGGCATGGCCATGAGAGAACCATATACAGATTTGTCATATACCAGATTTATCATATACAGCTGCAAATACTTATTGGAACAGTAACAGATAAATTGCTCTGACCATCACCTTCCCATGTAACAGCAACTAGCTGGGTGGATACATAAGTCCATCAACACATCTCCAAAGATCAAAATCTGAAGATGGACAGCAATCACAGAGACTGGAATTAACAAAGACAGCGAAACTCCACCTATTCTCAGACAATAACTCAGAGACTACCTCTCTAATCTGACAAAAGAAGCCCACTTACTCTCAGACAAAGACTCTTTTAATCCTGTCAGATGCCTTCTGGATGTATATCACAGCATATGTCCAGACAGAAAGTCTTATGATATCATTAAAACATGTGACCAGTTGCCATGCTCAATCTCAAAACTAGATGAAACCAGTTATCAGCTATCCCTGAGTTTTCATTGGATTGAGTACACCCCACCTGACTTTAGCCTATGGTCCAACAAGAGATTATAAAAAGCATGGAAAATGCTCAGTTTGCTCTCTTACTCTGGCCATGCTCTCTTCGTCCGCTTCCTGATCTGGACCTTCACTGAGCCTTGCTAGACTTCACACACATCCCAGATAAGACTTTCTCCAGGCTCCAGCAACAACTCTGCAACAAGTTCCGAGAGAAGAGGACATTTCTATGGTAAGTGAGCACTATTTTGCTTTGTGCTTTGGGAAATTAAAGATTGGGGTTTAAAGAAGGAATTGTAGGTTAGTGATAGGCAAAATAAAAAAAATATAAAAAGCAAATTTTATCAACTAATCTCCATAGTCTTTTCCACTTAGTTTTAAAAACTTTGTACCACAGCATTAACAGTTAGAATCTAGCAGGAACCGACTGAAAATAATAAGAAACAGCATAAGAAATGTCAAGTCAAATGCAAAACGCTGATAAGGAAGGCTAGGAGGGACTTAAAAAAAACACATTGCGTTGGATGCAAAAACACATAGTAAAATTTTTTTTGGTATATTAAAAGCAGGAAGCTAGCAAAAGAATCGGTTGGACCGCTAGATGACCGAGGAGTAAAAGGGGCGATCAGGGAAGACAAAGCTGTAGCGGAGAGATTAAATGAATTCTTTGGTTCGGTCTTCACCGAGGAAGATTTGGGTGGGATACCAGTGCCTGAAATGGTATTCGAAGTTGATGAGTCGGAGAAACTTAATGAATTCTCTGTAAACCTGGAGGACGTAATGGGGCAGTTCTACAAACTGAAGAGCAGCAAATCTCCTGGACTGGATGGTATTCATCCCAGAGTACTGATAGAACTGAAAAATGATCTTGCGGAGCTATTGTTAGTAATATGTAATTTTTCCTTAAAATCGAGCATGGTACCGGAAGATTGGAGGGTGGTCAATGTAACAACGATTTTTTAAAAAGGTTCCAGAGGAGATCCGGGAAATTATAGACCGGTGAGTCTCACATCGGTGCCAGTCAAAATGGTAGAGACTATTATTAAGAACAAAACTACAGAGCATATTCAAAAGCATGGATTAATGAGACAAAGTCAACATGGATTTAGTGAAGGGAAATCTTGCCTCACCAATCTACTACATTTCTTTGAAGGGGTGAACAAACATGTGAATAAAGGTGAGCCAGTTGATATTGTTTATCTGGATTTTCAGAAGGCATTTGACAAAGTACCTCATGAAAGACTCCAGAGGAAATTGGAGAGTCATGGGATAGGAGGTAGTGTTCTATTGTGCATTAAAAACTGGTTAAAACATAGAAAACAGAGAGTAGGGTTAAATGGTCAGTATTCTCAAAGGAGAAGGGTAGTTAGTGGGGTTTCCCAGGGGTCTGTGCTGGGACCGCTGCTTTTTAACATATTTATAAATGACCTAGAGATGGGAGTAACTAGTGAGATAATTAAATTTGCTGATGACACAAAGTTATTCAAAGTCATTTAATCACGGGAGGATTGTGAAAAATTACAAGAGGACCTTAAGAGACTGGACATCTAAATGGCAGATGATGTTTAATGTGAGCAAGTGCAAAGTGATGCATGTGGGAAAGAGGAACCCGAATTATAGATATGTCATGCAAGGTTCCACGTTAGGAGTCACAGACCAAGAAAGGGATCTAGGTGTCGTCGTTGATGAAACCATCTGCTCAGTGTGCTCGTGTGGCTAAGAAAGCAAATAGAATTTTTCGGTATTATTAGGAAAGGAATGGAAAATAAAAATGAGGATGTTATAATGCCTTTGTATTGCTCGAATATTGTGTTCAATTCTGGTCACCACATCTCATTAGAAAAAGTGCAGAGAAGGGCGATGAAAATGATAAAGGGGATGGGACGACTTCCCTATGAGGAAAGGCTAAAGCGGCTAGGGCTCTTCAGCTTGGAGAAAAGGTGGCTGAGGGGAGATATGATAGAGGTCTATAAAATAATGAATGGAGTTGAACGGGTAGATGTGAAGTGTCTGTTTACGTTTTCCAAAAATACTAGGACTAGGGGGCATGCGATGATGCTAAAATGTAGTAATTTTAAAACAAATCAGAGACAATTTTTCTTCACTCAACGTGTAATTAAACTCTGGAATTTGTTGCCAGAGAATGTGGTAAAGGCTTAGTGGAGTTTAAAAAAGGTTTGGACGGCTTCCAAAAGGAAAAATCCATAGACCATTATTAAATGGACTTGTGGAAAATCCACTATTTCTGGGATAAGCAGTATAAATGTTTTGTACTTTTTTGGGATCTTGCCAGTTATTTGTGTCCTGGATTGGCCACTGTTGGAAGCAGGATGCTGGGCTTGATGGACCTTTGGTCTTTCCCAGTATGGCAATACTTATGTATTTATGTAAAAAGACTTCTTTTCCAGCAAGGATCTACTTCATCACTCCAACCAGCAGCCTCCATTAAAGTGAATTACCATTAAGACCTCTCATGCCTCACCTTTTCTGACAAAAAGTTTGCGGTGGGGGGGTGGGGGGGGTGGAGGGGAGACACAGCAAGCCATGAGTATACTCAGGTGCTTCAAAGTCCCTTGCTGCACTCAGGGTAGAGGACAGTGGTAGAGTGGCAGTGCTAGCAGTGGTGGCATGAGGAAAGGGAAGGGGGTAAATATGGAAACCTTGGGGAAGGGTTTAAGGAAGGAGAGAGATTCTGGACTAGGGAGAAAGGGAAGAGAAAGGAAGATGCTGGACCTGGTGGGGTAGGAAAGAGAAGCAAAAATGCTAGGCAACAGGGAGGATAGAAAGGGGGAAATGCTGGACTATGGGGGTAAAAGGGCCTCATGGATGAAGGTTTGTCTAAGACATCAGATACCCTTGGGTCAGCCCTGTAAATATCCAAGTCAGTGCTCATAATTCCCTGAGTATTTTACTAAAGGCTCTGTATAAGGATGCTGACAAATATACAAGTATTTGCTCCAGCAGTTACAGCATTTCACAGAATAACATAATTTTTTTGTTACATTTGTACCCCGCGCTTTCCCACTCATGGCAGGCTCAATGCGGCTTACATGGGGCAATGGAGGGTTAAGTGACTTGCCCAGAGTCACAAGGAGCTGCCTGTGCCTGAAGTGGGAGCCAAACTCAGTTCCTCAGTTCCCCAGGACCAAAGTCCACCACCCTAACCACTAGGCCACTCCTCCAAAAAGTGGATTACATGTCTAAGCACTGGCAACTATGTATGAAGGGCTAATCTTGCAACATTCATGTTTGTGTGCATATATTTGTGTGCAGGATTTTGCAAAACTACATGCACAAAACAAGCCATTTAGGAGCCAAGTGAAACCTCTTCTTTTAAGTTTTCGAGTTGGTGTTAGACCCCACAATACTGGGTATGTACTGGGTATGTACTGGGAGGTCTTTTGGTAAAGACCCTAGGCACAAATAAAGAGGTCGCTGGCAATTTTTGGACTGCACAGAACCCCCCTCCCCCTATGCATCCTTTAATGATTCTATATGTAAATCAGTATTTACACATTATGCAGTCTACATATGTACATTTCACTATTTAAATGTAGATGTACTGTGCAAGGCATATGATTAAACAGGATGGGGAAGCATCTTAGTGGTATATGGAGACATAAAAAAAAGCCCCCTTTAGTTATCCAGTGTCACTGTTATTTATTTATGCATTCTTCTATCCCACTGTTATCCAAAAACAAGTTTCGGTTCAAAGTGGCTTACAAATTGCATTCTGGTTAACAATGACAGCATTATGCCCATTCTTTGGGAGATTTATGCTATTGGATTTTAGAAGTCGTTTGACTTCCTTGGCAAGGTGATAATTATTTACAACTCACACACCACAGACAGCAATGTATCTATAAATGACAGGCAGTGTACACTAGGAGGCTTAATAATAAGGATGAATAGTATGCATATTTGAGATAAGAACAGTTGTTTTTCTTTTGTGTGTGTTTGTGTGTGTGTGTGGGGGGGGGGGGGGGGTCTCTCCTCTGACATCCTAAATATGGAATAATTGGCTCACTGAATGACAATCCAATCTGGAGTCTCATTTTTTTTTCCATTTTGAATTGCTTGGCTTGTGCATAAGAACCCATCCTCTATAAACTGACTGGCTACTCTGTTGGTCTGCCAAGTGCATGTTAACAACAAGTACTGAAGGAATTTTGAGGATGGCTAAGTGAGTATAGATGAGTCTTGCAAACTTATGTTTTCCTGCCTAGTGTTTAAGTGCTATTTGCTATAACATTCTAAGGGGCCCTTTTACAAAGCTGTGATAAAAAGTGGCCTTACCACGCCCTTATGTGGGTTTTTACCGTGCACTAAGGCCATTCTTACCACAGCAGTAAAATGGCTGATTTTCTCTTTTATTAATTAATGGCCATGTGTTAATATTGCTGTTAGTGTGCAGCTATTAAAAAATATTACTGTGCGAGCAAGTCCTGTCAATAATGTAGATATGCTAACTGGTTAGCATGGAAACACTGACTCTCTGCCCCCAGAATGCCCCCTCCATGATAAAAATAAAAATATTTTTAGCACGCAGTTTATGTGCACATATTAGGAAATTTCCACAGGACACCTACTACTAATCAGTTCTATAGCACTACTAGATGTATGTAGTGCCATACACTTTATATGCAGGTACTTTCTTTGTCCCTAGAGGACTCAATCTCTGTTTTTTGTACCTGGGGCAATGGAGGGTTAAGGGCCCCTTTTACTAAGCTGCGTAGGTGCCTACGTGTGCTGAAAGTGCATCAAATTGGAGTTACTGCCCAGTTACCACTTGGCCCTTGCAGTAATTTCAATTTTGGCACACGTCCGCTATGCGCTTCTGAAAAATATTTGTTATTTTCTGGCGCGTAGGTCATTCCACCCAGATTCTTTACCGCAAGGTCTATGGCTGGCGGTAAGACCTCAGACCCAAAATGGATGCACGGAAATTTTCATTTTGCCGCACGTCCAATTTTCAGCAAAAATAAAAAAAGAGGCCTTTTTTACAGGAACGCTGAAAAATGGATCAGCACGCACCCAAAACCCATGCCTACACTACTACAAGCCATTTTTCAGCGTGCCTTTGTATAAGGACCCCTATTGGGCTCATTTTCAAAACAGAAGGGCGCCCATCTTTCAACACAAATCGGGCGATGGGCGTCCTTCTCCCAGGGTCGTCCAAATCAGCATAATCGAAAGTTGATTTTGGGCGTCTTCAACTGCTTTCCATCGCGGGGATGACCAAAGTTCACAGGGGCGTGTCGGAAGCATAGCGAAGGTGGGACTGGGGTGTGCTTAACACATGGGCGTCCTCGGCCGATAATGGAAAAAAGAAGGGCGTCCATGACGAGCACTTGGCCAACTTTACTTGGTCCATTTTTTCTTGCGACCAAGCCTAAAAAAGGTGCCCAACCGGACCAGATGACCATCAGAGGGAATCGTGGATGACCTCCCCTTACTCCCCCAGTGATCACTAACCCCCTCCCACCCTCAAAAAAAACTTTAAAAATATTTTTTGCCAGCCTCTATGCCAACCACAAATGTCATACTCAGCTCCCGGACAACATTATGCACGTCCCTGGAGCAGTTTTAATGGGTGCAGTGCACTTTAGGCAGGCGGACCCAGGCCCATCCTCCCCTACCTGTTACATTTATGGTGGTAAATGTGACCCCTTCAAAACCCACTCCTTCACCCCTTAGGGCTATGGTAGTGTTGTACAGTTATGTGGAGTAGGTTTTGGGGGGCTCAGCACCCAAGGTAAGGGAGCTATGCACCTGGGAGCAATTTCTGAAGTCCACTGCAGTGCCCCCTAGGGTGCCTGGTTGGTGTCCTGGCATGTCAGGGGGACCAGTGCACTACGAATGCTGGCTCCTCCCATGACCAAATGGCTTGAATTTGGTCGTTTCTGATATGGGCATCCTTGGTTTCCATTATCGCCGAAAACTGGGGACGACCATCTCTAAGGACAACCATCTCTAAGGTCAACCTAAATGTTGAGATTTGGGCGTCCCCGACCGTATTATCGAAATGAAAGATGGCCGCCCATCTTATTTCGATAATACGGGTTTCCCTGCCCCTTTGCCGGGACATCATGCGAGGACGTCCTCAGGAAAACTTGGGCGCCCTCGTTCGATTATGCCCCTCCACGTGACTTGCCCAGAGTCACAGGAAGCTGCAGTGGGAATTGAACCTAGCTCCTCGGGTCACTGCATTAACCACTAGACTACTACTGAGCGCATTTTAAGCTGTAGTAATCATGCAGTAGTGCGTACCGCAGCTTAGTAAAAGGGCCCCAGAGTGTTCTGCAACACAATCAAACAGCATACCCATAGCAGAAACACGACAATGGCCACCTGTTTTTTTCAGGCTTACAGTTTGTGTGAGCCTATCTCTGGGGTCCTTTTACCGCAGCAGGTTAAAAATCCCCTAAAAATAAAATGGCCATGTGGCGGGGAACACTTACCGCCACCCATTGAGGGGCAGTATGGGCTCCCACGGTAACTGGGCAGTGATTACCACTGGGTTAGCGCCGCAGTAAAAATAACAAAAATATTTTCCAGTGCACCAGAAATAGTGCACGTTCAAGGCAGAACTACTGCTGGTGGCCGCGTTGGGCCAGCGGTACTATGGGGTTGCCGCGTTGCAACCCTTTCGTAAAGGGGCCCCTCACTTTGTATGGATAACAATTCATGGAAGTGGGGATGGATTACATTTGGATGATGTTTGCTTTTACTCAAAAATAGTTAGTTTCAATTATCTGACGTAAATGGGACCAACCATTGTGGGATAACTGAAAAGTCAGATAATATAGAAAAAGTGAACAATGCATATCTCATAGGCATATAGTTAGTTTGTTTTAAAGATTATTTATTAATGCCATTCAGCAACCAACTAACAACAGTTTTGTACATGTGCTTATACTATAATAAACGTTTTTTACAGAAATACTGTATATTCTTAAACAACACAACTGTACACAGTAGTGTACTGTACCAAATCAAGCACAGTTCTTGGAACAACACATTTTGATTAGAACAAATATGAAACAAATTATTTAAAAATTTTTGTGAGTAAAGTTTATTTTCTTGTTTTAATTCTCTTCCTTGTGGCAAGGTCACAACAGCATCTCAATAATATTACATCAGTAGCAGTTGCTTCCTTGTGTTGGTCCGCGTAAGCCAGTGCTGCCTCGATTGCCTTGACCTCTTTACTATGAATGACTAACAGTTTTATCTAGTCCACGTGCAGGCTCAGCACAGTTGTCTTCATCATCACCATCTTCTTCGTTCTCACTTCCATTCACTGTAGCAATCAGTTATTTCTTATTGCTCATCTTTCTGCATCCATCCCTTTATATCATCTTCCCAAACATTCTCACAGCCCGGTATTTCTTGTAACAAAGGAAGGAGATTGCCATCATCTTCCGCAGCCGCTTCATGTTCCGTGTGATATCCGTGTTCATTTTCATCTTCAGAAAGTAACTTTCTCCATGATCTTGCTTGAGTTTGTGGTTCATTTTCATCCCATGATTGAGCGATCCAGTAAATAACATCTTTAATGTTCATTTTCTTTAGCATTTCTAAAATTCCTTTTTCATTGTCCAATATACAAACGAGCATGGTTAGAAGCTTACAGTGATATTATTTCTTTAGTGTTTTGAGTACACCCTGGGCAAAGAAAACCCAAAGTAGGGACAGACAAATAGCCTTCCCAATATGTCCACTGTGAACACTCCAAAGGTGGGATCAAAAACAGTCAGACATTTATTGAAACATCAAATTGGAGAAAGACTCAACACGGAGCCATGTTTTGGCATACAACACCTGCCTCGGGGGGGTCATACAACTACATATAAACATATAGACAATAAAATCAGTAGTGAAAGCACAAGTGGTGTGATAAATAGTAAAAATTAAAAATATAAAATTATTATTTATTGCATTTGTATCCCACATTATCCCACCTCTTTGCAGGCTCAATGTGGCTTACAATTCATCATGGATACTGGAAGTAGAAGAGAATATACATTTGGTTTTACAGAGGGTTTTGGGTTACATGGTGGTGAAATACATGATAGTGTTAAAGCAAAAGACATTATAGAACATTTCAAAATACAAAAAATAAACAAGTTAACAATAAAATACTAGTCAGAAAAGTATATATGTGTATATACACATGAGGGTAGGACTAACTGAGCAATCAAGATAAAAATAACTATAGTGGCATTATAATCACTATCAGAACAGAAGAGAAGCTAAAGAAATACAAAAGGGGAACTAAAAAATGCAATGGCACAGTTATTTCCAGCCAAACAGAAAAAATAAATAAATAAATGTATCATTAGATAAAGTGTACAAGAGTATTGTAAATGATAAATCGAAGTGATTTGAGTTACTGTGAAACTAACCTTACAGAATGTTGCTCAACATGTATGTTGCTCAGTTTGTCTGCTGATAATTCATATACAGAATCAGTGAATAAACCTAGGGAATATAATGTAAATATAAGAAAACATAAAAACCATGGAATCCTTAGTCAGAATATGGGATATATAAAAATGTCCATGCAAGAGATTAGCCAATTTAAATAACTGCAAAAAACCAAATTTTTTGTAGCTCACGTAAATGTGGGTCCTTGGATTATAGAATTGCCTTTTTAGTGCTGAGGTGGTCTGTAAGAATATTCGGTGGCATTATCCAGACAGTGCTAGTGAATATTGGCAGACAGACACTTATCCATTTAGGGGGCAATTCTGTAACACTGCACCTATTCAGTCACCAGTGTTACGCCTGAAAATTCAATGCCGGCTATGTCCAAGTTTCAACACTGAATTTCTGGGTTTGCAGAGCTGGCAAATGCATAGCTGGTTAAGTATGATATTCAGCACTTAACCGGCTATGGGTTACCACATAAAGATAGGACTGACTTTTATGTGGTCTTATTTATACAGTGACTGTGGCTCCTGCCCAGTTAAATCGCCTTGGCCAGTTGTGCTGCTCATAATCCCATATGATTGAACCATATGGGTTGAATGTAGAAGTTCAGTGGATGACAATTATGTGAAAGTTTGTTTTTGATTGGCTGAGATGTCTGAAGCAGGGGCGTATCTGGAATCCGGCGGTAGGGGGGGCCACAGCCAGAGAGGGGGGGCACATTTTTGCCTCCCTACCCCCCCCCCCGCCCCCGCCGCCGCCGCCGCCGCCGCCTCCCCGCCGTCAACCCTCCCCCGCTGCTTACTTTTGCTGGCGCCGAGGTCCGACCCGCAATCTCCGTTTTTCGTCTTCCTCCGTGGCCATGCTTCCAGGAAGTAATGCTGCAGTGCTGATTCGTTGAATCCAGTTCGGCGTCTGACGTCAGACGTCGAACTGGATTCAACGAATCAGCACTGCAGCGTTACTTCCTGGAAGCATGGCCACGGAGGAAGACGAAAAACGGAGATTGCGGGTCGGACCTCGGCGCCAGCAAAAGTAAGCAGCGGGGGAGGGTTGACGGCGGGGAGGGGGGCCAGGGCGAAATCTGCGGGGGCCCAGGCCCCTGTGGCCCCACGCAGATACGCCCCTGGTCTGAAGGCTGTGCCAGAAGAGAGATGTTTAAAATAGTGCAGCCGCCATTTTTTGGCCGTGGATGAACATAGGAACATAAGAGTAGCCATACTGGGTCAAAACAATGGTCCCTCTAGCCCTCCTTTGCTGCAATATGGATGGGAGTGAGAAGTTGGAACCACTCGTCATTGGAAAGAGAAAACAGCCCCGTTGCTTCAAGAATGTTAAGCGACTTCCTGTGTCATACGAGGTTAACGCAAATTCATGGATGACTGGGGAAATTTGGAAGCAGTGGCTAAAGAAGTTAGACACTAGAATGCGGGCACAAAAGCATCAGATTTTGTTGCTTTGTGATAATTGTGTTGCACACAGTGATGATGTCAGTCTGTCTAATGTCAAGATGGTCTTCCTGCCACCAAACACTACCTCTCTGATCCAACCTATGGATCAGGGCATAATAGCCAATTTCAAACAACATTATCAGGCTTTTGTGCTACATCATCTGATAAGCGTTATGGATGACCAGACTGGCAAGGATAAACGTGCTGTTGAACTGGCTTATAATCTATCACTGTTGGATTCCCTACATATGCAGAAAGAAGCTTGGAATCATGTTACACAGGCAACCATTGTGAACTGCTACAAGCGGGCAAGCTTTGTTAACTACTACTACTCAACATTTCTAAAGTGCTACCAGACTTACACAGCGCTGTACAGTCAAATAGGAAGAGAGAGACAGTCCCTGCTCAAAAGAGCTTACAATCTAAAGGACATAACAACAGAGACAATCAAATTAGGACAGCATAGTACATCTGATTACACAATAGTTCATAGGGACAGACTAATAGATCTAAACAGCTAAAGACAATTAAGGTATGCAAATGCATAATACAGACAGATTGGTAGTGGTATTGAATAGAGGAGTAATGGTAAGGTTAAGTGCCAAAAGTTAAGGATGTGGAGAGGGATGAAACAGATGCAGCTGTTGCAAACGCGTCAGATGAACAGGCTATTGACATCCCAGCCGGTGTTACTGAAGAGGAGTTTCATCACTACGTAGCTGTTGATTACGATCTACAAACAACTGACGACAGCACTGATGTTGAGATATGCGCCTACATGCAGGCAACGGCTGATGATGAAACAGATGATGAAATGAGCAACGAGGCACATACTGACGAAATTCAACAACCTCCTGTCACTTTTGCAAGAGCACTGGAGATTCTCAACACCGTGCGGGCCTATCTGGAGGCCACTGGATGTCAGTGCTATGATAGTTTTTACCGTCTGGCAGATGTAGTCTATGGAACTCACAGAAACAAGAGTGTACAGAGGACTATGACTGATTACTTCAAGTAAGCCTAACATTAGTTAACGGAGACTGTATAACGTTAGTTAATGGAGACTGTATACTGTACGTATAATAAACAGTACTGTACATATGTTTATCAGATGTCAAGCTTCTTTGGGTCACAATGGTTAAGTGCACGCTCCGGTTAACTGCATGTATTTCTTTGGTCCCAGACCCTTGCACTTAAGCTGATTGCACTGTATTTCCATGTAACTTCCTTGAGTATCCCCTGTACTTTTGGCTCCTAACCACTACTCAATTCCCCTATCCTTGTTCCTTCTCACCCAGTACTTTCCTCGCCCTTAATTGTCTTGTCTGTCTGTATTTTTAGATTGTAAGCTCTATCGAACAGGGACTGTCTCTCTGTGTCAGGTGTTCAGCGCTGCATGCGTCTGGTAGTGCTATACAAATGATAATAATAATAATAATACTTTTGAAACAAGCAAAAAATTGATTCACTTCTACTCATTCTACACCACTCAGGATTTTGTAGATCTCAATCATGTCTCCCCTCATCTGTCACTTTTCCAAGCTGAAGAGCCCTAACCTCTTTAGCCTTTTCTCATATGAGAGGAGTTTGATCCCTTTACCATTTTAGTTGCTCTTCTTTGAACCTTTTCTAATTCCGCTATATTCAGATATGGTGACCACAACTGAATACAGTACTGAAGCTGAGGTTGCACCATGGAGAGATACAGAGGCATTATAGTATTTTCGGTCTTTTTCACCAAACCATTCCTAATAATTCCTAACATCCTATTTGCTTTTATGGCTGCCGCCATAAATTGAGCAGAAGATTTCAGCATATTATCTACAACGACACCTAGATCTTTTTCTTGGTTGCTGACATCCAAGGCAGACTCTAGCATCAGGTAACTATGATTCAGATTATTCTTTCCAATGTGCATCACCTTGCATTTTTCCTCATTAAAATTCATCTGCCATTTAGATGCCAAGTCTTCCAGTTTCCTAAGGTCTTCCTGCAATATTTCACAGTCCACACATGTTTTAACAACCTTGCATAGTTTTGTGTCATCTGCAAATTTAATCACCTCACTTGCCATTCTGATTTCCAGATCATTGATAAATATGTTAAATAGCACCGGTCCCAGTACTGATCCCTGCAGTACTCCACTGTTCAACCTCCTCCATTGAGAGAAATGACCATTTAACCCTACCCTCTGTTTTTTGTCCAATAACCAACTCCTAATCCACACCAGAACATTGCCTCCTATCCCATGACTCTTTAATTTTCTCAGGAACTTTCTGAAAAGCTTTCTGAAAATCTATATCAACTGGCTCACTTTTATCCACATGCTTATTCACGCCTTCAAAGAAATGAAGCAAATTGGTGAGGCAAGACTGCCCTTGGCTGAACCCATGCTGACTCTGTCCCATTAAACCATGTTTGTCTATGTATTCCATAATTTTATTCTTTATAATAGTTTCCACTATTTTTTCCAGGCACTGACGTCAGGCTTACTGGTCTGTAATTTCCCAATTCACCCCTGGAACCCTTTTTTATAAATCAGCATCACATTGGCTACCCTCCAATCCTCAGGTACTACAGATGAATTTAATGACAGGTTACATATTACTAATAGCAGATCAGCAATTTTATGCTTGAGTTCTTTGAGTACCCTTGGATGTATGCCATCTGGTTCAGGTGATTTACTAGTTGAAAGGTATACTAGATTTTTGCTTTGTTAAATTTTGTCACAACTGGATAATTGGACAATTTTTTAATATATTTTCTTTGATGTAGGAGATGGTATTCCCTGATATAGATGATGAAACATAGCTATGTCGGCAGCTATCCTCCTACCGTGGTACATTTCTAAAAGATAAGTGTTGTTGTCCTAAAAAATGTTCTAAAAAGATTTTTAAAATTTATATGTAAATATATGGTGAAAAAATGGACTGATGAAGAATTTATGTGGAAATTGATATCCCTTTGAACACTGCCCAGATTAGGCACAGCATTGAATATCCAGATCTAATTCAGCCCACAGCTGTCAGCAGCTTTAAAACCACTGACCCTGCAGACTGAATAATGGGGGAGGAGGGCAGAGGGGAAGAGGCATGACTTTTATAGATCCCGATCAGGACAAGAGAGTTGCCTAAGGTCACACTGCGACTCAGTGGAAGAAAGCACTCTTCAACTCATATCTCATGACTTCTCCTGCATCATAGTCCAATGATCTGATGATTAGATCACTTCTACCCCCTTAAGTGGTAGCAGGGAGTTCTGTGGGCATAGAAGCATTATGACAAGCCCATCAATTAAAAAAACACTCTGAACAATTTTGGACTTGTGTCTGATGGTATACATTGTTTTAAAAAAAAGGTTTTTGTACCTGTGGTAATATATACTGTGTAATTACAAGCAGCCTTTGGCATATAATTCTGCAAAGCTTGGGGAGGCAAAATGCTCCTTTATCATGGAAAAGCTGTCTAAGTTAGAATGACTGGAAGAGATTATGACATGCCAAAACACAAAGTCTGCCTCTTATGCACATTATTCATTATTTTCTTATATTTATTTAATAACCTGCTTCCTGGAAGTAATTTGTTTTGGACCATAGCACTGGGCAGAACATCAAAGGTATGTTAAAGAGTGGTAATAAAAAACTGAGGAGTTTGGTCACCGAGGTATCACATGTTGCTAATAAATTGCCAGTTAGCATTTTAAATGAAACAGTTTTGAAAACAGGAGGCGATCTGTATCCCAAAACTTTAGCCGCCCTTGCACTAACTAGGATACTAGTCACATGCTAATTATTTCAAATATCTGGATTTCTGAAATTACCTTTATCTGTCTGCATAAAATATATTAGGGCTGTACCGAATGTTTGTATTCAGTTCAATTCAGCCCCGAATAATGACCCAAATGAATTATTTTATGAACTGCGCAAAACATAAGGTTTCTTATTTTAACAGATAAGCACCTCTGATACAAAAACACTTTTGTATCAGAGGCTCTTTTACCCAGCTGTGGTAAGAGGGGCCCTGCGCTAGCGGCATTGCATGTTTTTACCATGCACCAAGCCTCCTTTTACCACAGAGGGTAAAAAAGCTGGAAAAAGACATGGCCATGTGGTAAGTTCGCACTTGTCCCATTTTGGGGGATCACTTACTGCCACCCATTTGAGGTGGCAGTAAGGGCTCCCGCGCTCACTTGATGGTAAAAATACGGAAATAAATTTCTATAGCACCAGAAATGGCGCGCACTGGGGGCAAAATTACCATTGGGCTGCTGCAGGCCAATCCTTAAGTAGAAGGGCCTATTAGTATCCATTGAATAAACACTAGGAAAACACCATTTCTAGAACTATCTTACTTTCCCCTGTATTCGTGGCAAGGAAGGTGGAGGTGTAACTATAGCTCCCTCGCCATTGTTTCCCATGCAGTGGCCACAGCTAGGTCATGTCACACAGGACATGATTCTAGCTTGGGATGCTCCTGTCTAGAAAATGAAGTCAAATAAAGACCATATGGCCTAGTCAGTCTGCCCTTCCATGCCATCTACTATCCTATTAGAGTACTGCGTACTCCTATGAGAGATCCTATGTATCTGTCTCAAGCTTTCTTGAATCCTATATACTTGTCTCAAGCAGCCTTTGTTTCATTCCCACCACTGGGAGGCCATTCCATGAATTCACCACTCTTTCCGTGAAGAAGTATTTTCCTCAGGTTACTTGCAAGTCTGTCCACTTTCTATTTATTGTTTATTTATTTATTGGGATTTATTAACTGCCTTTATGAACAGATTCACCCAAGGTGCTGTACAACAGGACCAATTTAACATAACAATAGTAAAATGATCAAATATAAGCATAAATACAGTAAGGGTCCTGTTTACTAAGCCGCATTATACAAGTGTTAGTGTTTTTAATGTGCATTAATCATGTATGCGCGTTAACCATGTACACGCCTACAATATCTTTATAGGCACCTACATAGTTAGCGTGCGCCCTAATTGTAGGTGCATTAGAACGTTAATGCACCTTAGTAAACAGGCCCCTAAGGGGCCTTTTTACAAAGGCACATAGGTGCCTATGCAAGTCCAATGCATGTCAATTTGGAACTATCACTAGGCTACCATGTGCCTTGGGCGGTAATTCAAATTTTTATGCACACCCGATATGAGCGGCGGCAAATAATTTTTATTTTCTACTGTGCTGCACTCGACAGTGTACGTGTGCTGACGATTACTGCCCGGGTAACGCATGAGACCTTACCGCTAAGTCAATGGGTAGCAGTAAGGTTCAGGTCCAAAATGGACGTGCGCCAATTTTTATTTTTCCGTTTGTCCGTTTTCGGCCAAAAAAAAGAGGCCTTTTTCACAGGTAAGCTAAAAAATGTACCTGTGTGTGTCTAAAACATGCACCTACACTAGCGCAAGCCATTTTTCGGCATGCCTTAGAAAAAGAATCCCTAAATGAGGTAAACTTGGGAAACATGATATCAGTACTATATAAACAATACCATAATAAATAGTATGGAAGAATATTCAAATAACATAGATATAATAGATGTCAGCATAATACCAATGAAACACCTAATAAGCAACATAATAGAACATTCAAATAGCATAGCTATGATGCTAATGCTTTTCTATATAGCTGAGTAGCCAAATACAGATATATAGATGGGGACAAGATGGGTCGTACAGAGTCAATTGGGATAAATATATGGGTGGCTAAACTCAAAGCAAAATCTTTGTACAATTAAACAAGATAAGAGGAACTGGTCTAAGTTACAGGGCATAGAGTGGAGTGAGTGTATAGTCAGTCACCACATGTAGTAAAAGCTTGTGAGAAGAGCCAGGCTTTTACCTGCTTCCTGAAGTAGAGGTAGTCTCGAGTTAGACATAGCCCCTCTGGGAGTAGGTTCAAGAGTGTGGGGGTTACTCTGAGAAGGCTCTCTGGCAGGTATCACATTGTACAATTTATTTTGATGAAGGTACAGATAGTGATGCTCCTTGAGAGGACCTTAGAGGTCTCGAAGATGTGTAGAGACTAGTGGGCTAGAAAAATTTAATAAAACTTGAAATTTATTTTTTAGTACTCTGGCCCATTTTGTCTGAGGACTTTGAAAATCAAACATAGAGTTTTAAATTTAGCCCTGTAAGGTACTGGTAGCCAGTATAGTTTTTGCAGGAAGGGTGTGATGTGGTCACGCTGCTTTCAGTCTTCCATCACCAGTGTACAAGGCATTACAGTAGTCTAGTGGTGATGTTATCATGGCATGGATCACTGTGGTCAGACTTGTCTTTTCAATATATAGAGAGAGATTTTGTAGTTCTATAGGTGATACAGACCATTTTTAAACTTTGTTTGAATTTGCAGGATCAGAGTGAGTGATGAGTCCATCAGTATCCCAAGATTCCTGACCTGTGATTTTAGGGGGAGTTTATACTTTCCAAAGGGTACTTTGAAGTTAGATATTTGTCTATATGTGTTAGGTACCCAAAGAATCTCTGTTTTGCTTGGATTCAGGCAGACTTTGTTGTTTGTTGCACATTCCTGAATTCCAGTTAGACAAGTAGTCAGTTTATTCAAAGCTGTGGTAGATCAGGTTCAATGGGCATGAGCAGTTGCACATCATCAGCATAGATGTAGAATTTTGTGTCCATCAACTGAAGCAGCTCAGCCAGAGGCTTGAGGTAGACATTAAATAACATGGGATACAGTATGGATCCCTGTGACACTCCACAGTTCAGTGCCCAAGGTAATAATATGCTGTTGTTGAAGAGAACTGATTGTTTAACTGCCAAATAGGATTTGAACCATGTAAATACCATGCCACTGATACCTGTTTCTGCCAGCCTCGTAAGCATGGCATTTTGATCCACAATGTTGAAGGCTGATGAGAAATCCAGCTATGGAAGGAACTTGAAGGTCATAATGAGGCACTGTTCAGTGTTCAAAATAGGGTGTCCGCTCTGGAGCAAAGTCAGGTTAATCAGAGGAATGATGAAATGACACCAATATGTAAAGGCACTATGGGAAAATAATCTTTCTTTACAGAAGGATAAGGAGATCCTCTTAGAGAGAGATGTGCTAAAGAGTGTACTTTCAACTCTTTGTCAATGCTGCAAGGTATGATACGGAAGGAACCTGAAAAGATGAAAGGTGAGAGAGACGCCTCCATGTGCCCCCAGGTACGTCCAGCAGATGACGTTTTGATAGGATGCATGGACCATATTCAAAATCAACTCAGTGGTGTGAGTGACCAGTGTCTGGTTACCCAGAGTCAGATCTCTAAACTGCAGTTAGATACTGGGGATGTGGTTAAGCGTACAGAACAGGCGGAGTGCGACCTTAGAACTGTCACCGAGATGATGCTTATGCTCAGTGTGCATGATAGCCAGCCCCGTCAGGAAAGAGATTGGGAAGCAGCTGGTCCAGAAAGGCGTACCATGGTCCCAGAAGCCATTCCCGCACCAGAGTTAAGGAGCGAGTCCGAGGATGAGCGAAGTATAAAGGAATTATTCTTGTGATGAAAGGTGATTAATTAAGTTTTAATAAATCAAAATAATAATAATAATCAAACACTAGTATATAGGCAGATCCCCATCACAATTTCTGTGTAGATCATCAAGAAGGGACATAAGAACTGTCTCTGTTCTGTATCCAGGTCTGAAGCCAGACTGATATGGATATAGCCCAGAGGTTCTCAACCCAGTCCTCAGGACACACCCAGCCAGTCAGGGTTTCAGGATACCCAAAAAGAATATGCATGAGATAGATTTGCATACAATGGAGGCAATGCATGCAAATTTATGTCATGCATGTGGATATCCTGAAAACCTGACTGGCTAGGTGTGTCCTGAGCACTGGGTTGAGAACCTCTAGCCAATTTCTTTCATTTAGCCAATCACTGAGTTGAATGCAGACTCTCTGTGCTATAAGCTTACCAAGAAAGAAATGCTAGAGACTGGTTGGTAGTTTTCAAGCTTGTCCTGGTCAAGGGAGCTCTTTTTCAGCAGGGAGCACACCACAGCTCTTTTCAGCTCTTTCACCTGCATCCTATGCCCCCTCATTACACAGCTTCCTTTCAACTCAGACTTGCTTCCTGTGCATTTATGCCACTTAGGTATGTAAACGTCTCTATCATATCGCCCCTCTCCCGTCTTTCTTCCAAAGTATACATATTGAGATCATTAAATCTGTCCCCATATGCTTTATGATGACCACTGATAGAATTGAAAAATGAACTTACAGAAAATCTGCTACAGTACAAAGAAAAAAAAAAAGCCACAGACAGAATCCCCCTTAACATACAACCCAGAGCTGGAAAAATTAAGAAAAATCATAAGAGATCTGCAGCCTCTACTCCAGGAGGATGAATTACTGAAAGAGATATTCCCATCCTCACCAGTGCTGGCTTTCCGACAGCCACCCAACTTAAAACACAAGCTAATTAGAAGTAAGCTTCCAACACAGACTCAAAAAGAAAAGAATGGCTGAGGAGTAGAGCATAATCCATGTCCTCTGAAAATCATTCAGGGACAACCACACCTCCATTCCTATTTGTGTTTGTCTTCTGCGGTCCTGCTCCTGGCCCTTCAGCTGTGAACACAAACATAAATATTTGTTAAGCAATTCCACCTTATCTTTATCAGCTTCTACATATTCCGCCCCTTCACCTTTGAGTCTCATAATGCCACTTTTGCATGTCCTCCTATTACTAACATATCTAAAAAATGTCTTGTCCTCCCATTTTACCATATTGGCTATCTTTTTCTTCCATTTGCATCTTTGCTTTCCTGACTACTCTGTCAGCTTTTTTTTTTTTTAATTTTAATTATGATTTTACAATATTACATCCATTTCAAAAATGTATTAGATACAGAGAATGTATTAAACACACTATAGCATAAAGAATATTATTATTTCTATTTTGACCGCAATCAACACCACATTATGAGGCAAGAAACTAGGAAAATCAAAATAAGAAAGGAAAAAAAATTGTAGAGTTTAGTTTACTCTAGTAAGAGGAAGAAAACCCCAGTTACTCGCTAGCCGATATAACAGCATATTTAAAGTGGGGCCTCAGGTCTGAACATCAGTCTTACTATGTTCTTTTGATTCAATATATGTTTGCATTTTTCTGGGGTCAAGGAACATATAGTTAACACCATCAATAGACACAACGCATCTGCATGGATATGTAAGAACAAAAGTCCCAGGTATTGCGAGGATTCGTGGTTTAAGCACCAAGAATTCTCGTCTACGCTTTTGTGTCTCTTTATTAAGGTCAGGGAAAATCTGGATCTTGGCTCCAAAAAAAAGTGCATTCATATGCCGAAAAAACAGTTTGAAGACATTATTTCTATCGAACTCAAGGGCGAATGACACCAAGAGAGTTGTACGTTCAGTCACCACTTCTAATGAACTCTCGAGGAACTCGGTCAAATTCAGATCCAGATGAGATTGGGAAACCAGGGGTTGAGACCAAATTCCAGATATATAACGAGCCCCCGTGATGGGGATTCCTAGAATTTCTCTGAAATATTTTTTTTAAGCATATCTTTAGCAGGAATTAAAGGAGACTTGGGAAAGTTAAGGAATCTCAAATTATTTCTCCTCCCCTGATTATCCAGATACTCCAGCTTTTTAGCTAGAGTATCTCTGTCTTTAACCAAAGTTCCTGTCAAGTCTTGTATTTTCATTAGCTCTTCTCCCAAGGCATCAGTTTTTTCTTGATTTTCTTGTATCTTCCCACAAAGCTGCTCTTGGGTTTGTTTTAAATTAACAATTTCTTCTTTTATGGACGTTGTTACCAGGGCCGGTCTTAGGCCGAGGCGACCGAGGCGGCCGCATAGGGCCCCGCGCTTAGGGGGGCCCCGCGCGGCGCGCCTCAGTCAGCCTTGACCTAGTTCCGCCCGGGGATCGCCGCCACTCGTCCGAACTGCCCGCCCTCTTCTCTCCCCCACGATCGATCACCGATCCCTTTCCTTTTTCGCTTTTAAATTTACCTCCAGTCCGGCAGCGTCAGTGAAAGCGCTCCCCGCCAGTAAAAGCGCTTCTCTTCTCTGTGCCCCGCCTTCTTCTGACATCATGACGTCAGAAGAAGGCGGGACACAGCGAAGAGAAGCGCTTTTACTGGCTGGGAGCGCTTTCACTGACGCTGCTGGACTGGAGGTAAATTTAAAAGCGAAAAAGGAAAGGGATCGATGATCGATCGTGCATCGTGGGGGAGAGAAGAGGGCAGGCAGGGGAAAGAGAGACATGGATGGGATGGCAGGGCTCAGGGAGAGAGGGGAATTGCTGGATACATGGGTGAATGGAGGGGGGCAGGGGAGAGAGGAACAGATGGGAGGGCAGGGCCCAGGGAGAGGAGAAATTGCTGGAAATGGAGGGGAAGGGAGAGGGGACAATTACTGGATGTGGATGGAGGAGGGAAGGGCAGAGAGGGCCAAGGATGGACTTGGATGGGATGGCAGGGCCCAGGGAGAGAGGGGAATTGCTGGATACATGGGTGAATGGAGGGGGGCAAGGGAGAGAGGAACAGATGGGAGGGCAGGGCCCAGGGAGAGGAGAAATTGCTGGAAATGGAGGGGAGGGGAGAGAGGAGAATTGCTGGATGTGGATGGAGGAGGGAAGGGCAGAGAGGGCCAAGGATGGACTTGGATGGGATGGCAGGGCCCAGGGAGAGGAGAAATTGCTGGAAATGGAGTGGAGGGGAGAGAGGAGAAATGCTGGATGTGTATGGAGGGCAAATTGTTGAATTTAAGGGCTGGATCGGAACACTTTGAAGGCAGATGCTGAAACTGGAGAAAGGATAGGGACAGGGGGCTACAGATGGTAGACAGAACACATAAGGACACAGGAGGATGGTGGACATGGTGAGAGAAAAAATATCAAACGGAAAGAAGACACTGCATAAAACAGAAGACACTGGGACCAAAGCGAATAGAAAAACTAAATGATCAGACAACAAAGGTAGAAAAAAAGTATTTTATTCAGAATTTATTAATTGGAATATGTCAGCTTTTAGAAATGTGCATCTGTGATATTTTGCATGTAAGTTTCAATTTTTCTAGTATTGCTGCATGCTGAGTCTGACTTCTTGAGGTAACTTTCCATTCAGTATTTTGCCTTCATATTTATTGTGTCATGTGTTTTTCATGTGTGATCAAGGTACAGTATCCTGCTAGCGTGTAGTATTTGCAGCCCTTTTTTTTTCACAAGGTAGTGTATTGGTGTTATAGAGCCTGGTGTAATTACAGTTCTGCCTTTCCATGCATAATGTAGCTCGTCCTGTCCTTGGAATTAGTGCTGTTATGGTTTGGTAAGGTTCTGACTGTGTTTTTGCACAAGTTTGTGTATAGTGTTTTGCAGTGGAGAGATTGTGTGTCCGCACCTCTGACCCCCGGGGGTTATGAGAATTTGAACTACTAATTGTGGACTTGAATAATTTCTTGGGAGGGGGGGGTTTCATGATAGCATTGTGCTTATTATTTCAATCAGTTTTTCTGTACAAGTTTAGCTTCATTTGTCTTTATTTGAAATTTCATAAATAAAAAATTTTTCTAAAAACTGAATAATCTTATCAATGGGCGGGGCTAGGATAGGGGCGGGGCTAGGATGGGGCCCCACCAAATTGGTCTGCATAGGGCCCCGCACTTGCTAAGACCGGCCCTGGTTGTTACCTTAGTTAGGCTGGTGTTCATCCCCTGTATGGCGTCCCACAACCACTCAAGCGTTATCACAGTCGGTTTTATTCTTTCACCGCTTACCCCCGGAGGTGCCACCAGGACAGGAGTGAGTGCAGGACTCCCTGCACCCAAATCTGTAACCGCTGTCTTCTCTGGGGTCGATGCTTTCACGGGGCCTCCTCCGGTTGCTAACGCAATGAACACTTCGGTTTGCGTTAGCTGCCCCTCCGATAGAGAGCAAATACTTCCGGGTCGCGGTGGAGCTGTGAATGGAGGAGGGCTAAGTGACGCCGCCTCTATGCTGTGGTCTGATAGACCAGCTCTGGACCCCATCGTCGCGGGTACTGGCATTCTATTCATTTGGACTCCGTACGTCTTCAATGTTTGTTGCCGGAGCGTCGGGCTTCCAGGGCAGGAGGAGGACTGGATCCCTGTTTTCCCCTTCCTTTTCCCCATGAATCTTCAAGGGGGAAAGTGCCGCTTACTCAGGCAACGCTGTCAGGTTTCGGGAGCTCAGAATCTGCTTCCTCTCAAGTCGCCATCTTGCCGATCCACCTCTGTCAGCTTCTTTTAGCTTTTCCAGATATTGTCGCCTATCTTCCTCTTTCTACAATGTCTTGAAGTTTATAAAGGCCAACCACTTTTTCCTTACCTTTTCAGCCACTTCTTTTGAGAACCAAAGTGGCCCCCTTTTCCTCTTACTTTTATTTACTTTCCCTACAAAAAGGTTTGTTGCCCTTACAACAGCTCCTTTCAGTTTTGCCCACTGCTTTCCAACTTCTTCCAGAATGTTCTCATCCAGACAACAATTCCTTGAGGTAATCCTCCATCTGAACAAAGTTAGTTTTTTTGAAGTCTAGAACTTTCACTTTTGAATGAACACTCTCCACACCTATCTTTATATTAAACCACACCATCTGGTGACCACCGGATGTCAGATGCTCACCTACTATAACATCAGAAACACTCTCCCTATTAGTAAGCACTAAGTCCAGTATGGTCCATGCCACATGGGTTCCATTACCAACTGCTGGAATAGTTTCCCCTTTAGAGAATCCAGGATCTCCCTGCTTCTAAATGATCCCACAATAGGGATACCCCGATCAACATCTGGCATAATAAAATCACCTATTAGTAGTACTTCTTTTACAGCTGTATTTTGAATTTTTTTCAATTAAATCTATGCTCCTTTAATTTGATTTGACTATTTAAAGACCTTCAATAAATGTTATTGTTTTAGAACCAATCCTGGCCTGGACTTTTAGTTTTTCAACATGGAGGTAAGTTACAAAGAGGGGCATTTTTGATATGGTGTCTAAGTCCAACTTTGGACATTTTGCAAAAAACATCCAAAATCCAAATAGAAAAGAAGGCCATTTTCGAAAAAGAAAAATGTCTATCTTTTGTTTTCAAAAATACTGTTTCTAACAAGGCTTTGTGCTTTGGTCATTTTGTTTTTTGGTCCATTTTCAAAAAAAAAAATGTCCAAGTGAAAAATGTAGAAAATCAAGATATTGTGATGTAGGAGGAGCCAGCATTTTTAGTAGACTGGTTCCCCAAACATCTTAGGAGATAAAAGAGGCACCCTAGGGGGCACTGCTGTGGACTCAAACATGCTCCCAGGTACACATCTCACTGTTGCTCCCTTATTTTATCTGCTGAGCCCCCCCCAAAACCCACTGCCCACAACTGTACACCACTACAATAGCCCTTATGGGTGAAGGGGGCACCTATATGTGGGTACAGTGGGTTTCTGGTGAGTTTTGGAGGGTTCACAGTTTCCACTACAAATGTGACGGGTAGTGGGAGGTAAGGACCTTAGTCCCCCAGTCCATGGTGCACTGCTCTGACCACTACACTACTCCAGGGACCTGCATGCTGCTCTACTAGACCTGACTCTAACATCTGAGGCTGTTATAGAGGCTGGTAGGTCATATATTTATTCACATTGTTTGGGGTAGGAGGGAGTTAGTGACCACTATAGGGTATTGGGGGGGGGGGGTCACCCCTGATTCTCTCCAGTGGTCATCTGGTCATTTAGGGCACCTTTTGTGCATTTGTTATAAAAACATGTCTACCTCAAAACGTTTTAGTCCTGGATGGTTTTGTTTTGTTCCATTATGGCTGAAAAACGTCCAAGTCTTAGGAACACCCAAATCCCACCCTTAACATGCCCCAACGCACCCCCTTGTGTTTTGAACGCATTTCTGACGGACTTCATAGAAAAACGTCTAAAAATTGGTTTTGAAAATATCAATTTGGACGTTTTTGTTTGAAAAACTTCCAAATACTGCTTTATGCCACTTTTTAGACTTTTTTTTTCTTTTGAAAATGAGTTCCAAAGTGAGTGATCTCTCACTTTCAGTAGTGATTCAGTTTCAGTAGCTGGAGAACAAGGACAGGGCTGGGCTGACTTCTATGATCTGTGCCCTCAAAATGGCAAGGACAAATCAAGATCAAGTATACATAAGTAGTATCAGTGGCGTTCCTAGGGGGGGCTGACACCCGGGGCGGATCGCCGATGCACCCCGCCCCCCCGGGTGCAGTGCCCCCCCGGAACAGCGCGACGCCCCCCCGGCGAAAGAACCCCCGATCCCCCGGCGAAAGAACCCCCCGGGTGCACGCCAGCAACGTGCACCCGGGGCGGACCGCCCCCACCACCCCCCCTTGGTACGCTACTGCTTAGTATCACATCATCTCATGGTCAAAAGCTTCTCAATTGCTGCTGGTCCCATTCCAGAGCCTTGTAATCCACAAGTGTTAGACCTACATAGACAGTGCAACCTTCCATGATGTATATATTATAGGTCTCCCAACAGAGTAACCAACATCCAGTGAGGGACACCCTGTGAGACCACAAGGGCTACACTTGTTTTATCTCTTATACTGTGCTGAACACAAATTCCATGGAGAGAGGCCTACTATATTTCAATGGTGAGTCACAATTAAGGTGCAGTCCTTATGCTTATTGCATAGAATGATGTCCATGTATGCCATTAATAGGCTATATAATTGTCTACTGTGAAAATAATTGTCATGCATATTCAAAATGTTTTCTTTTCTCAGAGTGGTGGGTGTAAAGATGTTTCTGCATCGTTTACTAAGGTCAGTGCACATAGGTGCCAGCTCTATGGTTGCTTGATATCTTTCCTACACTCTCCTTTATCAGGAGCTAAGACCCTGTGCTGCAGGACCAAAAGGGACAGCAAGACAGAAACACTTGTGTCCACTCTGTTATTGTTCCCACCTTCCCCTTCAGACTATTAGGGAGGTAGGAGCAAGGGGATGCAGGACGAGAAGGCAACAGAAGCAATGTACAACAGACAGGCTTCTCGCCTTTGCTATGGAGAAGTGCTGATAAACATACTGGGATTGAGAAAGGGAAAGAGAAAAATGATAGGACAGGGAAGGGAGGGATGGACTTAGAAAAGCATAGAGGACTAATGAGGGAGGTGAGAGAAGAGCAGAGATATGCACTGGCAAGAGGAAATAATGGACTGTGAGAGAAGGGAGGCTAGCTATAAAAGGGGGTAGTCCTGGGAGACGTGGAGGGGCATAATCGTATGCGAACGCCTATCTCCATGGGCGTCTATGTCCGAAAACGGGTATGTGAATAGGCAGGACAGACTGTATTTTCGAAAAAATGGACGTTTTTCAGCTGGGCGTTTGTTTTTTTTAGCGATAATGGAAACTAAAAATGCCCAGCTCAAAAACGTCCTAATCCGAGCCATTTGGTCGTGGGAGGGGCCACAATTCGTAGTACACTCGCCCCCCTGACATGCCAGGACACCAACTGGGCACCCTAGAGGTCAGTGCGGTGGACTTCAGACAACACTCCCACATGCATAGCTCCCTTACCACGGGTGCTGAGCACCCAATCCCCCTCCCCCAAAACCCACTACCCACAAATGTACAACACTACCATAGCTCTTAGGGGTGAAGGGGGCACCTACATGTGGGTATAGTGAGTTTTGGAGACCTCCCATTTACCAGCACAAGTGATACAGGTAGGGGGGATGGGCCTGGGTCCACCTGGCTGAAGTGCACTGCGGTACCCACTAAAAGTGCTCCAGGGACCTGCATACACGCAGGCCTCTAGGACTTGTTGCTGCTATATAACATTGGCACAGCAGTTGACACTTGAAAACTAATCTCTCCGAAAACGTCCTCTATTGGAATAAGCACGATTACTCACAGTTAACTGCAGATCAGAGGTTGTGCCCCACTGGCAACGAGTCTCCCTGGTACTGAGATTAGCAGTAGGTCAGAGCTGGCAGAATGCTGTACAATGCCCTCTTTCAGCCACATTCAAGGTAAGAACTAAGTTCTGTAACGTGGCTAACACGTGAAAGGGATCTAAAACTGGCTTACAAAAATGACCACTACCTCATGGACTACCGGAAACAAAACAGGGCACACTCTGACCCAGTAGGCAGGGGGAAAAGCACCATGGGAGTACAGCCTACCAACTACCAACATCGTGAGCATTTGCCACAACCTAGTGGAATCACGGAGCCCAATACCCTACACCCACCACAATGCATTGCTGATGTGACTCTGCAGTGCCCTTAACAGAAAAGGTGTCACACTCACCCGAGAGCCACATCAGAACCAGGGAAAGGCTGTCACAGGATAGAACACATTCTGCTGTCATAGAGGTGGGTACGGCATTTGAGGCTGGCATAGAGGCTGGAAAAAAAGTTATTAAAGTGGGTTTTTTTTGGTGGGAGGGGGTTAGTGACCACTGGGGGAGTCCGGGGAGGTCATCCCCGATTCCCTCCAGTGGTCATCTGGGCAGTTGGGGCACTTTTTTGGGACTTGTTTGTGAAAAAAAAGAGTCCAAAAAAGTGACCCAAAATCAGGGTCAAAATGCCTTTTTTTCGATTATCAGCTAAAGACGCCCATCTCTCCTCGGCCGATAACCACGCCCCAGTTCCGCCTTCACCACACCTCCGACACGCCCCCGTCAACTTTACCCGTTTCTGCGACGGATTGCAGTTGGAAACGCCCAAAATCGGCTTTCGATTATACCGATTTGGGCGCCCACGGGAGAAAGACGCCCATCTCCCGATTTGGGTCGCAATATAGGCGTTTTTCTCTTTCGATTATAAGCAGGATAATATTGTGAGATTCTGGGAAAGGAACAGAAAAAGAAGGAATCCTCCTATTTGGGAGAGGTGGAAAAAGAACTGAGGGAAATAAGATGGAGAAGGAAGCTAACATCACTTTTTGTACTGTTAATCACAATAAGTTGTTGGCCACATTGAACTTGATCTCTTGGGATAATATGGGATATAAATGAAATAAGTAAATAAATAAATAGTGGAGCTGTAGGAGAGGGAAAAGAGTAGCTATAGGACTGTGAGAGCTGGAAAAGGAGGTCATAGGTCGTAAGGGGAAGAAAGCCTGAGAGGAGAGACATCAACTGTGAGAAGGAAAATGGAACTGAGAGAAGAGGATACAAGCTGGGAGAAAGGCAAAGACTGTGTAGACCCAAAGAAGTAGTACAACAACAGAAGGAAGAGGTGACAGTAGCGTATGAGTTTAGGGAAGATAAGATATAATGCCCCCCCAAAACTAGTGGAGTACATCAGCTTCCACTAACAGAAGAACTAGTCAAGAAAAGGTCCAGAAATCTGCACACTGCAGAGATAAAGGCAGAATATGGCAAGCATTCCACTTCCACGTGATTTTTCAGAATGTGAATTTATGCTACTGCCCCACTCTCCTGGTGTTGTTGCCTGGCTTCACTCTTTCTCATTGGCTTAATCCTTGCTCTTCTCCTTTCTCTTGGTATAGCTCTGCAGCCACCTCCCAGCTCTCAATTTCCTGACCATTGGAGCAGAATCAGGAAGGCAGGTCAGAAAGCAGTGCTCCAACATATGGGTCTGTTGAAACATGCTCAGCTCTCCCTCCCAGCTTGTGATCTCTGAGGTTCAAGATGAGGACAAGGAACACGTACAGCTGCAACCCTTGCTGAGCTACTAGCCTCAGGGCAAACAGGTGGTAGAGCATCTGATGTAGACTCCAGGGCATGGAACTGCTACTGGCCTGGAATCTATGAGTTTTAGAAGATCTGTAAGGAGGAGGTATCAGAAAACAGGGGTGTGCCTGGGTTCAGGGACAGTAGAGCAGGAAAATGATGTAAGATTGTGAGGGATTCTTTTATCTTTATTAAAAATTTCTATAATGCTTATGTCAGTACCAGATACTTGTTCAAAGCAGTTTACAGAATATGTTCGTAATTAAAACATTATACTGTACATTAAAATACAGTAAAACAACATTCTATATACATATGCAATTAAGTCATTATGCCCAGCTTCCCTTCATCAAACCATTCAACCTGAAAAGACCAGGTTTTCACCTTCTTTTTAAATTGTTGTAAATTAGTTTCCTTCTTGAGATCTTTAGAGAGAGCGTTCCACCGGGTAGATGCCATAATAGAAACTATCCTTGATCATAGTCGTGCTCCTTTTGTTTCTTTTTCAGTAGGGACTTCTAACAAGTGATGTTGACTGGATCTCAGATTCCTTCTTTTCAATCTATCACGTAAATATTTTGGACTTGCATTTTTCAGGGCTTTAAAAGTCAGCAGCAAGATTTTAAACATATCTCTTGATAAAACTGTGAGCCAGTGAAGTTTCCTTTCCTGAAAGAGGTGAGCTGAGATGAGCCTGCTAGCCAATGAAGGGAACTATAACTGAGCAGGAGGGAGAACTAGCAACCTCCCTCCCCTTCCCCCAACCATCTACTGACCTGTGAGATGTTTCCTGGACACCTATGAAATTTGCAGATGTTGATCTAGCTGCTAGGGAAAGGAGAGACTACAGCAGTAAGCAGAGTGCTGTTCTCTGCTGCCTGAGGTACCTAGCAAGGCCGCAAGGGAGAGAACCTTAGGTAAGAGAAGAGGAATAGTGCTGAGGTTGCCTGTGGAGGGGGAAAAGAAAATGTATGGGTTCCCCTCCCCCCCACACACCAAATTTCAGGTTGATTCTAACTGAAACGTTTCCAGCTATATTACAATCTAAGATGCTGACCACATGATGAGGGGAGGGAGAGTGAGAAACTATTTCAATACTCCCCCGCAAGGGTCCTGCGCTCCATTAACGATCACCGTATGGTGCTACCAGGTCTGCAGTTGGCACAACTGGAGACAACATGTTATGGTGCTTTTTTCTTTACTGCCCCTCTTATGGAACTCGATGCCCCTGACCTTGCGCAGCAAATTGGCTTTAAATAGCTATTCCAACAAGACTATAATAATGAATAATGCGTGACATAGTACAATATCAATGCCTGAATGAAAGTAATAGTTCTAATTGCATGTGTTCCTGTAAATTTTGTAGTTCCTTTCTACTACTACTACTACTACTTATCATTTCTAAAGCGCTACTAGACGTACGCAGCGCTGTACACTTGAACATGAAGAGACAGTCCCTGCTCGACAGAGCTTACAATCTAATTAGGCCAGACAAACAGGACAAACAAGAGATAAGGAAATATTAAGGTGAGGATGATAAAGTAAGGGTTCTGAACAAGTGAAGAAGGGTTAGGAGTTAAAAGCAGCATCAAAAAGGTGGGCTTTTAGCTTAGATTTGAAGACGGCCAGAGATGGAGCTTGACGTACCGGCTCAAGAAGTCTATTCCAGGCATATGGTGCAGCAAGATAAAAGGAACGGAGTCTGGAGTTAGCAGTGGAGGAGAAGGGTGCAGATAAGAGAGATTTACCCAGTGAACGGAGTCCCGGGGAGAAATGTAGGGAGAGATGAGAGTAGAGAGGTACTGAGGAGCTGCATGTAGCCCCATGCAGGATGTAAGGCATCAGAAACAGCTGATCAGACAACAAACTTTGTTGAACGAAAGCGCCGGAGTCTCTCTCCGGCGCTGAAGAAGACTCTTTGGCTGGCGGGGTTTGGGGACCCCCACCAAACAAGGTACCTGATGCGGCAGCGGGGTGGGCGGCGATGGTGGGGGAGGGTTGGTGGCAGGAGGGGGGGTTCAAGAAGGTCGTCGGCAGGGGGCCAGGGCCAAATCTATGGGGGCCCAGGCCCCACGTAGCTACGCCACTGGTTTGAACTGTATGCGGAAACAGATAGGTTGCCAGTGAAGTGACTTGAGGAGAGGGCTAATATGAGCATAACGACACTGACGGAATATTAGTCGTGCAGCAGAATTTTGAACAGATTGAAGAGGAGAAAGATGGCTAAAGAAACACAAAGAAACACTAAATATGAGGCAAGAAATTATCTCAGACTACACCTCCCAACTTTCTCACACTATATTATTATTTGTTTGTTAACTGCTTTGCCGTGTTTGTCAGTTAGTGGTATATCAAGTTTCGAATAAATAAATATTACTACTTCACCCTTCAGGAATAGAATTTATGTATTACTCTGCTCTGCAACATTCATATTCCAGAACTGACTTCTTTCTTATTTCTAAATCATTTATCCCTATGGTAACATCTGCATAGATATTTCCTATTATGATATCGGACCATGCTGAATTGTCAACATCAAAACCCTCCTTCTGTTGGAGACTAAATACACCTATTCTCACTGATCCTGAATTTGTGAAGGAAACTAAAATTTTTACACAGGATTTTATTTCAGCTTAATTCTGTTGACTCTTTCAACATCATTTGGGAAGTTTTCAAAACTAGTCTAAGAGGTGAGAGAGCAGCGTAGTAAGGACCCTGAATCCCCAAGAAGTCCACCCAGCGCATCCCACCGAGTGTGTGCTTGCCTGTCCAGAGAGGAGAAAGCCAGCCGTGTGGTTGCCTGTCCTGTAAAGAAGAGGCCTATCTGAAAAAGGGAAGAAGCCCTACAAGGAAGAGAGAGAGAGAGAGAGATCCCCCCCCCCCCCCTGCACTGAGTGCCCAGACTCCAAAGGAACTGTTTTTAGAGTCCACCAGTGTGAGTGTCTGCCTCAGGAGGATCCAGCACAGAAGCCTGCTGGTTCGAGTGTCCACACCTAAGCGAGCCTGCCCTGGGGAAGGAGCTGCCCAGCCTAAGCCTCGAACCCGGTGAGTGCTTGCAGTTAAGGGCCTGCCTTTAGGAGGTTTAGTTTACCCATCCATCAGTTTGAGTAGTGGGTGTAGAACAAAATGAAAGAAAAGGGGTCATGTTTTCGGAGGGCTAGATAGGAATTTCCATTGCTTGTCTTTTTATTTGAATTTAGTTAGCTCACAAGGTCCCTTGCCAAAGGAAATACTGATTGAGGTTATCACACCTACAGTCAGGGTTTTCATTTTTTGAGTTCTTTGAGTCAGAGAAGTAGGCAGTGCTTTTTTTGTAGAAAAAAAGTTGCCGATACTCATTATGGGTGGGGTCACCACATATGGCTCCACTTCAGGTAGTCTTGGTGTTCTCTCTCTCTCCCTATCCCTCTCAGTTCAATGTTACTCCATAGGGTCTGAGATAGACCATGCTCACCTTTAGTGCTCCTTTTTGCTCCTCTGTAGAGTCACTCCACACAACAGTCAAGCTCCTCCCTCTGGTTAGGGACTTTGCTCTTCAAAGTCCAATTTAATCTTGACCCCTCTTGGGTCAAGGCTAGAATATGTTCTACAGCCCATTGCATGTATATGGTGTTGCCTTTTCTGGGTAGGCTCCTTGTTGTAGGAATGCTGGACCTGACTGGCTTTTGTAGGGTTTTGTATTACTTCATAACAGCACCCTGACATAATAGCCTGGATAAAATAGCCCTTAACAAAATAAACCCTAAGAAAATAGTCTTTGACAAAATAGCCCCTGTAATAAAATAGCCCTTCACAAAAATAAGAACTATAGTAAAAACTCTGTCCCCCTTCCTCTAGGGGTCAAGCATCTCTTCTCCCCCTCTATCCCCCTCCCTTCTCTGACCTCTCTCATACTTCAACTCCCTCTCCAGTGCAGCATTTTTTTCTCCCCACCCCCGTGTTCTGTCATCACTGTCCCACTACATCCTTCCCTGCATTCTGGCTTCTCTCTTCCTTCCTCCCCTTCCCGTGGTCTGGAAATGCATCTCTTATCATTCCTTCCCACCCACCTCCCAACATAGTCCATCATGACTCCCTCTTCCTCCTGCCTCCCCTGAGCGGTCCAGTCTCTCTCTGACTCCCCCCCCCCCCCGCCAGGGCCGGTCTTAGCAAGTGCGGGGCCCTGTGCAATTTGGTGGGGCCCCATCCTAGCCCTGCCCCACCCTAGCCCCACCCTAGCCCTGCCCCCGCTCCACCCCATTGATTATTAAATTTTTAGAATATTTTTTATTTACGAAATTTCAAATAAAGACAAATGAAGCTAAATTTGTACAGAAAAACTGATTGAAATAATAAGCACAATGCTATCATGAAACCCCCGCTCCCCAGAAATTATTCAGTTCAAGTCCACTACAATTAGTAGTTCCAATTCTCATAACCCGGGGGGGTCAGAGGTGCGGACACACAATCTCTCCACTGCAAAACACTATACACAAACTTGTGCAAAAACACACTCATAACCTTACTAAACCATAACAGCACTAATTCCAAGGACAGTACGAGCTACAACCTTATGCGTGGAAAGGCAGAACTGTAATTACACCAGGCTCTAAAACACCATTACACTACCTTGTGAAAAAAAACAAAACAAAAAGGGCTGCAAATACTACACGCTAGCAGGATACTGCACCTTGATCACACATGAAAAACACATGACACAACAGACATGACACAAGGAACTAGAAATCAAAAAATATGAAGGCAAAATACTGAACTGGAAAGTTACCTCAAGAAGTCAGACTCAGCATGCAGCATAACATTGACATTCGCACTTCAGCCAGCCTTAATAAATGCTTAATTATAAATAATACCAAACAACATTTTCTTTTTGGAATAAAATTTGGCTGCAGCTTTATTTCCAAATAATCATAAATAACTCAATTCACTTAACAACCACTTAGTAACATGTCAATCAATATCTCGGTTAAATTCATATAGCGGTTTAATACTGTTAAGCCATTCGGTCACGAAACTGGCTTACCTTCCCCACCTTACCCCCATCCCCCCATGTGACTTACGGTGCCGTCAAGCCACATCTCACTCATGGCGGTTCCGCCCATGAGTTCTTTTCCATTTCATAACTTTCCCAATATTCATTTTAACCGCTTCTGGTGCCTGTAGCACCCTTCATCCAGGCACCCCCTTTCTTATTAAAAGCTGCTACCGATCCTCCCAAATACTACCCCCCACTCTCCCATGCCCCTCCCAACTTCTCCAAAATTCAACCCCCAAAATTCCCATCTCCCACCAAAAAACAGGGTGGGCCGGGACGGGTCCTTCAACTACCTTTCAACCACCCTCCCCCTCTCCTACCTAACTAACTATCCTTTTCAGCGCCAAATTCCTCCTATCCTGTCCTTTTCTTCCTAACCAATCCAATTCCTTTTCCCTCAACCAATCCCCTTTTCTTTCCCTTTGTTGCTGCCCTGCCAGCCTCCAATTAATTCACCCCACTACCCTCTCTTTTCCCTCCCCCCCACCCCTCATCAATCTAACTTGGCTGCTTCTCTCTCAGCCAATGTTATCACCCTCACTGATTAACAGTGAGGGTTTCCTAACATTGACATTCGCACTTCAGCCAGCCTTAATAAATGCTTAATTATAAATAATACCAAACAACATTTTCTTTTTGGAATAAAATTTGGCTGCAGCTTTATTTCCAAATAATCATAAATAACTCAATTCACTTAACAACCACTTAGTAACATGTCAATCAATATCTCGGTTAAATTCATATAGCGGTTTAATACTGTTAAGCAATTCGGTCACGAAACTGGCTTACCTTCCCCACCTTACCCCCATCCCCCCATGTGACTTACGGTGCCGTCAAGCCACATCTCACTCATGGCGGTTCCGCCCATGAGTTCTTTTCCATTTCATAACTTTCCCAATATTCATTTTAACCGCTTCTGGTGCCTGTAGCACCCTTCATCCAGGCCACAAGCGGTGACAGACTATATCTTGTCACCGCTCCCCACAAAACAAGCTGCCGCCAAATTTTTCGCTAAACAATCCTCCAACAAATCTTGGATTGTACTTAAAAAGATATCAATCCCAATAACAGACAGATGAACTCCATCCGACCTATAAAGACCTGCACAATCCGAAGAAATCAACTCATGCCCTAGGACCAAACCCCCTATTCTCCTCATAAATTTAGACACTTCCCCATTCACCCTACGCCTCAAGCGCTCAATACCTTTTGGATTAATTGCCCCTTTCCACACTCTTCTTGGAATAATGTGTGACCACACAATTATAGCCTCTGGAAAATAACCCATCACCTCCCATAATTCTGTTTTCATTAAACGAATTAAATCAACTCCTTTAACATGACATAGATCATTACCCCCCAAATGAATACATATCAAAACTGGTGACGAAAATCTCCGAGCTTGCAGTAAGGCCGGTAGAAGTTGCTTCCATGTCATTCCTCGAATGGCCAACCAGCGGATTCGAATACCATATTCCACCAGTCCCAGGTTGGCTCCCCACTTGGATTCTCGAGCATGCTTGTGTGCCCAAAAGACAAATGAATGGCCACAAATCCACACACATATGTCCGGAGGCAATAAATCTGCAAAAGAAACTGGAACAATTTAATGTGACATATTCAATTTCCTTTCCCGAATATATCCTTTATATCTGTTCGAACGCCATCTCCCCACACGCTGAATTAACTCTACCGAACCCCCTTCCTGGGCTGCATTTGAAGCCGCACCAATTCGAAAAGAATGTGTGCCATAATCCTTGGGCTCCAAACCCATCAACCTTAAGCCTTTTTTCAGCACCGCTGCAAATTGGTACCTAGTCAAAGGCATTCCATTCTTATGCACCAACCACACTTCCCCACCAGCCGGCCTTACCCCATTATAAACCACTGCACATTGAACTGGACAAAATTCCAAACTCTTAACCGCACGCAGAGTAATCCACGTGCCTTTTCCCTCCTGATCAGTTTTTGATTTGCGCAAATATAAACGCAAAACCCCCTTTTCCACCATCACCTCCCCTCTCTTCAAACCCTCATCCTCCAGCGCTTGCTTCGAGGAAACTACCAATTCCCCAATCCTGCAAGCTGCAAAGAATGCCACCACAAAAGCCACCTGAAATAGCAGTGTCTCATAGGCCGTAAAACAAATCTTTGGTAACACCTGACACAACTGCACTACTTGTGCATAAAAAAGAGGCCGTCTCACCTTTTCTATCCGTGATTTTCCTTGATCTCTAGAAAAACCACACAATAACTTACGAATCAAATATGTCCCAGCTGGATCTGCCCAACCCAGCAATTTTGACACAAATGCTATTGCAGCCATCATCTGGGACACCATCCCAAACGACCATTTTTTCTCCACTGCAAAAGCAATAAGTCGGACCACTCTCTCCTCACCAATCGGAAAAACCAAGTCCCAATCTTTATCTTCTAGGAAGGTTAAGAATCGCCGCCATCCAACTCCATAAGCCTTCCAAGTATTCTGAGCTAATGCTCTCATCAACAGCGCCTCACAATCTCCTGAAAATTGACCCACAAATCTTCGAATATCCTTGTAGGCTCCCAATCTGCTGATGGGGCCAAAGCTCTGAAACGATGTAACTGCAAACGAGACAAGGCATCAGCAATCTCATTACAAACTCCAGGCACATGTCTAGCTGTTAGCCATACATTTAACTGCAAACATTTCAGCACAATTAATCGCAACAGCTCTACTAACATTGGACACCGCGAATACTGTTTATTGATTGCCCAAACAACTGACATATTATCAGAATAAAATGCAATCCTCCTATTACACAACCTTCTTTCCCATAGGAACAAAGCCACCCAAATTGGAAATAATTCCAACAAAGCTATGTTCCTACACAAACCCATCTCTTTCCACCATTGAGGCCACTCCTCTGCACACCATGCACCTCCAAAATAAATACCAAAACCAATCTCTCCTGACGCATCGGTGAATAATTGCAAATCCACATTGGACACCAATACCTCTTGCCACACACAAATGCCATTAAACACTGACAAAAATGTCCTCCAGACCTGCAAATCTGCTCGTACTGCCTCTGTTAAACGCACTCGAAAGTGCCTCCTCCGCAAACCTACCGTTAGCAATGCTAACCGTCTTGAAAAGACTCTTCCCATAGGGATCACCCGCGTTGCAAAATTAAAATGACCCAGCAACGACTGAATTTCCTTCAATGTCACCTTTTTCTTGGTGCACACTCTATCAATCTCCTGACGCAAAGCCTCAATCTTCACTCTAGGCAGTCTAGACTCCATCTTCACAGAATCTAACTCTATCCCCAAAAACACCAATGCAGTAACAGGTCCTTCACTTTTTTCCAAAGCCAAAGGAACACCTAACTCCATCGCCACAGTTCGAAACGCCGACATCAAGGCAGCACACTGTAACGAATTCTCTGGACCTCCAAATAGAAAATCGTCCAAATAATGCACTATAGAATCCCAACCACTAACTTGTTCTACTACCCAATGTAAAAATGTCGCAAATGCTTCAAAATAAGTACAAGAAATTGAACACCCCATCGGCATACATTTATCAAAATAAAATTTTCCCTCAAATTGGAATCCTAACAACCTAAATGCTGAAGGGTGCACCGGTAATAAACGGAATGCTGCCTCAATATCAGCTTTTCCCAGTAATGCACCTTTTCCCAATTTCCTCAACAGATCCACAGCCTGCTCAAAACTTGCATATCCCACAGAACACAACTCTGGATCAATAAAACTATTCACACCACCACCTTCCGGGTACGACAAATTATGAATCAACCGATATGTACCCGGTTCTTTTTTCGGTATCACACCCAATGGAGATACAACTAAGTTTTCAATTGGTGGGTCAACAAACGGACCAGCTATCCGCCCAAGCCTCAATTCCTTCCTCAACTTCTTCCTAACCACCTCTGCATGCTGAATCACAGATACAGCATTCTTACACTTATGATCCAACACCGGTCCTTCAAACGGGATCGGAAAACCCTCTGCAAAACCGATCCACAACAAATACGCATCCCCACCACACGGATACCGACCCAACCAATTTTGTAAAGCAGATATGTTAATAGGAGAAGGGGCCTTGCCAGCCCAAACCGGGGCCACTTGAAGTTCCTCCACGCCCCGACCTTCCCCGACCGCCCAACCCTCCTCTTGGGCATTTAAATACCGGATGGAATCCTTGACAGACACTGCAACAGTGCCTGAATCTGCAAGCCGGCCTATTACATCGACCTGCATTAAATTGGAAACACGCATTCCCGGGGGAACTTCCTTTTCCCACCAATCCACTTGTCCCCAAAGTTCCTCCTCCTCCCATCCAAACACCTCCTGTTCGACCCATGCCAACCCCCCCGGTATTTCCGATTGAGCCACTACCATACCCGGGCAATCCGGCAGAGGCTCCCACACGAAAGGGGGGGTTAACAGCAGGTGTAAAATTAGCAATCCACAAATCGACATCTCGGACACCCCAATTCTCAGATTTATCCTTTGCCAAACTCCGCCTAAACTGCTCATCATAATTCACCCAGGCCCAACCGCCATACATTTTATAAGCTCTCAAAATTAAATCACAATAACTCCATAAGCCCGGGTAAAGAGCAGGTTTTTGAGCTCCCAAAACACTGGCAAATACATGAAAGCTTAACATCCAATTCATAATCGTCTTTGGTACTCTCCCTCTTTTCTTCTTTCCATCCTCTTTACCGCCATCCTTCCCCGCACTACCCTCCCTATCTCGTGCTAACAGAGCAAATAAATCTATATATTTCCCTTTTAAAATTCTCTGTTTCCACTTCAACGTTATATAACAGTCTAAAGGTGCAATATTACATACTGTATGCCCCAGCCGGGAACCCATAACTGTACCTGCCATAGGATTATCCCCCATCCCCATGACCACATTCCCCCCAACCACTTCCACTTCATCCGAAGAAGATGACGAAGACCCTGATGAATCCCAAGAATCTGAAGACTCCCAAACCTGCATCGGGTCTCCTTTCCCACCCCTCTTCCCCCTTTTTTCCCTATCCAACCTCCTTACAACGTGACACAAATTACGCAAAAATTTTTTATTCCGTAACCTCTTCCTCAAACCTTTTCCTGTCATCTCTTTTCCCCGACTACTCCGCTCTCTCGCACCCTCCCGCACTTCTCTCCCCTCCAACACCCTGTTACATTCCATTACACCCATTGCCACCAACTCACCCGTTGCTCTCCCAGAGGAAGGCCCCTCCAATGGATCTTCCACAGCAACATTCAGCACCGGAACATCAACTCGCCTCTGCATGCCACGTGCCATGTCACCAGTTGTAGCACCAACTTCCACCCTTTCACCCATCTCCTGCTCCATGTGCAATCCCACCTGACACCCCATTTCAACACCATGTCTACTGCTCACACCCTCTGCCCCATACACCAAGCCCCCCATATTTACCACCCCCCTCCCTGCTATCCCCCCGTCAGCCATACTCATGCCATGCTTTTTCTTGGCACTCACCTTACCCCCACCTTTCCCACTCTTCTTTGGCCCCATCCACACTGTTGTTGGTTTTTTTTTTTTTTTTTTTATAATAATAAATATAAATTTTCCACACCACTCACTCCTAAAACACCCCAGTCAAAATCCCCAACCAAACACCCGCTATAATTATCCTAATATATCCCCAATTTCCCTCACACAACACAACCCAACAGTTCAACCATTCCCTTGATAAACCCACCCTTAACACCTCACCAATTCCCAGATTCCTCACCCAATTATAATACTTCTCCAACCCTTTCAGCCCCCCAATAAACCTTCTCCCAAACCTTCTCCCAATTCACCTCAAGTTTCACACTGCCACTCCCCCACACTGTAAAACACCCCAATGACAGTTCCAAACCCTTTAACTTCTTCCAATATATCCAGCACCTCCGCGAAACCGGAAGTGCCTCTCACCAACCCGCTGCGCTCCTCCGCCTCTCCCCCCAACTGTAACAAACTTCCAACCCACTTTCCCTCACCAAATTCACCGCCAAACTTCAAACACCCCCCCCCCACTGTTCTCCGTTTTTCTTCCCCCCTCACCTCCGCGAAACCGGAAGTGACGCGATAGCCGCTCCTCAAAGTGCTGACGCTAATACATCGCTCACGCAGCCGCTCCCCCGCTCTTAAAAAACAATTCCGCCCCTCGTTTCGCCGCCCCCACCCCAAAAAACACCACCAATACAATCTGCTTCCACACACCTCCTCCCCTATTCCTCCGTTTACTTCACCTCATTGAAAAACCGGAAGTGGCGTCGCGAATCGCTCCACAATGAAAATACCAAGTCTCTCACTTTCCCATCTCAGGTAAGAACAAATTTCTGCCGTTTTTCTTTGAAAACCTTTTAAAACATCCTTCAACTACCTTTCAACCACCCTCCCCCTCTCCTACCTAACTAACTATCCTTTTCAGCGCCAAATTCCTCCTATCCTGTCCTTTTCTTCCTAACCAATCCAATTCCTTTTCCCTCAACCAATCCCCTTTTCTTTCCCTTTGTTGCTGCCCTGCCAGCCTCCAATTAATTCACCCCACTACCCTCTCTTTTCCCTCCCCCCCACCCCTCATCAATCTAACTTGGCTGCTTCTCTCTCAGCCAATGTTATCACCCTCACTGATTAACAGTGAGGGTTTCCATACCAGAAAAATTGAAACTTACATGCAAAATATCACAGATGCACATTTCCAAAAGCTGATATATTCCAATTAATAAATTCTGAATAAAATACTTTTTTCTACCTTTGTTGTCTGATCATTTAGTTTTTCTATTCGCTTTGGTCCCAGTGTCTTCTGTTTTATGCAGTGTCTTCTTTCCATTTGATATTTTTTCTCTCACCATGTCCACCATCCTCCTGTGTCCTGTCTACCATTCTCCCTTCCCCTCCATCCATGTGCATCTCCTTCCTTTGTCTTTCCTTCCCTACATTCCATATCCAGCAATTCTCCTCTCTCCTCTGCCCTCCCCTCCTCTCCCTGGGCCCTGCCCTCCCATCCATGTCCATCGATGCTCCTCTCTCCCCTTCCTTCCTCCATCTATCCAAATCCAGCAATTTTCCTCCCTCCCCTCCATGTCCAGCAATTAATCCTCTCTCCCTGGGCTCTGCCCTCCCATCTATGTCCATCGATGCTCCTCTCTCCCCTTCCCTCCCGCTCCCATGTCCACCTGCCCCCCTCCATGCCTTCACCCATTTTCTCTCATGTATCCCCTGTGCATTCACCCATTCTCTATTTCTCTCATGTGCCCTCTGTGCCTTCACCCATTCTGTCTCTCATGTGTCCCCATGCCTTCACCCATTCTCTCTCTTATGTGACCCTCCTGTGTTTTCACCCATTCTCTCTCATGTAACCTCCCCATCCCCCCAGTGCCTTCACCCATTCTTTTTAATATGCTGTGCCTTGTCTTGTCTCCCTTCCCACAGTTCTCTCTTAATGACCTCCCCCACCCCCCACCCCCCCACTTGGTCTGGCATCTCTCCCTCTCCTCCCAGACTGCCAGCAACTCTCTCTTCCTTCCCCAAGTTCCCCTCTTCTCTTTTTTTAAAGTTACATTTGTACCCCATGCTTTCCTACTCATAGCAGGCTCAGATCTTCAAGTATTTAAATTTACCTCCGTTGCAGGCAGCATCAGTGAAACGCTGTCTGACGTCCCACCAGCCTTCCCTTTGCTCATTCGTTCTCAGTGCCCTGCTTTCTTCTGACGTCATTTCCTTGGGGGCGGGACACTGAAAGGGAACGAATGAGCGAAGGGAAGGCTGGTGGGACGTCAGACAGGGTTTTCACTGACGCTGCCTGCAACGGAGATAACTTGGTAAGGTAAATTTAAATACCACCGGGAATCGAGAGCGAAGGAGGTTGACCGAGGTGCGCCGCGCAGGGCCCCCTTAAGCGCGAGGCCCTATGCGGCCGCCTCGGTCGCCTCGGCCTAAGACCGGCCCTGCCCCTCGCCACCCCCAGCGATCCTCCAATGTTCCTGTGGGCCACCAACAGCATCAACAAGCTGCTTCAGCAAGCCCCAGAAGCATTCTTTCTGTTGTGTCCTGTCTATGCAGACAGGAATTTGGGTTAGATAAGGCAGGACACAACAGAGGGAATGCTTTTGGAGACCGCTGAAGCAACTTGTTTTCCTTGCTGATGCTGCTGGTGGCCCACAGGAATGTTGGTGGATGGCTGAAAGGGGGGAGGGGGGAGGATACAGGGCAGGCAGAAGGAAGAGGGAGACATTCCAGAAAGTGAGCATTGAAACTGATGTGACAAAGGGGCAGTGGCGTAGCCACAGTAGCACACGTTTAGCGGTAGCTGGTGGGGATCTAAGCTGAAGACTTCCCCCCGATGGTAACAAAAATGTTACTCTCCATGATACTGGCACCTGTGCATGCTCAGTTTTCAGCGCATGCCTGCTGCAGACTGCCAAGGTGGAAAGAAGCTTTTCCTGCCAGCTGAGATATATTTTTGGTGGTGGTTGGCGGGGGGGGGGGGGGGGGGGGGGGAGGCAGCACTTGGTGCCCCCCCACTTCTTGCCTAGGCCCACCCAAAATCTGTTGTCTGGCTACACCCCTGCAAAGGGGAGACATACCTTGGCTCAAAGCAGCAGCAGGACTCAGAAAGGCACTCAGTTACAGCAGCAGGAGCAGGAGCAGAACAGGTAAAATACTTAGGGGTGGGTCCTTTTGTTGGGAGGCTCATTTGTCTGGAGTCAAATTGTGGGCAGGCCCTTTAGTCAGGGGCTGATTTGTTGGGGGCTATTTTGTCAGGGAGCTTTTTTGTCTGGGCTTTTTTGTCAGAGCTATTTTGATCAGGTACCATTCATAACATGCCTAGTACTGGAAAGGGTTATCCAGGCACCTTTTGTTTTTGCATGGTGAGTTCTGTAGGGAAATGTCCTAGTTTTGATCTGCATCCATGGTGGGTGAGGGAACTTCTGTAGATGCGGAGTATATGTTTAGAATTAATATTATGATAGTCTAGTGTGCAGAGACAGGGACCAGTAATTTTAGTGTCTTAGGCTACATAACTTAACTGCTACAATGTTTGCTGAATATAAACCAGTGATTTCTTTATTATATAGCCAGAGAATATGTTGAATTCTTTTTTCTTGGGGGGGGGGGGGGGGGGGCACCTGTCTGGCCAGTGTTCTCAGTGAGAGAACCATCTCTCCTTTCCTGCTCCATAGCTAGAGCTTTGTGGGAGGTCCTCTCTATTGGGTGCCTTGGGAGGGCATGGGGGGTCCATCTCATCCTAGCAGATTGCTTTGAACCACCCTGGGGTGGTAGGACCTATGGCTGAAGGTTTGTCTAGAGCTCCAGATACCACAGGGCTGGCACTGGATCACAGTAAGAAAGTGAAATGACAGAGAAGACATACTAATGTACACATGAGCACAAAAAAAAAAAAAAAAAAAAACAACAACAGAAAATCCACTTGTCTTTATACAAGGCAGAGGACAAAGGACAATGCCATTGACCTTGTTAGTATAGCCAAAGAACACTATAGGCATTCAGAAGCTTGAAGCTGAGGAGCAGTCTGAGCTTCAAAAAAATTGTGCAGCTGATCAGCGGTTTTGCTTTGAGTGCAGAGCAGACCTTGTGGACCTGCATTTGCAATTCCTACATTTGAGGATGGTTGTAGAGGAGGCAATGGGTTAGATGATAGTGCTCTCTGAAATTCCGTTCCTCCCTGGGTCTTGAATTGCAAATCAGAGCTTCCAGAACCGTTCTAATCTTTTCTGTTTTGTTCACAGATTTAAACCATTGCCTTGTGGTTCAATGAGTTATGTTGCTGTGCCTTGGCACAATAACAAATGAATGGCAGAGTACATTTTGTAGATGTTTTAGGGCTGGAACACCCACTGCTGTGGGTTGCAGGTGCATTTCATCAATGATAATAAGCGCCTGGAACCCACAGCTGTGGGTGTTCTAACCCCAAAAATACCTACTGTGCTTCATCTACTTTGGCATTAACCTTACATCACCATTGTGAAACGTCCAGCAGCTCTAACAGAAATTATGCCAAAAGGAAGTTGTACATAATGTTATGTTTGTACTTAATCACTGAAAGTGATGCTGTCCACCTTGTGTGTGCATATCAGTATGAAGCAGGAGAGGAACAGTTCCAGAAACTGAGACTGGTTGTTCAATTTCTAGCAATGTAAAACATAGCAGTACCTGTAACTGAAAAGTAGACTTGGGATGTAAGATATTAATACAAGGATGAATGCCTATAATATTTCAGAACATGACCAAAACTGAACTTCTCATTTTCCCCCCTAAACCCACCTCCCCTCTCCCCGCTTTCTCTATCTCTGTTAATGGCTCTCACATCCTCCCTGTCCCCTCGGCTCGTAACCTTGGAGTCATCTTTGATTCCTCTCTCTCCTTCTCTGCACATATTCAACAGATTGCAAAAACCTGTCATTTCTTTATCTACAACATTAGCAAAATTCACCCCTTCCTTTCTGAATACGCTACCAGAACCCTTATCACCTCTCGCTTGGACTATTGCAATTTACTTCTCACTGGTCTTCCGCTCAGCCATCTCTCTCCTCTCCAATCTGTCCAAAATTCTGCGGCACAACTTATTTTCCACCAGAATCGTTATACCCACACTAGCCCACTCCTCAAGTCACTTCACTGATTCCCTGTCCGCTTCCGCATACAGTATAAACTTCTCTTACTGACCTTTAAATGCATCCACTCTGCAGCCTCCCCATTACCTCTCCACTCTCATCTCTCCCTACATCCCTCCCCGTGAACTCCGCTCACTGGACAAATCTCTCTTGTCGTCCCCCTTCACCTCCACTGCTAACTCCAGGCTTCGTTCCTTTTCTCTCGCGGCACCTTATGCCTGGAATAGACTTCCTGAACCTATACGTCTAGCTCCATCTCTACCTGTTTTCAAATCTATGCTGAAAATCCACCTTTTCACTGCTGCTTTTAGCTCCTAGCCACTACTCAGTTGCCCTCCCCTTGTCCCTTCCTTCCTTCTCACCCAGTACCTCCCTCACCCGTAACTGTTTTGTCTGTCTGTATTATTTAGATTGTAAGCTCTTTGAGCAGGGACTGTCTCTTTGTGTCAGGTGTTCAGCGCTGCGTGCATCTGGTAGCGATATACAAATGCTAATAATAATAATGGAGGAGTGGCCTAGTGGTTAGGGTGGTAGACTTCAATCCTGAGGAACTGAGTTCAATTCCCACCTCAGGCACAGGCAGCTTCTTGTGACTCTGGGCAAGTCACTTAACCCTCCATTGCCCCATGTAAGCCACATTGAGCCTGCCATGAGTGGGAAAGCAGGGGGTACAAATGTAACAAAAATAAATAAAACTGTAAAAAATATACCATGACAAAAAAAATAAAGAGAGGTCTAGGATAGTTTCAAAGAGGAGATAATAGGGCCAAGAACAGGTAAGATGCTATTTTGAAAACCTTTGCTATTTCAGGTGCTTTCATAAAGAAATGTGCCAAGTGTGTGACTTGAATCTATGACCAATCAGTCAGTGTCCCAAGAAGTGCTGGAGCCAGTGTCAAGCAGTGACAGGGTCAGATAGAAATTAGTATCTGCAGGCATAACTCTGTCAATTAAAATGTTCTAGTACATATTGTGTTGACATTGTAAGTAGCATACTATGCCATACTTTGTATTGTTATTTAACTATTTTTACTGCTGATGTGTACCTGGTACCTTTTATGTGAAGCCCACTGCAGCGCTCCCTAGGGTGTATGGACAGTCTCTTAAGAATGCTGCCCCCACCACCACCACCCCTGCATCCCAATGGCTGGTTTTTGTGCCTTTTTTCCTTGGGCTTTTTTTTTTTTTTCAATAAATGGTCCTTAAAAGATAGATGCACTGAGCACAACAAAGTCTAGTAAATGGCCATTTTTTGAAACAAAAAGTTGAACTTTTTTCTGCTTTGAAAATGGCTATGTTCGCTACTGGAATTTTGGATATTTTTCGCAAAACATTCAAAATCGGATTTAGATATCATATCGAAATGCTCCTCCACATTTTCTAACATTTTTATGACTATCATTAGGTTGCAATCTATTTCCATAAACAACCTCAATATTATGTTGCATAAAATTAAAGCAATCCAACAGTTGTCTATTCATGACAAAAACGGTGACAGAATTCAAGAATGTGTGGGATAAACCCAGCGAATCTCTCCATAAAAAAAGGATGGAATCCAATTAAAACAAAACTTAATATCATAGCTGGAGTAAGCTTTTGCGGAAGCTTCAGAGGTTGGGAAGTAAAACCAGTGCTGGGCAGACTTCTACAGTCTGGGTCCCGTAAATGGCAAAAACAGATCAGGATCAAGGCTGGAGTGAAATTTGACGGTACTTGGGAAGTAGGACTAGTGCCAGACAGACTTCTATGTTCTATGCCCCAAAATTGACAGGGAGAGTTAAAGTATGCAAGTGTCTAATTTTGAAAAAGTGGAACTTGTGAAGAGTGCCAGATACAATCCTGGCCACCTTGTTAGGCAAATACAGGTATTTATCTGCCGACATTTACCATGCTACTATCAGGCTTATTTTCGAAAGAGAAGGGCGCCCATCTTCCGACACAAATCAGGAGATGGGCGTCCTTCTCTCAGGGTTGCCCAAATCGGCATAATCAAATGCTGATTTTAGGTGTCTTCAACTGCTTCCTGTCGCGGGGACGACCAAAGCTCACGGGGGCGTGTCGGCACCATAGCGAAGGCGGGACTGGGGCGTGATTAAGAGATGGGCGTCCTCGGCCGATAATGGGAAAAAAGAAGGGCATCCCTGATGAGCACTTGGCCGACTTTACTTGGTCCATTTTTTCTTGCGACCAAGCCGTGAAAAGGTGCCCGAACTGACCAGATGACCATTGGAGGGTATCGGGAATGACCTCCCCTTACTCCCCCCGTGGTCACAAACCCCCTCCCACCCTAAAAAAAAAAGTTAAAATATTTTTTTGCCATCCTCTAGGCCAGCCTCAAGTGTCATACCCAGTTCCATGACAGCAGTATGTAGGTCCCTGGAGCAGGTTTAGTGGGTGCAGTGCACTTTAGGCAGGCGGACACAGACCCATCCCCCCTACCTATTACACTTCTGGTGGTAAATGTGAGCCCTCCAAAACCCACCCAAAACCCACTGTACCCTCATGTAGGTGCCCCTTCACCCCATAGGGCTATGGTAGTGGTGTACAGTTGTGGGGAGTGGGTTTGGGGGGGGGGCCCAGCACCCAAGGTAAGGGAGCTATGCACCTGGGAGCAATTTGTGAAGTCCACTGCAGTGCCCCCTAGGGTGCCCGGTTGGTGTCCTGGCATGTCAGGGGGACCAGTGCACTATAAATTTTGGCTACTCCCACGACCAAAGGGCTTGGATTTGGTCATTTTTGAGATGAGCATCCTCAGTTTCCATTATGGTTGAAAACCGGGGACGACCATCTCTAAGGTCGACCATCTAAATATTGAGATTTGGGCGTCCCCGACCGTATTATCGAAACGAAAGATGGACGCCCATCTTGTTTCGATAATACGGGTTTCCCCGCCTCTTTGCGGGGCCGTCCTGCGAGGACGCCCTCATAAAAACTTGGGCGCCCTGTTCGATTATGCCCCTCCACATATTACAACAGCCTCAGATTTGTTTAGAATTTTCAAAGAGCTGTAGGAGCTGTACAGGCTGCAACCTTGAAGCAGTGGTGTAGCTATATGGGGCCATGGGGCCTGGGCCCCCAAATTTCCTTTGGGCCCCTAGTTTTGCTGGCAGGGGTCCCCAACCCCCGCCAGCTGAAGTGTTATCCAGCACCGGTCTCCGGCGCTGCCGTGTTGCCTGCCCTGCTCTTCCCCTCACATCCAGCATGCTCCTTTTAGTGAAATGGAGCATGCCCGATTTCACTAAAAGGAACATGCAGCATGTGAGGGGAAGACAGAGCAGGGCAGGCAACGCGGTGGTGCCAGAGACCGGCTCTGGACAACACTTCAGCTGGCGGGGGTTGGGTACCCCCACCAGCCAAGGTATTTGCTACGGCAGTGGGTGGGAAGCGGCAGGGCGGCAGGGGGAGTGGCAGGGCAGCGAGGTGGCAGAAGGGGGTGGCAGTGGGGCGGTAGACCAAAATGTGCCCCCCCACCTTGGGCTCTGGCCCCCCTCCCACCGTGAGGTCTGGCTGAATTTGTATTGCTTGTAGAAAAGTCACCAAAGAGAGAATAAATTATTATTCAAGTTTCAAGTTTATTCAGAACTTTCTATCTCACCTACGGGATAAACCATTTAGGCAGCTTACAAGCTAATTTAAAAGGGAAAGTATACTGTAGACAAGACAGTAAACAATAGGAAGAGGGTAGATCTACAATATAGATAGGAAAGAGTGGGAGTCAAAACAAGATAGGGTGTTGCACTTATATTCAGAGTCACAGTGGAACCATAGGGATCCAATAAAAAACAAGCCTATTAAATGTGGGATCATTAATCAATGGAGAAGGTATTCTTTTTGGTGGAAAGTAAAAAGAGCAGATCGTGTAAAAGGAAAAATGTAATTTATTTCAAACAATATAGCAATTCTTATATAAATATAAACAGCCCGACACAGGCCGTGTTTCGCCCAACTGGGCTGCTTCAGGGGCAATAAAAAAACATATAAATTGTCTGTTATAATATCAAACTACACATATAGATAACATATATAATATATACATATATACACATACATGTATATGCACATACAACAAACATATCGTCTATATAAATGTACATACATAAATCTAAAATGATACATACCAAAACATGCTCTATATAAAACACTTGTTGTTTGGAAAATACATATATAGAAAACATCATCTAAAATTATATTAAATATTAATAAAAAAACATTTTTGTTTTTTTATTAATATTTAATATAATTTTAGATGATGTATGTGTGTATATATATATATATATATTATATATATTATATATGTTATCTATATGTGTAGTTTGATATTATAACAGACAATTTATATGTTTTTTTATAGCCCCTGAAGCAGCCCAGTTGGGCGAAACACGGCCTGTGTCGGGCTGTTTATATTTATATAAGAATTGCTATATTGTTTGAAATAAATTACATTTTTCCTTTTACACGATCTGCTCTTTTTACTTTCCACCTTGGAGTTTGCAGACCGTCTGCCTTTGTGCTTTCTTGAAGGTATTCTTTTTAAAAAAAGATTATAAATTAGTGTTAAAAGTATCTAAGAAGTGACATTGCCTTAACTGAATGGGCAACGAATTCCAGAGTTTTGGAGCTTGAACCAAAAATATGCTGTGTCTAGCATGTTCATGATGTATTTCCCTGTAAGTAGGTACAATAAGATGATGATGCTCTGCTGATCTAAGGAAACGTGAGGGAACATACTATGTAGCGTGCTAGATATAGCAGTTCATTGGAAGTACAAGCTTTAAATACTAGTAGTAAAATTTTACGTGTATTGCGGTGTACAATTGGTAACCAGTGGGCATTTTTCAAGGATGGTGTTACATGGTCATATTTTTTAATCCATTAATAAGCTTGATAGCTGTATTTTGGACAATTTGTAATTTGTGATGATCCTTAACACGGAGACCCATGTATAAAAAATTACAGTAATCTAATTGCCTTATGACCAAGGAGTACATGAGAATGTTCAGTGCTGAAGGATATATCAAAGACTGAACAGATCTAATTAGTCTAAGCCTATAAAAGGAGTGTTGTACAATTAGTGAAATCTGAGAATAGAAGGAAAGGTTATTAGCCAGAAGTATTCCGAGCAGACGAGTAGAATGCACTAAAGGGATGGTAATACCATCTATAAGTATAGGAAATGGAAGAACAGTTAGACCCTGATTAGAAAAGATAATAGTTCTGGACTTTTGAGGATTCAGGACAAGTTTATTTACATGAAATCTAGTAGCAATAAGTTGAAGTTTTGCATTAAATTCCGAAACTTCATTTTGTTTTAGAGGGTCAAGAGGGGTGAGAATTTGAATGTCAAATGCAAATATGAATGCTGTAAGAGGAAGACTTGTAGTGAGAAGGGGAGCAAGAAAAATGTTGAAAAGTGTCAGAGAAAGTATTGAACCTTGGGGAACTCCTGAAGGAATTGTAAAGGTATTGAGTGGCTAGCTACAGTGTGTCCTCTGCTTCTGTCACCCACTAACTGAAACCCAACATCATGACTGATATTTCTTTGAGTCTTGAATTTTAATTAGCTGCTGCTTGAGTGCCTGATTGACTGTCACGATAATCCTGCAATCAAAGAGTCATGCACTGAGTTCAGCAGGGATTCTGCCCTGGGATCAGGCATTATAGACCTCACCCTTTTCTTTTTTTTTAACTCACCTTAGATGCCATCCAAGCCAACTATGCAAGTTCTTGGGTCTACAACCTCTAAATAATTTCAACACACTCCAGGGGAAATGTTTCATCTGTTATTTCAGCAGATTAAAAAGGATGAGCCAGAGGGTCTTCAGTAATCAAAAACAGCGAAGATGACGCAAAAAAAGAAAAAAATTCCAAAAACAAAAAAGGAACAGTGGAAAATAAAAAATAAAAAGTAAAAAATACAAAATACACAATTGGAAAAAAGAACTGTAAAAAACAAAACTATAGGTGAAATAGAAAAAATGAAAAAAAGGAGGACGACATAAACATAATGAAAAAAACTAAATTAATTTATTGAGGTGATATGACTCGACACAGCTGTGTTTCGGCCCAACTGGCCTGCATCAGGAGTCTGAATATAACAAATAAAATTTAAAACATATCAATTTTGAACAACATCGGTATATAATAAAAAATTAATCAATATACAATAAAAGACAAAAATCAAATGAGCTGCAATCATTGGTCCATTGCATTCTTTAAGTACAATTTTAGGAAGGAAACTAACAGAAGACAATTAAGAGAATTCTGTCGTCCTCCTTTTTTTCATTTTTTCTATTTCACCTATAGTGTTTTGTTTTTTACAGTTCTTTTTTCCAATTGTGTATTTTGTATTTTTTACTTTTTATTTTTTATTTTCCACTGTTCCTTTTTTGTTTTTGGAATTTTTTTCTTTTTTTGCGTCATCTTCGCTGTTTTTGATTACTGTTGTTGTTTGCGGAGACAGGTTTCTTCTGTATTTTGGATACCAGAGGGTCTTCAGACCATGCACAAAGCATGTGTGAATCTGCTCACTGGATCACATTACTCCACACAGTTTTTCTTTATGATAACATAGTCATACAACATATTGGTAATCTCTCCTAGGCCATTGTTCAGGATGAGAAGGCACGATTCTGAAAATTAGCTCCAGGTTTTGGGCATGAAGGGGGTAATTTTATAGAGGTTTCTTTGCATGGAAATTATATTTTACACTGAAAAATGCCTTTATAAAACTGTGCAGCCATATGCACATGCAAATGTGTGCTGCAAAAGATCACATGGACTTTTACATGGACATTCCCAGAGGTGACATTTGAGTGCAGATCCAGATTCAAGGTTTTGCCACCCATAGACAAACCCAGATCCCATATCCCATCGAGCAGTGTGGGGAGGGGGATGTCAAAAATACCAAAAAGACTGGAGATCTAGAAGAGGAGCAGAGGAAGACTCCTTTTGAGACAGCACATTCATATGTCTGCAGTAAGTGGACTCAGGCTCCTCTTTGGCTTGGGTATTTGGCAATTGGCACCTTCAAAATGTGTTGCCTTAGGCAGTTATCTATGATGCCTATACCTACATCAGGTCCTATTTGATGGCGGCCAAGGCAGAGCTGTGGTATATATGTGTAAAATAAACAGCCGCATGTATAGCATACATGCACAAATTTAGACCATCTTTGGAACAAGTGTAAATTTGTGCACGTTAATTTACACTTTGTTGGGGCCGGTTCTGGGCACCTATTTTATAAAGCAACATAGGCTTAAACTAGGCATCTTTTTGGAATTTGCACCTATGCGGCTTGTTATAAAAGTTACCTTTGAAATGTTCTTGTGCTCAGCATATTCAATCAAACAAAAGTAGAGGTTGGCCAACAGACATTCCAACACAGGAGATGGTGCTTAAAAGATGCTTTATTTGTTGCTTGGACAAAAGGGACTCTCGACACGGTCTGTGTTTTGGCGTCATCAAACGCCTGTCTCAGGGATCACAATAATGTTCTATAAAACATATACATCTGTGTCATACATCAACAATAAGTATATATAAAAAGGTACAGACTCCATGTAATGATACTCATCAAAGAAAAGAATTAATTAATGTATGACACACATGTATATGTTTTTTAGAACACTATTGTGACTCCTGAGGCAGGCATTTGATGACGCCGAAACACGGACCATGTCGGGTCCCTTTGTCCAAGCAGCAAATAAAGCGTCCTTTAAGCATCACCTCTTGTGTTGGAGTGTCTGTTGGTCAGCCTCTACTTTTGTTTGATTGGACTGTCTATGTAGAGGTTTTTCCTGTTTGTTGTCCTTGTACCCAGCATGACATAAGTATTTGGAGGTTTTTGCAAAACACCGTGAAACATGATAATATTTTGCATGAAACAACACGTGATGATTGTACATAACAATTGCAGTGTCATCATCTTAGTGAGATTTTAAGCATACTCATTTGGTATTGCACCTATGTAATTCATCAAGCACATGGAAGTGGAGTCTCCCTCTGTTAGGAAAGCTAGATCCTCTTTACTGTTTGTGTTCCTTCAGCTCTCACAGCAGGTACATAAGTACATAAGTAATGCCATACTGGGAAAAGACCAAGGGTCCATCGAGCCCAGCATCCTGTCCACGACAGAGGCCAATCCAGGCCAAGGGCACCTGGCAAGCTTCCCAAACGTACAAACATTCTATACATGTTATTCCTGGAATTGTGGATTTTTCCCAAGTCCATTTAGTAGCGGTTTATGGACTTGTCCTTTAGGAAACTGTCCAACCCCTTTTTAAACTCTGCTAAGCTAACCGCCTTCACCACTTTCTCCGGCAATGAATTCCAGAGTTTAATTATACGTTGGGTGAAGAAACATTTTCTCCGATTTGTTTTAAATTTACTACACTGTAGTTTCATCGCATGCCCCCTAGTCCTAGTATTTTTGGAAAGCGTGAACAGACACTTCACATCCACCTGTTCCACTCCACTCATTATTTTATATACCTCTATCATGTCTCCCCTCATCCGTCTCTCCTCCAAGCTGAATAGCCCTAGCCTCCTTAATCTTTCTTCATAGGGAAGTCGTCCCATCCCCGCTATCATTTTAGTCGCCCTTCTCTGCACCTTTTCCAATTCTACTATATCTTTCTTGAGATGCGGCGACCAGAATTGAACACAATACTCAAGGTGCGGTCGCACCATGGAGCGATACAACGGCATTATAACATCCTCACACCTGTTTTCCATACCTTTCCTAATCATACCCAACATTCTATTCGCTTTCCTAGCCGCAGCAGCACACTGAGCAGAAGGTTTCAGTGTATTATCAACAGCGACACCCAGATCCCTTTCTTGGTTGGTAACTCCTAACGTGGAACCTTGCATGATGTAGCTATAATTCAGGTTCTTTTTTCCCACATGCATCACCTTGCACTTGCTCACATTAAACGTCATCTGCCATTTAGCCGCCCAGTCTCCCAGTCTCGTAAGGTCCTCTTGTAATTTTTCACAATCCTGTTGCGATTTAACAACTTTGAATAACTTTGTGTCATCAGCAAATTTAATTACCTCGCTAGTTACTCCCATCTCTAAATCATTTATAAATATATTAAAAAGCAGCAGGTCCTAGCACAGACCCCTGAGGAATCCCACTAACTACCCTTCTCCATTGTGAATACTGCCCATTTAACCCCACTCTCTTCCTATCCTTCAACCAGTTTTTAATCCACAATAGGACATTTCCTCCTATCCCATGACCCTCCAATTTCTCTGTAGCCTTTCATGAGGTACCTTGTCAAACGCCTTTTGGAAATCTAGATACACAATATCAACCGGTTCCCCTTTGTCCACATGTTTGTTTACTCCTTCAAAGAATTGAAGTAAATTGGTCAGGCAAGATTTCCCCACACAAAAGCCATGCTGACTCGGTCTCAGTAATCCATGTCCTCGGATGTGCTCTGTAATTTTGTTTTTAATAATAGCCTCTACTATTTTCCCCGGCACTGACGTCAGACTCACCGGTCTATAATTTCCCGGATCTCCCTTGGAGCCTTTTTTAAAAATCGGTGTTACATTGGCCACCCTCCAATCTTCCGGTACCACGCTCGATTTTAAGGATAAGTTGCATATCACTAGCAGTAGCTCCGCAAGCTCATTTTTCAGTTCTATCAGTACTCTAGGATGAATACCATCCAGTCCAGGAGATTTGCTACTCTTCAGTTTGCTGAACTGCCCCATTACGTCCTCCAGGTTTACCGTGAAGTCAGTAAGTTTCTCCGACTCGTCCGCTTGAAATATCATTTCCGACATCGGTATCCCACCCAAATCTTCCTCGGTGAAGACCGAAGCAAAGAATTCATTCAGTCTCTCCGCTACGTCTTTGTCTTCCTTGATCGCAGGTAGACAACTTCAACCCATATGGAGCTGAAGGAAGACAGTTATTGTGAGGAAAGATCAGATCAAGTGGCTTAATATAACACTGTTTGCTTTATGTTCAAAGTCTGGGCTTAATATTACTTTTTTATTTTTGATTATTTTTTATGCCATTATGAACCATCAAAAAGTAACCATTGGTATTAGGTTTTTTGTTTGATTACATTTTGGCAGATAACACTTCTAATAAATATCTTTCCCCTATCCAATCCTTTGTCACTGAAACCACAAGAAATAATTTGTGTTGTAAAAAGAAGTTACTTTCTATGTTAGATCTATTCCAGCAAATTACCCCCTCCACCTTTCTCCCTCTCCCTCCCTTTTGAAACAGTGACAAAAAGAGTTATGGAAGCTTAGGAGCATCAGACACCAATTACAAGTTAAGAACTAAATGCCATAATTAAAAAGACTCAAATCTTTCATCTAAAACAACCCTGATATAGGGTGGGATAAAGAAAAAGGCAAAGAATGACTCTATAATTTAAAAAATCAGTATGCAATGGAAAAGTATACATTTCTGGGGTCCTCCATAATACTGCAAATGATTTTCAAATATGTTTTGGTAATCATGCATTACAGGGAAGGCCTGAAGCCCTGAAGCAGGCTGGTTCAATTGAAGCCTGCGAGTGACAGGGACCAAACGTGGGAGGGAGAGGGTGAAAGGAGAAAGGGGAGGGACACTGGAACCAGGAAGAGGGGAGGAAGGGAAGGAAAGGAAATAGGACAGATGCTGGGAGGGGGGAGAAAATGGACAAATGCTGGATCTGTGAGATGGAGAGGGAAAGAGAGGTGCTGGACCCAGGGACAGAGAGATCAAATGAAGGAGGTGCTGCTCTACCAGGGGGAGGGGGAGGGAGAAACAGGTTGGAAGAAGTGCTGGACCAAGGAGATGGAGCGGGAGAGGGACATGTGCTGGACCAGGGTGGGGAGTAAAAGGGAGGGAGAGAAAGACTGAGACTGGAGGAGAGGAAAAGAGGGGAGAAAGACACTAGACCAAGAGGGAGATATATTGGGGTGGGGGGGGGGGGGAGAAATAGATAAGGAGAAGGAGAGCGATATTGGTCCCAGGGTAGAGAGTAGGAGGTAGGGGGTGTGAGATGTGGGAGGAAGAGAAATGAGAGAGGATGGACAGGAAGACAGAGAAGAAATATTGTGCATGGAGGGAACATAAGGAGAGGGACACAAGAGCAATGCTGAATAGAAAGGAAATAGGGACACAGAGGGACAATATTGGACATGGAGGGAAGTATACTGATCACAGAGGAAGGGATTTAGACTACAGGAGAGGTCAAGATAGGGATGCAGAGGAGAGAGGCTGAAAATAGAGGAGGATAAGGGCACTGAGAGGGCAGATACTGAACATGGAGGGAGAGTGGGATAGAGATAGGCATACAGAGGAGAAATGCTGGACAGGACAGATAGGGACACAGGGGGAAGATGGATGGTGGACATGGAGAGAGAAGAAAAGTCAAATGGACAGGTGACCCTGCATAGACAGGAAAGAAACAGAAAAGAGACGCTGGGACCAATGCGAACAGAAAACTAAAATGCTTAGACAACAAAGGTAGAAAAAACTATTTTATTCTGAATTTATTAATTCAGCTTTTGAAAATACACATCTCTGGTATTTTGCATTTCAGTTTCTATCTATTGTGTGCAGTCTGACTTCCTGAGGTTTCCAGTTCAGTTTCTTGCCTTCATATCTCTATTACTGATGTGTGGTCCCTTGTTTCATATTTGTTGAAGGTCTATCTAGGTTTTTTGCGTCCAATTCAGTGATTCCCAAACTTTTTACTATGGCAAAAACCCTAAAATATTTTTTCATACACAGAAGAACCCTCAATTTATGCAAACATATATATATGTTCATACAAACAGATTCTACAATCTAATATCTTAAGGAATCCCTGAAGAGAGTTTGAGGATCCCTATGGTTCCACAAAACCCAGTTTGGGAATCACTGGAATAAGGTGTGGTACTCTGCTAGTATGTAGTACCTGTGTAGAGATCTTGTTGCAGTCATGTTTGTGTTTTTTTTTTTTTTTTGTTTCATTTGTACCCCACACTTTCCCACTCATGGCAGGCTCAATGCGGCTTTAGAGGGTTAAGTGACTTGCCCAGAATCACAAGGAGCTGCCTGTACCTGAAGTGGGAATCAAACTCAGTTCCTCAGGACCAAAGTCCACCACCCTAACCACTAGGCCACTCCTCCACTCAATAGGTAGTGTATTAGTGTTTTAGGGCATGATATAATATTTACAGTGCTGCCTTTTCATGCATAAGGTTGTTGCTTTTTGAGTCTTGGGAGTTAGTGATGTTAAGATATTGTAAGCAGTGGCGTACCAAGGGGGGGGCGGTGGGGGCGGTCCGCCCCGGGTGCACGCCGCTGGGGGGTGCCGCGGCGCACGCCTGTGGGCTCTGACTTCGCGAACTTCGCTCGTTTGCTGCAGCTCCCTCTGCCCCGGAACAGGTTACTTCCTGTTCTGGGGCAGAGGGAGCTGCAGCGAATGAGCGAAGTTCACGAAGTCGGAGCCTACAGGCGCGTGCCGCGGCACCCCCCCCCCAGCGGCATGCAACCGGGGGGGGGGTGTCATTTCGCCGGGGAGGGGGGAAGGTGTCATTTCACAGGCAGGGGGGGGCGCGCTGCACCCGGGGGGGGGGCGCATCGGTGATCCGCCCCGGGTGCCATCCACGCTAGGAACGCCACTGGTTATAAGGTGCTTGTCACCATCCAATTATTGACGCTGGTTGGCTAGTTAATTAAGTTACATATGCAAATTGGTACACAACCTGATTTGTACATGTGACTTTAGTAGTTAGATATAGAATCCAGGGGATTATGCTATATATAGAAAAACAATTTGAGTCTCAAATTGAGCTATAAGGCTTTTCCTTCTTTTTTTTTTTTTTTTCTTCTATTATTGTGCTTCCTAATTAAGGCTGATGTTTGAGAAATTTGGATAAAAATGATGCAATAAGAACTGACAACAGATTTTGATGTGAATCAACAAATGATAAGAATCAATATTTATTTATTACATTTGTACCCCGCGCTTTCCCACACATGGCAGGCTCAATGCAGCTTACATAGAAACAAGTAAAAAAGAAAAAGAAATTTAGGTTTTCCTGAGGGAAAGGAGGGAAATCCCACCCGCTAATGCCTTTCTTCCCCAGGTGTAGGCACAAGTTGCCAATCATTCGAGGGAGATGGAGCCTGCCGGAAGGAGTCTCCTGCCAGAATATTAAAGGACACTTTTGGTTCTTAAAAGTAGTACCTGAAAAGGTGAGGAAAAAAGGTTAGCCTTCATGAACAAGAGATCACAGAACAAGTTACACAGGTAGTAATATCTGGAAAAGCTAAGAGAAGCTAGTGAAGTAGTCAAGTAAAGAAAAGATGCAAATAGAAGAAAAATAGTAAAATGGGCAGGGGAAGACTTTCAGGTATTTTGTGAGAGGGGTTTGGGCCAGATACCCTTCCATGACTCGTAGTCACTGGTCAATGGCCTTGATCCTCTCCAATACAGGCATAATTCCAAGGGCAGGTGCAGGGCAAGATGCAGCTGTACCTGCAACTGCCCTTGCCCCTGCCCCTGGACCTGGTTGAGCCTCTGCAGCAGCAAGTCCAGGGGATGAGGCAGCTGGTGGCTGAGCTATAATTGTGGGAGGCACAGATTTGGCTATTTTCGTGCTCTCTATCACCTCCACATTTGATCATGACATATTCTAAGGTTGGCATTGAAGTTTAGGGGTTGACCATGGGGGTTAGGGACTCACCTTTTGACCATGGGGTTTAGGGACTCACCTATTGGTGCCAACTGATTAGACATTGACACCTAGTGGCTGCCATAGAGATGAGGGAAAAGTGGAGAGGGACATTTGACACTAAAGTGTTACTCATCTGCCTCTGCACACAGCTCCTCATTTCTGGAGGAAGTCCCGGTTGTGCTGCTGCAGGTACCTTCCCCCTTTCTGCAGGTCCTCCAGCTGTATGGAGACAAAGGGTGGAAAGGGAGAGGGAGGTTGAGTGCCAGGTACATGACAGATTTTTAACACAACAGTTTAACATGACATGTCAGCTCCTGCCTCTACCTCCTTCTCACAGTGTAGTATGCCATATTGATGTCTGTATATATGCATCATGGCATGGATAGACAAGCTGTTGTAATTGTCAGTCTTCATTGAATCTCACTGTATTAGCAGAGTATATAACACTACTTTGTGTTGTTAGTTGGCAAACCTACAATCTGACATAAACATGCTCAGTGATGATACCAGACACAGTGCAAATGAGGTGGCTTACAGGAGATGGCAGTGTAATTAAACACTAGATATAGCCGTCTGGGGTGTTGAGTTCAAATCCTATCTCTGGCTTTGGTCCTCTCACAGGCTTTCCTATCATAAGAAAGATATCTAAGCAGGGAGGAAGTAGCTGGGGCCAGCTAACCACTAGAATCAAAAACCTAGTTTGCGCTCAGTATGTCGCATATTTTTTATACTTACATCTCTGGGGATGAGACTTTGTCATTGTAAACTTGAGTTAAACTCTCTCATACCCTTCTTTAGCGTATGTATTACCTCCTATGGCCAGGGACTATAAAATCATGCTTTTCTGTTCTAAGAAAGAGCCTGGTCAAGCTTTTACTGTCTACAAAAGAAAAATTGGGCTGTCACCTTCTTACAGACATTTTCTAATGTCCCCACATGGATGACATTGTGACATCATCATACACTGATGTTACAACATTGATACGCAATGTTATCAAATCAGCGCGCATCACTTTTTATACAGTGTATGGAAATAGTGTAGTTATAATGGTGATAACTGTACTTTTGGTGCCAATTTTTACAATGCTAAAGTCTATTCCATGTTCTTTTTACAATTTAGAGTATATACACATGATCTACTGTGTTTCTGGTGATATTTGTCATATTTGGGGTGGGCCGTGACCCAACCCCATGAACATTTCTATTACATTCTATCAATGCTATTCCTGCTTCCTCCCTTCTCAACTTTACCTGCAGCACAGCTGTCCATACTTCCCTCCTTTCCTACTACCTACTTTCCCAATCACCCTCCCCTTCCTTGGATACCATCCCAGCTACTTCCCATTCAGTTAGCGTGGTTTCACCACGTGTATAATTTGTTATTAGTTTCAAGCATTGGAGCGCTGTTCCTGTAGTATACAGCAGGCACTATTTGCTACAGTGTGAGAGTTTTGTGCATCGGCCTACCAGTACCTATACCAGATCTTTTTGGACAATAAGTTTCAGTGCAAACAACCTTTGATATTGTTTTTGTTCTCTTATGTGTTCTAGGATCTTCTGTTTCAGTTCATCTTGTTTATGAGTCAGCTGGTATTTGAGTCTTGTATTCTTTGTATTATTGTCTGGGAAGGTTCCTGGAGATGATGGTGAATGATTCCTTCAACCTCAGCCTCCTCTGTTGCTGTTTCACATGTTTCAGATTGACTGTTATGTGACACTTGTTTTTGTATTCTTGTTGGTTTTTCATCTGAATTTCTTCCATTCTGCATCTATAAAAATATTTTTTTTTCTGGTGATGAATCACCTCTGATCTGCTAGGTACTGTTCAATTATTTCTGAATCTGTGTATTTTTATCACCATTATTCAAAAATTCGAGTTAAGTAGCCACATTTTGATCAGTCTGATTTGTAGTGGAAAACCGTAAGTTCTCTATTTTCATCAAGTTTGAGGTTATCCTTCCCGTAGCTCTGCAGGACCCAGCCCTTATTATTCAACTGACGATCCTGATTCCTGTAGCCCATTTGTCGCCAGATATCCAGGTACTCTAACATAACACAGTCCATCCATGTTGTTTCGAATGATGACCGATCCTGTATAGGATTGTTTGCACTGTTTTGATGGGTTTGAGATACTCTTAATATGGCTTCTCTCCAGTGCATGATATAGATGGCCCTACAGCATAGCCCTCTGATTCACAGAAGCATACAAGCCCTAACACCACATCAAGGTGGTGTCCCCTCAGAAGGGATTGTGATAACGATTTTTATTATTAATAACTAGAAGTCTCCACCTAGTTGCATATGGCTTTGCACAGGCCTAGTGAGGTTCCTAATTTATATAGCCAAGTAAATAATATTCATACAGAACATAGCTCTGGGTCCTTCAAAGGGTTTCCCTACTGATTTAGGGCTCTGCAGTGTACACAAAAATCCCTCTTCACTCACTGAGTGGTGGAAATAGCTGAAAGCCTTCTTCTGGGCTGACTGCCTGCATTCCCAAGTTTCCACTGGAGGTTTATTAGTCATCTTATTAATAGAGTCCCAATACATTTTACTTTCATTCCCATTTCTCCAACTCAGTAATTTTTAACCATACCAATCACTTAGCCCCCAAGTTTTCAAACTTAGCTACAGGTCTCAGAATCAACCCTTCTTCATCTAATGAGGACAACACACCCATAACCAGTGTGTTTTTTTCCAGCAAAAAAGGTGCTGGTACTCAAATGCTAGGCCACCCTTCAGGGGTGGGGTGATCACTGAAGTACCCACCCCACAATGGCCAGGCCCCCTGCAACCAGTTACAGAATCTATGACAAGGCAGAATTTGCGTGTAGAGCCTGAGCTCTTTCATTAAAACTTGGGGTCCATAGGTCAATTTTAGCAGACAATGGAAAAGGTGCCGGTACTCAGTACCCCCAAGTACCCCATCAAAAAAAGCCTTGCCCATAACTCACTAGGCATTGAATGTTTACAAGCCTGCATTTTAGTTTTGCAGCCCTTTTCCTTTGAAAAAGTAAAGCCACATCAAAGAGATACCATGCAGGTGCTATGCGCTTCCTTTCAGTCCCTTATCACTTATCTTCATTTTTTTCATTCAGGTGTTCCAAAGGCAATGGGGTTACCTGTTTGGGTAAATAAGTAGACACCTGCAAGCCAACATTAACAGACTGTTTAAAGAGATACGTGCATAGATTATATCACCTTGCCAGACAGCACTCTTTTTCTTTTGTAAAGGCATTTGAGTCCAAACATTTTCAGCTCCTGTTTGTATTTTTTCTGCCCTGACTTGCATGGTCATTGTCAGAATGTCATGCGAACTGTGAACTTCACCATGATTTGAAAAATAACAAAGTCTAGCGTCTTAACATTTTGTATATCAAAGTTTAAGCAAGTATTTTCTTTTTACATGAAAACGATTGTGATTATTACCAGTCAGAGCCATGGGGGCTGTGGGAGGGAGCAATAATTTCTGTGAAAATGGAGGCTTTGTGTTCTACATAATTAAGGGCTCTATTTACTAAGGTGTGTTATCATTTTAATGCACCTACAATTAGAGCATGCGCTAACTGTTTAGGTGCCTATAGGGATATTATAGGCACGTACATGGTACACTAACGCGCCTATAACGAGGCTTAGTAAATAGGGCCCTAAGTGAACTGGTTTAGCATGCGTTAATGCACATTAACATGTGTTAAAGTACATGGTGAAAAGGCTACATTGAGAATAATGGGGCTTCCCTCATTTAATGTGTATTAGATCATATTAGTGTACATTAACTAGTTAACATACATTAGCAAATAGAGCCCATTGAATATTGCCAACTCTCAGTACAAGCAAAATGACCCTTGTATAATTTTGTCCACATTGTTAAGAGGTGTTCCTAGTGGGGTGGAAAGGGCAGGGGATACAAGAACACGCATAGATGTGCACTGTTTTCCAACAGAAAAATTGCTCACAGAAAAAGCAATAACAATTCTTTGTGCATAATATTTCTAGAGGCAATAATTAAAGCAAGCATACAGGGATATTTTTCCTTTGAGATTCACATAATTTTCATTACTGCTACAAACATCACAAGATAAAGTTACCCACAGGGTTTATTTATTTTCTTTATAATTTATTTATTTGTTACATTTGTATCCCACATTTTCCCACCTATTTGCAGGCTCAATGTGGCTTACATAGTACCGTAAAGGCATTCGTCAAGTCCAGTAGAGGAACAAATACAATTAGATGTTAGGGTGGAATAGGGTAGGTAAGATTCAGGCACATTAGGGGCTGAAGATAGGAAGGGTTAGATAATGTCCAATACGATCTTTGATGTTGATGTGTTGCAGAGTTGAGGCATTTATGTTGGGTCGGTAGGGTATGCATTACCGAACAGGTAGGTCTTTAGTGGTTTTCTGAATTTTAGATGACATTTGTAACCCGCATTATCCCAAACAAAGTTCAGGTTCAATTTGCTTACAATTCAGATAATTTAGGGGTCCTTTTACAAAGCCATGGTAAAAATTAGGCTGTGGTAGTGTGGCCATTTTCTACCGCAGATGGGGGAAAAGGCAATTTTTAAATGGACCGGGAAATGGGCCTGCGCTAATATTATAACTAGCGGGCAGTGGCGTAGCTAGGGGGGTGCCAGGGGAGCGGCTGCTCCCCCAAATGGAGTTCTGCCTGTACTGGCGCCTATTTATTTCTCAACATGTTGCATTGAAAATGTGTGCCGGTGCCGGCAGAAGTCCGCTGTCACGCCGCTTTCGCTCCCCCCGCACCGTCAACCTGGCTCCGCTTCTGCTAGCAGGTGCCTATTTATGGCCTGAGCCCTTACCACCACCCATTGACCTAGCGGTAAGTGCTCACACGCTACCCATGTGGTAACCATGTAGTGCGCACCAACATGGGCGCACTGCCGGTTACACCCTCGCGGTAGAAAATAGAAAATACTTTTCTACTTTGGGGTTTGGCATGTGCCAAATTTGGAATTATCGCCGGGCACATGCGCTATCCCAGCAGTAGTGCCAATTGGGCACGTGCTACCTGCGTGTTAGCCCTCCCTCCCCTTTGTAAAAGGGCCCCTTAACACATACCTATTATAGTTAGAAATCTTCTGAAAAAGGAAAAATGTTGAGTAAATCTTCTATATACAGCCATATGAAACTTTACAAAAATTAGTTTATGAATTATTTTACAAGGTTGTATTGTGTAACAAACATCAAACTATAAGCAGTTATACAGGATAAAGTTTGGAACAGCATTTTGCATAAAAGTGACTGTTCGTGTTTTAAACTGTCTTCCAAGAACTTTTTGAAAAGAAAAGTTTATGCTCACATTCACAATTGCCCCAATTTGAGCCTATAAATGAAATCAGGATAAGATAGAGGACCACATTTAGAGAAGGGGAAACCAGTCCAGAGGAATATATCTAAAGTGCTTCACTGCTGTTCCAGCATAATTCAGAGCTTTTCAAAGTCAGTGTTGGTCTTCTCTTGAAGCAAGGATCTATGATCCTGAAGCCAGTCTGCACTGACACATCTCTTGTGATCATAGGAGGAACTCGAATTATAGCTACGTCATGCAAGGTTCCACATTAGGAGTCACAGACCAAGAAAGGGATCTAGGTGTTGTCGTTGATGATACATTGTTGCAGCTTTCACAGCACAAGGATGAAGAACTTAAACAAGACCTCGGCTGGGCTGGCGGGGGTTGGGGTCCCCCGCCAGCTGAAGTAATATTTTTAAAAACTGGCAGGAGGAAGCGGACCTCGGGGGTAGGTGACGGCGGTAGGCGGGGAAAGGGTTGACGGCGGTAGGGGGGAGGGTTGACGGCGGTGGGGGGGGGGGGGGGGGTGGCAGCCAGGGGGGGGCTATAATGTGCCCCCTCACTCTAGCCCTACCGCTGAACCTCAGATACGCCCCTGGATGTGATTAATATTTTAGTGTTACTACCTAGCGATTTTTGCATGTTAAAAATGTTCAAGCTAAAACACAATAAAATAAAGTCATTCAATTGATACAATTAACAATGTGTCAGAATTTTGCAGTCACTGTGAATGCTCATAAGAGTCCACCCCCAGCTGTAACATAGGCCTTCAGTCATTTGGGGAAGTTCTTAACAGTCTTATTGATTGGTGTGTGTGACAGGTTGTCCCAGGTTATCTGCAATGCTTCCTTGAGTTCAGCAATTGTTTGCGACTTTAGGTGGAGCTTGTGGTAGGCCTCCAACATAGCTTCCCAGACATGGTAGTTCAAGGAGTTTAGGTCTGGTCAAATTTGAAGGCTACTGGTCCTTTATAATAAAATCTGGACAGTTGGCCCGGAGTCAGTCTTGCTGGAAAATGAATCTGGTGGGCAGCAATTGATTGCAGTCCTCAACGAGATTAGGAAGAAGACGGACAATGCAATATGCAAAGTCAGTTTTAGCTTTCTCATCCACAAAGTGCAGTCATTCCTTGCCACCAAAACACACACCAGCTGAGACTATCATGTGCTGCACAAACTTTTTGCGCTGGACCAAGAGACGAGCTGGCTTAATGTCAGCTTTCTTCCCACTTGCCCAGACTGAGTTGTTTTGGTTACTGACAGGGGGGTTCAGATAGAAGTTTTTTTGGCAGTGAAGAAAATGCATTTCATGTCACAAACTTTAAACCAAGTTGCATCTTTTTTGTGATATCATTGATGACTTGCGCTAGCACACAACTAAAGGCAGTGAGATGGAGATTCTCCTTTACAATATGCTGGACAGATTTGTCGCTGATGTCGAGCTCGTCAGCAATCTCACAGGTGCTTAAGAGTTGGCGCTTTCACCTTTCTGTGAATAGAGAGGTGTGGTAGCCATGTTAGTCCACTCTTAAAGGTTATCAATAGAAATCAAACAAAATAAAACATGGAAAAGAAAATAAGATGATACATTTTTTATTGGACATAACTTAATACATTTCTTGATTAGCTTTTGAAGGTTGCCCTTCTTCGTCAGATCGGAAATAAGCAAATGTGGTAGCAGATAGTATATATAAGAGAAACATCAAAGCATTACTTTGACAGTCTGACAGAGTGGGAGGGTGGGGGTATGCATGGGGACATCAAAGCATTTCATTGATATTCTAACAGGATGGGTGTTGGTAGGTGAGAGGAGGGTGATAAACAGAGAAATAAACAGAGAAATACAACTTTATGGTTTATAATGGGCTAGAAACCCCAGATCCTTATTAAGTCCTGTCTGTTGGGTGTCAAAATATTCAATCATTCTTACTTCAAAGGTCTTACGTTCCTGTATTGTTTTAAAATTACCTTTCAGTATTCTTACTGTGAAATCACTGGTGCAGTGTTCTGGTCTTGTACAGACATCACATGAAAATAGCCGGTGCCAGTCAAGCCCCCACCCCTGTGGGCCAACACTTTACAAGACCAGAACACTGCACCAGTGATTTCACAGTAAGAATTGTGCTGTCTACTTATTGTCCTTAGACCTTAATATCCAATAGCAATATACAAAATCAACCTTTCTTGAATTAGGCTAGTCAATGTTTTTTCTTTGACTCTTGCACTTGTAATTTATAGTAACGTGTTAACGTCTGCTTGCTGTCCCTAAACCTTAATATATCAAAAACAATCTACAAAGTCCACTTTTCCTTTCTTCAATTAAGTTGAACAAAAAGTATTTTTGCTTCATTTCTTGTCTTTGATTATTTGATCTTATTTTTGTGCCGCAATGTTCACAGCTTGTAATAAAACTCAGTTCCATCACATTTCAACTGTGTATATATCTTATCTGTTCTTCCGTTTATTCTTCCGATTACTCTCTTCGAGTCTTCTCTCCTTGGTTTCAAGATTTTCCTCTCACTGGAGGTATGAGTCCAAACAGCTGTCACACCCTACACAAATTGTGTTTCGCTGTATTGTGTCTTCAGGGGTTATGACTTAAACTCTTTTACACATTTTCTTAATGATCTCTTCTGCCAGGCCCTGGAGGAACCCTCGCTGGGTAAGGGAGAAAATCGCATCTCTACCCTAATTAAAGAGACTTCAACTAGGGCTATTATATTCTCTATTTTTATGGGGGAAAAGGTGATGGTAAGCTTCAAGGGCTAGACTTTTAGCTGTTACTGTGTGAAGGAGAATACTTTCACTTTTGTGATGCTGGCTTTGAGAAATTTCAATTTCATGCTCACACAGCCAAGGCTTCCTACTGTGATTGCTTTGTCTGTACTGTCCAAGAACCTTGAATCAGCCACTACAGCTGGTATGCGATTTTGCTGATTAATAATAATCCCAAATGTGGAATATTTTGAATAAAAATATGTACCCTAGTCCCTTCTGGCACAGGCATTGCCCTCTGAATAAATAACACCGCTCATGAGCATAAAGGTTCATTTCTTCTCGGAGGAAGCAATGTGGGACGTGTACTATTAATCTTGACTCCTGATGGATTCATAGAGAAAATAGCATATGTTGGGTTTGGGCTCAGAGTCAAAGATTTACTATTGAACTACATAGATTTGGCCAAAAATGCAATGTGCACTTAGAAATGTTGGTAATGGGTACTTTAAATTTTTTAGATTAATTTGGCTAGTAACATTTCAAGTTTTCAGGCCACACATGGCCATTTCTGGATTGCTGGACCTCTCCAATTGTTGCTTCATAACCTCCACTTCAAATACTTTGAAAGATTTTCAGAGGAAAAAGCAAAATTTGTTAAAGGAATGGTACAAGCAATACTTTCCTTGATAATTCAGCTGGTATTTACATCAAATCCATCTTAATAGCCCACTAGCAATGCTGTGATTTAGGAGACCTGGGTTTGATTCTTGGACTTGGTGTCTGCTCATGAGGGCAGCAGAGAAGGAAGATGCGGAAAATAATGTTAAATGAATCTGACCAAATGTTTTGACTTGCAGGCTCACTTTCGAAAGAAAAGGACGCCCATCTTTCGACACAAATCGGAAGATGAGCGTCCTTCTCACAGGGTCGCCCAAATCGGTATAATTGAAAGCCGATTTTGGGCATCCCCAACTGCTTTCCGTCACAGGGATGCCCAAAGTTCACGGGGACATGTCGGAGGCGTAGCGAAGGTGGGACTTGGGCGTGCCTAACACATGGACGTCCTTGATCCATAATGGAAAAAAAGGGTGTCCCTGACGAACACTTGGACGACTTTACCTGGTCCTGTTTTTCTTATGACCAAGGCACAAAAAGGTGCCCGAACTGACCAGATGACCACCGGAGATAATTGGGGATGACCTCCCTTTACTCCCCCAGTGGTCACTAACCCCCTCCCACCCTCAAAAGAAATTTTGCAAATATTTTGTGCCAGTCTCTATGCCAGCCTCAAATGTCATACTCGGGTCCATCACAGAAGTATGCAGGTCCCTGGAGCAGTTTTAGTGGGTGCAGTGCAATTCAGGCAGGCGGACCCAGGCCCAACCCCCCCCCCCTACCTGTAACACTTGTGGTGGTAAATGTGAACCCTCCAAAACCCACCACAAACCCACTGTACCCACATCTAGGTGCCCCCTTCACCCGTAAGGGCTATGGTAGTGGTGTACAGTTGTGGGTAGTGGGTTTTGGGGGTGTTGGGGGGGCTCAGCACACAAGGAAAGGGAGCTATGTACCTGGGAGCAATTTATGAAGTCCATTGCAGTGCCCCCTAAGGTGCCCGGTTGGTGTCCTGGCATGTCAGGGGGACCAGTGCACTACGAATGCTGGCTTCTCACCCGATCAAAGGGCTTGCACTTGGTTGTTTCTGAGATGGGCGTCCTTGGTTTCCATTATCGCTGAAAATCAGAAACGACCAAGTCTAAGGACGACCATCTCTAAGGATGACCTAAATATCAAGATTTGGGCATCCCCAATCGTATTATTGAAACGAAAGATGGACGTCCATTTTGTTTTGATAATATGGGTTTCCCCGCACCCCCCCCTCCCAAAAAAAAGGAGGTTTTGCGAGGACGTCCTCAGCAAAACTTGGGCATCCCTTTCGATTACGACCCTCTTGGTAATCAAAGGGGATGGGATGATTTTCCTACGAGAAAAGGCTAAAGAGGCTAGGGCTCCTCAGCTTAGAGAAGAGATAGCTGAGGGGAGATATGATAAAGGTCTATAAAATACTGATTGGAGTGAAATGGGTAAAGGTAAATCACTTGTTTACTCTTTTCAAAAATACAAGGACTAGGGGCATGCAATGACGCTACTAAGTAGTACATTTAAAACAAATTGGAGAAAATATTTATTCATTCAGTGTGTAATTAAACTCTGAAATTCTTTGTCAGAGAATGTGATAAAAGCAGGTAGCTTAGCAAGTTTTAAAAATGGTTTGGACAAGTTTCTAAAAGAAAAGTCCATAAGAGTATGAGAGTAGCCTAATAGTTGGTACAGTGGGCTGAGGACCTAGGGGACTGAGTTCAATTCCTACTGCAGCTCCCTATAAATCTGGGCAAGTTACTTAACCCTCCATTGCCCCAGATAAAAAAAAAAAACTTAGGGCCCTGTTTACTAAGCTGTGCCAGCATTTTTAACGCACGCTAGAGTCACCCATATGGTCCTATGGGTGACTTAACATTTAGCGTATGCTAAAAATGCTACCATACCCTTAGTGCAGCTTAGTAAACAGGGCCCTTAAACTGCAAGCCCACTAGGAACAGAACAAGTACCTGCAGAAAGGCAGTATATCAAATGCCATTACCCTTACCCAATTATTAAGATGGACCTGGTTAAAAAGAAGCTAAAAGTATCAGCCACAAAGGTTAGAACTTTAAATTGGGCATTGTCATTTTTTTTTAAATACCATTGTGGAATCCCAGACCAGATGAATTACATGTATTAACAAAGGCAGAAAGAAGAGCAAACGACAGCCAGCATGGCTAAAAGGTGAAGTGAAAGAGGCTATTAGAGCCAAAAGAACATCCTTCAAAAAAATGGAAAAAGGTTCTGAATGAAGAAAATAAGGAGCAACATAAGCACTGTCAAGCTAGATGCAAAGCATTGATAAAGAAGGCTAAAAGAGAATATAAAGAAAACCTTGCTGCAGACACAAAAACTCAAAGTAGCACCTTTTTCAGGTACATCAGAAGCAGAAAGCTTGTGAGGGAATCCATGGGATCGTTAGATCATGAAGGAGCAAAAAGGGCACTCAGGGAGGACAAGGCCACAGCAGAGAGATTGAATTAATAATTCTTTGCTTCAGACCTTATGGAAGAAGATGTAAGAGATCTACCTATAGCAAAGAGTGACAATATGGAGGAACTGAAAGAAATCTCTGTGAACCTGGAAGACGTGGAGGGGCATAATCGAACGAAGACGTCTATCTCCATGGGCGTTTATCTCCAAAAATGGGTCCGTGAAGGGGCGGACCGAACCGTATTGTGGGAAAAAATAGACGTCCATGTTTTATTCGACAATTTGTGAGCTGGGCGTTTTTGTTTTTCAGCGATAATGGAAAATGAAAGCGCCCACCTCAAAAACGAATAAATCCAAGGCATTTGTTCGTGGGAGGGGCCAGGAGTCGTAGTGCACTGGCCCCCCTCACATGCCAGGACACCAACCGGGCACCCTAGGGGGCACTTTTACAAAAAAAAAAAAAAAAAGGTAAAAGAGCTCCCAGGTGCATAGCACCCTTCCCTTGTGTGTTGAGTCCCCCAAATCCCCCTCAAAACCCACCAACCACAAGTCTACACCATTACTATAGCCCTAAGGGGTGAAGGGGGGCACCTACATGTGGGTACAGTGGGTTTGGGGGGCGGTGTGGAGGGCTCCCATTTACCAGCACAAGTGTAACAGGTGGGGGGGGATGGGCCTGGGTCTACCTGCCTGACGTCCACTGCACCCCCTAATAACTGCTCCAGTGACCTGCATACTGCTGCCAGGGAGATGGGTATGACATTTGAGGGTGAACATAAAAAGTTGTGAAACGGCATATTTTTGTGGTGGGAGGGGGTTTGTGACCACTGGGTGAGTCAGGGGAGGACATCCCCGACTCCCTCCAGTGGTCATCTGGTCATTTAGGGCACTTTTTGGGGCCCTATTCGTGGAAAAACAGGGTCCAGGAAAAGTGCCCTAAATTCTCGCTAAAAACGCATATTTTTTTTCCATTATTGGCGAAAGGCGCCTATCTCTGATCGGCCGATAACCACGCCCCAGTTCCGCCTTCACCACGCCTTTGACACGCCCCCATCAACTTTGTCCGCATCCGCGACGGAGTGCAGTTGAAAACGTCCAAATTCGGCTTTCGATTATACCGCTTTATTCGTTTTTGTGAGATAAACGTCTATCTCCCGATTTGGGTCGCAATATAGGCATTTTTCTTTTTCAATTATAAGCTGGATATTGAGCCAAATCGACAAGTTAAAGAGTGATAAATCACCTAGACCAGATGGTATACACCCCAAGGTGCTGAAAGAACTCAGACATGAAATTGCTAATATGCTGTTAGTGATTGGTAACTTGTCATTAAATCGTCCATAGTTCCTGAAGTCTGGACAGTGGCCAATGTAATGATGATTTTTAAAAAGGGCTCCAGGGTGATCTGGGAAATTACAGTGATGAGCAAAATAGTGGAAACTATTATAAAGAATAAAATGACGGAGCACATAGACAAGTATGGTTTAATAGGACAGAGCCAGCATGGGTTCAGCCAAGGGAAGTCTTGCCTCACCAACTTGCTTTATTTCTTTGAAGGTGTGAATAAACATGTGGATAAAGGTGATCTAGTCAATGTAATGTATGTAGATTTTCAGAAAGCTTTTGACAAAGTTCCTCATGAAAGACTTTTGAGGAAATTTAAGAGTCTTAGGATAGGAGGTGATGTCCTTCTGTGGATTAGGAATTGGTTATTGAACAGAAAACAGAAGGTAGGGTTAAATGACCATTTTTCTCAGAGGAGGAGGGTGAATAGTGTCGTGCCACAGGGATATGTACTAGGACCAGTGCTATTTAACATACTTATAAATGATCTGGAAATCGGAACGACAAGTGAGATAATTAAATTTGCAGATGACACAAAACTACTCAAGGTTGTCAAAACACGTTTGGACTCTGAAAAATTGCAGGAAGGCCTTAGGAAACTGGAAGGCTGGGCATCCAAACGGCAGATGAAATTTAATGTAGGCAAATGCAAAGCGATGCACATTAGGAAGAATAATCCGAATCATACTTATCTGATGCTAGGATCCACTATAGGAGTCAGCACCCGAGAAAAAGATCTGGGTGTCATTGTAGACAATACGCTGAAATCTTCTGCCCAGTGTGCGGCGGCGACCAATAAAGGGAAAGAGGACTTGATATATCGCCTTTCTGTGGTATTTTGCAATTACATTCAAAGCGGTTTGCATATATACAGGTACTTATTTTGTACCTGAGGCAATGGAGGGTTAAGTGACTTGTCTACAGTCACAAGGAGCTGCAGTGGGAATTGAACCCAGTTCCTCAGGATCAAAGTCCACTGCACTAACCACTAGGTAAATAAGACCAAGGACATTATAAAGCATCTATCGCTCTGTGGTGTGACCTTACTTTGAGTTCTGGTCACTGTATCTCAAGAAAGATACAGCGATAAGAGAAAATGTTCAAAGAAGAGTGATCAAAATGATAAAAAGTATGGAACGCCTCATATGAGGAAAAGCTAAAGAAGTTATGGATCTTCTGCTTGGAAAAGAGTCAGCTGAGGGGGGATATGATTGAGGTCTACAAAATCCTGAGTAGTGTAGAACTTGTGAAAGTGAATTGATCTTTTCACTTTCAAAAAATACAAAGACCAGGGGACATTCAATGAAATTATTTGAAAATACTTTTAAAACAAATAGGGGGAAATAATTTTCACTCAAAGAATAGTTAAGTTCTGGAACTCGTTGCTGGATGATGTGGTAACAGTGGTTAGTGTATCTCGGTTTAAAAAAAGGTCTAGACAAGTTCCTGGAGGAAAAGTCTGTTGTTGAAATTGACAAGGGGAAGCCACTGCTTGCCCTGGGTTTGTTAGCAAGGGGTGTTGCTACTATTTGGGTTTCTAAAAGAAAAAAAGGGGAAAAAACACTCCACTAGAAAGTAATTGAAAAATATAGGAGTGCAAAATACTTGGCAACTCTTTACAAACACTACAATCACATATCAATAACTCATAGAAATAACTCTTTGTAATGTAGTTTTCAATTTTTATGGCAAAAAGGCATCATACAAAGGTAGAACAGGCTACTGGATTTCCTATAGCACACAACTATTCCAGATCTGAAGCTGCAGAGGTGAGTCGTTCCCCCCCCCCCCACCCCTGATGCTGCAGTGGTGAGTCCCCACCCCAGTCTTCTATGCATGACTTTTGCTGATTAGCTTGGTTCCCTGCACCTATAGTAGATCAACGACTCCATCATTTCTCTCAAATATTGCCATAAATTCCCCCGCAACATGTCCATGGGACTGACCATCACACTCAGTGTTGCTGCTTTCTATTCCACTGGTTCTGGAATCTATAGAACCTCCAGCCTAGCAATACTTTGAAACACCAAGATAAGCGTACATTTGTCAAGTCAGCACATATCACAAGGAACAGCAAGGAAACTCCTGATACAAACCTTAAGTATCCACAATGAGGACAGCCTAATTTCCCTTGTACTCCAGGGGTCAGCCAAGCACTGAAGGGTGAATCAAGCCATATCTGATCCTAGTCCTTTGGTGGAGCAATGGACACACCCTTTCCCCACAGCAAGAGCTCCACATACCCACAGCAGGTGAAGACAAAAACTGTACCTGAATTCAAGAAAGCTTGGGGCAAGTACATAGTTAGGATCTCTAAGAAAGAAGAAGGGATAGTAGATCGCATGGATAGGCAGACTGGATAGGCCATATGGGGGCCAAAATTCAGACTGCTTGAGGTATCAGGGCTGCCTCCTGCGGTCAGCGCTGTGCCTGGATATTCAATACCGGGCCATTTCCGGTTTATTTTTGGCCGGTTTAAACATAACCAGCCAGGCCGAAATTCAGAGCTGGCTGGTTATGTTTAAACCTGCCAAAGATATACCCTGCTATTCTGGCCACAAAATATGGCAGCCAAACTTAGCTGGCGATGCTAAAATCAGCTATCCACAGAAAATTGGTGGATAACTGTTTATATTGCGCGATATAACCAGCTATCTTCTAGGCACTAACCGGTGATATTCAACAGGAAACAGCCAGCTGTCTCCTGCTGAATATCGCTGGATAGCCAGCCAAGTACCATTTAACCAGCCAGGTGCCATTCCTGGACAGTTAAATGGTTTTGAATATCAGGTGGATGGTCTTTGTCTGCCTTTATTTTTCTATGGGGCCCTTTTACTAAGCCGCGTGCGCCAAAATGGAGTTACCGCCCAGCTGCCGTGTGGCTCTTGTAGTAATTTCATTTTTGGCAAGTGTCCAATACGCATGTCTGGAAAATAATTTTTATTTTCTGCCGCTCTTATCGGATGCGCACCAAGTGGCATTTGGCATGCGTAGGTCATTACTGCCCGGTTACCGCGTGAGACTTTACTGCTAGGTCAATGGCTGGCGGCAAGGTCTCAGACCCAAAATGGATGTGCGGCAATTTTCATTTTGCTGCACATCCATTTTTGGGGAAAAAAACATTTTTTGTAAGTGCGCTACTACTACTACTACTACTTAACATTTCTAAAGCGCTACTAGGGTTACGCAGCGCTGTACAATTTAACATAGAAGGACAGTCCCTGCTCAAAGAGCTTACAATCTAAAGGACAAATGTACAGTCAGTCAAGTAGGGGCAGTCAAATTGGGGCAGTCTAGATTTCCTGAAAGGTATAAAGGTTAGGTGCCAAAAGCAACATTGAAGAGGTGGGCTTTGAGTAAGGATTTGAAGATGGGTAGGGAGGGGGCTTGGCGTAAGGGCTCAGGAAGTTTATTCCAAGCATAGGGTGAGGCGAGGCAGAATGGGCGGTACTGAGAGGAGGGATTTGTCCTGTGAGCGGTGGTTTCGGGCGGGAACGTAAGGGGAGATGAGGGTAGAGAGGTAATGAGGGGCTGCAGACTGAGTGCATTTGTAGGTGAGAAGGAGAAGCTTGAACTGTATGCGGTATCTGATCGGAAGCCAGTGAAGTATGCCAGCGCTGCGTATGCCTTGTAGCGCTATAGAAATGCTAAATAGTAGTAGTAGTAGTAGTAAGCCAGTGAAGTGACCTGAGGAGAGGGGTGATATGAGTATGTCGGTTCAGGCGGAATATAAGATGTGCAGCAGATTTCTGAACGGATTGAAGGGGGGATAGATGGTTAAGTGGGAGGCCAGTGAGGAGTAGGTTGCCGTAGTCAAGGTGAGAGGTAATGAGAGCGTGGATGAGAGTTCGGGTGGTGTGCTCAGAGAGGAAAGGGCGAATTTTGCTGATGTTAAAGAGAAAGAAGTGACAGGTCTTGGCTGTCTGCTGGATATGAAAAATGATTCTGCGCACGCCCAAAACCCACGTCAGCTTGCCTTTGTAAAAGAGCCTCTATGTTTCTAAGAGGTAAGAACTGGGTGCCTGTGTTATTCTTACAACCAAGTAGATGACCGTAGCTGCCTTCCTAGTTCTGGAACGAAGGGCCATGGAATGAAGCTGAAATTAGATAGACTGAAGAATATCAAGGCAATATTAACAAAATAGGGGATAGATAACATATATTTCCACTGGTTGTAGTGGAGGGCAAGATAGTAAAAAAAAAAAATAAAAATCTATGTATCTCTAGGATAAGCACAGAGAACCATGGAATCACAGCAAATGATGACTGATAAAGAAAGACTGAAGTTTCCCATTCAGGCTGCTCAGTTGAAATTCACCCATTTTGGGTTGATGTGAATTTTCATGTGGCTTTACCCCAGTTTACCTCAGAAGCATTTTCTAACCTCTCAATTCTTTTCCACCCGCTGCTCTCTCTATCTGTCCCAAGCATGCCCAGGATCTGCAGCTACCACTCTGCTAAAAGGTGTTTTTCAAGTCTTGTATCTTCATCTTTCCCAAGGTTAGTGACTCTCTGTCATAAAACATAATCTGACCCTCTCCCATACATGTTGGAGTTTGGGGTTTTTGCCATGGTCCCTCAGTAGAGATTACCCCAGCCTTCTTGAAAGGCAATGCTGCTGTACCATAAGGGCTTTTCAGAGAATCACAGAGGCCAGGTCAGTGCAAATTAGGAGGCCTCACAGTCCTGGAACTCATAATTAAAAACAAAAAAAACAGATATAGAAGCAGTTGAGACAGATTTTATGCATGAGGCCCAGGCCACATGGTCCTGCTGCCCCCCCCCCCTCACTTTCTATAGGGCCCGTGTACTACAGTTGTTTAATAGCATCAAATCAGAGGTGGGCAGACTTAATGGGCTTTGCTTTGTTCATCTGCTTCCATTTTCTCTGTTTCTGTGTCTTCGGATATTCTTGGAAATAGCAGCTTCCAAACTGATGTTAACTGAAGCTGGGGTCAGGAAATATAGAGAAAGTTGCAACAAAGGTTGCTTTTATAGCTATTTCTGCACTGCATAAAATGTAGGTTTTGTCTAGCATTGAAATAGGAATCATGCAAAGAAAAAACAGAGGATTTAAGGCTGCTGTTTAAACAGGATATATTTACCATGCCAAGAGCAGTCTCACAGCACAAACTTGACATGGATTTGGTTTTTCCTTTTACAAGGGGGTCTATTCATGTGCATGCATGATTTTTCGGCCTTTACATAAATGTCACTTTTTGCATCTTAAATATTTATTCTAATTTTTATTCACACAGCGCTCCACTTTAAGCAGTCACTGATCATGAGTGCTTCATTTGCTAAAGGGCTCGTTTAGACTAGACACCTGGATGATCTGTTTTGTTTGTTTTTAAGGAGAGGTAAGCTAGGTGCTTCAACTAAGAAACTGTTATCTATGATAAAGTGGACAAAAATCTTTGGTCCTGAAATCTGTGCTACTGGGCTTTTCCTCTCAGTATAGGAGGAAGTCACCAATGATGTTTACCTACATAGTCCCTTGTGTGTTTAGCGCCTGAAAGGGAGTCTGTTATCATTGGACATTCCAGGAGAGCAGCCTTCAGAACATCAAGCAAACTACAAAAAAAAAAAAAAAGAACAACTAATCTCCCTCTTCCTCCCTTCTTTCCTCTGCAGTTACTGTTTCCTCACCACCCCATTGTTCTTCTTCTGGATGCCACTGTATATGCAGTGCCATCTAGTGGGGGTAAAGTGATTATCATGCATTCAGCTACAGTACTTGGTTTTACAGAGAAACAGACGAAATGGCAGTGGATAAAGACCTCTCGGCATAATGGAGGCGAGTCTAACCAGGTGCCACAATTTAGATGTCCAATTTATATGGGCTGTAAGCCTATTCTATAATGTCAATTATGTGTGTAATTTCTGTTATAGAATGCTAGCATAAGTCGGCACCAGTGCGTTTTTTCTAGCAAAAAAGGTGCCGGTACTCAAATGCCAGGCCACCCTTCAGGGGTGGAATGATCACTGAGGCACACACCCCACAACAGCCAGGCCCCCTGCAACCAGTCACAGAATCTATGACAAGGCAGAATTGGTGTGTAAGGCCTGAGCTCTATCATTAAAACTTAGAGTCCATGGGTCATAAAAACAACGCAAGACCTAACTATCTTCCGAAGGCTACTGAAAACAGATCTGTTCAAGAAAGCATACCACAAACATCCATCTTAAATACTAAATAATAAGACTATATACGACCTAGACACAACCAAAATCTTATCACTTGACTGATTAACCTCCACTTGACTGATTAACCTCTTTACTATTAGTGAACAAGCATTATCACTTCTATCCTTATGTCGAACATGGTCTCTCCATAGTCGATGACACACTGTATGTTATAATCCAATCATCACTCAGGAACCTTCATGCAATACCATAATGTATTCTTCTCTACCATGTATGTATGCACATAGTATATATATATATACCATGAACTGTTCCATGAATGTTATGTTCCATCTATGATACCATGTATCTATGCACCTTAACGCAACACCATTTGTAATTCTGTTACCCGGAAATAGCAACCGCCATTACGGCAAATGTAAGCTACCTTGACCTGCAAATTGGTGGGAAAATGTGGGATACAAATGCTACAAATAAATAAATAAAGACAATTGAAAAGGTGCCGGTGCTCAGTACCCCCAAGTACCCCCTCAAAAAAAAGCCCTGGTCGGCACTAATGCACCTACATTTAGGTGCACCACTTCCACCATCTCATTAGCAGGTGTAAATGCACATGCCTAAATGCAGCACATATGCATGTTACTTACATTATTCTGTAATTATGGGCATAAGTGGGAGTCAAGCCCATGCCCTATTCATGCTCTTCACCTGGTGAATGCCCTCTTGCATTTACACACTAAGATCATAAGAGTAGCCATACTAGGTCAGACCAATGGTCCATCTAGCCCAGTATTCTGTTTCCAACAGTGGCCAATCCAGGTCACAAGTACCTGGCAGAAACCCAAATCATGGCAACATCCCAGGACAAACAGTGGCTTCCCCATGTCTATTTCAATAGCAGACTATGGACTTTTCCTCCAGGAACTTGTCCAAACCTTTTTAAAACTCAGATATGCTAGCCGCTGTTACCACATCCTCCGGCAAAGAGTTCCAGAGCTTAACTATTCATTGAGTGAAAAAATATGTCCTCCTATTTGTTTAGTAAACAGGGCCCTTAATTTTATTATATACCACTTTAAAATTTTGGTATCAAACAATATATCAAGTTAATAAATCCTATCCACCTAGCACAGTCAGTTACATGCTAAATGCTAGTGGAAAATAAAACTGAGACTGTTATAAAACCTTTGTATCGCTCCATAGTACGACCACACCTCGAATACTGTGTGCAGTTCCGGTCATTGCATTTCAAAAAGATATAACGGAATTGGAAAAAGCACAGAGAAGGGTGACAAAAATGATAAAGGGGATGGAACGACTTCCCTTTGAGGAAAGATTAAAGTGGCTAGGGCTCTTCAGCTTGAAGAAGAGTCGGCTGAGAGGAGATATGATAGAGGTTTATAAAATACTGAGTGGAGTGGAACGGGTAGACGTGAATCGTTTGGTTACTCTTTCAAAAAATACTAGGACTAGGGGGCACGCAAAGAACCTACTAAGTAGTAAATTTAAAACTAATTGTATAAATTCTTCACTCAATGAGTAATTAAATTCTGAATTCGTTGCCAGAGAACGTGGTAAAAGCAGTTAGCTTAGCAGGGTTTAAAAAGGTTTGAATACTTTCCTAAAAGAAAAGTCCATAAGCCATTACTAAGATGGACTTGGAGAAAATCCACTGCATATTCTAGGATAAGCAGCATAAAATCTGTTTTGCTGTTCTGGGATCTTGCCAGGTACCGGATTGACCACTTGTTGGAAACAGGACACTGGGTTGATGGACCTTCAGTCTGTCCCAGTATGGCAAAGCTTATGTTCTTAATAGAAAACACAGGGAGATGAACAAAAATGTCATAGAACAAAACAGTAAACCCCCACCATCCTGTGCTGTCTTTCAAGTCTCCACCCAAGAGAGACCATATACACACAGAGGCATCTTGTCCACAGTCAATAGTCTGTAAGATCCACTGGGGGTTTGTGGCTCCACTTACCATTCAAGAAAGATCCCTACTAAGGGAGCTTCCCAAAGTGGAATGTCCCACTGCCACCAGAAATGCATCAGAATGGAAGAAATGGAATGATTCTCTAAAGACTTTTGAACAACTGCACATTCCATGCACTTGCATCCCTGCAGCCCTCAGCACTGCCTGTCACAAAGAGATCTGCATCTTATCAGATGCTTCTGAAAAAAAAACAAAGCTGCAGTGGCCTACTTGAAAGCTACAGATTCAGATGGGCTAACTCATGTGGGATTCATCTTCGGTAAAGCCAAGTTAGTACCGCAACACAATCATACCATTCCACATTTAGAATTGTGTGGGGCAGTGCTGGCAGTAGAGATAGCAGAGATAATATAAAGTGAAATGGACATTTAAATATATACAGTCAATTTTTACACCGACAGTAAAGTCATCCTGGGCTACATCTACAACCACACCAGGAAATTTTATGTATACATCATGAACAAAGTTGGGCGTATACATAAGAACATAAGAATAGCCATCAAGGGATGAAGAAGACCTTCATCTGACCAATTACCGAAGTGGTACTTCTCTTTCCTTGTGAGGAGACGTCATCTCTGTGGACCATTGTCTACTCTGGAACCTCAGAGACTTTATTTCTTTTATGTTGTTTGTGTTGTCTTGCTGTATTTACCACAAGATCTATGAGAACCTGTTTGGTTCATACTATGTGACTGACTCCGTGTGCCTCTGGAAGCTGACACAGTGCATAGTGCCACTCTGTTGGCTATGAGGGGGGCGATGGAGAAAGAGGATTCCCAAGCTGTGTTTCCATTGCTTTGCCAGCTGGCTGTCTGCTCACTCATTCTGTGGGTGGAGGAACTGGGATTCATCTCTGCTACTACAAGCCGACAATGCGCCTGAGTTTTTGCTGGGGCATTGCCCCTGCTCAGCTTCTAAATTCCACCTTTGCCCCGGCCTGATCTGATGGCTGAAACTGGGGTGGCAAGTCATTTTTTTTAAAGGGGTAACACTTGTCATCTCATAGGAACTCCTATGTGTTTGGGGTTAATATTCAAAAATAATTGTCCAGTTAACCTCAAGGATTAACCACATAACTCTTTACTAATCCAGTAATTATTTAACTGGTAATGTCAGGGAGGAGTGAGAGGCATCCTGGGGCATAGCCACCTTTCAGCTAAAAATGCTGATATTGAGCCCTGTCCAACAGAAATCAGGTTCAGCTGGACTGTCTAATAGCTTGACTAAATTAACTGTAAAGGATACTGTTACCTTTAACCTGCAATAAGCACAGCTCTTTGAATATTCAGATAAAGATAACCAGGATAATATTGATCTCTCTCTTTATGTGTGTACATACAGTACTCCTGGATTCTATAAATGGCAACCAAAATTGCGTGCCCAGCTTTGGGTGCTTCCGTGATGCGTTCACATATAAATTGGATAATGAGAACCATCAATAATTGGGTGCTAACAACTAAATATTGATGTTAATTGCCATTCATTAAAATTTGCATACGCATCTGGATGTGCACAGTTCTATAAGACATGGCGCCTAACTCCCATGTCATGTATCACAAAAGGGGGTGTGGCCATGGGTGTGTCGGGGCATTCCAAAAACTTGCGCGTGGAATTACAGAATACTGCCTAACCGCGCCTAACTTGGGCACCAGCATTTTTCAGCAGGTGTAAGTCCGACACCCAAAAGTTAGATGTAGGATCTGCGCTAAACACTATTCTATATAAGGCATATGTCCTTTATAGAATAGCGCTTAGCACTGAATATTTTCAGCAGCTAAGTTTCAGCGCCATTTATTGAATTCCCTCCAATGCCTATCATCATGTATATACATTATCAGGTCCTTCTATCCATACCAGTCAATTCCTTGAAAATATAAAACACTCCTGTACTGCCTTGCCAAACAAGCATTAATAGAGTTTCACACTCCAAGCTGCATTTCTACCAGCTGTTGTTACTTCTTTTGTGTTGTTGTCATTGCAAGTGGTAGATGTGTTCAGAAAGGACTGCTGAGACCCTGATGTGTAAACAGAGCTGAGGCCTTTCAAGTGGAAGTCTGGCTTTTAAAGGTGTGAAAAGAAACCAACTTGTCAACTGACATGACAACACAAAGAGGCTGTATGATGTTAGAGGGCCTTGATGTAAAATTCAGCACCTATCCTATCTGTGCTGGGTCTCCCTCGGTGTTTACAAACCCTCTCAATATGTCTTTAGGCTGACAAGTGAGGAGGTTGGGGGGAGAGGAGGAAGTGAAGAGAATGTCACTTTTCCTCACAGCATGTTGAAGTGTACAACTTAAACAAAGCCATGTAAGGGTGCCTTATTCTCAACAGGTCAGTCTACTTAAAAAGCCTTTCAGAACTAATGAGGTATCAGCTTTGCTGAGATTCATTTGTATTACAATACTATCCAGCCAAAATTAGAATCTGTTATCAAATCCAATAATTTACTGACAGGATTCTTCTGGCACTCCATTCCCTTCACACCATTTCTGTAAAAAAAGTCGATGCTGCAACAAACGGGCCAGCAAAGGCCACAAAAAGGCATAAAAGCGGATGAAAAGCAGAGTATGATATCTATACCTGCTCGAGCTGTCCCTTTATTGCATGCTTTGAAGACACCGTTCTGCACCCTCCCTCCTCCCTCTCCCCTGCAGAGATCAAAAGGGACCTCCGTCTCTTTGGAAACAGTGCCATCTGCACCTCTTGCTTAGAGAGCAGAGAATAACACTTCACCCTCCGCTATTAAAATGCAATTAACTGGCTGCTGGAATAGAGAAAGAGTATTCAGGAAGTGAAAGTAATTCTTCTCTCATCATCTGATAGCGAGATCTACCGGGGTGCCAGAAACAGCAAGCACTGAGATGAACAATCTCTGTTTTCATCACCAGTGCAATAGAAATGGCCTCTTCTGGCCTCACCCATACAAAACAGGCAATTAGACGGCAGCAAGAGAAAGGAATGGCCTGTAAATTGAAATACTCGTCTCAACAGGTGGGTTGAAGAGCAGCTCTTTTGGTATAGTTTTTTTGCAGGCTCCCTGTTTAGCTCAGCCTTGCAGTGCTAAATTAATTGTATAGGGCACCCGGTATATCCCCCAACACTATCACCCAGGGTGAGCCTGAACCTCTCAAATCTTAGAACCTAAGCAGCACTAGGCTTGGGTAATATTTTATTTATTTTTTAAATTTCTATATCGCACAATATTTGAACGTCTGTATCATGTCACCCCCCTGTATCATGTATCAGGGGGTGACATGATACAGACGTTCAAATATTTGAAAGGTATTAATCCGCAAATGAACCTCTTCCGAAGACGGGAAGGTGGTAGAACTAGAGGACATGAATTGAGGTTGGAGGGGGGAAGACTCAGGAGTAATGTCGGGAAGTATTTTTTTTACGGAAAGGGTGGTAGATATGTGGAATGCCCTCCCGCGGGAGGTGGTGGAGATGAAAACGGTAATGGAATTCAAACATGCATGGGATAAACACAAAGGACTCTTGTGTAGAAGGAATGGATCTATTGAATCTTAGCGGAGATTGGGTGGCGACGCTGGTAATTGGGGAGTAAAATCAATGCTGGGCAGACTTCTGTGGTCTGAATAGATATAGATGGGCTGGAGTATAAATTTTAAGGGGCTTTGACATTAGCTTCAGAATTTTCAGCACAGGAACAGTGCTGGGTGGACTTTTACGGTCTGTGCCCTGAGAAAGGCAAGGACAAATCAAACTCGGGTATACATTTAAAGTAGCACATACCATGTAAAATGAGTTTATCTTGTTGGGCAGACTGGATGGGCCATCATTTACTATGTTACCATTCTAGGTGGTGTGCAATACAAAGGAGGCCACCAGGAAAGATCTGGGTGCTGTGGGAAGCAGGAAGCAGCAGCAAACCACTTTGGTATCATGATGTCACATCATTTGAGTGTAGGAGATTCTTCACCCTCTTAAAAGTATATTTATTTGAAGCTCAGCTTGTTTTTCAGACCCCAAAACATGGCTATTTTTGGATGATGTCCTCGCTACAATGGATTAGTTTTTATGAATTGGGGGAAGCTTAAGTTTTTAGTTAGAACTTGAAGAACAATATCAAACATTTTTTAATATAATGATGGCTCTTACAACTCACCCAATAATAATTAATTTGGAAGAACATTCATGAATGGTGGAATCATCTCTGTACCATTAGAAATTATGAAGAATCTGCAACTCTTAAATTTCATCATTTATCCACTTTTAAAAAGCATTGGGCTCCTTTTGATCATTACATCAAAACAGAAGCATATCCTTGAGTTTAGAGCAGTTTTAGTGGGTGCAGTGCACTTCAGGCAGGCGGATCCAGGTCCATCCCCCCCACCTGTTACACTTGTGGTGGTAAATGTGAGCCCTTCAACCCCCACCACAAACCCACTGTACCCACATCTAGGTGCCCCCCTTCACCCCTTAGTGCTATGTTAGTGTTGTGGGTAGTGGGTTTTGGGGGGCTCAGCACCCAAGGTAAGGGAGCTATGCACCTGGGAGCAATTTCATAAGACCACTGCAGTGCCCCCTAGGGTGCCCGGTTGGTGTCCTGGCATGTCAGGGGGAACAGTGCACTACGAATGCTGGCTCCTCCCATGACCAAATGACTTAGATTTGGTCATTTCTGAGATGGGCGTCCTCGGTTTCCATTATCGCTGAAAACTGGGGACGACCATCTCTAAGGACGACCATCTCTAAGGTCGACCTAAATGTTAAGATTTGGCCTTCCTTGACCGTATTATCGAAACGAATTTCGATAATACGGGTTTCCCCGCCCCTTCCTGAGGACGCCCTCAGGAAAACTTGGGCGCCCTGCTCGATTATGCCCCTCCACGTGGCAGCCACTAACATGAAGGAAAAAGGAAAAGGAACAGTGTTCTGCATAGGGCTGTAAGTTAATCACAGTTAATTCTGTGATTAATGAATTAATTATTAATCACAATTGTAAAAAATTAATCATTCTGCAGCTCTCCTGTCTCCTCCAAACATCTCTTCTGTTCTCCTCCACTCCTCACCCCTGTCCTCGGTGCAATCCGGCATCTTTTCCCATACCTTTGATTTAACATCACACACCCCTCCCCCCATGCCAGTCTACCTTAAAGGTGATCTGTTGGTTTCCAGTAATGGCAGCATTGCATATATGCTGGTTATAGCCTAGTACGAAGCTTTACCTCTGACCTGTTCAGCACATACAGAAACAGGAAGTTATGTCAGAGGATGCTGGATGAGCGAGAGGGAACCATTTGGAGCAGGCTTCAGGCAGTGTATGTGCAATGCTGCCTTTGTCAAAGACCAACAGAAGACCACTTTTAAGGTAGAACGGTAGTGGGGGGAGGAGCAGGGGATTGAGAGAGGGGCAGATGCCAAACCATGGGTGAAGGGAGGGGAGTGAGCTGCAGATCCACCAGCAAAACTGAAGGGGACACAGGTGGAGGCTGCGGCTGAGGTGGTGTGTTCCAATAGTCACCAGAAGAGTTTGGTGTTGTTCACCACCAAGTTTGTGTCGCTGCTCATGGGGGTGGAGGGGAAGGAGGGAGAGGTGCTGGACAATGGCAGGAAGGAGGAAGGAAGGCAAGAGAGAGAGGAAGAAAGAAAGAAAGATAATGGACCACAGGAAAAAAAGAGGATGAAGAGGAGAGGGAAGGAAGGAAGGAAGAAAAAGGGTGAGATGTTGGATCTGGGGGTGGGAGGGAGGGAGGGAAATGATCGGTCCTTTAAGGAGAGGAAGGGGGTGGGATTTGATATACCGCCTTTCTGTGGTTACAATCAAAGTGGTTTTACATATTATCAGTGGCGTTCCTAGGGGGGCTGACACCCGGGGTGGATCGCCAATGCACCCCGCCCCCCCGGGTGCAGCGACCCCCCCGGCAAAAGGACACCCCCCACCCCGGCAAAAGAACTGCCCCCGGGTGCACGCCGCTGGGGGGGTGCCACGCGATAGTCAGCTTCCTTCGTTTCCATGCTCCCTCTGCCCCGGAACAGGTGACATCCTGTTCCGGGGCAGAGGGAGCATGGAAACGAAAGAAGCTGACTGGCGCGCGGCACCCCCCCCCAGCGGTGTGCACCTGGGGCGGACCGCCCCCACCTGGTACGCCACTGCATATTATATACAGATATTTATTTTGTACTTGGGGCAATGAATGACTAAGCATTTTCCCCAGAATCACAAGGAGCTGCAGCGGGAAGTAAATAAATATATATATGAAAGACCTTTAATTGAGCAATTAATCACAATAAAAGATTTTAATCAAAATGCAGCCATAGTTTTGTACCTAATGCCTATTAACAATCAGTTGTGGCATGTTAAGTGCAAAGCTTTACATTATCATTATATTAACGTTTACATTATAGAGGGTGTTCTCAGCATGTTGGGGAAAGCAGCTGTGCAGTTAGGGAGTAATTTTATAGAATAGGTGCTAAGATTTAAGTGCCAATTACACATGTAAATGATTAGAATTGTGGCATATATACGCATATTGTGCACATATGCATGCTAAAGCAAGATATGCACCAATATACTATTCTATAACTATGTGGGTCAGATTTAGTAAATGGCACTGAAAATTAGGCCCCAGGAAAAATCCATGCCAAGTGCTATTCTGTAAAGGGCACTCTAGGCTGAGCACCTTTTATAGAATAGCGATTAGCATGGATTTTTGGACCCAAGGACTGATACGTGCTGTATCCTGGTGTAAATCCTGATGCACAACTTGGATACAAATAGGGTTACCATATGGCTCCAGAAAAAGGAGGACACATTGATCCAGTCCGGGTTTTGTTTCCATTGAAAGCAATGGAAGTAAAACCCAGACTGGCTCAATCTGTCCTCCTTTTTCTGGAGCCATATGGTAACCCTAGATACAAAACCCAATTATTCTATAACACTGCTCCTAAATGTTTTGGAATGCCCTTGACCCTCCCATGGCCATGTAAGACACTTTGGCAGACAGAATTATAGAATAGCACCTAGGCAGATACGCACATAAGTCCAGTCTCTTATCCCCCACTCTGTCCTTCTTCACACGTTACTTAGTCCTCCATTACCCTCTTCTGTACTCACCCTCTCAGCCCTCACCTCCACTACCTTTGATCCTCTCACCAGCCCCAACTCCATTCCTGTCTCTCCCTCCTTCCCCTGCCTCCAGGTCATTCTATCTATTATCTGCTACCCATCTCCTATTGCCTCTCTTTCACCATTTTTAACCACATTTCTACCCTCACTCAGACCCTTTAGAGATCCATCCCCTTCATTGCCCATACCTTTCCACAGCACCCTCATTCTTTTTCAGTGCATCTCATCCGCTCAACAGTCCTTCAGATTGGTCATACCTTGTCTCAATGTCTTCCCACACTTCATCCTCTTTTCTTACTCTCATTTCACACCCTTACTCATACTCCCAGCCCATCTAACCACTTCCACTCATATCTATCCTTTCCAAATTACCATTAGTATGACCATTCCCTAACACTCCCCCTCACTATCCCCTCCAAATTTCCATTTATCCTCTCCCATTGATAATTCCCTGCCCCCAAATCTCTCCCAACCAATCACCAAATCCCAGTTCTTCCAAGTCCTGTCCAGCTTCTGCACCCCTTCCCCTTCCGCCCTCCGAACTCCATCCAGCTTCTGCTCCCAAACCCCCAACTCCCAGTCATATTCTGCTCCCTCTGCCCCCCCTCATGTCCATGTCACTTTCCCTCCACCCCCAGCATCTTCTTGTCCCATCTCTCTTCCTTCCTGCCCTCCACACCTGTGGTCCGAGATCGCACTCTCCCTCTCATCCCTCCAACTTTGAGTCCGAGCTAGGTCCAGGTCCACTCTATCATCCCTATCCTCCACCCCTATGTCCAACATCTCTCCCTCTCTCTTCCCTCCCTCTTTTCCTTTCATTGACCAACATCTCTATCTTCTCTAACTCTGGGACCAACATTTTCCCATCTCTCTCAATATCCCTCCCCCAAGTTTTTCCCTCTAGCAGGCAGTAGTAGCAGCAGCAGCAGCAGCAGCAACTCACATAAATTGTCTAGGCACCTTCCCTCTAATGCATCCAGACTGCATGGAAACAGGAAGTTGCATCAGAGTGGGCGCTATGCAGCAGAGGGAAGGTGCCAAGATAGGCTTTAGGCAGCATATATGATTCACTATTGCAGCCAATGACTGCTAGAGGAAAAAACAAGTTTTAAGGTAGCCCAGGGAGGGGAGGTTGGAGGAGGGAGATGCCAGATCAAGGGAGGGGTTGAGAGAAAGAGGAAGATGCTGGATTGTGGTGTGTGTATTGGTATTTCTGGAGCCTATGAGTACTGGTTTACATGGGATGGCAAGACAATTTTGGGGGGTTGGACTTGCTATCCCACACCACCCTACAGCAATGCCTACAACAAAGAAGGCCTGCTGAGAGTAGGGCACTGCCTCACCCAAGCAGACCTAAATTGCCCCAGAGTGGCATCATATATCAATCTTGCTTCTTCATTACCATGAGCAAGTTAAACATCAAGGATGACATTTCACAGAGGGAGCTATCAGAGTCACAGGATTATGGATTGTGAGAGCAAAATGACCTCTGTCATTCATCAATGTGTCAAATGCTGTAGACTATAGGGCAAGCATGAAGAACAAAGAATGGCAGATTTCCCAGCAGACTGGCTCGGTACTGAACATGGGGCTAGATGTCTTTGGACCCTGGTCAGGTGTGATACAACCAGTGGTGTGCTGGTAAATTTTTAACAACAGGCTCTCTCCCTGGTCCACCTCGGCGCCCCCCCATCCACCTCGGCGCCCCCCCATCCACCTCTGCGCCCCCCCGTCCACCACTGTGCCCCGCACCCACCTCTGCCCCCCCCCCAAAAAAAATTGCAGAGCTGGCTATACCCCGGGGGGGGGGGGCGGCCAACACATTACTACTACTACTACTACTACTATTTAGCATTTCTATAGCGCTACAAGGCGTACGCAGCGCTGCACAAACATAGAAGAAAGACAGTCCCTGCTCAAAGAGCTTACAATCTAATAGACAAAAAATAAATAAAGTAATCAAATCAATTAATGTGAACGGGAAGGAAGAGAGGAGGGTAGGTGGAGGCGAGTGGTTACAAGTGGTTACGAGTCAAAAGCAATGTTAAAGAGGTGGGCTTTCAGTCTAGATTTAAAGGTGGCCAAGGATGGGGCAAGACGTAGGGGCTCAGGAAGTTTATTCCAGGCGTAGGGTGCAGCGAGACAGAAGGCGCGAAGTCTGGAGTTGGCAGTAGTGGAGAAGGGAACAGATAAGAAGGATTTATCCATGGAGTGGAGTGCAGGGGAAGGGGTGTAGGGAAGGACGAGTGTGGAGAGATACTGGGGAGCAGCAGAGTGAATACATTTATAGGTTAGTAGAAGAAGTTTGAACAGGATGCGAAAACGGATAGGGAGCCAGTGAAGGGTCTTGAGGAGAGGGGTAGTATGAGTAAAGCGACCCTGGCAGAAGACGAGACGGGCAGCAGAGTTTTGAACCGACTGGAGAGGGGAGAGGTGACTAAGTGGGAGGCCAGCAAGAAGCAGATTGCAGTAGTCTAAACGCGAAAAAAAGAAATGACGTCAGAATGAAGGCGGGACTAAGGCACGAACATCATCCGAAGCAAGCAGGGGAAGCCTGGAGACGGCCAGCACGCAGCAGGGCTTTAAATGGCGCGCGCTTCGACGGAGGTAATTAAAAAAAGACGGAGGGGAGCGGGAGGGGAGGGTGGGAGCGAAGGACATGGTTGGATATGCTTCAGAGCGGCAGGGGAGGTAAGCATGGCCTGTGATGGCGCCCTCCTGCCATGCTTACCTCCCACAATGGAGCCGGCTCGCCCCCAACAACAACCGGCTCGCAAGAGCTGTCAAAATTTAACAAGCGGCTTTTGCGAGCCGGTGCGAGCCGGCTCCAGCACACCACTGGATACAACACACAAGAGGTAGAGGGCCCAACAGTAAATGTTGGGCTCTGATTTTTACATACATGAGCATCCAAGCAGTTCATATTGAAGTTATTGAGTCAATGGAAAGTTCAAGTTTTATTAATGCTTTATGAAGAATCCTTTACATCAAAGATCAAGCCAAGCAAATCTGTTCTGACTGCAGAACCAACTTTGGGGGTGCTTGCAGAGAGTTGAATATTACATCTACTAAATTGGACCATTATGTCATTGAAAATTACCTATGCGACCAAAAGTGTACCTGGATCTTCAATCCTCCTCACTCTTCACTTATGGGAGAAGTGATTGGATTAGCTCCTCACTCTTCACATATAGAAGTGAATGATTGGACTAGCTCGTTGTATCCTTAATGCCATGTTCTTAGAAACTGATCACCTTCGACTAACACACAAAGCACTAATAACGGAGTTACACCGCCATACTGGGAAAAGACCAAGGGTCCATCAAGCCCAGCATCCTGTCTCTGACAGCGGCCAATCCAGGCTTCAAGAACCCGGCAACCCCCCCCCCCCCCCCCAAAAAAAAAAAAAAAATTAATAATGTTCAATGGACTTTTCCCTCAAGAATCTGTCCAACCCCCCTTTAAATTCCATAAGGCCAGCAGCTGTCACTACATTCTCCGGCAACGAGTTCCAGAGTCTAACTACACGCTGAGTAAAGAAAAACTTTCTCCTGTTTGTTTTAAATCTACCATATTCTAGCTTCATCTTGTGTCCCCTGGTTTTGTTGTTGTTTGAAAGTGTAAACAAACGCTTCACATCTGTCCGCTCTAATCCGCTCATTATCTTGTAATGCTAAAAGCTCTTGATTGTGTGATAATCGGTGTACGTGAAGCGTAGAGCTCTGCTTTTAGCATTAACGCCTTTGCTCCATCCTTTTTAAAGACTTGATCCCGGCTTACTGTTTTGTCTCTGTACAACCCCACAGTTGATCATTCAGTTTCAACCAAATACAGACTCTTGAGGCAGGCACTTTTGCCAAAACTCGATGCCATGTCGAGTCCAACTGTAATACAGAATAAAGTGTTATTATTTTCATCTCGTCTCCTTGTTTTTTTGGAAGAGTCTCATGATCACGCTACTCCCCCTTCTTTGACTTGTCTTGTCCATAGTGGACCCTGTTTCTCCACCTCGGTGGTTACCTCCTGTATAAAAAACTCAACAATTATGGAGTGTTTCTTTTCTCCGTCATTGTTCCAGATCTTTGCTGGAAAGTTGATTTGATTTCTTGTTCAAGTTCTTTTCAAGGTCTTTTTAAACACCATTAGACAACATTATTAGTAGCTGTTAGTTCTACTTTCTGGATAAATAATTGCAAGACTCCTGAGGCAGGCTCTATTGGGCCAAAACACGGTGCCATGTTGAGTCTTTTATGCAACAGTTGAGTTTTTTATACAACAGCAACAAAGGAACTTTTTTATATGCCTTATGAATAAAAACATTATTTAATATTTTTAAGTCCCATTGTTTGTGGCGCTTTCTTCCGTTTCCTGCTCATTGTTATTTTTATTGCTCTTCTTGTGAGATTTTTGGGGCCTTTTTACTAAGGCGTGCTGAAAAATGGCCTGCAGTAGTATAGATGCGTGTTTTGGGTGCATGCAGAATCATTTTTCAGCACACCTGTAAAAAACTGCCTTTTTAAAATTTTTGCCGAAAATGAACGTGCAGCAAAATGAAAATTGCCATGCATCCACTTTGGGTGTGAGACCTTACCGCCAGCCATTGACCTAGCGGTAAGATCTCACATGGTAACCAGGCGGTAATGGTCTACGTGCGTAAAATGCCAATTGCCGCCCACGTGCCAGAAAATAAAAATATTTTTTTTCGGCGCGCATAGCGGACAGGCATCAAAAATGAAATTACCGCAAAGGCCACGTGGTAGCCGGGCGGTAACTCAAAACTGATGCGCGTTGCGCGCGCGTGAGCACCTACACGGCTTAGTAAAAGGGCCCCTTTGTGTTCAGCCACCACATGGTTCAGAAATTAGTGCATGGCTATTGATTTAAAAAATAGAAAAAGTGGCCATTTTACCCACGTGGTAAAAATGGCTTAGTGCATGGGAATGACCTGCGTAAGGACACACTAAGGCCACTCTTTACCACAGTTTGGTGAAAGGGCCCATAAAGCTTCTTAACAGTCGTATCTACAAGGCTGCTACACTTTCAGTAGTAGGTGCCAGATATTTTCCTTTGCTCTATAGGTATTGTATCACAGTCATCCTCGGCACACATTTAGCACTGTGCATTTTTTGAACCACAACAAAAAGCTTTGAATGCAAATGGCTGAATAGAACACATTATATTTACCACTGGCTATAAGTTCAGGAACCCTCGCCATTCTGTGATTTATATAACCCACCTCTCAGCAAGCTAGCAGCGAAGAAAAGGGGTTGAGTCTGTAAGAGATGAATTGACAATGCAGCTGCTGTTTTAGCCTTTTTTTTTTCTTGCTTCTGCTCTCTGAGCCCATGAAAGAGTATGCTGTTATTAAGAAAACTCCCCTCAAGGCTCTTTGCACTCATAGAAATTAGAAGAAGAGTGATACATTCAAGTGTCTGGTGTTCTTATTTTTCTTGCTTGGGAGTGCTGGACAAGAGCACAGCCAGCAGGAAAACAAATGACTCTAGTGTTCGGTCTGTGCAACTTGAAGCTCCATTTCCAGGCCTCATACAGATGTTCTGTGCTACCACTGATTTCTGCTTGTAAAAGAACGACAAGACAGGGGAAAATAGCCCTGGGCAAAATACCATAGGTTTTTGTTTTTAAATTAATTATAGAGCTTGATTAAATTCAATTTATTTTGGCATTCTGACGTTTTGTGTAATAAAAACTTTTGTTCATTTTAAAAATGTTACACATATTTATTTTTGTACTGAATAAGTGGAGGGAAAAACCACAATGATACCCTACTAATGCTCTCAGAGTTGGGGCTGATTCATCCAAATATTTATGCACCATTTGTACAGAACCTGGAACGCTTAGATGCAAATACATTTATCCCTGCCTCATGCAGAAGTAACTCTGTCTTGATTTCTCAACATTCAGTACATGTAAATAAGTTTGAACTTCCAATTGCCTCTTATACCTGTCTTGTTTCGTCCCATAAGAAATTATTTAAAACTGCTTTGCCTAGCTAGTGGAACTCTACTGTTTGAAGTTAAAGATGAACAGAACGATCTTAAATTTAAGAAAATATTGAAGATATGGTTTTTTTCTAGATACTTTCACTAGACTTAGTGTATGCTTGTGACCCTATGAACGATTATCTGGTCTTGTTCATCATCAGTAAGGGGGTCTTTTACTAAGCCACAGTAGTGTTTTTAGCTAATGATAGAAATCAGCTGGTAGTAAACGCCAAGACGCTCACGGTTACCGTGGCTTAGTAAAAGTCCCCCTAACAGAATTATGTTATTACTTTTTATTTGTTCAATAGTGTTTCCAATGGTAGATCTGACCATTCTTCTTAACTGTAAACCAGTGGCATTCCTAGGCTGGCTGACACCCGGGGCGGATCGCCGATGCGCCCACCTGGGTGCAGCGCGACCCCTCCCCCACGGCAAAATTACACCCCCCCCGGGTGCATTTTTACCTGCTGGGGGGGTGCCACGCGCCTGTTGGCTCCGAGTCTGCTCGTTCCCTGGCTGCGGCTCCCTCTGCCCCGGAACAGGAAGTAACCTGTTCCACGCAGAGGGAGCAGCAGGGAGGGAATGAGCGGACTCGGAGCCAACAGGCGCGTGGCACCACCCCCCAGCGGCGTGCACCCGGGGCGGACTGCCCCCACTGCCCCCCCTTGGTACGCCACTGCTGTAAACTGTCCTGAGCTAAAGAGAGTTGACAGTATATAAAATTTTGATTATTATTATGCCTGTCAAAGCCCATCATTTCTATGATCTTTTCTACAATTTTAAACTCTTTCTTAAAATATTGGGGTAGCTATTCAATGAGTTTAAGAAAGCAGTCCATTCCTTTTTGGAATTCCCTGCCCTTTCTGAGTTGTGGTCTCAAGCCTTACAAGTCACTGAACATACCTTGTAATGTCAGTTCAACTGGCTCCATACTGTTCTGCTGTTGGGCAGTGGGGAGCCTCTGAGGAAGAGAGGATTCACTGAAGCGCAGTGTCAGTTGTTTTGTTGGCGTTGCTCTTAGTCAAGAAGTGCATCCTGCACTCATGGGTGTACACTGGGCCCCTCTCAATAAAGTTGTGGAATAACTGCATGCGAGAAATGGCAGGGTGGCTTCTTGTTCAACTTAAGCAGTGTACTTCCCTGGGGAAGCATCAATACAGGGATATTTGGAATAGATATGCCATGTTGTACACAGCATCGGACGATGGAGACTAGGATATAGTTCATTGCCTAATTCCTGGTGAGTGCATGCCTTTGAGTGCAATATTGGGTGGGAGTTTGGGACAGGGGGGCCATTGTATTGATGTTCTACTGGGATTTTGGCTGTTGATTATCACTGTTTTGATTTTGTTGGTACTATGTATACCGTGGTTTCTGTGATGTTCCATGAATCAATAAAGATATTAACTAAAAAAAAAGAAATCAGGACAGACTGCCTACTTATAGCCTGCTCAACAGCCATCCTCAGATATTCAGTGGCAGTTATCCATCAAGTGCTACTGAACATCCCCTCTGACCACCACAGTACTGTACTGGGGTGGTCCATGGGCTGAGTCATAAAGCAGCTATGGGGGCACTGGCCATTTTCAGTGCTGTGCCTACATAACTAGCTGGGTAAATCTTTGCCCGGTTAGCTATGCGGTTATCAGCACTGAATATCAACTGGCACCCACTCAGGGGCACTTTTACTAAAGGGCAATAGGGCTATTGCTGCGTTGAAAATCGGGCCTACCTCCAGGAGCCCAACAGTAGTTCCAACCTCTGCCATGGTAATTGAGTAGTGCTTCCTAAATGGGTAGCAGTAAGGGCTTCCCTGGGAAATGGCTACACGGTAAGTGCTTCACTTACCGCAGGGCCATTTCCCTTTTAAAAAAAAGCCTTTTACCCGCTGCGGTAAAAGGGGGCCTTGGCACGCACCAAATCCACATGCCAACACTACTGCAAGGCCCCTTTTACCACAGCGTGATAAAAGGAGCCCTTAATTCACAAGTTGGTGCCTGACCTGGATATTCAATACCAGTACACAAACACAGCCCCGGCATTGAATATTCAAGTTAGATTCGGATTAGGATTAGGAACTGGTTGACGGACAGATGCCAGAGGGTGCTGGTTAATGGAATTCGCTCGGATGACGGAAAGGTGAGTAGTAGAGTGCCTCAGGGATCGGTGCTGGGGCTCCTTCAGTGCTCCTTCTGGAGTGGAGGAGTGGCCTAGTGGTTAGGGTGGTGGACTTTGGTCCTGAGGAACTGAGTTTCGATTCCCGGCACAGGCAGCTCCTTGTGACTCTGGGCAAGTCACTTAACCCTCCATTGCCCCATGTAAGCCGCACTGGGCCTGCCATGAGTGGGAAAGCGCGGGGTACAAATGTAAAAAAAAAATATATATATATATATATATTTCTGAGTGACATTGCCAAAGTGTTAGAAGGTAAAGTTTGCCTTTTTGCGGATGATACGAAGATTTGTAACAGAGTAGATACCCAGAATGGAGTGGAAAACATGAAAAAGGATCTGCAGAAGCTAGAAGAATGGTCTAAGGTTTGGCAATTAAAATTCAATGCAAAGAAATGCAAAGTGATGCACTTAGGGAGTAGAAATCCACGGGAGACCTATGTGTTAGGCGGTGAGAGTCTGATATGTACAGACGTGGAGAGGGATCTTGGGGTGATAGTATCTGAGGATCTGAAGGCAACAAAACAGTGTGACAAGGTGGTAGCCATAGCCAGAAGACTGCTAGGCTGTATAGAGAGAGAGGTGACCAGCAGAAGAAAGGAGGTTTTAATGCCCTTGTATAAGTCGTCGGTGGGGCCCCACCTGGAGTATTGTGTTCAGTTTTGGAGGCTGTATCTTGCTAAGGATTTAAAAAGAAATGAAGCTGTGCAAAGAAAAGCTACAAGAATGGTATGGGATTTGCGTTACAAGACATATGAGGAGAGACTTGCTGACCTGAACATGTATACCCTGGAGGAAAGGAGAAACAGGGGTGATATGATACAGATGTTCTAATATTTGAAAGGTATTAATCTGCAAACTAACCTTTTCCGGAGATGGGATGGCGGTAGAACTAGAGGACATGAAATGAGATTGAAGGGGGGCAAACTCAAGAAAAATGTCAGGAAGTATTTTTTCATGGAGAGAGTGGTGGATACTTGGAATGCCCTCCGCGGGAGGTGGTGGAGATGAAAACGGTAATGGAATTCAAAAGTGCGTGGGATAAACATAAAGTAATCCTGTTCAGAAGGAACGGATCCTCAGAAGCTTAGTGGAGATTGGGTGGCAGAGCCGGTGGTGGAAGGCGGCTTTAAAACTGCTGACAGTCATGGGCTGAATATTGGAGAGGTTGCCTCTTACTCTTTCCAGACCTCATTTCGTAATCTATTATGTTTCAATAACCAGGATGCAGATGATAACCTTTGTATTGGGCTAAGCGATGAAGAATAGATAAGCTTGTCAAAGATACATAAGGTTAATCCAATAAAAATATTATCACTTACGACCTGGTGGTTGACCCTTATTTCCACATGTCCAAGCAGACTAACACAGCAATTTGAACCAGCCTCCTCTGGATTGCAAGACCAGTGCTATAACCACTAGGCCACTCCGCCACTCCACTCCACTCCCTTGAAATTTGGCCATCCCTGTGGGGGGGGGGGGGCAGTATGCAGGTCCCTGGGGGGGAGGTATGTGTGTGTCAGCGGAGGTATAACGAAGGCGTGGACGTCCTTCTTTCAAACATTTTGGACGACCTCAACTGCCCCCCACAGAGATGGCCAAATTTGAAGGGAGTGGAGTAGAGTAGAGTAGAGTACAGTGGAGTGGAGTGGAAGAGTGGCCTAGTGGTTAGAGCACTGGTCTTGCAATCTAGAGGTGGCTGGTTGAAATCCCATTGCTGCTACTTGTGATCCAAAATCCAAATAAATAAATAAAGAGCGTGTCAGAGGCATAACAAAGGCATGGATGTCCTTCTCACAGAAACATCCACATTTTGGACGTCCTCTGCCGTCACTTCTCCTCCTTAGGAAGGAAATTGTGTGCAAATGAGCTAACAGCAAGCAGCTCATTTGCATGCAATTTCCTTCATGCATGCCTGTTCCTTTCGGTAAGGGAAGGGCTTTTTCCAGTCAGTTAGTGGGACCAGTGCACTACGAATGCTGGCTCCTCCCACAACCAAATAGCTTGGATTTGGTCGTTTCTGAGATGGGTGTCCTCGCTTTCCATTATCGCCGAAAACCGGGGACGACCATCTCTAAGGTCAACCTAAATTTCATGGTTTGGGCGTCCCCAACCATATTATTGAAACGAAAGATGGACATCCATCTTGTTACGATATTACGGGTTGCCCCGCCCCTTTACAGGGCCGTCCTTAGAAATGGGCATCCCCGTTCGATTATCACCCTCAATGTTACTTCATTAGATTTCAAAAATTGCTTTTCCAATCTACAGAGGTCCAAAAAAGCAATAAAACCATTATCAAAATATAAAATATATAAAAATATGAATAGATACAGTGCAATAAACAATCATAAAAAATGAATAATAATACAGCTGACAATACTAAAATCCTTCATAAAACAAAACAATTGGGGAGGTGCCAAGAGCTATGCAGGTGAGGTGAGTAGCTTGTTGTTGAGCTGTGGATTGAAGCAATTTGTATACTTTGGAGGCATGAACAAAATGTGACATAAGGATGAGATTTTAGATAAGATACAAACTCTCTGATGTGGTGTTGGATAGGTGGAAATAATAGTTTTAGAAACTAGATTCCAATAAGTCACATGGTGAGGAGGGAGGTTAAAGTTCTGAGATAATACCTGAATGGAAATTAGGATAGCATCACACAAAAGTTGAGAGGGAGACCATAAACCTTTAGAGCTCCAAATTTTGCAAATTTGAGGAGCGATAGAGCATTTAATAAAAGAACTATGCCATAAGGAGATATCACGACTCTAACCAATGAAATTTGAACAGTTTCATAACATCTTCTTGAAGCTTAATTCCAAGAATATTTTGGTTTGATCGGATAGAAATAGCTAGGGGTTCCAGGGCTAGATTAAACAAAAGGGGAGAAAGAGGGCAACCTTGCTTTTAGTGCCTCTATATAATGTAAATTTTGGAGAAGCGACGCTATTGGTAAAAATAAAGGCTTGAGGAGACTCATATAGTAATTTAATCATCTTGAGAAAATTTTCACCAAAACCAAACCATTGGAGAGTTTTGAAGAGAAAGGACCATTTGATTCTGTCGGAGGCCTTTTTGGCATCTAAGGAAAAGGCTATTAATGGAGAGTCAATGTCACATGTGTGAGCTAGTATATTCCATAGTAATCTAGAGTTATCACTGGGCATTCTACCAGGTATAAAACCATTTTTGATCATGGTTAAGTGAAGATATCATAAGTTTAATCAATTAGCAAGGATTTTGGCATAGATCTTGTCTAAATTAATGAGAGAGATAGGTCGGTAATTTGAGACATTAGAAGGGTCTCTTCCTGGTTTGGGGATGACAACAATTTTAGATTCTAGGAAAGAACCCTTATCACCAGAGTGGTGTAGGAGATGGTCAAATAAAATGAGTAATTTGGGACTAAGGTTGCATAAAATTCTATGGGTAGGCCATCATTACCTGGGGCTTTATTATGTGGAATTTCTTTGATAGCATTGATGATTTCATCTATGGAAATATTTTTATCTAGATTAGCTTTTTGAGATTGTGATAATAAGGGGTGACTCAGATTATCTATAAAGTTGTTAAAGGAGGACTCAGAGAAGACAGTTTCTGAAGTATAAAGTTGTTGGTAAAATTTGGAAAATTGTAGAACTATTTGAGAGTCCGTATAGTGAGGATTTCCTGAGGAATCAGTTATGTGAGAGACACGGGTGTGATTTTGTTTTGCTTTAAGGAACTGTGCTAGCAAATGTCCTAATTTGTTATTTTCCGCATAATAGACAGATTTCTGGATATTTATAGAGGAAAGGGCCTCTTTACATATCTATTTGAGAGAAGCTTTTGATGTATGTTATGGTCTTTGGTTTCTAGATATTGTTTCTTGAGAGATTTGGTTTCTTTTTCCAGTAGGTCTAAGTCTTTTTCTTTTTAATAGATGCCAGCAGAGTAATTTATTATAACTCCTCTGATGGTTGTCTTATAGGCATCCTACCATATATTCACAGGAGAATTATGTAGAGGATTTTTGGAGAAGTAATCTTCAGTGGATTTTTTCAACAGAGATATAAAAGAGTCCTCCTTTAATAGGGAAGTGTTGAGTCTCCAAACAGAAGATTTTTTAATGGAGAAGATATCTTAGAGGTTTATTAAGATGGCGGAATGGTCAGATATATTCCTACTATGAATTTGAGAATTAGCTACACTAGATATGAAAGTTTTGGAGATCAGGAAATAATCAATGCTTGAGTAGCTCAGGTGGGGTGGGGAAAAGAAAGTGAAGTCTTTTTTTGTGGGATAAAACAGTCTCCAAATATCTACAAGACCCAGGGAAGAAATGAGTTGAGTGTAAGGCAGAAAAAGCTTTTGTTTGGTAATAGGGTCAATTGGAGAGCCTATCAAGGAGAGGGTCAAGAATTTGGTTAAAGTCCCCACCTAAAATTATAGGACTGGGGAGAGAGCTGTTGATTTCTGAAGCTAGTAGATGAAAAAAAATCAGGAGAGTCTTTGTTGGGGGCATATATATTTATGAGAGTAACTGATGTATTATTTATCAATATGTCCACTTTAACCCATCTGCCCTCCATATGATAAGATTGTTTAATAATACTAATTGAAAGGGATTTCTTGTGTAATATAGCTACACCGTTTTGTTTTGTTTTTTTGTGCACAGCAGGAGAGTATGCTATGAGTGAGAAATTTTTGTCTAGGAGGTGTTTAAAGTCTGAATCTGGTGAGTTTTCCACATGAAAGCCAAGTCAGAGTTCAAATTGTGTAAATAAATATATTAGAAGTTATAGTGTTTTGTTTAAACCTTTTATGTTAATGGAGGTAATTCTCATATAAAATGTTTAGATAATAATACAGGAAATATAGAAACTGACTTGGCTTTCTGAGAAAAGGATATATCAATTATACCACAAGTCAAATAGGCAAGAACATTGACAAAATGGAGAATAACAAGTATGCCCATATGCTTAGAATAGTGGGAGGGAGAAAAAATTAAGAAAAACATTAGGAAAGAAGGACATGAAGAAAATAGTGGCATAGAACAAAAGAACAATGCCAGTACAATCGTAGCAAATGGTAAGGGAGATGTGAGATACATATTGAGAGAATAGGAGGCTCAAATTTAACAGTATGAATCTGCAGAGAGCTATGAAAGAAAACATTTTGCAGCATGTAATCTTGCAAATACCAAGGAGATAACAACCATTAGGAGATTGGAGATAATTAGCAAAAAGAGAACAATAAGCATTTACAGACAGTATTATGCAAGCATATATAAATCTCATTACATACTGGAGATATTTCCAAAATGAGAGAAAGGATTGGAAAGGGGAATTGAAATGGTTACTCCAAACCTTGTTAGTATTTAAATCTCAAAAGGTGTCCAGAAAACGTTTTAGGGCCTCCGGGTCATCAAAGGAGCATGTAGAGTTATGGATTGACATCCATTTGAGCAGTATAAAGGAGATCAAATTGAGCGCCAAGAGACTTTAGGCAATCCCGTTGTGCAAGAACTTGTTTTCTGCGATGGACGGTAGACTTGCCGAGATCCAGAAAAATGTAAACTTTCATGCCCTCATAGAAAATAGGCGATTTCAGATTGGCATTTTGCAGAATCGCTAATGTTTGTAGGTAGCAAAGAATCTTCAGGACAATCGGTCATGGGAAGCGTTGTTGTGCAGGCTTGCAGGATGGGACTCTGTGGGCCCTTTCAATTTCAAGAGGTGGGTTAAAGTTTATACCCAAAAGCGTAGGTAGATTTTCCATAAACTTGATGGAGTCAGAGCCCTCAGCACCTTCTTTGAGTCCAAGGATCCTTAAGTTGTTTCTTCTTGCTCTATTGTTGAGATCTTCAAATTCTTTTTTAAGAGAATCAATTTCTTTTGTTTTTGTTCAGAGAGAGGAAATTTCATTGGAGTTCAGGGCCACCGAGAAACTAAGCCGGGGCCGGGGCAAGGCCGCCCCCACCGCTGTCCCCCCTCCCCGCTGCCGTCCTCGCTGTCCCCCACCTCTGCTGCAGTCCCCGGTCTCATCTGCCTGCCCTCGGCTCCGTCTGCCACCGGGCCCCTGCATTAAGGTCGGCAGCGCCTCAGCTCTGTTTGGAAAGGCAGATCACCTCCTTTCAGGCCCTCCCTGTGTCCCGCCCTCGTCTGATGTAACTTCTGGTTTCCGTGAGGGCGGGACACAGGGAGGGCCCAAAGGGAGGCAATCTGCCTTTCCAAATGGAGCTGATGCACTGCTGATCTTAATGCAGGGGGCCTGGTGGCGGACAAAGCAGAGGCCAGGCAGGTGAGACCGGGGACTGCAGCACCGGCGGCCTGACCCTGGTGCCAGGCCCCCCTGGAGGCCTGGGGAATCTTGTCCGCCCTGCCCCTCCCTCTCGGTGGCCCTGTTGGAGTTAGCTTCACATTTCAGAGATAGAGAATCCATGCATGATTGAGTTTGTAAAAGCTGAGATTTTATTTAATTAATATCTTCTCTGAATTGGGAAATGGAGAGGTGAATATCTTCGAGAATACCTCTGTGAGACAGAAGTTCGCGCATAATGGTCTGCATCGTGATTTCCTCATTGCCAGTCTCGGCCGTCATTGCAGCTTGATGAGAGGAATCTTGACGAGGCTTCTTGGAGGCGAGAGACGAGGGCTGTTTAACATCTATCTCTGGAGATTTGTTCGGCAGAATCTTATACCGGGGCATCATCACCTCTTTTTTCCTACTGGCCATTCCTGTCTGGCAGTGGAGGGAGTTTGTGTTGCTCTTACTGATGTGACACCAGAGTTTCAACAGAATGTTTTTTATAATTCTAATATGCTTTGTACCTATTGCTGGGAGTTTTACTGGTTGATTTGGGAATGTCTCATGTGAATGAATAATTATACTCTATGAGGACAATGCTACAATTTAGGGGTACTGATGCTGAATACTGAGTGCCCATTGGCATCTGTGCACCAATAAGCTACTATAGAATATTAATGTAAGCCGACATTGGCAAGCCTAAATATAACTGTTTCGCCTAAATGCAGCACTTTAGCATATAACTTAAATATTCCGTAAGTTACACATGTAACTGGAACCCAACCCATGCCCTGTCCACATGTACGCTCTTGCAATTATATGCTAAGTGCTTTATCCATGGAAATGATAGAATAGCGCATATGTAAGCTGCATTGAGCCTTCAATGAGCGGGAAAGCGCGGGATACAAATGTAATAAATAAATAAATAAATTATCACATATATACATAAATGTGCATTAAACACACATATGTGATAGTGTTCTATAACATGTGGGCAAATGGATCCTAACCTTAGGCATCCTGTTATAGAATTAGGGGGTTTATGATTTACATAAAATTAACTAAATATAAATTGGTTTCGAAACTGAAGGTGGAACTGGGGGCAGAGCTTGGATCCCCCAAACAAAAAGTTGTTCTGCTGTCCCCGGGGAGGGGAGGGAAGAGAGAAGGTGCATGATGGAGAGGGTGGCATGTTGAGATGAGGGAAGAGAGAAAGGAGAAACTGGATATTGGCAGGGCCACCGAGGGACTGGGCCGGGTCTGGGGCAAGGCCGCCCCGGGCCCCCCACCCCGCTGCCCCCGAGGTCGCCGCCACTCCCCCCTCCACCCCCCCTCGAGGTCGCCACCGCCACTCCCCCAAGGTCGCCACCACGGAAGTTACGTCAGACGAGGGCGGGACACATGAAGGGAAGGAGGCCCAAAGGGAGGCGATCTGCTGCCCTGCTGCCTGCAGCGCTTTCACACGGAGGTGAGAGGCACTGTGATTTCAATGTAGGGGGCCCGGCCCGGTGGCAGACAGTCGACGACGGAGGGCAGGTGGGACTGTGGTGCCAGGCCCAGGGAATTTTGTCCCTCCTGCCCCCCCTCTCGGCAGCTATGGATATTGGGGGAGGGGGAGGCGGCACTCACTGATAGATTTCAGGGAGGCACCAGAAACCTAGCACTAGCCCTGTCTACCAAAAGAGATCAGACTGATTGACAATTATTGTACTTTTAGTATCATCTGAAGGCAGTTGTGTTTAGCAAGGCATTTACAACTTAAATTTTGACAAAATGGCAGACTTTACTCCTTGTTGAAGATATTGTGCCGTGCTCTACTGACTATCTTTGTTTTGATTTGTAATTGTCCAATTTGGTGTATGTTAAATTACACTCTGCCTAGAACCACGAATGGAGAGTAACAGAAATTTTTTTAAAAATAAAATAAGAATCATGTATGCTGCTACACTGAAATTTATTTTTGGATTTCATTCATGCCTTTTCAGTAGTACCTCGAGACAAGTTACATTCAGGTATGCTAGATATTTCCCCATCCCCAGAGGCCCCGAACAACGCTGTAAAAACAGCACTGGAACAGTGCAGAACAACGCCCTAATGCTCAACACGCCAGTTCTTGGCGCATGTGCAGATGAATTCTGCAGTAAGCTCGGCTCCCGTGTGCCTGCACCTGGTAAAACCTGAACGTGAAGCACACATTGGCATCTGTTTCCTGCGTCCAAAATGTGAGTATTTTAAATTATTTTTAGCTTAGACACCTATATTTTGACGCAGGAAACAGTCGCCAATGTGTGCTTTCACTTTTGGCATTTTTAGCTTGGATGCTTATATGTAGACGCAAGAAACAGACGCCAATGTGATTAAGGGCTCACAATGGCTTCCTTCTGCTTCCAAAAGCAATAAAAACTGGCAGATTTTGCAGAAAGAATCATAAGAATGAGAATCATGAGAAACACCCTTAATCTGACCTGGCGTTTTTTTTTTTTGCAGCATTAAGGCAGTTTTCTTTTGGTTGCTCTTTTCTAAGCATTGGGGAGGAATACAAAATGACCTCATTAACATGAGCTTGACTATATTAGCATGCTACTTGCGTTATTCGTCTGCACACTCGTTTGTTCCCATGCTCTGGACCTCTGAACATTCTGCACAGTCTGGTGCTAATGGCCTCTAGCGCCCGCGTTTACTTTTGAACATCGGGGCATGATTGTGTAAAATCTAAGCTTCTTTCTGAGACCATGGAGGGTTAAATGACTTGCCCAAGGTCACAAGAGAGGTCACTGAAATTTAAATCTTGGCCCACTGCTCTAACTACATACACATACATAAAAGTACTCATAAGATCATTATATTAAAACTACTCACAGTACAAAATATTACCCATCCTAACCAATAATGTTTCTCTTAACCCTACTCCAACCAGCAATGAAAATACTATCCCTTCCCCAAGAGTTGTCAAATTACCTAGTGAAGGAGACTCTTTGTCAAGATCTGATTTTGAACTTAACACACTCCAAAGCAGTACGGCAATTGTAGTTCCTGACTCTATGTATTGAAATGAGCACTGCAGGCCCCATAAGCCATGGTAATGGGAGTTATCAGAGTTCCAGGAATAGCTTAGAATCTCCCCCCTTAATTGGATAATGTAACAGCCCTGCCTTCCTTGCCCCCATAATAGGTGTCCTCATGGTAGAATAGAAAAAGTATGCCACATATACTGCCTTGAATAGATGTTATAACTTTTGGTGCTTAACCAGACCACTTAAAATCATCTCTCTCAAGTTTCTTTCTGGCTGTTTTAAACTGATAAGGACCTATCCAATAAGGATGCATTTTAGTCCACAGTATCATTTTATGTGTACTGGAAAAAATCATCAAACACCGTCTAAAGCAAAATGAGAGTGTTAATCTGAAGTACTTCAAAGATCTGTGCTTTTAATTATACAAGGAACAGCAGCTGGGCAGATCATTACTGGAGTGCAGATGATCTGCTCAGTGGAGTTCAGAGGAAGACTTCAGTTTTTGTCTTTAATACTAGTAAAAAAGGCCCGTTTCCGAAACCAATGAAACGGGCGCTAGCATGTGGTTTTTTTTGTGTGTATGTGTCACAGAGTTATTTGTGTGTGTGTGTGTGTGTGTGTGTGTGTGTGTGTGTGTGTGTGTGTGAGGGTGCAGTGTGTGTGCAGCAGGGGCGTATCTGCGTGGGGCCACAGGGGCCTGGGCCCCCGCAGATTTCGCCCTGGCCCCCCTCCCCCTTCAACGAATCAGCACTGCAGCGTTACTTCCTGGAAGCATGGCCACGGAGGAAGACGAAAAACGGAGATTGCGGGTCGGACCTCGGCGCCAGCAAAAGTAAGCAGCGGGGGAGGGTTGACGGCGGGGAGGGGGTGGAGAGAGGCGGCGGCGGCGGGGGGGGGGGAGGGAGGCAAAAATGTGCCCCCCCTCTCTGGCTGTGGCCCCCCCTACCGCCGGATTCCAGATACGCCCCTGGTGTGCAGGTTGTTGATGTGTGTCTTTTTTTGTTTTGTTTTTTGCTTGGGGGTTGGGGGATGTGCTGTGCTGTGCTGGCAAAGTGGGTTGGATTGGTGTGTGGCTTTGAGGGTGTGTTTCTGTTGTATTGTGTGTGTGTGGTTTTGTCTGTCAAGGAGGTTTGTGGAGGGGGGTCTTTCTGTTGGTGAAATGTAAATATGGTTGTAGGGGGTGTCAGCCTTTGTTGAGTGTTGTTTTTTTTTTTCCATGGTTTTTTTTTTTGAGTTGTGCTGAGGCAGCAGTGTTGTTTTAGATGGGCGGAAGGTTGAGGAGCACGTTCTTTGTCTGTCGGTATTTTTTGGCCGTTTCAGGGCTGCTGTAGGGGAATGCTGGAAGAGAAATGTGCTGTTGGAAGCAGCGCCATCTTTTTCCATTGGGCTGGGGTTCTGGGCATCCTGGAGGTGGGTGACGGCTTGCCTGAGGACGGGGATGGTTGTTTTAAGTTGGCGGGAGAAGAGCACGGTCTCGGGCCGTCGGGGGGTGATCCGGTATGTTTGGTCCATTTCAGGCCGGCTGCAGGGGAATGCTGGAATATTTATGCGCTGCAGGAATCAGCGCCGTCTTTTTCCGGGTGCTCGGGGAATCCCCGAGGTGGGAGACAGCTTGCCTGAGGCTGGGGATGGTTGGGCACGTCCTTGGCCGCTTCGGCAAAAGGGGAAGAGGAAGGGGGTGGGGAGTTATCTGCAGCCGCCTGAGAAACCATGTATTCTTTGTTTGTTTTGTATTATTAGTTTGCATTTCTGTTGAAGAAAGAGTGGATGCCTTTCTAATGATGGAGGTGGTGCGTCGGTGTGCGGTTGTTTCGTTAGTTTGGCAGCCAGTCTCCAGCGATTCCTGGGCAGGGAAGGAGTAGGGAAACACGCTCCGCGTGTTTCCCTACTCCTCCCCCTTCCTTGGTCGCTGTTTGCTGCTGGCTGGGTCGCGGGTAATCCTTCCAACTGGGCCGCAGCTTGTCCTTGTCCCAGATGGTGACGGGCACGTTGTTTTCCGGCTCCTCTGACTCCATGTCAAGCGATCCCTATAGGGCCCTATAGGCCCTCTGGCACTCTTCAGTACTGGCATTAGGCATTTAAAAATTTCCCTCCCCCCCCTCTCCCCTGGTCTATTTTTGCACATACCCACAGCAGGAATATTCTTCTCTCGTTCCAGCTGTGGTTCTGTGCTCTCCGTGCTGCACAGATAATGAGCCATTCTGCTGGGGAATGCTCCTCCCTTATTGTCACGTAGTTTCCTCTGATTGGTCCGTCTTACGTTGCCTAGTGTTGCCTGGGAACGGTGTTGTGATGGTCCTTTGTGTTTCAGAATGTTGAGGGTGTTTTTTCTGATTGGTCCGTCATGCGAGGGCGGGGCAGAGAGACATGGTCAGTGTTCTGGCTTCACCACCATGAATCCATGAACCCTTCAGTGAGTGACTGAGTGACTTCAGAATGTTGTCTTCAGAATGTTGAGGGTGAGTTTTATTATAGTAGATATTCAGAACTGCAGTAATCTTGTTTTTAAATGCAGAAGTTCAACCATACAAAACTCTTAAGCTTAACAATTAATATAAATAGTTAAAGAGGCCTTTTGAATCTGTTTATTCTAGTACTCCAGACAGTTTAGTTTAGTCACATACTATACCACCTTTTTGTACAAACAAAACAATTTACAAAATAAATTACAAAAATAAATTGAATTAAAAACATGAACATGAAACTAAACTTAGACACAACAAGTTTTCCAAGCCCTGGAGCTTTAGGTGAAGCATAGAATCATTTTTTGCTGATAGCCAAGCTTTAATTATTATTAAAAATTCTGTGTGAAAGCCACACCTTTCAAACTAGTAAGCTGCTAATGAGTGAGATTTGTTGTGAACCTGAACAGTTACAATGATACTTGTCTAAGGACTGAATGAGAATTGGTAGGACCTCTTAACAATAATGGGCCCGATATTCAAAAAAAGTTGAGTGCTCCTAAATTTGTGTCCTGTTTTCAGCTGAAAATTCATCTTAATTGAGTAGCTTGAAAGTTATGCTTATAAATTTAGGCTTGCCACTCCTTGGCCTAGATTTGAGTCTAATTTATGAGTCTAGCTCATTTTTTCTCACCCTAATGTTATGCTTCTAAGTTTATGAGTGTCATCTAGCCCTCTTTCTGAGACTCATAATAGTCCTACAATGTACCAGATTTTTTAGTTGTGGCTCACTATACCTCAGACTTATCAATTATCTTATTTGGGACCAGACAAAATACTAACCTCTCTCAACTGATTCTAAACTGGTTGAGGGAAATATAAACTAAATTAGGTGCCGTTAACGGCAGCAGCATGGCAGGGGGGCAACAGCAGCATGGTGGGGGATAGCAGTACAGCGGGGGGGGGACGGGGGACACAGAGTACTCTCAGTGCCTGGGAGCCCAGAGTACTCTCAGTCTGCCGCTGCCGGGGGGCACCTTAATGCTCTGGAGAGGGAGGGCACTTTCGTGGGGATTCCATAGGACCCAGGTCCATCCCCATTGGATTCCCGCAGACCTGGGTCCATCCCTGTGGGATTCCCACAGACCTGGAGGAAGGTCTTATTGGGAAGATGCATGGTGTGACAATTGTTGCCGTCGTTCATAGCAGGGGATATGCCTTGATACAGCTGGAAAGCGAAACATAGTCTATGTCGGACAAAAAAAAAACCCCGGCTGAAAAGAACATCTTTAAGATGAGTACCATAATTTAAGTCTAAATCTTTTGATATAAATTGCCGTAATGTTGATACAAAGTATATAAACGAGAAAATTTAAGTAAAAATTGATAGTTAAAGAATTTACTGCATCCTGATGAGGAGGTGGGTGTGTAATTCTCACTATACTAAGATAAGAAGTAGTGAGTTTCACCACTGAGGTTTGCGGTGTAATTATTTTCTAAGGGAAAGCAATAGGTTTTCAAGCTTTTTATACCAGCCATGTCTGCTGCCCCCCCTCCCCCACCATACATGCTGATACACTACTACCTTGTGACAGAACTGAATTGCTATGAGAAAATGAAACAACTTCACATTTCCCGGCATTAGTTCTCAGTGGAACAAGGTACCTTCCACTGGATTCACTAGCAAAAGTGTACGTCCTAAACCCCTAGCAAGCAGTGTGCAGTAGGAAATTAAACACACAGCTGGCTTGAGGGAGAGGGATGCAGAACCTCTCTGGGACAGTCCTGCTTCCTGCCTGAGAGGCTTTTCAAGTTTCCACATATGCTTCTGCATCCTGCATGTACCAGGATCTCCTTTCACATCAAAGCAACTAACGTAGGGTTCCACAATCAGGAGCACAGACCAGGTTCCCACAGGAAAGCATTTATTCCTGAGGAGGAAGCCATTATTTTCACAGCACAAACTGCACAGCCCTCATCCTTCTGGTAGCAGTGTAAGGTCTGGAAACATCTCTCCCAGGCCAGACTAACAAACACTGACTTCAACTACACTTAAGGGAGAGTAAACCACGGTATATGACTTCCTTTCAAATACAATTGTCCACTTATAACACATTTCTTGAAATTGTTTTACTACACCAATAAGGCCATTTTACAGGACTGTCCTAAAGAAGCAAGCTGTACTGTAGCAAATGACAGTTCAAATGTACGAAAATCAGTGAAGATGAACAGTGCCATGAAGCAGTTTGTCCCCCCTCTTCCCGTTCTCATATTAGAATTTAGCTGGTAATTTAAATATTATTTTCAAATACAAAGCATTTTTTTACAGCCATAGAAATATAGACATGCATGGTATCTCCCTTTTAAGGTCATTAAAAAAAATTTTCTCCTGTGTCAAAGGCAAAACTGTTTGAACAGGAGGTCCCAACATCCTTTTCAAGTTCATTCTAACTATGCTCAGTACAATGCCTCTTTCTCACACCAAAGGTAGCATTCCAAGAGCAATCCTATAAGGAGGGTACCATCATGTAGGCACCAAGAAAGCGTGCAAATGACCAGAATTATGGCATATGCACACGTTGGTGTGTAAAAATGCATGCAAATATCAATATTCAGGTTCTATTCTGTAACATAATATATGATGGCAGGTAAAGACCTACCTGATCCATCTAGTCTGTTCAATAAGGTGACTAGAACAACATGTGCCACTCCATGCAGGATTCACTCCGTCACGATAACATGATGCCTAAATGCAATGGTACAGACTTTGGAGGTGGGCATAGACATGGTTAGAATGTTGGCAGAGCATGGGTCAGGCACACAATTTAAATGCATAAATGATAGAATACTATCTTTTGCATGCATTTGTTAGTAATCTGGGCATGAGCTTTGACACCAGGCTCTATTAAGTGATCATGCCTAAAAATACACGTGCATTTGCTCTGCTAGTATTCTATAAGGCAATGGTTCTCAACTTTTTTTTTCTGTTGTGACACACCTATTAGATGATGTTCATGTGTGTGACATGCTGAACACTAAAATTCACAGCTGTTTAAAAATAAAATCCTAAATATTTCATTATTTAAAAGTAATGCAGGGGAAATGTAAAATATTCTAAAACAGAATTTATTCGTAATCAACTGCTAAAATTTTATTTTATTTTTACAGAAATACAGATTGTATACTAACTGGGACTATATACAAATTTTGATATGGGGTTGAATGGTAGTAACTTACTGTCAATATCAATACACTTTTACCCATTCCTGAATTTGGAGCTACAATGTTTTCCTTACAGCTTGCCATACAAAACCAATATATATTTAAATTCTGGTGTCACCTCAGTTACAGCAACACAGAATTCCTCCACTGCTAGATACTGTACAGTAACATAAAACCCTACAAATATGCTACCCAGAAGCCATGTAAAAAAACAGAACCTATGAACAGTAAATCTTCAACATTTCAAGTTGGGGCTGGTGGCAGTAGTTATCATTCGGGGTAGTGGAGAATGAGAAATAGGGACCAATTAATGGGAATTTCAAGTATTTGACACTCTGGGTCTCTGCTCTTCCCAGCTTGCAGGCACAGATCGTTGTTAGGTAAAGCACAAGCTTTGTGTCTATGCCAAATTTTTGGTGACACACCTGTCACGTCTTAGTGACACACTGGTTGAGAATCATTGTACATTAAAAGAAAGCAGATGTTTTCTTTTCTTCATAGAATAGGCTTCACATAGGTACATTCCTGGCACCTGAAAATACATGTTCTTTTATAGAATGCTGAGGCATATGAAGGACAGTTCTATAACAGGGCACCTGGTAAAAGGGGGGTAGGGGGGCAAAACTCCCCAGCCCCCAAGGTGGGGCTCGGCGCCGGCAAGCTTCTTCCTGCCTGCCTGCTCCCAGGCCTGACTCTCTCCTGCTTCTGTGTGCCAGGAGGACCCAGATGATTGTATTACTGTGATAACCTGGGTGACCCTAGTTATCACGTTAATGTAATCATCTGAGTCCAGGCACACAGGAGCAGGAGATGACTGACTGAAGGAGGAGCAGTCAGACACAGGAAGGTAAGGGGGGCGTGCAGGGGGTGGCAACCCGAATGTGGGGGGGGGGGGGGGCGGCCCAAGGGGGGGGGGGGGGCACGGCGGTACGGGTTGGGGGGGGAGGTGGGCGGGTGGCAGTCTTGTCCCAGGCCAGTCTGTGTCTCTTGGCGGCCCTAGTAAGATCCTATTCTAGAAAGGAACATGAACACCTACCTTCCTTTATAGCTAAGGGGGAAATTCTAGAAATGGCGCCTAAGTTAGGCACTAATTCTGTACCCAAAATTCAGTGCAGAAACACATTCCAACAGATGCAAGGCGCCAAAATGGGGCTGAAATGGCAGATCGGTGCGGAAATACACGTACACGTCCATTTGCCATTACGACAAATGTAAGCCACATTGAGCCTGCAAATAGGTGGGAAAATGTGGGATACAAATGCGGCAAATAAATAAATTTGTAGGATAGTGACTAAGTGTATCTGCATGCAACTGCAAAGAGGGTGTTCCCATGGGAAAGGCATGGGTGGGGCAGGGATATTCTGGAAAATACCATGGATGCGCACCCATTCAGTTAGTGTATGTTCTCATAGACAAAGTGGGGGGGTGGTATCCAGCGACCAACAGTACTCTATAAAAAGTGCTCAACCCATTGCGCCATTTACTGAATTTGGCCCTATGTATATATGTACTTAAAGGTTAGGTGTGAACACTTACGCCAGCCATAGAGGTGGTATAAATGTTCACGTCTAAATGTCTGTGATATGCAGTAACTGTAAGTTGCATGTGTAAGTTTGAGCTCCACCATTGTAACTACACACTTTGCAAGTTAGGCAGGTATTGCAGAATAGCACTGAAGCAGAATTTTGTCACGTATGCGTGTATGTGTACATATACACATGTAAATGCCATTATTCTAAACATTTATGCACATAGGGGTAGATTCTTTATATGGCGCCTTAAAATTCAACGCTGAAAAAAAATGCACCTAAGCATATTCTATAAATTTCACCTAAAGTTAGGTGCAATTTATAGAATACATCTAGTGGCCTTCCCTGCGACTAACTCCAGGCGTGTCCATTTATGTCAACTAAAACCTGGTGTAAATACCGGTGCCTAGGTTAGGCACAGAGTAGGTGTATTCTACAACACTGCGCATAAAATTTTAGGAATGCACGCAACCCGCCCATGCTCTTTCCATGGCCATGCTCCTTTTTCAGATCTGAGCATTAGAATTTTATGTGCATTGCTTTATAGAATATGCTTAGCAAGTTATTGCCCAATTAGTCTCGATAATTGCTTGTTAGGGTCCCGGATATTCAGTGCCGGTCACCAGAAATGGCCTGGCACTGAGTATCTGGGCTCAGTGCCAATCGCAACACTTACCTGGCCTGCCTCCCATGGGCTGAATATCAACAGGTATATGTTTAGCAGCAAGTTTGTTGAATACTAGCCTGAATTAATTTAATTACACACAAACCAAGAGAAATAATTAAAATAATTAAGAACTAAATTCTAAAAAAATGATTGCAAAGATGCACGCCTAAATTCAAATTGTTGCCAGTTAGCCTCAATAATTGATTATTAATGTTCAGTTATTGCTAATTAAATGCTCATTTGTCAATTAAGATGTGCATGCAATTATGGAATTTACCCAATGTGTGCCAAATTTCAGCATTCAATTTTGGATACCCTATATAGAATACAGGGGTAAATAACAAAACAAAAACCAACAGGAAAAAATAAAGCCCAGAAGTAACACAATTAGCCTTACGACAGGGGGTTCCCAAAGTTTTCCGGCACACCCCCCGGCCACATGGGTCTCTGTGGCACCCCCACCCCCCCATCTACATGGGTCTCCGTGGCATGCCTCCCCTGGTCACATGGGTCTCCACACCCCCGGGCCACATGGGTCTCCCTTTCCTTGCAGCCTCCTCCTCTCACACCAGCACACTACTATCTTCCTTCCTGTAGGTCCAGGATCACTGCTGCTTCCTTCCTTCCCCCACCGTTACATTTTCAGGCAGTCCGCGATTCACACAGACACTCCAGGGCCTTCCCAGCCTGCTGCGTCCGGCCCTCTCTGATGCAACTTCCTGTTGCAAGGGCCAGACATGGCAGACGGAAGTGCCTGTGTGAATCGTGGATGGCCCGAAAATGTAAGCTGCAAGCACTGCAGCATCGGCGGGGGAGGAAGCAGGAAGTGGCAGATGCTGGACATGCGGGATGAGAATGTAGGGAGCGATGCACTGCAGCACTCCTGAGAGTTCGCTGTAACGCACCAGGGTGCCACGGCACACAGTGTGGGAACCGCTGGCCTAGGATGAAAAGACAAAATATCAGTTTCAAGATGAAACTGCAAATCCCCTCCTAGTGCCCTGGCGTGTCTCTTCTACTTTTGGTGCTACTTTGAGCCAATTCTAAAACACTGGTATTTTTAGTCTTTTAGAAGTGCTTTAGGTCATGGATTTGATGTTCTTCCTTTCTGTGGTCCAAGCAAAGCAGTTTACATTTATTTTATGAATGTACTTTCTCTGTCCCTAGTGGGCACACAATCTACGTGGCCCTTTTACTAAGGTGTGCTACTACTACTACTACTACTACTACTTAACATTTCTAGAGCGCTACTAGGGTTACACAGCGCTGTACAAATTAATAACTAACGACGGTCCCTGCTCAGAAGAGCTTACAATCTAAAGGACAAAATGTCAAGTTGGGGTAGTCTCGATTTCCTGAGTAGAGGTGTTGTAATTAGGTGCCGAAGGCGACATTGAAGAGGTGGGCTTTGAGCAATGATTTGAAGATGGGTAGGGAGGGGGCCTGGCGTATGTGCTCAGGGAGTGTGCTGAAAGGTGGCCTGCGCTATGACATGTGTGGGTTTCCCCACACGCTGAGGCCACTTTTAGTGTGGCTGAAAAATGGCCGCATTTCCATTTTTCCTATTAATGGCCAGACGCTAATTTCCTAATTAGCGTATGGCCATTAGCACAGGAACCCTTACCAACACCTATTTATTCATACCACTGTTGCTGTCCTTTGCCACTGTTTTGGTGACACGGGGTGTTCGTGCCACCTGTGGTGTAATGGGGGTGTTGCTGCCTCTGCTGCTGATACCTGGCAACAAGTTTCAAGTAAGTCTGATAAAAATTGGATGGAAAGCCCCACTAGGAGAGTCCAAAATTGCTGCCTCCGTTGACTTCTGTGGAAACGAATGGAATGAATTAAACAAATGAGTTCCAGTGCCCTGAGCATAAATAAAATGAAAACTGATCTGAAAATAGACCAAACCAAAACTTTTTTCAATGTGCATCCCTAATGTTTATGCAAATTTCTTGGTACAGATAGGGCTTCTCAGTAATATTTTTTTTCCTGTGCCTAAGATGTAAAAGTTTTTATTCATTACAATTACCAAACATCTTTCTCTGGAAATGTCCAGAGTCTTGAATTGGGGCAAATTAAGCACTGATGCAGTGGCTTTCAGGGAGAATAGGAGGCCTGTATTATTATTATTTATTGCATTTGTATCCCACATTTTCCCACCTATTTGCAGGCTCAATGTGGCTTACAGAGTTTTGTTATGACATGTTCATTCCAGGATGTCAGATACAAATAGTATCTGTACACTTACAATTAGTAATGTGCAGAGATAAAGTAAGGGAAAAGAGAAGGAAAGGTGTTAAGCAGGATAGTGTAGAAGGTGTCCTTTAATAACTGGGTGGGTTGGTGAAGTAGTTTTGTGTAGTTATGGGTGAAGTAGCGGTTTCCCCCCCTAACTGCGAGTTAGTGCTTAAAGGAAAGGAACACAATAATACCACATTTAAAGGAGAACCACAATGATTTTTTTTTGGGGGGTGGGGGAGGGTTAACTGTGTCAACTGTGCCAGTATGCTGGGTCTGAGCAGGCATGTTTTAACATGCTGTACCCTGATCTCACTGGGAATATGAAACTGCAGGGCCAGGCTGGATGGATGAAACTTCCTGTGATAAAAAGAATTAAAATAAAATAAGAGCACTGCATAGGAGGTTACGAGTTTTGTCAAGAATGTTTTAGGAAAAAAAATCAGTTCTACTTTTCTTTTCTAAAACCTTTCCCATATGGCACTGTGATTTTGGAAAGTTGGCATGCAGTCCCTGCTGCAGGATCATTGCTATTCATTTATGGAATCAGATTCTGCAGGAACATCAGCACAGCCAAGATTTCACCATCCCACTATTGTTGGAATCAATTAAAGGCAGTGTGTTACCTACCATGAAAACGGGCAGATGATGTTTCTAAAAGTCACAGACTTTTTTTTATGCCTCAGGTACAAACTTAGACTGTAAGCCTTCTGGGAACAGGGAAATACCTACGGCAACTTGTGCTACTACTGGAAAAGAATGAGCTGCGTACGTCTGGTAGCGCTGTAGAAATGATTTGTAGTAGAAGTAGTAGTAGCAGCTTTAAAAAAAATAAAAGGGAGATTGCATAATTGGAAGCTGATGAGGTGGGGAGATTGAGCTGAAGTGCGGACATCTTATGTTGGGATGCACCAAAGCTAGAGGAATAGATGAGGGGGAGTCAGGCTACAGTTATAGTGGTGTAACTAAGCCACTACTGAGGGTGCAGCAGGGCCGCCGAGAGGGGGGGGGGCAGGAAGAACAAAATTCCCCAGGCTCCAAGGGGGGCCCGGCGCCGGGGTCTCTCTCCTTCTCCTGCTCCCAGGCCACTGGCACTGCAGTCCCTGATCTCCACCTGCCTGCCCTTGGCTCCGTCGGCAGCCCCCTTCTGTCTGCCACCGGGCCCCCTGCATTTCGAAAAGGGAGAGTCTCTAGTTGGCAGCTCAGCGCCCTGCGTCTGTTTGAGAGTGGCGGATCGCCTCGGGCCTTCCCTCACTGTGCCCTGCCCTTGTTTGATGTAACTTCCTGCTTCTGCGAGGGCGGGGCACAGTGAGGGAGGGCCCGAAGGGAGGCGATCTGCCGCTTTCACACGGAGGTGAGGCGCTGCTCGCTGGTGCTGCACTGCCGATTTGAATACAGGGGGCCCGGTGGCAGACAGAGGGGAGCTGTCGACGGGGCTGGGGGTGGGCAGGTGGAGACTGGGGACTGCGGCACCAGCGGCCTGGGAGTAGGAGAGGGAGGCGACAGTGGTAGCGATTGGGGAGGGCAGCGGCGGAGGCCCGGCTCAGTCTCTCGGCGGCACTGGAGTGCAGTAGGTATTGAAGGGGTAGCACGAACAGTAGCAACCTACTGAAGAGCCTTTCTGCCCTACTTCCCACATCTTCACTGCAGCTTGGAACTGTGTCTCAACCCCAGCCATGGGCAGGTCCATTGAATGTCTCTCTGGAGCTCCTTCCAGCTCAAAAGCCTCAGAAGAGATCCACACAGGGATAAGGATGCTGGATAATTTTGGGACAACTGCCTGGGGTAAGGTAGTACATCCTGGCCCCAGTGGTTAGCCCGAGACCCCCACCTTTTCCTCCACAGAACCCAAACTTGGCTGAAGAAGCCAAGATGCCCTGAACCAGGACAAAGTCCCTGTCAGCTGATGAACCTTAATCCCAAGGCCTGGAGAAACCCAAGATAAATATGTGGAACAGGGGATGCTCCAGGAGTCTGGCCAGGGACCAACTTGTTCCCAAGAGACCCTACAACAATGGATCTGAAATCAGCTGCTAGATCCCCAAGCTAAGTTTTGCCCTAGCATTCAGGATAGGTAGGTATATGTTGTGGGGTGCGCAGGCAGAATAAGGGTGTTATTGATGTTGATTGCAATGTGGTCACTGGAATATGACCAAGTCATTCAGAGATGACCTTGACCTACCTGCCTTCTTGGCTCCATGTAGTTACCTGAGGATGCTTAGTGACATTGAGCCTGCAAATTGGTGGGAAAATGTGGGATACAAATGCTACAAATAAATAAATAAATAAATAAATAAATGTAAGACATTCCTGACACCTAGTACCTTGAATGCTTGCTATATCATTTCTTTCTCTCTTTCCTATTATATTTGTAGTTCCTTTCCTCCTTATTTATTTTATTTTGTACACCACATTTTTAAGTTACACCAGGCAGGTGAGGGAGACACCGGAAAGGAGTAAGGAGGGGGGTAAGAGTTCAAAAAGAGGAGATGTTGGAACATTAATTCCTAACATCCTGTTTGCTTTTTTGGTTGCCGCTGCACATAGGATAGAAGATTTGATCGTATTGTCTACAAAGAGGGGCATAATCAAAAGGGGTGCCTAAGTTTTGCTGAGGACGTCCTTGTAGGACGTCCCGACGAAGGGGCAGGGAAACCCGTATTTATTTATTTATTTTGCACATTTATACCCCACGTTTTTCCCACAGTTTTGCAGGCTCCAAGTGGCTTACAATGCACTGAATGGCTATTGCCAGATCAGAGATGAGATGGTTACAATCAAATTAGATAGAATAGAGGAAACAGGGAAAGTAGGTAACAGGGAAAGGGTAAATGGGTCTAAAATGGTCCGTAGATATGCTGGTAGGAAGAGCTGCAGTTTATAAGTTGAATCTGAAGAGTGGGATGAACCTCTTCTGGCTGGAAGAGAGGTACATCAACTGGACACACCAAGATGACCTTTCTTGATGGAAATGGAGTCCATTAACCGCCACTCCTGCTCCCATGGCAACTGACGCAGCGACCCACACACTCTCCGACCTCTTCAACGAGAAACAGCTGAGAGAAGTGGAAACCGAGAAGCATACAAATCAGTCCGCCTCTGCAGCTGGGATCGGCAGGGCAGCACCTTCCAAGAGGACCCAACAGTGCCACCACAACCTCCAAATGGCCAGCAACCGACCAAGTGGCAGGCTGGCGATGGGGGAAGAACCACCGGGCTGAAGAAGCCAGCGGCGTAGAGGAACAGTAAGAAGTCCGTTGTCGGCGGGCCAAACAAGCCCTCTGTAACGCACTGGCCCCCGCTGGGTGATCCGGCACCGGTCTGCTCCCATCTGCAGCCGCCACCACGCCCCCGATGCAATCGCCCCAGATCTCCGCTAGACGCCAGCAGCAAGAAGGGAAACAAACAACCGACCGAGGTCAAGCAAAGCTCCCTGGTTCCCAACGATGGCATCTTTCGTTTCGATAATACGGTTGGGGACGCCCAAATCTTGATATTTAGATCATCCTTAGAGATGGTCATCCTTAGACTTGGTTGTTTCTGATTTTCGGTGATAATGAAAACTAAGGACCCCCATCTCAGAAACGACCAAATGCAAGCCCTTTGGTCGTGGGAGGAGCCAGCATTCATAGTGCAATGGTCCTCCTGACATGCCAGGACACCAACCGGGCACCCTAGGGGGCACTGCAGTGGACTTCAGAAAAAGGTCCCAGGTACATAGCTCCCTTAACTTGTGTGCTGAGCCTCCCAACCCCCCCCCCCAAAACCCACTCCCCACAACTGTACACCACTACCACAGCCCTTATTGGTGAAGGGGGGCACCTAGGTGTGGGTACAGTGGGTTTTTGGTGGGTTTTGAAGGGCTTACATTTAACACCACAAGTATAACAGGTAGGGGGGAGTGGGCCTGGGTTCACCTGCCTGAAGTGCACTGCACGTACTAAAACTGCTCCAGGGACCTGCATACTGCTGTCATGGAGCTGGGTATGATATTTGAGGCTGGCATGGAGGCTGTCACGTAATATTTTTAAAGCTGTTTTTTGAGGGTGGGAGGGGGTTAGTGAGCACTGGGGGAGTAAGGGGAGGTCATCCCCGATTCTCTCTAGTGGTCATCTGGTCTGTTCGGACACCTTTTTGTGCCTTGGTCGTAAGAAAAATAGGACCAGGTAAAGTCATCCAAGTGTTCGTCAGGAATGCCCTTTTTTTTCCATTATGGGTCGAGGAAGCCCATGTGTTAGGCACGCCCAAGTCCCGCCTTTGCTATGCCTCCGATACGCCCCTGGGAACTTTGGTCATCCCTGCGACGGAAAGCAGTTGGAGATGCCCAAAATCGGCTTTCCATTAAACCGATTTGGGCGACCCTGTGAGAAGGACGCCCATCTTGCGATTTGTGTCGAAAGATGGGTATCCTTCTCTTTCGAAAAATAAGCCTGAAAGACACCTAGATCTTTTTCTTGGTGTGCTGACTCCTAAGCTGGACCACAGTATCAAGTAACTATTATTTGGATTATTCTTCCCAATATGTGTCACTTTGCATGTCTCCATATTAAATTTCATCTGCTATTTGGATGCCCAGTTTTCCAATTTCCTAAGGTGGTCCTGCAAATTTTCACAGTCTGCTTGTGTTTTGACAATTTAATCACCTCACTTGTTCCAAATTCCAGATCATTTATAAATATGTTAACTAGCACTGGTCCCAGTAGAGATCCCTGTGGCACTCCACTATGCACCTATCTCCAACGAGAGAAATGACCATTTAACCCTACCCTATGTTTTCTTTTCATTAACCAGTTCCTGACCCACAACAGAACATTGCCTCCTATCCAATGGTGCAAACAAAGAGCAGATGACATGAGGATAATCTGTACAAATATTTATTCACCACAACATTCAGTAAGTACCTAATAGTCTGACTCAGCTGTGTGTTGTCACGTAAGGGATGTGTCAGGGGCATAAAAGAACTGCTAATAAAAACATATGTTAGTAAAATCAATTCAAGTACTATGATAAAAATCTGATTACAACATGAAAAGTGTAAAAACAATAAATACATCAAAACAAACATTGTTAAAATGAATTTGTAAATAAATGTGAAAATGAAGTGTTAATATGGATATATAAATAACTGAGGGGTCCTTTTACTAAGCTGCAGTAAAAGGGGGCCTGCGTTAGCATCAGTGCTTGTTTTTGAGGTGCGCTAAGGCCTCCTTTTACTGCAGCAGGTAAAAGGCTGCATTTTTTCCCAAAAAGGAATGGTCATGCGGTAAGTGAACCACATACCACACGGCCACTTCAGGGGGAGCACTGACCGCCACCCTGAGGTGGCAGTAAGGGCTCCTGTGCATGGCGCTGCCTGATTACTGCCAGGTAAGCACTGGTGCTACAAAAATAGAAAATATTTTTGTAGCCACGGAAATGGCGCTCGCTGTGGGGTAGGAACTTCTGCCGGGCTCCTTTGGTAGCCCGGCTGTAGTTCCGGAATAGTGAGTGATAAGCCAACGCTTGGTAAAAGGGCCACTGAGTTCTTAACATGTTAAAAAAAACTTATTGAAGATAGTTTTGGAGGTGAAATAGAGACAAACCCTTGTGATGTGTTCAGGCAGTCTCATCTACTTGGTGAAAGCTAAAAGGCAATAAAAGCAAAAACATAAGCAATCTTCTTTTTCACTTTGTCTTATTTCAATTAATTTTGTTTTTTGTTTCTTTGTTTCTAGGGTCCTTTTATCTTTATTAGGTATAGGGTATACTGTCCTGATGTCACTGTGACACCCAGTTTCTCTAAAAACGCTGAAGCCGGCATTAAGGCAAAATATGTTGGGTACTTGTGATATGGTGTGAATTTTGACAACAAATTGACAGTGGTCCTGTGACAGCATTCATCTTGTTTGTTGGCAACCCATCATCTTGTCTGAATTGTGTGATTTTTAAATGTGTTTCCATATGTATAATCATTTATATATTTAATACCATTAAAATTGTTCTATCATTACCTTGTTATATACTTTTACGGTATTTGTTGTCTCTTTTCCTGATTGCTCTTTGTCTTTCATTTGTACATTGTTTGAAATTAGCTACTCTTTACTGGTTGTTGAGTCCATGTTTTAATAAATGAATTTCCAGTATCTCTTGTGTCCAGTATGTCTGTTGTGATCAGCTTTGAGTTCTATAGAGCAAGGACTGTCTCGTCCATGTAGACCATATAGCACTGCAAAAGTAGAAGTATACTGCAGCCCAATTGATTTTTGGGAGTAGGGGTACTGCTTCAAATAAAAAGCACTTCTTCCCACTCTGAACAAATCCAGTCAATGCAAATAGTGTGCGGCTTCCTAAGATAGACATTATATGATGAGGTTTGATAGAGCTTGTAGTTACATTTGATAAGGTTATATATGACATGTATAAACATCTCTGTACACGTTGATGTACCTAAGACTTTCACTCCTAAACTGCAAAGATTTACGTAACAGGTATTTTTGGTAGTTTTAGAAATAAACCCAAAAACAAAATATGCAAGAAAAAAAATTAGACAATGAATAGGGATGTTGAATAATGAAAATGATTCAGTGAGTCATGCAACACTGTTTTCACCACACACCTTTCTTCTTTTATCAAATGAATGGGGAATTTTCAAAGTCTTCTTGAAAAACCTGTTAACTCGGGGAAAACTGCAGAACACTTTTATGTTGAGATGTTTGCCTCATCCTGTACTGCCCTCTACTGTTCATAAACTCAACTGCAACTAAAATACATATCCCGAATTGCAATTATGAAATGAAAAAGTGAATTATTGCTGCAAATTATCTTAAAATGTTTTACCTTTGAATCACTTACAGTTCTATGGACAAATAATTTCCAAATCATGAATTGCAGGTTTTAGAGGCTACTATTTCACAGAGACACTTTTATGCCTGAGTTTGTTATACCACTGTTTAGTAATCTGTTTTCATTATCCATTCAGTTCCTTTAAGTGTCATGAAAATCTTCAGCTGGTAAAGCGAGATAAGGTAAGGGAGAACACAAGAGGCTGGTATCACCCGAAGTGGTCAAAGTCAGGAAACAACAGGTCAAGAGGAAGCAATGAAGAAAATGGGAACACCAGTATGGAAAAAAGGGACTATATTGCTGATGAATTCATTTAAAAAAACTCCATTTTTCAGCTCTGACAATTCTAAAACTTGCTTAACTGTCTCAGTTCTTGTCTTAGATGTGTTGATCAAAAGAATTTTCAGATTGAGCGAACACTTATTTAATATAGATATAATAACGGTTAAGCAAGCAAAAGTTAAATACCTATCTGGGGTTCCTGGTTCTCCTGGGGTGGGGAACCTGGTTCTGGACTGGTTTTGGGGTGAGTCGACCCGGTCCTGGGCAGATTTGGGTGTAAGAAAGCCAGATTGGGACCCAAATCGGGTCTGGAGGAGTCTGGTTGGCTACTGGCATCCTGGTCGCAGCAGGCATGCTAAATCATGCTGCTGCAGAAGTCAGGCAAAGAGTAAGACAGGGGCTGTGTGACCAAGGCAGATGTGAAGGCAGAGAGCTGGCAGGAAAGCAGCCAGCTGTTGGCCTGGTCTGCTGAAGCTCCAGCACATGTGGGGCTTCTCATGCATGCGCGATCAAGTCCCTGAAGCTCTGGTAGGCCTCAGATGAAACCAAGGCCTAAACTTTTGTGTGTATCTGGAGGGCTGCCATAAGTGGTTTGGGCAACCACCATCAACGGAGGTGGTTGCTCCAGAGAGGATTCAGTGGTTCTGGCAGTCAGAGGAGCCTAGTGACAGTAGGGTTACCATTTTTTGTCCTCATAAAAAGAGGACACTTGCCCCACCCCTTTCACGCCCTCGCGAGACTTCAACTCTTGGCGGCCATTTTGAAACGCCGAGAGCTGGACACACAGGATGTAGCAGGGCAGCTAGCAGCAGCGCTCTGGGCAGGAAAGAGGGGGCTCTTTCTTTCCTGCCCCGAAGAGCGAAGAGGTACCTCTAGACCACCAGGGATAGTAGCATAAGGGGAGGGGAAGGGAGTCCCGCGCCCACCTCCGCTCCCGCCCCCGCCCGCAAGCTCGTTTGTCCAGAAATCCGGACAAACGGGCAGGCTGGCCAAATCCGTCCGGACGCCCGGACATGTCCTCAAAAAGAGGACATGTCCGGGTAAATCCAGACGTATGGTAACCCTAGGTGAAAGCCAGGTAAGCAATCCTTTGGACTGATTATTTTCATTTTTATTGACTGTTTTTGAGGTTTATTTTAAGTGGATTTTGCTCACATCTGTTCAGTAGTAGCTCAGGTGAGTTACATTCAGGTACAGTGGATGTACATAGGTTGTGGTGAACCAAAAGAGAATCCACAGACGTGGAGAACTCAAAAAGTCCCATGGAGAAACTCAACTGACAAAAGGAAGTGGGAATGGAAACCTGGATTCCCAAAGTTTGGACTACAACAGTTGTAAAAATAAAATAAAGTTTATTAACCAATAAAATGACTCGACACAACGTTGTGTTTTGGCCAGAAGGCCTACATCAGGAGTCTGTATTTTGTAGTCAAAATTGAAAATCCGAAAATAGGCAATATTCAATTGTGATGGTCTTCAAAAAGAACGTTAGTGAGAGTGCTCTTTGCTAGATCGCAGACGAATCAGTCCGATCGATATTGCAACAAGCCCTGACAAGTTTCACACTCCAGGGAAATTTTTATTTTAGAGATATTAGCCCAGAAACTCTCTGAAGGATTTCTGACCCTCAGAAGGTCCTTATTGGGGCTGAACTGGGATAGGGGATATACTGAGTGAACCCCAATCTCAGAGTGTTTGTGGAGAAATATTTTTAAAGAGAAACAGATTAGCCAAAAATAGTTGAAGAAGTGAGGGAATCTTACAGAAAAGGTTGCGATCATTTTGCTACCCCAGCTTATGAGCTGTGGGATGAGGTGGCTTATGTAAGCTGCTGCTATCTGAGACTAGGTATTAAGAACACTAGTGCTGCTGGTGATGCAGTATTAGAGGGACCTCAGCATGGTTATTTTTTTCTAGCAGAGAATTACTATATCCCTGCAGAGGTTTTAATAATTGACTAACAGTTGGTGAAACTGTTGTATGAGGAGAATAGCCAGACTGTGGGTTGAAAGTGTGAATGTCCAAATATGAAAACGAAACTGGGAGAGTTAATTAGGGAACCAATCATCATTTCTTTTCCTTAAGCTAGACATGGCCTTTATAGAGCAGGGAAGAGAGTTTGACACAACTAAAGCTGAGAATAAAGCAAAGCTCTGATTAACTGAGGTATAGGAATAGTCAGATAAGGTCTTTCTTCTTTGAGTTGTTCCATATAGGAAGTAGATGCAGCAGGAGCGGAGCACCGCAGCTGTGGACACAGGTTGATGGACGCTTGATCCGGAGGAAGGAGAGCTAGCTAATGCAAGAGAGCATTGAGCTGACAAAACCAAATTACTACCAGAGACTGTGTTTGTGGGAAGAGACAGCAAATTGGGTAAAAAGACTGACATTAGATGGACCATGCAGGTCTTTTTCTGCCGTCATCTACTATGTTACTATGTTACAATCACACGTAGAGAACCGACACAAGTTTATGCTTACCTGGGTGGGTTGGATCCTGTTTTGTCTGGGTGATCCTGAGAAGAGAAAACAAGATTTAAGAAAAGAATCGTTTCTATATATAGTTAGTGAGAAACTAAAGGAGGTGTGAGCACTGAAACATCTGATAGCTGACACAGCTGTTTATATATTAATGTAAGAAATTTTCACTAGGAAACTGTTTTACTTAGAGACCTCTATAGTTTAATCCATTTTATCAACTAAAATAAATAATTCTTAAACATCAAAGTTATACTTCCTCCAACCAAACCACTGGGATTGGGAAACAGAAGTATCTAATTCCAATACAAATATTCTCTTTGGGGTCCTTTTACTAAGCTGCGTAAGCGCTTACATGCGCCCAACGTGCGTCAATTCTCAATTACCGCCCAGCTACCGCGTTGCCCGGCAGTAATTTCATTTTTGATGCGCGTCCGATTTGCGCATCAGAAAATATTTTTATTTTCTGGTGCGCGGGCGGTAATCGGCATTTTGACGTTCATTGACCGTCACCCCCCAGTTAATGCAGGCGTCCAGACGGATTTGGCCAGCCTGCCCGTTTGTCCGGATTTCTGGACAAACGGGCTGGCGGGCGGGGGCGGGAGCGGAGGAGGGCGCGGGACTCCCTTCCCCTCCCCTTATGCTACTATCCCTGGTGGTCTAGAGGTACCTCTTCGCTCTTCGGGGCAGGAAAGAAAGAGCCCCCTCTTTCCTGCCCGGAGCGCTGCTGCTAGCTGCCCTGCTACATCCTGTGTGTCCGGCTCTCGGCATTTCAAAATGGCTGCCAAGAGTTGAAGTCTCGCGAGGACGTGAGACAGTAAGATCTCAGACCCAAAATGGATGTGCGCCAATTTTCATTTGGCCGCACATCCATTTTCGCCCCCCAAAAAAGGCATTTTTTACAGGTGCACTGAAAAATGATCCTGCATGTGGCCAAAACCCGCGCCTACACTACCGCAGGACATTTTTCAGTGCACCTTAGTAAAAGAAGCCCTTTGTGAGCATATAGCTGGTGTGAACTCACATCAAAACCTGAACCACTCTAGTCATGACAAAAACAGTAAAAATAAGCAAAGGTGCAATTCCTTTTAACACCACTAGGGGCTCACATATGCACTTCCTGGAATCTGGAGAAGTGGGTCCCTAGGCCAAGATGGTCACTTGGCAAAGGTAAAGATGAGTATTTTTTGAATTATTAACGAGAACTACTAATGATAATGATAGAGAAAGTTATAGATACTATTTTTCATAATTGGAAGATATATTTGATAGTTGTGAGCATTCCTAAGACAGAAAAATACCTACTGTGACTTCCTTTATCTCCATTCAGTAGAGAATTGCTCAATCAGACCACATTTCTGTAACCTGAACATGACTAGTACCAGGTCTAAATACTGACATCCATATTTTTAGACTTGGACATCCCTTTCCCTTCTGTGATTGGAGTTGGATGTCCATATTTTGGGTTCTCCCTAGTCCCACCTCAAAACACACCCAGACCATGCCCGCTTGTCATATGGATGTACTATAGTGTAAACATCCATATCCTGGTTTTGTAAAATTGGGATTTGGATGTCCATGTAATATGAATGTCTAAATGCCAGTTTTCAGACATCAAAACAAGAATACAGCTTCTAAAATAACTATCATAATATAAAAGAAAACTACAAAAAATAATTAGAGGTCATTCCATAAGAAGAAGAAGATATTCATTCCATTAGATACGCTTTCAGAAAAGATTATAGAATTAAACAGAGACATAAACATCACACCTCCTCATTATCCTCCAAGGTGAGTAAAATGATGTTAAAGTTTGCCATGTCATCTGCATAATGACAGAATGAAAATAAATTCTGCTTCTCAAAGTTCTCTCATTTACAGATCATGGTCTGTTTGGGGTGTGGTGACAGTCAATTGTCTCCAGTTTTTTATCAATATACGGCAGCTGAAAATCTTGCGGTATGGGCAAATGCGCAGATTTCCAGAGGTTCTACACAGAGCGGTGTAATTTCATCTTTATCTGACATCAGTAGTTGCTAGGCAGAGCACTTCTCTACACTTGGACATTCAGACTTCTTCCAGAAAGGAGGAGGAGTAGCTATGAGTGCAGGAGCTGTGCTCAGAAGGAAACTCCCCCAAATATAAAACCCTGACTCACATGAGACCAACTGTCTCTGTTTTTTTCCTGCCTTCCTGGCTACTGACCATATAAACTAGGGAACAGCCTTCAAGCCTAAGCCTTAGCTGTACAGATCCCAAAAGTCTACAGATTATATACTCTACTATCCTATCTTGTATATGAAAGTCAAGGATTTATTCAGGAGTACACCAGGGGCGTAGCTAGGTGGGGCCCCCACAGATTTAGTCCTGGCCCCCTCCACTTTTGACCCCCCCCCACCCCCGTGCTGCCGCCGCTAGGTACCTTTGCTGGCGGGGGTCCCCAGCCCCTGCCAGCCTTAGTCTTCTTAAGTACCAGTCTCCAGCGCATTCGCTGATCTGTGCTGTGAGTCCTGATGTCCAGCACGTCCTGCACGTTCCTTTAAGTGAAACGGAGCAGTTTCACTTTTCAAACATGCCAGCTTGTGCAGCATACAGATACACAGAGGAAGTATAATTACGGAATAACTTTTTATAGGGAGAGTAGTAGTTTGTTATAAATCATAATCAGTGTGTCATTTGAAGGGGCTGGTTATAGGGACACCCTAGCATGTGTTGTATTTTTTTTTTTCACCTGGTAAAAGGCCACTAAAACAGACATGATGTTATGAGAATCAGGTACTCAACATTCAGAGTTTCTATCTATTTATTTACTTATTTATGACATTTATATCCCACATTAAACATCATTTAGGTTGAAACCTGGGGGGGGGGGGGGGGGGGGCAGGTAAAATCTTTTTTTCCTGTACCTGGATCAAAAGAAAAAGATGGTTTGTGGGAACTTGCTCCTTTTGTTTTGTGGGTGGATGGGTGGCTGAATGGATTATGAATTTGTGCTAATTATGATTATGATGCTGCTGTTGATTATGGTTCTGATTGTGCTAATTATGCTGATGCTGATTATAATTATGCTGATGCTGATTCTGATAATTATGTTTATGCTGCTGATTACAATGATTACAATAGTCACATTGACCTTATTCATATTCATATTGACCTTATTAATATTTATATAAATATTGTGCTACTGTTGGGTTGGGAAATTTTTCATCTGGCAACACTGACAGGGGACAGGCTGAACCCCTTGGAGGAGGGGGTGCCCCACCGGGGGGGAGTGCTCTGCCTGAGTGGCAACAAAGATAGGTATGTCACTGACAAATGCCACAATAATAAAGGGAATGAGTGGACATAGCATCGTATTCAAGGTGCACTCATAGAGACTGGTTTTAATTTTTACCATTAAGCAATTCAGTACTGTCTCCTCAGGAAAAAAGAAAGAAAGGAAAAAAAAGACCAACCAATTTCATTTACATTTCAAATATCTTTTCAGTTGGTTATTCCTTAATTAATCAAATAGCTGCTGGATCTCTAAAGTAGTGAAATCAATTTTTCCCTTCCAAAAATCATTAAAATTCAGCAGCCCTGCAACCATATCCCTTCTACTTCTGGTGCCTATCTTTACATGCTCCATTAACTTGGCTCGCCTCTCGGACCAAATCAGATATAATTTCCCAGAATGTAAATAATTCAAAGATGATAAATTAATAAATAATAACAGTGCATTCCTGGGAGATAGGATAGGTCAATTAGCTAACTCTGCATTCTGTTTCTTCACAGTGGGAATGAGAAGGAAAAAGGGGGGAGGGCCCTTGCAGCTGAATTCATTACTACAAACCTTCCTCTGATTCCTGCCAGTGATTTGCAGCTCTTCATTACTTCATAAGAAATTACCTCCATCCCTATCTCGGTCCCAGACTTCAAAAGAAACACACATTTGCTCAATTGCTTTTCCACCCCCCTTCCTTGTAGTAGGCCCAGCATGCTGTCCCTAGAATTTCTTTCACGTAGACTAATTAATAAGGTTTTGACTTATCATATTCATGTCCTTTCTTTGATGTCCTACCTTTGTCAATCAGCTTATTTAATTAGAATTTGTAGTGATAACTTTACACATCTTGTGGCTAGATGTAATCTGATGTATGAGGATGTGTTTTCTTTATAAGAGGTTAAGGCAATTTTTGACAAAAAAAAGGAATGTTTCAGTGAATGAGGAAGGTAATTTTCAAGTCTTTTTACCTAGGTAAACAGACCTAAAAAGACTCCTTGAGAATTACCCCCACCTCACTATGCATAGATATGTGCATGCAGTGAACAGTGAGAATACTTTTACTCACAGGGAAAGAGGGGCAGAGTTAGGTCCCAAGAGGGAAGTGCACATGAAAATAGTATTTTTATGATTTCTGAGAAGGCAGGTTGTTCATTCAACCTCAAAAGGGATGTATTTGTCTAAAAATAACCTCTTTGTAACCAGGATCTCTCCAAACTGCCATACAGAATGGGCTCTGGGTTGTAGCCAGACGCATGGGCATAGTTTGACTGTTTCATTTGGGGGGGGCAAAGGATGGGGCAGGGCATATTAGCATATTCATTTGCATATATATATATATATATATATATATATATATATATATATATATATATATATATATATATATACACACACACACACACAAATGAATATGCTAATATGGAGGAAGGAAGGAAGGAAGGAAGGAAGGAAGGAAGGAAGGAAGAAAGAAAGAGCTGGCTTTTTTGGGAATAACCATAATGAATATGTATGAGATATCTCATACATATTCATTATGGTTATTCCCAAAAAAGCCAGCTCTTTCTCCCTTCCTTCCTTCTTTCCTCCTTATCCAGAACTCCCCCTTCCCCACCCCCTTTCCCATACCATGCCAGTGTAGACCTTAGAAATGCATAAGCTCTATATGTAGATCCTTCAAGAGATAGTGTCATGATTGAAGGAAGATGCACTAAAGTCCTCGGTAATTCCCGTTCCCTACTGATTCTATAGCGAATCGGTAGGGAACGGGAATTCACTAAGGAAAGGGAATGCAAATGAACTACTCATTGTAGCTCCGTTGCATTCACCATTACCTTGGTAGCCAGTCGGAGAATCGGGACGTCCCATTCGGTTATGCTCCTCTTCTTGGGTCTCTTCAGCCAATCAAAGCGCATCTAGCTTGCTGGTGTCAGCTACACGCACTCTGATTGGCTGAAGAGACCTGGAAGAGGAGCATAATGGAAAGGGACGTCCCGAACTCCGGATCGACTCGCAGGTCCCCGATTCCCTTCTCCTCGCTGCTGTAGAAGGTGAGCAGCGCCGATGAGACAAAACTAAAAAAAAAAAAAAAAAGGCGAAAAGACGTCCCTCACAAGCGCAGGCAGAGTACGTCCATAAAGGACGTCCCTCACGTGCGCTCGCTGCTTTTTTTTTTCTTTTTTTACCTTTTTTTGGGGCCCTTTTCCTTTCCGATTCCCTCACAGGAGCCCTAACGAGAGGTGCAGATCTCACTTTAGGGTTGCCACGGTAAGGGAATCGGAAAAACGGTAGTGCAGCTCATTATAATAGCCTTTGGATAATTTGCATTCCGTTTTCGTTGCCTGCTACCGTGACAGGAAAAATGCCCTTAGTGCATGCCCCCGGTAAACTACTTGCGTTTTAAACTGCCTGGAACCAGTTTAAAATGCAAGTTGTGGGCTCATTAGGTTTTGTGCATCTGGCTCTTAGGCTCTACACCCTTTCTGATGTTTTGGTGCCACCTCAGTAAGGCCAACACACAATCTCTCCACTGCAAAACACTATACACAAACATGTGCAAAAACACACTCATAACCTTACCAAATCATAACAGCACTAATTCCAAGGTCAGGATGAGCTACACCTTATGCGTGGAAAGGCAGCACTGTAATTACACCAGGTTCTAAAACACCAGTACACTACCTAGTGACAAAAAACAAAACAAAAAGGGCTGCAAATACTACACACTAGCAGAATACTATACCTTGATCACACATGAAAAACACATGACACAACAGATATGAAGGGAAAATACTGAACTGGAAAGTTACCTCAAGAAGTCAGACTCAGCATGCAGCAATACTAGAAAAATTGAAACTTACATGAAAAATATCACAGATGCACATTACCAAAGCCTGACATATTCCAATTAATAAATTCTGAATAAAATACTTTTTTCTACCTTTGTTGTCTGATCATTTAGTTTTCCTATTCACTCCCCAGTGTCTTCTGTTTTATGCAGTGTCTTCTTTCCATTTGATATTTTTTCTCTCACCATGACCACCATTCTCTTGTGTCCATATGCGTCCTGTCTACCATCTGTAGCCCTGTCCCTATCCTTCCTCCAGTTTCAGCATCTGCCCTCAAAGTGTTCCGATCCAGCCCTTAAATTCAGCAATTTTCCCTCCATCCATATCCAGCATTTCTCCTCACTCCTCTCCCCTCCATCCATGTGCATGTACTTCCTCTGTCTTCCCTCCCCTCCATCCATGTCCAGCATTTCTCCTCTCTCCCTTCCATTCCATCTGTGTGCATCTCCTTCCTTTGTCTTTCCTTCCCTTCATCCTTGTCCAACATTTCTCCTCTCTTGCCTCCCCTCCATCCATATGCATCTCCTTCCTGACTTCCCTCCCCTCCATCCATCCATGTCCAGCAACTCTCCATTCTCCCCTGCCCTTTCCTCCATCCACCCATATCCAGCAAATTTCCTCTCTCCCCTGCCTCCTCGATTCATCCATCCATGTTCAGCAATTCTCCTCTCTCCCCTGCCCTCCCCTCCTCTCCATCCACGTCCAGGAACTCTCCATTCTCCCCTGCCCTCTCCTCCATCCACCCATATCCAGCAAATTTCCTCTCTCCCCTGCCCCCATTCATCCATCCATGTCCAGCAATTCTCCTCTCCCCTGCCCTCCCCTCCATCCATCCATGTCCAGCAACTCTCCATTTCCCATGCCCTCCCCTCCACCCATCCATGTCCAGCAATTCTCCTCTCTCCCCTGCCCTCTCCTCCATCCACCCATATCCAGCAAATTTCCTCTCTCCCTTGCCCCCATTCATCCATCCATGTCCAGCAATTCTCCTCTCTCCTCTGCCCTCCCCTCCTTTCCTGTCCAGCGATCTCTTCTCTCCCCCTGCCCTCCCCTCCTCTCCATGTCCAGCAATCTTTCTCTCCCCCTGCCCTCCCCTCCTCTCCATGTCCTGTGATCTCTTCTCTCCCCCTGCCCTCCCCTCCCATCCATGTCCTGTGATTCTCCCTGCCCTCCCTCAGCTCCCCGACAGCTCTCCTCTCCATTCCTTCCTGCCCCCCTTCCTGCCTGAAAGTAAAAAGTTTAAACGCGTGCGGGGGGTGTGGAGAAGGAACGGAGAGGAGGGCTGTCAGTTGGGGAGCTGAGGGCGGGAAGGAGGGACTGTCAGAGAGCTGCTTTGTGCCGGCCCTGCGTTTGGGGGGGGCAATGCCCCCTCGTCCCCCAAACTACACCCATGGCCAGACGTGCCATTTTGGGTGGGCCCATAGTTAACCTGGGTGGGCCTTTCCCACCTCCATCCTGTACATATATACAATACAGTTTTTTTAACCTTCCCTTCTGCCCCTTGGGTGGGTCAGAGAGAGAGAGAATCATATTTCAGACCATGAGCAGTGAAGCGGGAGAGTGAGGCACCGCCACTAAGGTGTTTTGGGGGGCCTCATGGGCCATTAGGGTTACCGTATGGCTCCAGAAAAAGGAAGACACATTGATCCAGTCCGGGTTTTCATGGGCCACTAAACTGGGTGGTCCTGAGGCAAGAATGGGTGGGTTTGTGCTCACCCAGGCCCTCCCATAGCTATGCCACCAAGGCATGAGCTGGGTAAGGTAGTGGCTCAGGGCACCAAAAGCCTGCCTCACTGACTCTGCTTTTGCAGCTGTGAGAATGTGGTTTGCTCTTACCATTGTGTCGGCAGATGCATCAGCTCAAGGCAAGTGCTGCTGATTGCCGTTTGGAAGAGTGCTGGCTGCCTGAGGAACAGGAAGTCTTCAGCTGGTAGGGATTGGGGCTCCCTGCCATCTCAGGTATTCAATATTTGGGGTTAGCAGGTGGGGGGAGAGGCAGAGAGCGGGAAAGGGAGGGGAGATGAATTCCATGCCTGCCCACGGTGCCAACATTTGAACATGGAGGAGAACACAGCAGTGAGAGCAAAGCAACATGCTCTCATTACTGTAAAAGATAGATCCCCCTTCCCCTCAGTCCTACTTTTGCAGGTCCCTGGTGGTCTGGGGGAAATGGGTAGGAGTGATGAAGTACCGGACGAAGTACCACAAGGCTGCCACTAGAGGTTGCAGCAGCCATTTTTAAGAGCAGGCTGGGGAAGAGCGAGTGGGCATCGCTCCTGCCCGTTTCCCCACTAGATCACCAGGGACCCAGAAAAGGTATGGGGATGGAAGGGGCTGGGGCCAGCTTACATTTTCTTTGGGGGGGGGGTGAGAGAAGGGGGATCATAAGGGGCCATTTTGAAGTTCCGGAGGGTTCAGTAACTGGCCAGAATTTTATTATGTGGGTTTTCTTTATGTGATTTGAAAATAATCTAGAAGATGCATCAGCCATTTTGAGGCTGAACCCATAGCGGGCAGGAATGAGTGGGCATCGCTCCTGCTCATATGACCCCCTAGACCACTAGGGAGATTCTAAGTAGGCCTGGGGAGCCTACAGGGGTGGGGGCTCAGGCTGGGCCTATCGTTCATTTTAGAGGGAGAAGGGGGATGTTCAGGATGGGTTGGCACCCAAAATCTATCTTGCCAATGACCAGAAGTTTTGATTTAATTCTTTGGGTGACCAGAGAACTGGATCAAGGGTACATGCTAGATGTGGTATTACAACTTCAGCAAAGCCTTTGACACATTTCCTCATAGGATGCTAGTGAACAAATTGAATGAGATGAAGTTAGGATCCAAAGTGGTGAACTGGTTTAGAAACTGGTTGACTGACAAATGTCAGAGGGTGGTAGTGAATGGAATTCACTCAGAGGAAAGAAAGGTGAGTAGTGGAGTGCCCCAAGGATCAGTATTAGGGCTGATTCTATTCAACATATTTATGAGTGACTTTGCTGAAGGGAAAGTTTGCCTTTTTGCAGATAACATGAAGATTTGCAATAGAGTGGACAGGACACCCCAAAGGAGACAACATGAGAAGTGATCTAAAAAGATTAGAAGAATGGTCTATGGCTTGACAGTTAAAATGTAATGCAAAGAACTGTAGACTGATGCACATGGGGTGTAGAATGGAGGAGTAGCCTAGTGGTTAGTGCAGTGGACTTTGATCCTGGGGAACTGGGTTCAATTCCCACTGCAGCTCCTTGTGACTCTGGGCAAGTCATTTAATCCTCCATTGCCCCAGGTATACATAAGTACCTGTATATTATGATAAACACAGGGCATGCCCTACCCTGAAGAGGCCACCAGAGGGGGCTTTCATGGTGAAAAGCCTAAGTAAAATGCTGTAAAACAGCCACTAGAGGGACAAAGGCCAGGAACATAGAGGGCCATGGAGGGCCCATAGCAGTGGATTCCCTTTAAGAAGGAAACACCCTGGAGAAGGTACTGGACCCTTCCAGAACCAGGAGGAGAGGCCCAGAAGGGTGTGGTGGGTTATTACCAGCTCTATAAAAAGGAACCTTTTAGGAGATGCTATTGAGGAAGAGAAGGGGACATGAAGAGAAAAAAAAAAAAAGAAAAAGAAAGAAAAAAAACCACCACCTGGTAACCAGAGAAACCAATTGGAATGGGCTGTGAACCCCGGGGCATGGACCCCTAAGAAGAAGACGGACCAAGAGGGCCAGAGGAGAGGATCTCTACCAGATTCCTGAGGATGTTGAGGCAAGTTGCCACGTCCCAAAACCAAGGAAAACGTACTTACCATAATGCTACACTGAATAAGCTATAACTGTTCTGGATCCCAGTGTGAGGTAACATTGGGTGGTGTGAATTAAGAACTGGAGGACAGGACTGTGAAGTTGTGGTGGAAGTTGAAAGTCCTGTCCAGGGGTGGAGGCTGTTTTTAACGGAGACCCAGGTCTCCCAAAGGAGGGCTCAGTTAAACAATGAAAAGGAAATGTTTGCTTGTGAGAAGAATTTCCCTCCAACAGAGTGGTTAGGAAGGCTAATTTGAGTGGGTTTGCATATAGAAACATAGAAACATGACAGCAGAAAAAAAGGCCATATGACCCATCCACAGTGCCATAGCGAGGGTGCCTGACACCCAGGGCGGGTCGCCGCTGCGCACCCCCCCCCCCAGGTGCAGGGCACGGCGCCCCCCCCCCGAAACGCACCTTACCTTTCAGCGGGGGCAGGCGGGAGGGCCGATCCGCCCCCAGTGCATGTCACTCTGCTGCTTCCCTGCTTTCTCTGCCCCGGAACAGGAAGTAACCTGTTCCGGGGCAGAAAGAGCAGGGAACCAACGAGCCGACACCCCCCCCCCCCAGCGCGTGCACCCAGGGCGGACCGCCCCACCGCCCCCCCTTCCTACGCCACTGCCCATCCAGTCTGCCCATCCTCTGTAACCCCTAATTCTTCCTGTTCCTAAGCGATCCCACATGCTTATCCCATGCCTTTTTAAATTCTGAAACAGTCCTCGACTCCACCACCTCCACCGGGAGGCCATTCCACGCCTCCACCACCCTTTCTGTGAAATAATACTTCCTTAGGTTACTCCTAAGCCTATCACTACTACAAAGCCTATTCCCTCTTAACTTTGTCGTATGCCCCCTCATTCCAGAGCTCTCCTTCATTTGAAAAAGGCTCTCTTCCTGTACATAAATGCCCTTGAGATATTTAAACATTTCTATCATGTCTCCTCTCTCCCTCCTCTCTTCCAGCATATACATGTTGAGGTTCATAAGCCTCTCCCTATAATTTTTGCATTCAAGACCACTTACTAATTTCGTAGCCGCCCTCTGGTCCGACTCCATCCTGTTTATATCTTTCCGTAGGTGCGGTCTCCAGAACTGCACGCAGTACTCCAAATGAGGCCTCACCAGAGACTTATACAACGGCACTATCACCTCCTTTTTCCTGCTGGTCATGCCTCTCTCTATGCACCCAAGCATCTTTCTGGCTTTGGCCGTCGCTTTTTCTACCTGTTTGAAAGCTTTAAGGTCGTCAGACACAATCACCCCCAAGTCCAGCTCTTCCTTCACACACTGAAGCACTACACCCCCTATACTACTACTACTACTACTTAACATTTCTAAAGCGCTACTAGGGTTACGCAGCGCTGTACAGTTTAACATAGAAGGACGGTCCCTGCTCAAGGAGCTTACAATCTAAAGGACAAGTGTACAGACAGACAAATAGGGGCAGTCAAATTGTACCGTTCCCTCGGATTTTTGCGACCCAAGTGCATTTTTGGGGATTAAACTTCAGTTGATACCAAAATTACTAATCAGGGGATAACTCTTTTAATTCCAGAGTCACTTTTAATATCGACTACACAAAGACTCCAGTATTTTTTCTTTATCACAAAAACATTTTATTATATTGCAATGCCCGCTAACCTCACTAGCACTGCTGCCTACTATTAAAACCTCACACATTCACTCCTCCGCTCACCTTGCACACCTGTATTTAATTTAAATACAAAACAGTTGATTTTACATTTTAAACTGCATACTTATACTGTTTCGTATTGTGCATATATTTTGCCATGCTTGTACATTATATCATACTCAAATAATCAAAACTCAGTCCTGCCAGCAAAATAGTCCTTTTCCTACAAACGCCACGCCTTCCGCATGGACGCAGTGAAAATGTTTCCACATAAACGCTGGATGACTGTTCTTCATGGACAAACTCTGTATGTCCGTTAAACCTCCGTTGGCTGTTCAAATACGCCACCTCCAGTCATTAGTATGCATCACAATACAGGTGCTGTGTGCTCGGTGACTAACTCAACAGTCCACCATATCTGTTTCATGTTATGCCGGCTCCTCAATGCAGGTCCGCATTTCACAAATCTTCCTCAGGAGGAACCACCATCAAATCTATAACAGTTTAAATATTAAATAGTAGGCAGCAGTGCTAGTGAGGTTAGCGGGCATTGCAATATAATAAAATGTTTTTGTGATAAAGAAAAAATATTATACTTCAGTTGCCTAATTTGCAAACTTCATGAAACCTTTTAACCAAGCATATGTATTTCTATAACAGGCATCCCGGGACTTATATGAGGTACCAGAACTATGTTTGACTACTGGAAAGCTTTACCAGTGGTAGTAGGATTGGAGGACTGGAGTATATGGATGAGTCACTCTAAGTGTAAAGTCCTCAATCCAGGATACTGAGACTACTGGCTGGTATAGAGGAGAGCTGTCTCTGATCTCTTTCTTAGAGGCAAAGCTCTGGTTCACCCTGGTAGTGAGCTCATGGTACAGGCCATGAGACACAAGGGGGCCCTATTATATAATAGTACCCCAGGTAGAACTTGCTGAAGATTCAACACACAGTAAGATGTGAACTTACACCAAGGCCTCATCTGACTGAGAAAGTGGTCAGAATCCAGACAGAGTCCCCAGTGAGAGAGGAAATTAAGTGGAGTGGGCCCTTGGCCCCAAGGTGCTCATCACACTATGTAAACCGCTTTGGAAGTAGTTGCAAAACCCCCAGAAAGGCGGTATAACAAGTCCCATTCCCTTTCCCAAAAGAGTTGTATTTGCTAGGAGGGTGAAACTGGCACAGGGACCTTGGAGTGATAATGTCGGAGGATCTAGAGGTCATGAGTTGAGGTTGCAGGGTGGGAAACAGGAGCAATGTCAGGAAATACCTTGGGTGGTGGATGCCTGGAATGCCCTCCCCTAGGAGGTTGTGATAACAAAATCCATGGTGGAATTCAAGAATGCATAGGATAAACACAGAGGAACACTATATAGAAAAAGGATGGAATCCAATTAAAGCAAAACTTATATGACCTCATAACTGTTGTGAGCTTTGACGACAGCTTCAGAGGTTGGGTAGTAAGACTAGTGCCAGGCAGATGTCAATCAATAGTCTGGGTCCAGTAAATGGCAAAATCAAATCAGGATCAAGGCTGGAATGGCTGACTCCATTAGTTGGGAAACAGAACCAGTGCTGGGCAGACATCTATGGACTATGCCCTAAAATTGGCAGGGAGAGACAGAGATTAATGAAGATGGAGATTAAGAAGTGAAGTGGAACCTGTGCAGAGTGCCAGATTCAACTCTGGCCACCTTGTTGGACAGCATGGATGGACAATACAAGTCTTTATCTGTCAACCTTTATTATGGTTCTATAGTGCTCATTTTCAAAGCAGATGGATGTCTCAAAATGCCCCCCACCCCCCCAAAAAAAAAAAAAAAGTTCATCTGCCAAAAATGTCCAAATCGTGATTTTCAAAAGGCAGAATTTGGACGTCCAAATAGCAAGGGGGCATGCTTATTTATTTATTATTTATTTGTTACATTTGTATCCCACATTTTCCCACCTATTTGTAGGCTCAATGTGGCTTACATAGTACCGGAGAGGGCGTTTGCTGACTCCGGTGTGAACAGATACAAAGTGATGTTGTGGTAAGATAAAGTTCTAGTGGCACAGCCACATTAGGGCATCTGTGGATATGTTTAAGGCGGGACTAGGGAGGGCCCAAATTTAGGACGTCCAACAGTGATAATCAAATGGGGAAAAAATGTTCAAATCTAAAAAGAAGGACATATTTCTGTAGACCTGTTTCAAGCATGTCCAGAGTACAAAAAGAGGCCCTGATTGAGTAGCTGACCACTAAAGGGATTAAGGCATGACCCTTCATGAATCCCCCCGTGGTTACTGTCCTCCTCCCTCACCCCTGAAAGTGACATTGGAAAGGAAATTATGGGCATTCTGAACACAGCAGTAAGCATGTCTAAAGGGTAGTCTACTGGTCAGTGCAGTGGCCTGTAAACCAGACAACCCAGGTTCAAATCCCATTTCAACTCTCTCTTTTTTTAATCTTTAAATTGTGAACCCTTCAGAAACAGAGATATTCCTACTGTATCTAAATATTAAAGACACCTGCAAGCCTGAGGGCTATTGAGGTGATACACATTGAGGTACAGTAGGCATTTCCCTGTCTCTGGAGGGCTCACCATTTAAAACAACAGAGTTGCAGTGGAATATGAACCTTGGTGCCCTGGATTCAAGTCTACTGCACTAACCACTAGGCTGCCCCTCTGCTCTTCAGGGGTGTCTGTGTGGCCATTTTTGTACAAATATGGCCAGACAGATATCCTTGCCCTGCTTTTATGGCATTCATAACTTGGACGTTTTATTTTGTAAAATGGCGGTTCATTTTGGATGTTCTCACATATTTTTGAACAGGAAACCCTGTGAGATGGACAGGGGTTTCTTTTTTTTTTTTTACATTATGAGCGGGATGTCCCAATTCTGATTTGGACCCTTTTTTCGAAAACGCCCTTCCATGTTACTGTGTTACTGGGAACCGGCCAATATTCTGACCGGTGTCTGGTTGCAGTCCTAACTTTAGTTGCTTACTTAATCAGTTAGTGGGTTGAAAATCACTGCTAACTGGTTAAGTGCCAGATCCTTCCACTATCCACCCAAGCTCTGACCATGGTCTTCCCAGCACCAGGGCCGCTGACGGGGTAAGCAGGGGAGGCAAAATTCCCTGGGCCTGGGCCTCCAAGGGGGGGCCTGGCGCCAGGGTCTCTCTCTCTCCTGCTCCTGATGGGACCCGGGTGATCGCGTCTTGACAGGAGCAGGAGAGAGAAAACTCCAGCACTGGGCCCCCCTTGGAGGCTGGGGAGGACCCAGAGAAGCAGACACAGCAGGTTGGTGGAGGGCCCTGCCAGCAGAAGAGATCTTTCTCCAACACTGCTGTTCTTCACAGTCTATGGTAATCAATGTAATTGACAAAACAAACAATTGTGCCTGTGCTCTGTCGAGCATCAAATATAACAAAATATTTAAACACACATGAATACAAGTGTAATGCTTCTTCAGCTTATTGAGAGTGGAGTAGTCTCATATGTAACACACGATAAAGATTATTTGATTTTTCACCCAATGACTGGGTGTATTATCTGTGTGTATTGTCTAATCATTGACTAAACCTCCACCACCCTTTGCTAATCTTATATATGAAGATATATTTCTGTTTATCAATATGCTATCATCTAATTTTATGCAGCACTTAGCTTGAACAAGTTGGTGCTCTTAAAACCCCGACAGGTCCCCGTTTCGTGGCTACTTTTTCAAGGGGGAGTCACCAGTTCTAAAACCAAAAACAAGATGCAGCACAAAGTTACTAAGTGCTGCATAAAATTAGATGATAGCATATTGATAAACAGAAATATATCTTCATATATAAGATTAGCAAAAGGTTGGTGGAGGTTTAGTCAATGATTAGACAATACACACAGATAATACACCCAGTCATTGGGTGAAAAATCAAATAATCTTTATCGTGTGTTACATATGAGACTACTCCACTCTCAATAAGCTGAAGAAGCATTACACTTGTATTCATGTGTGTTTAAATATTTTGTTCTTCACAGTCTGGCACATTGCCTTCCAAGCGGCTGATTTTCCCCTCAGGCTGCGCATGCTCTGTTTTGAAACCAAGCATGTGCGACCTGAGAGAAAAAGCAGTCGCAGGGGCAGGCCACACCGCAGAGAGAAGAAGAGCAGTGCTGGAGGAATACTCTTCTGTTGGTGGGGCCTTAGGATCCTGGCCAGCCAAGGTATTACAGTTGAAGCAGGCTGCAGCGGGCTGCGGTAGGCGGCGACAGTGACAATCCTTGGGGCGGGTGGGCAAGTAGTGGGATGGCAGCAGTGATAATCCTTGGGGGGGGGGGGGGTGGCAGTGGCGGTGATGATCCTGGGGGGGCAGACCCGGCGGCTGACCTGTCCCAGGCCCGGCTCTGTCTCTTGGAAGCCCTAACCAGCACTATGGTGTAGGGGCAATCTGTGATGATATTCAGCATCACTGTCTGATTAAGTGCCACTGATTATTAGTGCTTAGGCAGTCACAAGTGATTTAATAAAGCAAGACTCTTTTCTGCCTGGTTAAATCGCTCTGAATATCGAGCATTCAGCCATCTGGTCAATGTATAATTAATTTGAAGCATCTAATTCAGACATCTGAAATCATACATATCTGTCTAGAGGTCTATATATCCACATATATCTTTGAGTTTCTAAGTCACATATGTCATTATACATATTTGTGTGACCCTCCTAGACATATAATATGGTCCAGTTATTCAAAAACATTTAACCAGATAGCGGCAGCCACAATCTGGATAACTGCGATATCTATGAATTTTCAGTGGCACTATAAGGGCAATTCTATAAGAGGGCGAGTACAATTAGATGCTCAGAGGATGTGTGCTAGGAACATATTCTATAAAGGAACGTAGACACCTAATAGTAGCGTACCTGGGTATATACACGCATATGCGCTTCGGCATAAGTCCTTACACTATAGGAACTAGTGCCTAAGTGCTGCAGCTATCTGCATAACTTTCAATATCCTGTGAGATTATGTGTGTACGTTTGAACTCCACCCATTCTCCTCCCTCATGTACATTCCCCTTCTAAATAGGCAGCAATTTTGAGATGGGAGTCAGCATGGGCAGGAGCAACTGGGGATCACCCCTGCCCCAAATGCACCACTAGACTACCAACGATTGTAAGTTAGGCCTGGGAGGGGGCCTAGGGGTGGGTTGGAGGTGGTCTGGGAGGGGAGTTACTTCTGTTGGTGGAGGGGGGGGGGGGGACTGGGAGCTGCTTTCTTTTGAGGGACACAGCACTGTCCTAACTTTAGCGACAGAGGTAAGTGGGTACCAGTCTAAATATTGGCCAGTGCTTGTTTAACCTCCAGGTAACACCAGAAGATTTTTGAGTGGCCTCCTTGTCCCGATCCCCCTCCCCCAAAGTAACTGTTAAGATTGGGCTGATCCCCTACTCCCAAAGGTCCCCGCGGGCCTACCCTGAAGCTCCCTGATGATCTGGAGAAGAGGGAAGCATGCAGCCACATATGCTCTGGTGGTCAGTGCAGTGTCAATTAGCCCCAATATTCAATGCTAGTGCCCTACATTGAATATTTAGGGCTAATTTGTACCCGCAGCAGTCAGTGTTTAAAAAGAATACTGGCTTCCACAGGCTGAATATCAACTGGACTCTTTATATAAACGCTAAGCAAACCCACCATCATTTAGTTCAATTGAAATCGACAGAAATGTTTTCTATTAGTCTGAAGGGAAGTCACGAAAGTTAATGTCTCATTTTAGTTATCTGTTATACGAGAACAATTGATTATATTTCTGAGGGCTTTAATTAGTAATATCTTAAATCTCTGAGGTAAACCTACAAAGGAAACACTAGATTTCACACATCAGATACATAAAGCACATTTCCACAGTTTGAATAGCAAAGATAAACCATTAAATAACCCAATAACAGGTGAGGAAGCAAGCAGGACTACTTATCAGGAATCAGAATAGGGGCATTCCCAGGAAACAACAAGTCATCAAAGCTGCTGCCCCCATTACTGTGTCTGTCTTTATCCAGACTGAAAGCGTGATCCAAGGCCATGGACTGGTTCCACATGTGACATGTCTACAGGTTTAACCTCTCATGAAAGAAACAGAGGAGCTGAGAGAGGAGGTGGCAACTGGCAAGGCTGAGAAGCATCCATAACAACAAGAAAAACATTACTACTTGAGGCAACAAAGATTGTTGCAGGAATTACCACTATTGTTAGCAGAATCTGTGGTACTTCAGGAGTCAAACACCACACACCAGAATGAGAGAGAAGTCTTCTTTATTTGCCAGCAAACAAAGTAGGACATCAGCTCTAGCTCTCTCTGTGTCCTGTCCTTCTGTGTCTCTTCTTCTGAGCTCTCTCTGTGTCTCCTGTCTTCTCCTGTCTGTTGTCTCTCTCGTCTCAGCTCCTTCTCTAATGTAAGCTGCTTCTGCTCTCAGTTATATAGGGTCCTACACCCTTCTAGCCCCCCTTTCTCACCAGATGGTAAAAAATAGATTGATTACCCTGTCTTGAACTAATTATTACTTACACATTACTTAAAAATATCAGTTACATAGGTTTGAGATATTTCCTAACCTGACCTATGACCTGGGGCCTCTCAAACTAGACAATGTGGCACCTATCTCCTGCATTTTATTATTAAATTCTCATATTCCCAGTCATAGCTTAAACTGGGTTCATTGAGGGGCTAATCTTGCTTAATGGCACACAGACATGGTTTGTTATTACTTTCAGAAGACCAGTCCTACACTTAGCTATAATTCATCAAGGAGAAGAGAGTTGACTTTCCCTGACCTCTTTCACCTAGCTAGGACTGTGGATAATTCAAACCAGATGATGACCTCTTAAACTGCAGACAAAGCTCACTTGAAAGTCAGACACTGATGTAACACTGAATTGAAAAGATATTTTACATAGAAATATAACTTATTAATTAAACAGAATAAAACATATTTTAAAATAAGCAGAAATCAGAATTCCTTATAAGACAAAATCTAAATCATCAAGAATATCTATATCTAAACTATCTTCTTCTAAACAGCGTTCAATCTAATCCTTTAAACTGCCTGCGAAACTGTCCAGTATGCCTTGCTCATAATGGCATCCAGATGTGGTATATTTATTATGAACAATCCATCACTCAAAAAGGGACAAAGAAAGTTTCATTTCTCACTGACCTTTCTAACCTCTAGTCTAGCAAAAGCTAGACTTCTGAGCAATTAAACCCAGATGGCATTCTTCCACTTTACAGGACTGAACCAAAGTTAAAATTAATATGATTTCTCTGCCCAAGCTGCCTCAAGATCTCCTCCAAAAGGGGACAAAGAAGCTGTGCAGAAAAAGGACAACTAGACATAGAACACCAGCCCCTGCAAAATCAGTACCCCAACTCCACCTTCCCTCAAACTGAAGAACCAGTGGAAGAGGTGAGAACAGAACACCCCAGCAACAGGTGAAACCGAAGTTCAAAACCCCCAAAGCTGCTGAATCAGAGACCACTAGAAGTTTGAATGGCTGTGTAGTCTGACTGTTTCAGTGCTTCTTTTGAGTCCGAGTGGCCCCGGAGGAAAAGAGAAGAGCTGATGTGGTGGTCCCTCTGATAAAAGCAGAAACAAGGAAGAGGTTGGGAACTACTGGCCAGTTGATCTAATCTCTGTGGTGAATAAATTATTGGAAATGCTTCTAAAACAGAGGATAGTGGGGTTTCAGAAATCCAGTAGACTGCAGTACCTGATTATATTCTTTGACTAGGTGACCAAACAGTTGCATTGAAGGAAAGTGCTAGATTTGTATACATAACCCCACCCCCACCACCACCGATATGTAAAACCATTTAGCCTTCGAGGAACTGCACCTGCTGATTAAATGACACTTAACCAGCTATCTGGCAATAGTTAGCAGAGGATATCCGGCTAACTTCTGCTGAATAATTCCAGTTAGCGGCTACACATAACCAGCTGTATTCTACGTATGAAACGTTATTCCATTATTATACTTCCTCTGTGTAACATCTCTATGTTGCACAAGCTGGCATGTTTGAAAATATAAGTGAGATTAAATAAAAATGCTACCAACAATAAAGAACGACAACGAGGATGCAGAAGCTCATGAGTTTGCTTGCTTTGTTTTGAATGTACTAACTAGATGACGAATGCGCGCGGGGAATGGGAAACAACGATTAACCAAATTGGCTTCAACGTTTTGACGTCATCCCGGCTCCTGCTTTCTTCAACCTCCTGCTTGAGAACCACGGGGGGGGGGGGGGGGGGGGGGGGTTAAGCGGATAGTTTCACCTGAGTGAGGCTTGAAACACACTGAGGGAGACTATTGGTGCACCGGAATGACGTTTGAATGAATGAAGAGACTATTGGAGTACCAGAATGAGGCTTGAATATACTGAGAGACTATTGGTGCACCAGAATGAGGCTCGAAGTACTCCGAAAGAGGCTAATAGCGTGTGTAATTTGAACTTTGACCCTCTTTCGCTCTATCTTTCTCTTCCGGTTGCGTTACGGCGTCTGTAGCCAGGTACGGTAATTGGTCTTAGTTTCGTAGAGACAGAATCTCCGTCCATCCTCGGTTATTAGGCGTCCGTGGAGGCTGGCGTAGTGGGAGACTGTAAAATGAGCAGCGAGGCTGAATGTTATTGGAGAAATGGGGTGTTGCGAGAAGGCTCATGTCTTTGGAGTGAGTGAGGATACTGCAGGCTTCTGGTGGCTGTGTGCGGGTCAGCGCGCGCCTGCGTATGGGCGGTTGGAGGTGCCGGGCCTCAGCGCGCGCTATGAGGCAGAAACAACGTGTACAGGCTAGGTTCTATCGCTCTGATCGTGTCTCCAGGACGGTGGAAGGTTTCAATTTAATTCACGTTCTGCATCACTGTTTAGTGAGAGAGTAGAACGCTTGCTTGTCGCTCCCCTTCTTTTGCTTCTGGCAGCCCGCCACTTTGCCCTTGCCAGTGGTTCTGATCTCGACGTGCTAAAAAAGTGGAAGCATCCTGGCCCTTAAGAGCTTCCTGTTAGGTTGACCAGAAAATGGGAGACGCACTCTGTGTATTGTAGCAGTCTTTTTACAAAACGAAGTATGGCGGTGTCTGTTTTCATTTTAAAGGTTTATGTGGGACGTGAACAAGTTCTGTGGCTGGCTGGCTTGGGAGTAGCCATGATTAAGCACCTAGTGTCTTGAAGTTATTGTTTTTCTACTTAAGTCTTTTTGAACAAAATACTCAATAGTGGCAGTCTGAAATATTCCTAGGAGTTTATTTCCTCCCTACCTGGAATTGTCTTTGCTATATATTCAAAGCCAATTCCTGTGCAGTTTTACAAGACAGAGTAGTGTATAGCATGTTGTATATTTGTGTTAATATCTTTTATGTAAAAAGATTTTTCTTTTATTTTTTTGTTTTAAGAAATAAATCATGGTGCAACGCCTGACCTATCGCCGTAGGTTGTCCTACAATACAACATCCAACAAGACCAGACTGTAAGTTCAATTTCTCTTGTGTGACATATTTAAACATTGGTCAAAGTAGTAAAAACCTGATGGTACCTTAGAGACCAACCAGTTCATTGAGGTGTGAGCTTTTGAGAACATTTCTGATTCATGAGAAATGGAATCTTTTTCCCAAAAGGCATGTTATAGACCAATTTAGTGAAACATGTTTATCAGCTTCTGTTTTTGGTGCTCAAGTCTGAGGTCTACATACTGGAGGCTTTTAGCCTTAGTTTCTCATAATAGTTTGTATCAATCTTTCATATAGGTCTCGAACACCAGGTAACAGAATTGTCTACCTTTATACCAAAAAGGTTGGGAAGGCACCCAAGTCAGCATGTGGCATATGCCCAGGAAGACTGCGGGGTGTAAGTATGGTTCTTAAATGTTCATGCTGTGTTGTCTGTTATGTCATAAAATAGAATTGCTTCTTATTTATTTGCAGTATTTCTAAGCAGCATCCTAACTTTCATAAATAAACATTGCCCCCAGTAACGTACTATGTTAAGTTTGAAAATTCAATATCTTTAAACACAAAACTAGACAAAAAATAGAGGTGATATCTGTAATGTCACACAGCAGGATTCAGATTAAGCTACCTGTTTGTCAAGAGATTTCAAATTTCACATAATGCAAGCCAAAAAAGGATTTTTTCCACATATGACATGACGTGTATGTTATACAGCTAATCAGTGACTATTCACTTGATGTCTTATCGTATTCTGGATTCTGTTATCACAATATCAAATTAATCCAGTGATCTACAGTACTCCAAGAGCATGGTGTAAAGACCTCAGAAGTGTCACGCTGTAGTAGTATACTTTTGCCACTGTGGATTACACATCAACCTCGTCACTGGTCTGCACCACCTCTCTACCACTTTTCTACTAATTTTAACTTTAAACTTGTCTGAAATATAAAATTTTTTTTACTCATCTTTAACATTGGTGTTTTTTTCTCCAGTGTCGGCATAGGGGAATTAACATCCAACATGGCATGTTTTGCTGATCGCTTTTTCAAGGATATCCCCTTATATTAGCCCACGCTCGTCCTGCTGACTGCAACTAATTCCCCTAAGCTGACACTGGAGAAAAAACGCCTATGTTAAAGATGAGTAAATATTTATTACATTTCAGACAAGTTTGAAGTTAGCAGAAAAGCGTTAGGGAGGTGGTGCAGACCAGTAACGAGGTTTGTGTGTAATCTGCAGTGGCAAAAGTGTACCACAGCGTGACTCTTCTGAGGTCTTTACACTGCGTTCTTGGAGTATTGTAGATCACTGGATTAATTTGATATCATGATGTATGTTATATATACGTATCATTTTGAAATGCAACATGTCAGCTTCATAACTAAGGCGCAAGAGAGGAAGATATTTTGCAAATCCAGATATCTGCCAAAATGTTTTCAGAACAATGGAAACGTTTTGCTTTGACAAGTCTCTGTCTCTTAGTTTGGGGGATGACTTTTGTTCTTTTTGTCTTTTTTAAAACTTTTTGTGGAGGAGTAGCCTAATGGCCTTCAAGGCCCTGAAAGGAAATGGCCCTGAGTATCTGAAGAATAGGATGATCCTCCATACACCACCAAGGACACTAAGGTCCTCCCAAGGACTTTCACTAACTACACCCTCTCCAAAAGACATTACGCGATGTGATACCCGCAAGCGAGCCTTCTCCGGAGTAGCCCCCACACTGTAGAATGCACTGCCTGAAAGGCTCCGCTTAACACAAGATTACCTCTACTTCAGGAAGCAGGTGAAAGCTTGTCTCTTCAACCAAGCCTTTAACGGAAGAAGTAACTAACTTGTTAGTCTCACTCACACACAGTGATTGACTCGGGCTGCACATACTGCAGCGGGACATGTTTATCCACTCCTACCTTAGATAAGATAATATTTAACCATCTCTCTGACCTCACATGCAACTTTCTTCAAATCAATCACCTTACTTTCTAATTCTTCCTACTTTCTTACTCAGCTATATGTTACAACTTTGCCTTACCCTTCACTACTAATTATAATGTTCTAGTACATATTGTGTTGTCATTGCAAGTAGTATACCATGCCATACTTTGTATTGTTCGAATATTTTTACTGCTCTAATTGCCTACTGCTCATGTTTGATCTATTCTTACTGTACACCGCCTTGAGTGAATTCCTTCAAAAAGGTGGTAAATATATCCTAATAAATAAATAAATAATGGTGATCCAATGGGCTAAGAGTAGGGGTGCCAGGTTCAATTCCCTCTGCAGCTCCTTGTGATCTTGGGCAAGACACTTAATATTCCATTGCTTCAGGTACCAACTCTGAGAGTGAGTTCTCCAGGAACAGGAAAGTACGTCCTGTACTTGAATGTGCATCACTTTGATACCTTTGGGTTTACAGGCAGTTTATAAGAAATTAAGAATTTTTCAGTTCGCACTTTCCTCCTCCTTTATCTCTCCTTGGCATGTCAGCAGCAGTCCCCAATTCTCTGTGGGCTGTATCACTCAGGCACTTCTTCTGTCAAGTGCTACAGCCTGAATGTTAGTGCCTGAGTCACCTGCTGTCTGGGATTTTTCCATTCCTGAATTAAGAAATTAGTATTGCTGACCGCATGAAACTGTAAGTTAGTAATATAGGAGATGACAGCAGAAAAAGATACATCTAATCCACCCAGTTATTCTTGCCTACACTATTAAGGATATATCCCAGCTGTATTATAATTAGCAGCTGCAGAAACATAGTTAATCACAGGAGACATAGGGGCTCATTTTCAAAGCACTTAGACTTGCAAAGTTCCATAGCTTAGTATGTAACTTTAAGTCTAAGTTCTTTGAAAATATGCTTTATGGTGTCTGAACAAAAGCTTCATACATGTTAGTGAACAGATACTGTCCAGAAGGGGCATGAGAGGCTTGGGTGTTTGGGCAGCAGCCTTATTAGGTTTAGTATCTATTTAGGGTGTTACAAAGTAGTACTTTTTATGACCTATGTTATGAGGTCTTGTAAAGTTGTCTGCTTAGATGGTAGATCCTTCCTGGTTGATTGGCTGGGTTGGATAAGCAGCAGTGTACTACTGAAGTGCAATTGGAAACTAGTTATATCCTTGGGTATGGACAGAAGTAACTGGACAGACAGGATAGGCCATTTGGTCTTTTTCTGCCGTCATCTAGGTTTTATGTGTTCTGATATAAATTTATTTTATTTTTATTTATTTACCGCCTTTTTGAAGGAATTCACTCAAGGCGTTGTACAGTGAGAATAGATCAAACATGAGCAATAGGCAATTACAGCAATAAAAATATTCAAGTAAAAATACAAAGTATGGCATGGTATACTACTTGCAATGACTACACAATACGTAATAGAACATTATAATTGGTAGTGAAGGGTAAGGTAAAGTTGTAACATATAGCTGAGTAAGAAAGTAGGAAGAATTAGAAAGTAAGGCGACTGATTTGAAGGACGTTGCACATGAGGTCAGAGAGATGGTTAAATATCATCTCAGCTAGGGTAGGAGTAGATAAACATGTCCTGCTGCAGTATGTGCAGCCCAAGTCAATCCTTGTGTTTGTGAGTGAGACTAACAAGTTAGGTACTTCTTCCATTAAAGGCTTGGTTGAAGAGCCAAGCTTTCACCTGCTTCCTGAAGTACAGATAGTCTTGTGTTAAACTGAGCCTTTCAGGTAATGCATTCCAGTGTGTGGGGGCTACTCCGGAGAAGGCTCGCTTGTGGGTATCACATCGTGTAATGTCTTTTGGAGAGAGTGTAGTTAGTGAAAGTCCTTGGGGAGGACCTTAGTGTCCTTGGCGGTGTGTGGAGGATCATCCTATTCTTTAGATACTCGGGGCCATTTCCTTTCAGGACCTTGAAGATCAGACATAGAGTTTTAAATTTAGCCCTGTATTGTACTGGTAGCCAGTGAAGTTTTTGCAAAAATGGTGTGATGTGGTCATGTCGCTTGCAACCTTCTGTGAGTGAGTCTTGCTGGTGCAGGCCCTTTGTAGTCAGACCATTGTATAGTGCTTTACAGTAATCCAGTCTTGATGTTACCATGGCACGTACAACTGGGATAAGATTTACCTTCTCGATGTAAGGAGAGAGGCAGCTTAGCTGTCGCAAATAGTAGAAGCAGCTCTAGAAGGTTGCTTGGATTTGGGGAATCAGAGTAAGTGTTGAATCTAACTGTATTCCAAGGTTCCTGACTTGCAATTTGAGGGGGAGTTCATACTTCCCAAAAGGGATTTTGATGTCAGGTATGTATCCACTTGTGTTAGGGACCCAGAGAAGCTCGAATTTACTTGGGTTCAGGCAGAGTTTGTTGTGTTTAGCCCATTCTTGAATTGATGTTAGACAAGTGATCAGTTTATTCACGGCTGTAGGTAAGTCAGGCTCAATGGGTATGAGTAGCTGCACATCATCCACATAGATGTAGAACTGAGTGTCCATTGACCGAATCAGCTCAGCTAGTGGCTTGAGGTAGATATTGAACAGAATAGGTGACAGTATCGATCTTTGGGGTACCCCACAGGTCAGTGTCCATGGTGATGATGAGTTGTTGCCAATCATTATTGATTGTTGCCTGTCTGATAGGATCTGAACCAGGCAAGTACTGTTCCATTGATTACCTATTTCTGTCAGTCGTGCTAGCAAGATACCATGATCCACAGTGTCAAAAGCTGTTGAGAAATCTAGCAGTACTAACATTGAGGCAAATCCCTTGTCTCGGTTTCTGTGAAGATCATCTAGCAGGGATACGAGGACCATTTCTATGTGGAAGAGTAGCCTAGTGGTTAGTGCAGTGGACTTTGATCTTGGGGAACTGAGTTCAATTCCCACTGCAGCTCCTTGTGACTCTGGGTAAGTCACTTAACCCTCCATTGCCCCGGTACAAAATAAATACCTGAATACATGTAAACTGCTTTGAATGTAGTTGCAAAAAAAAAAAAAAAAACCTCAGAAAGGCGGTATATCAAGTCCCATTTCCCTTTCCCATAACTGGGTCTGAATCCAGATTGACATGGATCTAGCCAGTTACTCTTTTCTAGCCAATCATTAAGTTGAACACAGACTGTTCTATGAGTTTCCCTAGAAACAGGATGTTGGATACTGGCCTGTAACTTTCAAGTTTGTCCTGGTCAAGGTTGTTTTTCTTCAGCAGAGGGCGAACCACTGCCCTTTTTAATGCTGTTGGTAGTTGCCCATTAGAAAGAGAGGTGTTCACAATTTTTGTGGCACCTTCTATAAGGCCCATACTTGACTGCTGCACTTTGATGGGCAGGGATCGAGGGAGCAGGTAGTTCGAAGGTCTCTTAGGATTTTGTCAAGGCTCTCTTCTGTCATTAGGTTAAAAGTGTTCCATCTGTCTCTGTTAGGAGGGGGCGAGGTTGTGCACCCCTGGTTGACTGGTTGGGCACTGGGTGGGATTGCCTGTAAATCCTGGTGGAGACTTAATTTTGTTGGCAAAGTATGCAGTTTAGACTGGGCAATATTTAATTACCTCTTCAGAATGATTACATTAGCATAGTACTGTTTTCAGACAGTGTTAATGAAATATTCAAATTTTCATTTCTCTTTTATAGGTTCGAGCTGTTAGACCTAAAGTTCTGATGAGATTGTCTAAAACAAAAAAACATGTCAGCAGAGCTTATGGTGGTTCCATGTGTGCTAAATGTGTCCGTGACAGGTAAAATTTAATAATCTTTATTCATGAGTTTGAGTATATTTAGGGAAACTTTGAAATACTTATGGATTGGAACATGTAGTACCTTACCTGAGTGGAGAAGAGTTTCTTGTAGGTTGTGATGCCCTCTGATATCTGCATGCATATTATTCAGAGGTGGTGTTGCATATAAGCTTTGTAGCTACACAGGTTTTTCAGATTCCAGGTAATCTGAAATCCCAGCTTGACTTTGCTTTGCTTGATGTAATTTCCCCCCCCCCCCTTTTTTTTTTTTTAACTCCACTGTTTAACTAGACAGGAAGAAGTTCAGAATTCCTTATGTGGCTGACATCATGGACAAAGCTGGTTGTCTTTGATAACTTTTTCCTTCTGTATATATCCAAAATGCTTCTAAAATATGCTTCTTTTTCTGGGATGTCCTTAAGATCTGTTCCTTTTTGAATGTACAGTACTACTAAAGTCCCTGCTTGTGCTCTCATTGTCTTTGATTTTGATTACTGCAACCTTCCACATACCCAAACTCTTTATTATATTTAAAACTTAAACACTTATATTCTTCCAATGCCATTATAACCACACAGCTCCTAATTTCAAGTTAAGGAGTCTGTTCATCTGTTTTATATAGTTTCAAGTACTTTTTACTGTACTGATCATTTGTCATTCTTTTTCATTGTAACTCCTCACTGGGCTTTCCACCTTGTTACGCGATATACCTGGTATAGACTCATTGAGTTAGTGTGCCATGCCACATTAGTGGCCGTATGCAAGTTCTGCCTAAAATCCTGTTGTTTTGAGGTTGCTTTAAATCTTAACCTCTGGCATTTCTTGGTCATAGCCTTGTTTCTCCGCGGACAGGCAGGCTGCATTATTCTCACATGTGGGTGACATCCAACAGATCCCTGGTGTGGACGCTGAATCGCTAGCACTAAAAGTTCTAGCAGCATCCCATCAAGCATGCTCTGGTGCCTTCTTGCCTGGGTCTCTTTTTTTCTTCCCCACTTTCAGAGCTCAGAGGATGCGTTCGCATAGTCTTCTCAAACTTTGATTTTAAAAACATTGTGGATAATCTTTTTTTTTTTTCTCCTGTTCTCCTTTCTTCATATTTTTCCCCCGTTTTCTGCTTTTGTTGGTTTTCTATTTTGCAAGAGTCTGCATGCTTAGCTGCAGCCCTGACCTCAGTTTGAACGCGCCCCTTTTTTAATTGTTCAAGAGTAATTGGGAAACAAGACAGAAGGTGGGCAAACTTCTACTGTCTACACCCTGATCGTGACTAAATAGATAGGGATGGGCTGGAGTGTAAATTTTAAGGGGCTTCGACTTTAACTTCAGAATTTAGTACAAGAACAGTACTGGTCATACTTCTACGGTCTGTGCCCTGAGAAAGGCAAGGACAAATCAAACTCGGGTATACATATAAAGTAATGTGTACCATGTAAAATGAGTTTATCTTGTTGGGCAGACTGGATGGACCATACAGGTCTTTATCTGTCGTCATTTATTATGTTACTATTTATTTATTTTACATTTGTATCCCACATTTTCCCACCTATTTGTAGGCTCAATGTCGCTTAAATAGTGCTGAAATTCTTTTTCGATGTCAGAAAAGGCTCCCAATGGCTTCAAGGAGTGCTTCAAATGTTGCTACGTTATTTCACTCGTGGAGCCGCACAACTGGTGCATTGGGTGCCTTGGGCCAGATCATGGCCCCTCTGTTTGATATTTGTCTTCATATGCAGGCCAGGACACAGAGTGCGATTGGCTCAACAGGAGAAGCTTTTTAGCTCTTCAAAGGCCAGACCATCATCTTGGGCACTGGTGGCATCGACCTTCATGGCTGCTCCAATGCCGGTAGCCACTGGGAGTGCACCAGCTTCGAGTGGGTCACCACTTGTCTTGACACCGGGTGCTGTTAGGTCCTGGGACCGGTCAACATCGGACCCAACACCGGGAAGACACTGATTTGGCATCATTCTCGTCAGCACCGGGGAATTGAGCCTCTATGCATCAGGGGAAGCCCAGGAAGCATAAGCATCGGTCCTCCTTGACACACGGTGTCAGGAGCACCAGGGCATTGGACTCTCAATACCCAAGAAGTGCTGGCATCGAGAGGATCACTCCCCCTCCTTGGAAGAGGTGCCGGTGTTCCTGTCATTGAGCAGCCAGATCCCCATCATCAGTTCAGCACCAATGACTTCACATACTGCCTCCACACCTACTCCCATACTTTTCCCAACCCTGCCCTCAATAAGCGGTTCCTCAGCATGCTGCGAAGGAGCTGGCACAATTGTTGCAGGGAGCTTCTGCTTTGACATCGAAGTGCTTGCTCCCTCAGTGGAACAGCCCCAGGCTCTCTCTGAGGCTTCACCAATGCCGATGCCCAGAACATTGACACCGGCACCTCGCAGGATGTCGGAGTCGAGGCCTGAGCAGGCAGTACCCCCTCTGACATTGGGAGAGGAAGTTTCAAGCTTATTAACAACTTACTGTCCTGCCTATCAGTAATGCCAGCTACGCAGCTTACAGGCTAAGTAAAGATATTAAAGAAGGAAGTAGAAATAAGGACAGTAGAAAGGGAAGGAGGGAGAACTACAGTAATCATGATAGGAAAGCAAGAGGGTGAGGAAAATATACCATGAAGGGGGACATACCCAGAGCCACGTGACACCAGCGAAATGCCATCAGAAAAAGATACATTTTTTTAGGTCAACCTTAAACCGGTCTAAGGGTGACTGAGACCTGAGATACTGTGGAAGCTGATTCCAGAGTTCAGGGCCTTGTACTGAAAAAATACAGCACCTAATTCTAGCATGAATGATATATCCAATTGTAGAACTTGAGTGGTCAGACCAATGGTCCATGTAGCCCAGTATCCTGTTTTCCAAACAATGGCCAAAAGCTAGGTCACAAGTACCTGGCAGAAACCCAGTTAGCAGCAACATTCTATGCTACCAGTCCCGGGGCAAACAGTTGCTTCCCTATGTCTGTTTCAATAGCAGACTATGGACTTTTCTTCCAGGAATTTGTACAAACCTTTTTAAACCCAGATACGCTAACAGCTGTTACCACATCCTCTGGCAACGAGTTCCAAAGCTTGAGTGAAAAAATATTTCCTCTTATGTGTTTTAAAAGTATTTCCATTTAACTTCCTTGAGTGTCCCCTAGTCTTCGTACTTTTAGAACGAGTAAAAAATCGATTTACTTTTACTTATTCTACACCACTCAGGATTTTGTAGACCTCAATCATATCTCACCCTTATCCGTCTGTTTTCCAAGCTGAAAACCCTAACTTCTTTAGCCTTTCCTCATATGAGAGGCATTCCATCTCCTTTATCATTTTTGTCGCTCTTCTTTGAACTTTTCTAATTCCGCTATATCTTTTATGAGATACGGTGACCAGAACTGTATTCAATACTCGAGGTGCAGTCGCACCATGGAGCGATACAAAGGCATTATATTTGGTCTTATTCACCATCCTTGGACTGAATACTGGGAGTAGATGGAGAGGGGTTGCTGAATAAGTGGTCCATCCTGGCAATCTAGGATAGGATGGACAGCAGCAATCCCTAGTTGCATGGCATCTCCAAGTCAAAATAGTGGTGGTGTGGTAGTCTCACAGTACTACTGTTAGGGTCCTGACCCCATGCCATAGTGCCACAAGACTGCCACTCCAAGTTACATCTGTCATTTTGAACCTGGAGCCTGCACGGGCACGAGTGACTAGGGTTTGCTCCTGCCCTTCGTACCCTAGATTCTTTAGACCCAGTGCAGCTTACAGGGGTGGATGCTGTTGAAGAAGCTTTTAGAGGGAAGTAGCCTAATTTGAAGCCACAGTGGTGAGTGTTTAATGGTGTTAATTTTAATGTTTGTTTATTCCACATTTGATATACCGCCTTTCTGTAAAAACAGTCAAAGCGGTTTACATATACTATTTTTGCAGGTGCTTTTCTGTCCCAAATGTTACATTTGTGATTAATATGCAAATGTTGATGGCAATTAACACCATTACAATAAATATATTATAGATTTACTGCCTTTGAAGAAATTCACCCAAGGTGGTATACTGGGTATAGGCAATTTATCATCTTTGTATTTCTACATCTTTACTAACCTGTAAACTCCACAGAGCAGAAACTTTATCTGTTCCATGTGCTGTACATCTAATGTGGAAACTACAAAAGGCCTAAAAAGGACTTAAGAAAAAAAGTTTATTTGTAAAGCGCCAATAGTGTGGAAGCAAAGACCCGACACGGTTCATGTTTCAGCGGGGATGCCGCCTGTCTCGGGTCAATATTGTCTTAACGTGTTTTTCATTCGGTTTCCCATGCTTGCACGCTGAAGCTCTTTTTACGAGTTGGATTGCCGAGCTTTATCATCTGATGGAAGTACTTGCCAATTTAGGATTGGCATTTTTTCTAGACAACCGGTCACTAGTGCTACCTGACCCCTGAGCAGGGTGACATTCCTTCTGCAGTCCTTTTTGACCTGTTATGGTTTGTGATAGCCTAGTTTGTGGCATGAATTATGCTAAGTGGATAGGGAGACAAAATTGTAAAACCTGGGGTGAGCTACACATTGCATGTATTGGTTTTTTTGTACTGCACTTGATGCTGTGGGGAAACCTTTAAAGAAGTTTTGCTTGATCTTACAAGGCATTTTTAAGATCTTATTCTCTTTCTTTCAGGATCAAGCGTGCTTTCCTCATTGAGGAGCAGAAGATTGTTGTAAAGGTGTTGAAAGCACAAGCACAGAGTCAGAAAGCAAAGTAAAGGAATTTATTTGTATTGCCCATGATATAATAAAGGAGAAATGCTTTCCTATGTCATTCATCTATATCTTTGTTATTTAGATGTGCTATTCTGTTCATCTTCAGTGTTCTCATAATTTATTTGCCAGCTGGGGTGGCATGAAGGAGTAGCTGGGTGGGGGCAGGGAAGTGTTTGGGTGGTCAGTAAAATCATCTGGATAGTGCATCCATTTAAAAGGTCTTGTAGAGAACACTGATCTTCTGTAAATGCAACTATGTTTCCATATCATCAAGCTGATCAATCCATAGACTGGTGGGTTGTGTCCATCTACCAGCAGGTGGAGATAGAGAGCAAACTTTTGCCTCCCTATATGTGGTCATGTGCTGCCGGAAACTCCTCAGTATGTTCTCTATCTCAGCAGGTGGTGGTCACACACAGCAGCAGCTCTGGCTAGGCCTCCAAGCCTAATCCTTAGGTTTTGTTGAGGCCTGGGGTTGAGGGCTCTTTTGAGCAAGTGCAAACCTGGTGGTGCCAGGTCCCTCCTTTTCTCCCCCCTCCCGCTGGCTCCGTTTAAAAACAAAAAAATTTTAAACGTCTTTAAAGGCGTTTAATTCGACGTTTCTTTAAACGTTCATTGCAGCTACTCACTGGGACACCAGTTCGTTACAGCTCGGAGCGGCAAGCAGGTAATTTTACCTTTTTATAGCGGGCAGGGGGTTCCCCGATTCTTCTCCTCGTGGCAATGGCGTCGGAGGGCGAGGGCGCAAAGGGTCGCTCGCTGGAGCGCTTCTAGAGGGGATGCGGGGGTTTTACAACCTGATTCGCCCTTGATGGGTGATAGTTTAGTGACCGATGAATGTCCCGGTCGTTCCTCCGGCGTGGCGGTTTTTTCCCGCCATAACCGCCCATCCCCCGCTCCTCGCCTCCGCCATCTTGGCCGGCCATGCGGCTCGGACGGCTTCTTCGTGGGCCGCCCTTGAGGTTGGAGACATTAATGCCATGAACGCCCTTAATTTGGGCGACGGCACAAAAGCGGCTAAAGTTAAGCGCCGTTCTTCCCGCGCGGCTCCTTCACGGAGTTTCGCGCCGGACGCCATTTTGGATGCGCAGCATGTCTCTCCCCCGCTAGTGCGAGCGCCGGTTGAGAGTGCGTCTAGGGCTGTTGCCCAGACTGCGGAAGTGCACAGTCTGGGGGGTTTTTCCCCCGAGTTTGTTTTGCTGCTGCATCAGGCTTTCCTCATGCAAAACGCTGCCCCTGCTCCCTCTTCTGATAAAGAGGTTGAGGTTCCCAGGCCTTGGAGGACTTTTGTCTCCTCCGATGTAGATGAGGGCAGCGTGTCTGAGGTCTCCCAACGATCCTTTGCGGATTCCTTGGAGGAGATAGATCCCCGCTCGGATGGAGCGGATGACCCCTCTGCAGCGCGGCTTTTTAGCCCAGAGGATTTGCCCAACCTGTTGTTACAGGCCATGGACACTTTGAAGATTTCCTCTCCGGAGGACGTCTCTCCCTCAGCCCCTGTTGGCTCTGCCATTATGCTGGGGACGAAGCGCCCGCCTAGAACCTTCCACGTGCATGATGCCATGCACACCTTAATTGCGGCTCAATGGGATGTCCCGGAAACGAGCCTTAAAGTGGCTAGGGCTATGTCCCGCCTCTATCCTTTGGCTGTGAGTGAACGTGAGGCCTATCTGTGGCCTACCGTGGATTCTTTAATCACTGCGGTGACTAAGAAAACGGCGTTGCCGGTGGAAGGTGGCACGGCCCTAAAGGACGCCCAAGACAGAAGATTGGAGGCGGCCGTAAGGTCGTCCTTTGAGGCAGCTGTTTTAGTTTGCAGGCCTCAGTTTGCGGCTCCTATGTGGCCAGGGCGTGCCGGACTATGGTGCAGCGGGCTTCCCCCTCGGATCATTCCTTGAGGGCTGATTGGCCGGCCCTGGAATCGGGCTTAGCCTATTTGGCAGACTTGCTGTATGATGTCTGGAGAGCCTCAGCTAAAGGCATGGCTCAGACAGTCTCTGCGCGGCGGTGGCTTTGGCGGAAACATTGGTCTGCTGACCACGCCTCTAAATCCCGCCTGGCTAGATTGCCTTTTAAAGGCAGGCTGCTCTTTGGGGTCGAGCTGGACAAAATCGTGACCGATCTCGGCACGTCTAAGGGCAAGAAATTACCAGAGGTCAGGGCTCGGGTTAGTACTCGTCCCGATACCTCCATACCGCCCGGGCAAGTCGGGTTCCTCTGCCCCCTCTTCCTTCAAGAGGAATTTCTCCCCCAAGCAGCATTCCTTTCGCAGAGACCGCCGTCCCGGAGGTGCTCCCTCCGGTCCTCCCCCAGGGTCTCGTACCCAATGTCGGGGCCTTGGTCCACGCCCCAGTGCAGATTGGAGGACGGCTGTCCTCGTTTCTGGGCGAGTGGACCACTATAACTTCAGACGCGTGGGTGCTGGAAGTCATCAGAGACGGCTACAAGCTAGAGTTCTGCCAACCCTTAAGAGACGGGTTTGTACTCTCTCCCTGCAAGTCTCCGGTCAAGCTGTGGTAGTGCAGCAGACCTTGGACAACCTGATCCGCCTGGATGCGATCGTTCCGGTGCCAAAAAAAATCAGATTGGCAAGGGACGTTACTCCATTTTCTTTGTGGTTCCAAAGAAAGGAGGTTCTGTCCGGCCTCCTCGACCTCAAAGGGGTCAATCGGGCCTGGAAAGTGAGGCACTTTCGCATGGAGACTCTCCGCTCTGTTATAGCGGCAGTGAAGGCAGGAGAGTTCTTGGCTTCCTTGGACATCAAGGAAGAGTACCTGCATGTTCCCATCTGGCCTCCTCTCCAACGCTTTCTGCGTTTTACAGTCCTGAGACGACACTTCCAGTTCAGAGCCCTCCCTTTCGGGTTGGCTACTGCTCCGCGGACCTTTTCCAAAGTAATGGGGGTCATAGCGGCCTTCCTGCTAAAGGAAGGAGTACAAGTCCATCCTTATCTGGACGACTGGTTGATCCGAGCCCCCTCTTATGCGGAGTGCGGCAAAGCTATGGACCGGGTAGTTGCTCTTTTGAGCTCCCTGGGATGGATCATCAACTGGAAGAAGAGCCAGCTGCGCCCGACTCAGTCCCTGGTGTATCCGGGAGTTCGATTCGACACCCAAGTGGGCAGAGTGTTCCTGCCAGACAATCGGATTGTCAAGCTTCAGGCTCAGGTGGACTAGTTCCTAGTAGCCTCTCCTATTCGGGCTTGGGACTACGTGCAGCTGTTGGGCTCTATGACGGCCACGATGGAAGTAGTGCCCTGGGCCAGGGCTCATATGAGACCACTACAGCTAAATGCTGCGCTGGACTCCGATGTCGGAGGATTATGCTGTGCGCCTTCCCGTGGACCCAGCAGTGCGCAAGGCGCTGAGCTGGTGGACGCAGACAGACAAGTTGTCTGCTGGATTGCCTCTGGTGACCCCGGAGTGGATTGTCGTCACGACAGACGCCTCTTTGATGGGCTGGGGAGCCCACTGCTTGGGAAGGACAGCGCAGGGGCTCTAGTCTCCTGCAGAGGCAAGTGGTCTATCAACCTCCTGGAACTCAGAGCCATTCGGTTGGTGTTATTGGAGTTCATCCCGGTACTGGTGTTGAAGCCTGTACGGGTCCGGTCGGACAATGCCACGGCTGTGGCCTATATCAACCGCCAGGGAGGTACCAAGAGCGCCCCTCTAGCCAAGGAGGCTATGAGTCTTTGCCAGTGGGCGGAAGCGAACCTGGAGCAGCTTTCAGCGGCCCACATTGCCGGAGTCATGAATGTCAAGGCGGTCTTTCTCAGTCGCCATCCCTTGGAGCCCGGAGTCTGGCAACTATCTGCTCAGGCGTTCTTGGACATCACGAAGCGCTGGGGCCAGCCGAGCCTAGTTCTGATGGCGTCATCGGCCAATTGCCAAGTGCCGCGCTTTTTCAGCAGAGGACGGGACCCTCGATTCCTGGGAGTAGATGCTCTTCTCCAGCAGTGGCCGACACAAGAGCTCCTCTATGTGTTCCCGCCCTGGCCCATGTTGGGCAGGGTGCTAGACAGGGTGGCAAAGCATCCCGGCAGGGTAATCCGGGTGGGTCCGGATTGGCCCAGACGTCCCTGGTATGCGGACTTGATCAGGCTTTCAGTCGACGTTCCTCTGCGGCTGTCAGTGGAGCAGGGCCTGTTACATCAGGGTCCCGTGGTGATGGAGGATCCCTCCCCCTTTGTCTTACGGCCTGGCTATTGAGCGGCAGCGTCTGAGGAAGAAGGGCTTCTCAGACAAGGTCATCGCCACTATGCTAAGAGCGAGGAAGCGCTCTACTTCTACTGCTTACGCCAGGGTTTGGCGTATGTTTGCAGCGTGGTGTGAAGCAGGCTCACTTTCTCCCTTCACTGCTCCAATTTCTTCAGTGTTGGCGTTCCTGCAAGAAGGTCTGGAGAAAGGCCTGTCGCTCAGTTCCCTTAAAGTCCAGGTAGCGGCTCTGGCTTGCTTCAGGGGTCGCCTGAAGGGTGCTTCCCTGGCTTCGCAGCCAGATGTGGTGCGCTTTCTCAAGGGAGTTAATCACCTGCGCCCTCCTCTGCACTCAGTGGTGCCTGCGTGGAATCTCAACCTGGTGCTAAGAGCATTGCAGAAGCCGCCTTTTGAACCCTTGTCGAGGGCATCTCTGAAAGACCTGACGTTGAAAGCAGTCTTTTTGGTGGCTATTACTTCAGCCAGAAGAGTTTCCGAGCTCCAGGCGCTCTCATGTCGAGAGCCTTTTCTGCAGTTCACTGAGGCAGGAGTGACTATTCGCACAGTGCCTTCCTTCCTGCCCAAGATTGGTTCTCGCTTCCATGTGAATCAGCAGCTCTGTCTCCCTTCCTTTCGTAGGGAGGACTACCCAGAGGAGTACTCCGCTCTTGAATATCTGGATGTGAGACGAGTCATCATCAGATACTTGGAAGTGACCAATGATTTCCGGAAATCGGATCATCTGTTTGTCCTGTTTGCAGGTCCTCGTAAGGGTCTGCAGGCTGCTAAGCCTACAGTGGCAAGATGGGTCAAGGAAGCCATTGCAGCGGCTTATGTGGCCGCGGGGAAGGTGCCGCCTATCCAGCTGAAGGCTCACTCCACTAGAGCTCAGGCGGCCTCGATGGCAGATGCCGGATCCGTCTCCTTGGAAGAGATATGCAAGGCGGCAGCTTGGGCTTCGGCTCATACATTCTCCAAGCATTACCGTTTGACTGTGGCTGCACGGGCGGAGGCCCGGTTTGGAGCTTCAGTGTTGCGGTCAGGGATTTCAATGTCCCGCCCTGGGTGAGTACTGCTTCGGTACATCCCACCAGTCTATGGATTGATCAGCTTGATGATATGGAAGGTAAAATTATGTATAATCATACCTGATAATTTTCTTTCCATTAATCATAGCTGATCAATCCATAGCCCCTCCCAGATATCTGTACTGTTTTTATTCTGGTTGCATTTCAGGTTCAAGTTTAGTCTTCAGTTACTTCAGAAAGACTTCGTGTTCAAGTTTTTTTCACTTGGATTCTTCAAGAGTTGAGACGAGTTTGTGTTACAGTGAGCTGCTGCATTCCTCTCCCCCCCGTTTTACGGGCTGGATTGAGACATAAATTCTGCCGGCACTCCCTCCCGCTTCGTGCGGCTGTAGGGCAGTTTTGTACCCTTCCCGCTTCGGCGGTGTTAGGGTCAGTCAGCTCCTCCCGCGGTTGCGGTTGCAGGATAAGCCAGATCCCCCCGCATCGGCGGGTGTGGTGTCCCTCCCCCGCTCCGCGGGGATGAGCTGGACGGATTCCCCTCCCCCACTTGTGTGGGGATGAGCTGGGTTAATTCCCCTCCCCCGTTTCGGCGGTGGTGAGCTGGGCAGAGTGTCCCTTCGTGGGTGTAATTCTCTAAGTGCTGAGTCCTGCGGATGGAGCTTTGATATCGACATACTGAGGAGTTTCCGGCAGCACATGACCACATATAGGGAGGCAAAAGTTTGCTCTCTATCTCCACCTGCTGGTAGATGGACACAACCCACCAGTCTATGGATTGATCAGCTATGATTAATGGAAAGAAAATTATCAGGTATGATTATACATAATTTTACCATAGCAAGGCTGTTCTGCTTCATTCATTTTGCCACGTTGTGGCTCCTTTTTACATTCCTAAAAAGAAAAAATTAAACTATAGAATACAAATGTACCATAGTAAGCCTAATTATTAAAAAAAGAACAAATTGGTTATATATGGTGGCAGTGACAAGTTTTCAGTTACATTGTTTCTAAAGCAGAGTTGTAAAGGCATGTTTTGCAGCATGACTGGACAGATTGGGGATTCATTGGACTATGAAGTGCACAAATAACATCATTCTAATTCAAGAACATATAAACATGTTTCCTGGTTGATGAAAATGTGTGAATTTTTTTTTTCCATATCATCAAGCTGATCAATCCATAGACTGGTGGGTTGTGTCCATCTACCAGCAGGTGGAGATAGAGAGCAAACTTTTGCCTCCCTATATGTGGTCATGTGCTGCCGGAAACTCCTCAGTATGTTCTCTATCTCAGCAGGTGGTGGTCACACACAGCAGCAGCTCTGGCTAGGCCTCCAAGCCTAATCCTTAGGTTTTGTTGAGGCCTGGGGTTGAGGGCTCTTTTGAGCAAGTGCAAACCTGGTGGTGCCAGGTCCCTCCTTTTCTCCCCCCTCCCGCTGGCTCCGTTTAAAAAAAAAAAAAAAAAAAAAAAAATATTTTTAAACGTCTTTAAAGGCGTTTAATTCGACGTTTCTTTAAACGTTCATTGCAGCTACTCACTGGGACACCAGTTCGTTACAGCTCGGAGCGGCAAGCAGGTAATTTTACCTTTTTATAGCGGGCAGGGGGTTCCCCGATTCTTCTCCTCGTGGCAATGGCGTCGGAGGGCGAGGGCGCAAAGGGTCGCTCCCCGGATCGCTGGAGCGCTTCTAGAGGGGATGCGGGGGTTTTACAACCTGATTCGCCCTTGATGGGTGATAGTTTAGTGACCGATGAATGTCCCGGTCGTTCCTCCGGCGTGGCGGTTTTTCCCGCCATAAACGCCCATCCCCCGCTCCTCGCCTCCGCCATCTTGGCCGGCCACGCGGCTCGGACGGCTTCTTCGGGGCCGCCCTTGAGGTTGGAGACATTAATGCCATGAACGCCCTTAATTTGGGCGACGGCACAAAAGCGGCTAAAATTAAGCGCCGTTCTTCCCGCGCGGCTCCTTCACGGAGTTTCACGCCGGACGCCATTTTGGATGCGCAGCATGTCTCTCCCCCGCTATTGCGAGCGCCGGTTGAGAGTGCGTCTAGGGCTGTTGCCCAGGCTGCGGAAGTGCACAGTCTGGGGGGTTTCTTTTGCTGCTGCATCAGGCTTTCCTCATGCAAAACGCTGCCCCTGCTCCCTCTTCTTATAAAGAGGTTGAGGTTCCCAGAGGTAAACGCCCTCGGGTTGATTTCCAGGCCTTGGAGGACTTTTGTCTCCTCCGATGTAGATGAGGGCAGCGTGTCTGAGGTCTCCCAACGATCCTTTGCGGATTCCTTGGAGGAGATAGATCCCCGCTCGGATGGAGCGGATGACCCCTCTGCAGCGCGGCTTTTTAGCCCAGAGGATTTGCCCAACCTGTTGTTACAGGCCATGGACACTTTGAAGATTTCCTCTCCGGAGGACGTCTCTCCCTCAGCCCCTGTTGGCTCTGCCATTATGCTGGGGACGAAGCGCCCGCCTAGAACCTTCCACGTGCATGATGCCATGCACACCTTAATTGCGGCTCAATGGGATGTCCCGGAAACGAGCCTTAAAGTGGCTAGGGCTATGTCCCGCCTCTATCCTTTGGCTGTGAGTGAACGTGAGGCCTATCTGTGGCCTACCGTGGATTCTTTAATCACTGCGGTGACTAAGAAAACGGCGTTGCCGGTGGAAGGTGGCACGGCCCTAAAGGACGCCCAAGACAGAAGATTGGAGGCGGCCTTAAGGTCGTCCTTGGAGGCAGCTGCTTTAAGTTTGCAGGCCTCAGTTTGCGGCTCCTATGTGGCCAGGGCGTGCCGGACTATGGTGCAGCGGGCTTCCCCCTCGGATCATTCCTTGAGGGCTGATTGGCCGGCCCTGGAATCGGGCTTAGCCTATTTGGCAGACTTGCTGTATGATGTCTGGAGAGCCTCAGCTAAAGGCATGGCTCAGACAGTCTCTGCGCGGCGGTGGCTTTGGCTGAAACATTGGTCTGCTGACCACGCCTCTAAATCCCGCCTGGCTAGATTGCCTTTTAAAGGCAAGCTGCTCTTTGGGGTCGAGCTGGACAAAATCGTGACCGATCTCGGCACGTCTAAGGGCAAGAAATTACCAGAGGTCAGGGCTCGGGTTAGTACTCGTCCCGATACCTCCAGAGGACGGTTGCAGGAAGCCCATCGGTACCGCCCGGGCAAGTCGGGTTCCTCTGCCCCCTCTTCCTTCAAGAGGAATTTCTCCCCCAAGCAGCATTCCTTTCGCAGAGACCGCCGTCCCGGAGGTGCTCCCTCCGGTCCTCCCCCAGGGTCTCGTACCCAATGACGGGGCCTTGGTCCACGCCCCAGTGCAGATTGGAGGACGGCTGTCCTCGTTTCTGGGCGAGTGGACCACTATAACTTCAGACGCGTGGGTGCTGGAAGTCATCAGAGACGGCTACAAGCTAGAGTTCTGCCAACCCTTAAGAGACGGGTTTGTACTCTCTCCCTGCAAGTCTCCGGTCAAACTGTGGTAGTGCAGCAGACCTTGGACAACCTGATCCGCCTGGGTGCGGTCGTTCCGGTGCCAAAAAATCAGATTGGCAAGGGACGTTACTCCATTTACTTTGTGGTTCCAAAGAAAGGTTCTGTCCGGCCTATCCTCGACCTCAAAGGGGTCAATCGGGCCTGGAAAGTGAGGCATTTTCGCGTGGAGACTCTCCGCTCTGTTATAGCGGCAGTGAAGGCAGGAGAGTTCTTGGCTTCCTTGGACATCAAGGAAGCGTAACTGCATATTCCCATCTGGCCTCCTCTCCAACGCTTTCTGCGTTTTACAGTCCTGAGACGACACTTCCAGTTCAGAGCCCTCCCTTTCGGGTTGGCTACTGCTCCGCGGACCTTTTCCAAAGTAATGGGGGTCATAGCGGCCTTCCTGCTAAAGGAAGGAGTACAAGTCCATCCTTATCTGGACAACTGGTTGATCCGAGCCCCCTCTTATGCAGAGTGCGGCAAAGCTATGGACCGGGTAGTTGCTCTTTTGAGCTCCCTGGGATGGATCATCAACTGGAAGAAGAGCCAGCTGCGCCTGACTCAGTCCCTGGTGTATCTGGGAGTTCAATTCGACACCCAAGTGGGCAGAGTGTTCCTGCCAGACAATCGGATTGTCAAGCTTCAGGCTCAGGTGGACTAGTTCCTAGTAGCCTCTCCTATTCGGGCTTGGGACTACGTGCAGCTGTTGGGCTCTATGACGGCCACGATGGAAGTAGTGTCCTGGGCCAGGGCTCATATGAGACCACTACAGCTATCTCTGCTGCTGCGCTGGACTCCGATGTCGGAGGATTATGCTGTGCGCCTTCCCGTGGACCCAGCAGTGCGCAAGGCGCTGAGCTGGTGGACGCAGACAGACAAGTTGTCTGCAGGATTGCCTCTGGTGACCCCGGAGTGGATTGTCGTCACGACAGACGCCTCTTTGATGGGCTGGGGAGCCCACTGCTTGGGAAGGACAGCGCAGGGGCTCTAGTCTCCTGCAGAGGCAAGTGGTCTATCAACCTCCTGGAACTCAGAGCCATTCGGTTGGTGTTATTGGAGTTCATCCCGGTACTGGTGTTGAAGCCTGTACGGGTCCTGTCGGACAATGCCACGGCTGTGGCCTATGTCAACCGCCAGGGAGGTACCAAGAGCGCCCCTCTAGCCAAGGAGGCTATGAATCTTTGCCAGTGGGCGGAAGCGAACCTGGAGCAGCTTTCAGCGGCCCACATTGCCGGAGTCATGAATGTCAAGGCGGACTTTCTCAGTCGCCATACCTTGGAGCCCGGAGAGTGGCAGCTATCTGCTCAGGCGTTCTTGGACATCACGAAGCGCTGGGGCCAGCCGAGCCTAGATCTGATGGCGTCATCGGCCAATTGCCAAGTGCCGCGCTTTTTCAGCAGAGGACGGGACCCTCGATCCCTGGGAGTAGATGCTCTTCTCCAACAGTGGCCGACACAAGAGCTCCTCTATGTGTTCCCGCCCTGGCCCATGTTGGGCAGGGTGCTAGACCGGGTGGCAAAGCATCCCGGCAGGGTAATCCTGGTGGGTCCGGATTGGCCCAGACGTCCCTGGTATGCGGACTTGTTCAGGCTCTCAGTCGACGATCCTCTGCGGTTGTCAGTGGAGCAGGGCCTGTTACATCAGGGTCCCGTGGTGATGGAGGATCCCTCTCCCTTTGGTCTTACGGCCTGGCTATTGAGCGGCAGCGTCTGAGGAAGAAGGGCTTCTCAGACAAGGTCATCGCCACTATGCTGAGAGCGAGGAAGCGCTCTACTTCTACTGCTTACGCCAGGGTTTGGCGTATCTTTGCAGCATGGTGTGAAGCAGGCTCACTTTCTCCCTTCACTGCTCCAATTTCTTCAGTGTTGGCGTTCCTGCAAGAAGGTCTGGAGAAAGGCCTGTCGCTCAGTTCCCTTAAAGTCCAGGTAGCGGCTCTGGCTTGCTTCAGGGGCCGCCTGAAGGGTGCTTCCCTGGCTTCGCAGCCAGATGTGGTGCGCTTTCTCAAGGGAGTTAATCACCTGCGCCCTCCTCTGCACTCAGTGGTGCCTGCGTGGAATCTCAACCTGGTGCTAAGAGCATTGCAGAAGCCGCCTTTGGAACCCTTGTCGAGGGCATCTCTGAAAGACCTGACGTTGAAAGCAGTCTTTTTGGTGGCTATCACTTCAGCCAGAAGAGTTTCCGAGCTCCAGGCGCTCTCATGTCGAGAGCCTTTTCTGCAGTTCACTGAGGCAGGAGTGACTATTCGCACAGTGCCTTCCTTCCTGCCCAAGATTGTTTCTCGCTTCCATGTGAATCAGCAGCTCTGTCTCCCTTCCTTTCGTAGGGAGGACTACCCAGAGGAGTACTCTGCTCTTAAATATCTGGATGTGAGACGAGTCATCATCAGATACTTGGAAGTGACCAATGATTTCCGGAAATCGGATCATCTGTTTGTCCTGTTTGCAGGTCCTCGTAAGGGTCTGCAGGCTGCTAAGCCTACAGTGGCAAGATGGGTCAAGGAAGCCATTGCAGCGGCTTATGTGGCCGCGGGGAAGGTGCCGCCTATCCAGCTGAAGGCTCACTCCACGAGAGCTCAGGCGGCCTCGATGGCAGAGGCCGGATCCGTCTCCTTGGAAGAGATATGCAAGGCGGCAACTTGGGCTTCGGCTCATACATTCTCCAAGCATTACCGTTTGACTGTGGCTGCATGGGTGGAGGCCCGGTTTGGAGCTTCAGTGTTGAGGTCAGGGATTTCTATGTCCCGCCCTGGGTGAGTACTGCTTCGGTACATCCCACCAGTCTATGGATTGATCAGCTTGATGATATGGAAGGTAAAATTATGTATAATCATACCTGATAATTTTCTTTCCATTAATCATAGCTGATCAATCCATAGCCCCTCCCAGATATCTGTACTGTTTATATTCTGGTTGAATTTTAGGTTCAAGTTTAGCCTTCAGTTACTTCAGGAGGACTTCGTGTTCAAGTTCTTCTTTCACTTGGATTCTTCAAGAGTTGAGACGAGTTTGTGTTACAGTGAGCTGCTGCATTCCTCTCCCCTCCGTTTTACGGGGCTGGATTGAGACATAAATTCTGCCGGCACTCCCTCCCGCTTCGTGCGGCTGTAGGGCAGCTTTGTACCCCTCCCGCTTCGGCGGTGTTAGGGTCAGTCAGCTCCTCCCGCGGTTGCAGGATAAGCCAGATCCCCCCGCATCGGCGGGTGTGGTGTCCCTCCCCCGCTCCGCGGGGATGAGCTGGACGGATTCCCCTCCCCCACTTGTGTGGGGATGAGCTGGGTTAATTCCCCTCCCCCGTTTCGGCGGTGGTGAGCTGGGCAGAGTGTCCCTTCGTGGGTGTAATTCTCTAAGTGCTGAGTCCTGCGGATGGAGCTTTGATATCGACATACTGAGGAGTTTCCGGCAGCACATGACCACATATAGGGAGGCAAAAGTTTGCTCTCTATCTCCACCTGCTGGTAGATGGACACAACCCACCAGTCTATGGATTGATCAGCTATGATTAATGGAAAGAAAATTATCAGGTATGATTATACATAATTTTACCATAGCAAGGCTGTTCTGCTTCATTCATTTTGCCACGTTGTGGCTCCTTTTTACATTCCTAAAAAGAAAAAATTAAACTATAGAATACAAATGTACCATAGTAAGCCTAATTATTAAAAAAAAGAACAAATTGGTTATATATGGTGGCAGTGACAAGTTTTCAGTTACATTGTTTCTAAAGCAGAGTTGTAAAGGCATGTTTTGCAGCATGACTGGACAGATTGGGGATTCATTGGACTATGAAGTGCACAAATAACATCATTCTAATTCAAGAACATATAAACATGTTTCCTGGTTGATGAAAATGTGTGAATTTTTTTTTTCCATATCATCAAGCTGATCAATCCATAGACTGGTGGGTTGTGTCCATCTACCAGCAGGTGGAGATAGAGAGCAAACTTTTGCCTCCCTATATGTGGTCATGTGCTGCCGGAAACTCCTCAGTATGTTCTCTATCTCAGCAGGTGGTGGTCACACACAGCAGCAGCTCTGGCTAGGCCTCCAAGCCTAATCCTTAGGTTTTGTTGAGGCCTGGGGTTGAGGGCTCTTTTGAGCAAGTGCAAACCTGGTGGTGCCAGGTCCCTCCTTTTCTCCCCCCTCCCGCTGGCTCCGTTTAAAAAAAAAAAAAAAAAAAAAAATATTTTTAAACGTCTTTAAAGGCGTTTAATTCGACGTTTCTTTAAACGTTCATTGCAGCTACTCACTGGGACACCAGTTCGTTACAGCTCGGAGCGGCAAGCAGGTAATTTTACCTTTTTATAGCGGGCAGGGGGTTCCCCGATTCTTCTCCTCGTGGCAATGGCGTCGGAGGGCGAGGGCGCAAAGGGTCGCTCCCCGGATCGCTGGAGCGCTTCTAGAGGGGATGCGGGGGTTTTACAACCTGATTCGCCCTTGATGGGTGATAGTTTAGTGACCGATGAATGTCCCGGTCGTTCCTCCGGCGTGGCGGTTTTTTTCCCGCCATAAACGCCCATCCCCCGCTCCTCGCCTCCGCCATCTTGGCCGGCCACGCGGCTCGGACGGCTTCTTCGGGGCCGCCCTTGAGGTTGGAGACATTAATGCCATGAACGCCCTTAATTTGGGCGACGGCACAAAAGCGGCTAAAATTAAGCGCCGTTCTTCCCGCGCGGCTCCTTCACGGAGTTTCGCGCCGGACGCCATTTTGGATGCGCAGCATGTCTCTCCCCCGCTATTGCGAGCGCCGGTTGAGAGTGCGTCTAGGGCTGTTGCCCAGGCTGCGGAAGTGCACAGTCTGGGGGGTTTCTCCCCCGAGTTTGTTTTGCTGCTGCATCAGGCTTTCCTCATGCAAAACGCTGCCCCTGCTCCCTCTTCTGATAAAGAGGTTGAGGTTCCCAGAGGTAAACGCCCTCGGGTTGATTTCCAGGCCTTGGAGGACTTTTGTCTCCTCCGATGTAGATGAGGGCAGCGTGTCTGAGGTCTCCCAACGATCCTTTGCGGATTCCTTGGAGGAGATAGATCCCCGCTCGGATGGAGCGGATGACCCCTCTGCAGCGCGGCTTTTTAGCCCAGAGGATTTGCCCAACCTGTTGTTACAGGCCATGGACACTTTGAAGATTTCCTCTCCGGAGGACGTCTCTCCCTCAGCCCCTGTTGGCTCTGCCATTATGCTGGGGACGAAGCGCCCGCCTAGAACCTTCCACGTGCATGATGCCATGCACACCTTAATTGCGGCTCAATGGGATGTCCCGGAAACGAGCCTTAAAGTGGCTAGGGCTATGTCCCGCCTCTATCCTTTGGCTGTGAGTGAACGTGAGGCCTATCTGTGGCCTACCGTGGATTCTTTAATCACTGCGGTGACTAAGAAAACGGCGTTGCCGGTGGAAGGTGGCACGGCCCTAAAGGACGCCCAAGACAGAAGATTGGAGGCGGCCTTAAGGTCGTCCTTGGAGGCAGCTGCTTTAAGTTTGCAGGCCTCAGTTTGCGGCTCCTATGTGGCCAGGGCGTGCCGGACTATGGTGCAGCGGGCTTCCCCCTCGGATCATTCCTTGAGGGCTGATTGGCCGGCCCTGGAATCGGGCTTAGCCTATTTGGCAGACTTGCTGTATGATGTCTGGAGAGCCTCAGCTAAAGGCATGGCTCAGACAGTCTCTGCGCGGCGGTGGCTTTGGCTGAAACATTGGTCTGCTGACCACGCCTCTAAATCCCGCCTGGCTAGATTGCCTTTTAAAGGCAAGCTGCTCTTTGGGGTCGAGCTGGACAAAATCGTGACCGATCTCGGCACGTCTAAGGGCAAGAAATTACCAGAGGTCAGGGCTCGGGTTAGTACTCGTCCCGATACCTCCAGAGGACGGTTGCAGGAAGCCCATCGGTACCGCCCGGGCAAGTCGGGTTCCTCTGCCCCCTCTTCCTTCAAGAGGAATTTCTCCCCCAAGCAGCATTCCTTTCGCAGAGACCGCCGTCCCGGAGGTGCTCCCTCCGGTCCTCCCCCAGGGTCTCGTACCCAATGACGGGGCCTTGGTCCACGCCCCAGTGCAGATTGGAGGACGGCTGTCCTCGTTTCTGGGCGAGTGGACCACTATAACTTCAGACGCGTGGGTGCTGGAAGTCATCAGAGACGGCTACAAGCTAGAGTTCTGCCAACCCTTAAGAGACGGGTTTGTACTCTCTCCCTGCAAGTCTCCGGTCAAGCTGTGGTAGTGCAGCAGACCTTGGACAACCTGATCCGCCTGGGTGCGGTCGTTCCGGTGCCAAAAAATCAGATTGGCAAGGGACGTTACTCCATTTACTTTGTGGTTCCAAAGAAAGGTTCTGTCCGGCCTATCCTCGACCTCAAAGGGGTCAATCGGGCCTGGAAAGTGAGGCATTTTCGCGTGGAGACTCTCCGCTCTGTTATAGCGGCAGTGAAGGCAGGAGAGTTCTTGGCTTCCTTGGACATCAAGGAAGCGTAACTGCATATTCCCATCTGGCCTCCTCTCCAACGCTTTCTGCGTTTTACAGTCCTGAGACGACACTTCCAGTTCAGAGCCCTCCCTTTCGGGTTGGCTACTGCTCCGCGGACCTTTTCCAAAGTAATGGGGGTCATAGCGGCCTTCCTGCTAAAGGAAGGAGTACAAGTCCATCCTTATCTGGACAACTGGTTGATCCGAGCCCCCTCTTATGCAGAGTGCGGCAAAGCTATGGACCGGGTAGTTGCTCTTTTGAGCTCCCTGGGATGGATCATCAACTGGAAGAAGAGCCAGCTGCGCCTGACTCAGTCCCTGGTGTATCTGGGAGTTCAATTCGACACCCAAGTGGGCAGAGTGTTCCTGCCAGACAATCGGATTGTCAAGCTTCAGGCTCAGTTGGACTAGTTCCTAGTAGCCTCTCCTATTCGGGCTTGGGACTACGTGCAGCTGTTGGGCTCTATGACGGCCACGATGGAAGTAGTGTCCTGGGCCAGGGCTCATATGAGACCACTACAGCTATCTCTGCTGCTGCGCTGGACTCCGATGTCGGAGGATTATGCTGTGCGCCTTCCCGTGGACCCAGCAGTGCGCAAGGCGCTGAGCTGGTGGACGCAGACAGACAAGTTGTCTGCAGGATTGCCTCTGGTGACCCCGGAGTGGATTGTCGTCACGACAGACGCCTCTTTGATGGGCTGGGGAGCCCACTGCTTGGGAAGGACAGCGCAGGGGCTCTAGTCTCCTGCAGAGGCAAGTGGTCTATCAACCTCCTGGAACTCAGAGCCATTCGGTTGGTGTTATTGGAGTTCATCCCGGTACTGGTGTTGAAGCCTGTACGGGTCCTGTCGGACAATGCCACGGCTGTGGCCTATGTCAACCGCCAGGGAGGTACCAAGAGCGCCCCTCTAGCCAAGGAGGCTATGAATCTTTGCCAGTGGGCGGAAGCGAACCTGGAGCAGCTTTCAGCGGCCCACATTGCCGGAGTCATGAATGTCAAGGCGGACTTTCTCAGTCGCCATACCTTGGAGCCCGGAGAGTGGCAGCTATCTGCTCAGGCGTTCTTGGACATCACGAAGCGCTGGGGCCAGCCGAGCCTAGATCTGATGGCGTCATCGGCCAATTGCCAAGTGCCGCGCTTTTTCAGCAGAGGACGGGACCCTCGATCCCTGGGAGTAGATGCTCTTCTCCAACAGTGGCCGACACAAGAGCTCCTCTATGTGTTCCCGCCCTGGCCCATGTTGGGCAGGGTGCTAGACCGGGTGGCAAAGCATCCCGGCAGGGTAATCCTGGTGGGTCCGGATTGGCCCAGACGTCCCTGGTATGCGGACTTGTTCAGGCTCTCAGTCGACGATCCTCTGCGGTTGTCAGTGGAGCAGGGCCTGTTACATCAGGGTCCCGTGGTGATGGAGGATCCCTCTCCCTTTGGTCTTACGGCCTGGCTATTGAGCGGCAGCGTCTGAGGAAGAAGGGCTTCTCAGACAAGGTCATCGCCACTATGCTGAGAGCGAGGAAGCGCTCTACTTCTACTGCTTACGCCAGGGTTTGGCGTATCTTTGCAGCATGGTGTGAAGCAGGCTCACTTTCTCCCTTCACTGCTCCAATTTCTTCAGTGTTGGCGTTCCTGCAAGAAGGTCTGGAGAAAGGCCTGTCGCTCAGTTCCCTTAAAGTCCAGGTAGCGGCTCTGGCTTGCTTCAGGGGCCGCCTGAAGGGTGCTTCCCTGGCTTCGCAGCCAGATGTGGTGCGCTTTCTCAAGGGAGTTAATCACCTGCGCCCTCCTCTGCACTCAGTGGTGCCTGCGTGGAATCTCAACCTGGTGCTAAGAGCATTGCAGAAGCCGCCTTTGGAACCCTTGTCGAGGGCATCTCTGAAAGACCTGACGTTGAAAGCAGTCTTTTTGGTGGCTATCACTTCAGCCAGAAGAGTTTCCGAGCTCCAGGCGCTCTCATGTCGAGAGCCTTTTCTGCAGTTCACTGAGGCAGGAGTGACTATTCGCACAGTGCCTTCCTTCCTGCCCAAGATTGGTTCTCGCTTCCATGTGAATCAGCAGCTCTGTCTCCCTTCCTTTCGTAGGGAGGACTACCCAGAGGAGTACTCTGCTCTTAAATATCTGGATGTGAGACGAGTCATCATCAGATACTTGGAAGTGACCAATGATTTCCGGAAATCGGATCATCTGTTTGTCCTGTTTGCAGGTCCTCGTAAGGGTCTGCAGGCTGCTAAGCCTACAGTGGCAAGATGGGTCAAGGAAGCCATTGCAGCGGCTTATGTGGCCGCGGGGAAGGTGCCGCCTATCCAGCTGAAGGCTCACTCCACGAGAGCTCAGGCGGCCTCGATGGCAGAGGCCGGATCCGTCTCCTTGGAAGAGATATGCAAGGCGGCAACTTGGGCTTCGGCTCATACATTCTCCAAGCATTACCGTTTGACTGTGGCTGCATGGGTGGAGGCCCGGTTTGGAGCTTCAGTGTTGAGGTCAGGGATTTCTATGTCCCGCCCTGGGTGAGTACTGCTTCGGTACATCCCACCAGTCTATGGATTGATCAGCTTGATGATATGGAAGGTAAAATTATGTATAATCATACCTGATAATTTTCTTTCCATTAATCATAGCTGATCAATCCATAGCCCCTCCCAGATATCTGTACTGTTTATATTCTGGTTGAATTTTAGGTTCAAGTTTAGCCTTCAGTTACTTCAGGAGGACTTCGTGTTCAAGTTCTTCTTTCACTTGGATTCTTCAAGAGTTGAGACGAGTTTGTGTTACAGTGAGCTGCTGCATTCCTCTCCCCTCCGTTTTACGGGGCTGGATTGAGACATAAATTCTGCCGGCACTCCCTCCCGCTTCGTGCGGCTGTAGGGCAGCTTTGTACCCCTCCCGCTTCGGCGGTGTTAGGGTCAGTCAGCTCCTCCCGCGGTTGCAGGATAAGCCAGCTCCCCCCGCATCGGCGGGTGTGGTGTCCCTCCCCCGCTCCGCGGGGATGAGCTGGACGGATTCCCCTCCCCCACTTGTGTGGGGATGAGCTGGGTTAATTCCCCTCCCCCGTTTCGGCGGTGGTGAGCTGGGCAGAGTGTCCCTTCGTGGGTGTAATTCTCTAAGTGCTGAGTCCTGCGGATGGAGCTTTGATATCGACATACTGAGGAGTTTCCGGCAGCACATGACCACATATAGGGAGGCAAAAGTTTGCTCTCTATCTCCACCTGCTGGTAGATGGACACAACCCACCAGTCTATGGATTGATCAGCTATGATTAATGGAAAGAAAATTATCAGGTATGATTATACATAATTTTACCTTTTTTGAGGGGAGGTGGTGCTCAATAATCCAAGTTAAATTGCTCTGTTTCCCTCCATTCAACACTGCTTGCAATGGGAATGGTTATGTTGAATTCTGTTCTTTCTTTCTTTTATTTGAAATGTTTAATCTTACATCTATAAATAAGCAAAGATAAAGCCCACATCAAAGGCAAAGCTGAAGAAAAAGAAATCAAATTAAGCAAAAAATACATCCTGCTGGTTATGTTGAATTCTGAGTGCAGATAAGTTACACACTCTCTTATTGTAACTAAAGTATCTGGGATTGGCATGTCATTTAAATATTTGTGTGCATTTATTAATATGCAGCTTGGCTTTATAAAGATATATCCTCTAAACAACAAACACGGTGGTTGTGGAGGTAAAACTTCACTGTCCTGAATATCAACAACACATATACCCCACAATGAATAATAATAAAGTGTGAATAACTAGCACTTTGAGGTTTATGGGAGGAAAAAGCCTCAAGGAGCTCTTGACCAACTGACCCATCTCCTGGTCAGAGAAGGATCTGTTCATCATATTTGGCAAAAAACCTTCCTCTCACCTTCCATGAATATTGACAAGGGAAAAAAAAAACTTGTTCCGATGTGCTTCAATTTAATTGTACAAAAATGGCTGCTCCAGCTATTACTTACCTTGACTGCTGTCAAGGCCCCTAGCTCAAAAGTAAATAAAAATGTTACTTAGCTTTAATGTAATCATTCCTCTATGCAGTCTTATCTCCTGCTCAAAAGCCATATAACCCACGGACCAGTGGTGGCTCGCTTGTTCTAAAAAAGAGCAATGCTGCTTCAGGGTCCAAAAACGTGGTGGAAAAACAATAGCATCCCAGCTTGACATTGCCACTGTTTAGCATTACTATTAAGTCAGGCTAATGGCCAGGTAGGGGCTATAATGAGGCTCATTTTCAAAGCACACAGACTTAACAAAAGTTACATATGTTACTATGGAACTTTGTAAGTCTGTTTTGAAAATGAGCACCTATCTATCCTGTCTAACCAGGTCTCTTGTACTCTTTCTAAATTAAAAAAAATCCTATTCAGGGAGCACGTTCCAGAGTTAGTATAATTACAGAATAGGATCATGCTATACTCTGGACTAGTGTTGCCCCAGCTCTTCAGAGCACTTACACCTCTTCTCCCCCCCCCCCACCCCCCACCAAATGGAGTCAGTCGCAGAGAACTTGGCTTGTAGGTACTCTGGGTCCATCCCATCTATATAATAATTGGTAGCTCTGCTTCCCTGGATGGCTGGATTCATAACAGCATGCTGACATCAGTTCACCTCCAGCGTTCCTCTCCCTCTGTCCCGCCATCGCTGAAACACGAAATGATGTTGGGAGGGCGGGACACTGAGAGGAAAGGCTGGAGGCAATGCGAGCCCAGCTTGCTGCTGTTGCGAACAGAGGTAAGATGAATGGCTGAAAGGCAGGGTGGCAGGAAGGACAGAGTTGCTGGACATGGGATGGGAGGGCAGGGCAGAGGAGAATTGCTGGATGAGCGAAGGGCAGGGCAGAGGAGAATCGATGGACATGGAGGGTAGGGAAGGGGAGAGAGGAGAAATAGCTTAGAGGAGAGCCTTCCTAGGGCCCGTTTAATTTTTCATGAAAGGGGCTTTGTTGCTTGTTTAATATAAAGGTAAAGATCATAAACACAATTGCTTTGGGCTAGAGCCAGTGCAGGCAAGCAGGGAGATTTGATCTGTACAGCTGTGTTTGGATTATTTAAAGCAGTGTTTCCCAAGTCGGTCTTCGAGTATCCCCTTGCCAGTTGTGTTTTCAGGATATCCACAATAAATATGCATGAGTGATTTGCATACACTGCCTCCAGTGGAGGAAAATCTGTTTCGTGCATATTCATTGTGGATATCCTGAACATCTGGCAAGGGGATACTCCAGGACTGTCTTGAGAAACATTAACTTACAGCAGTTTAACCATGGCTCAACAAACCCCAAGTCACTTGAAAACAGGGACCTGGCACCTAGGTTTGCAGCCCTGACCAGAAGCAAAACAACCACTGGAGTAGACTCATCTCTACTCTTCCTTCCTTTCCACTTCTCCAAAGCTGCACTTTCGATATAGGTACACATGCACGTGCAAGCATGCAGCCCTGGAGTGCTGCTGTTAGAGGTTTAGGGAAAGTCGCTACATGTATGGAAAAGATAACCTCTCACATGTGGCATGGAGGAGTGGCCTAGTGGTTAGAGCACTGGTCTTACAATCCAGAGGTGGCTGGTTCAAATCCCGCTGCTCTTTGTGATCTTGGGCAAGTCACTTAACCCTCCATTGCCTCAGGTACAAACTTAGATTGTGAGCCCTCCTGGGACAGAAATATTCACCATACCTGAATGTAACTCACCTGAGCTACTACTGAAAACAGTGTGAGCAAAATCTAAATAAATAATATCCAAGGGCCCTGAACCATGCTAAGAGTGACCAGGAGCTGTACAGCAAGCCCTATAGTAGATGGCAATGCTGTGCCCCTGTTAGCATCATAAGGGCAGACAGTTTGATGATGTCTGCCCTTATGGAAAAGTAATGGAAATTATGCTGAAGGAAAGGATAGTGAATTTCCTGGAAGCCAATAAGTTGCAAGATCTGAGACAACATGGTTTTACTGAAGGTAAATCGTGCCAAATGAATCTCATTGAATTCTTTGGCTGGGTCACCGGAGAATTGAATCATGGACGTGCTATAGACGTAATCTACTTAGATTTCAGCAATGCTTTTGACACAGTTCCCCACAGGAGGCTCTTAAATAAACTGGACAGGCTGAAGATAGGACCTGAAGTGGTGAACTGAATTAGGAACTGGTTGACAGATGCCAGAGGGTGGTGGTTAATGGATGAGGGAAAGGTGAGTAGTGGAGTGCCTCAGGGATCGGTGCTGGGGCCGATTCTGTTCAATATATTTATGACTGACATTACCAAAGGGATAGAAGGTAAAATTTGGCTTTTTGCGGATGATACTAAGATTTGTAATAGAGTGGACACCCGGGAGGGAGTGGAAAACATGAAAAAGGATCTGCGGAAGCAAACAAACCTTTTCCGTAGATGGGAAGGTGGTAGAACTAGAGGATATGAAATGAGATTGAAGGGGGGCAGGCTCAAGAAAAATGTCAGGAAGTACTTTTTCACAGAGAGAGTGGTGGATACTTGGAATGCCCTCCCGCGGGAGGTGGTGGAGATGAAAACGGTAATGGAATTCAAAAATGCGTGGGATAAACATAAAGGAATCCTGTTCAGAAGGAATGGATCCTCAGAAGCTTAGTGAAGATTTGGTGGCAGTGCCGGTGGTGGGAGGCGGGGCTAGTGCTGGGCATACTTCTACGGTCTGTGCCCTGAAAATGGAAGATACAAATCAAGGTCAGGTATACACATAAAGTAGCACATATGAGTTTGTCTTGTTGGGCAGATTGGATGGGACCGTACAGGTCTTTCTCTGCCGTCATCTACTATGTTACTATTATGTGTTAGGGGAATGAGGATGCCAGTTCTAGACATCCTCCCCCTTTCCTTTGCTGAAAAGCTTGCAGCCAAAATAACACCACTGCCACTGTGAGAGAATATAAAATCTAGTTTTAACAAGTACTTGATGCTTAACTTCTCTGGATGATACCATTATTTGATTGGCCTAAATGCAGAGTGCTTGAGTCATCCAACAGAATTGTTGCATAGAGATCTTGCAGTACTTCATGCTGTTGGGTATGCATCTTTGTATTGTGGCAGACACTTTTCTAATAGTGGAGGAGTGGCCTAGTGGTTAGAGCACTTTTCATTTTAGACTAAGATAATTTTTGGAATCTGATAATTTGGGCTTCCTTTGGCAAAGGCTGTGATGAAGATTTTGTAGATCATTTTTTTGTTTCAATCTTTTTATTCAAAAATTTATTCAAAAGGATAATATATCAGAGGCATTCCATTTCTGAGCAGAAACAGAGAAATAGAACAAACATCTCCCAGCAAAAATCCCTCCACCCAACCAGGCACCCTAGGGGGCACTGCAGTGGACTTCATAAAACGCTCCTAGGAACATAGCTCCCTTAGCTTGTATGCTGAGCCCCCCCCCCCAAAACCCACTACCCCCAACTGTACACCACTACCATAGCCCTTACGGGTGAAGGGGGCACCTAGATGTGGGTACAGTGGGTTTGTGGTGGGTTTTGGAGGGCTTGCTGTTTCCTCCACAAATGTAACAGATGGGGGGGCGGATAGGGATGGGTCCGCTTGTCTGAAGTGTACTCACCCACTAAAACTGCTCCAGGGACCTGCATGCTGTTGTCATGGACCTGAGTAATGACATTTTTAAAGATGTTTTTTGAGGGTGGGAGGGGGTTAGTGACCACTGGGGAAGTAACGGGAGATCATCCCTGATTCTCTCCGGTGGTCATCTGGTCATTTTGGGCACCTTTTTGTGCCTTATTCGTAAGAAAAACACGTCCAGGTGAAAACATCCAAGTGCTCGTCAGGGACGTCCTTTTTTTCGATTATGGGTCAAGGATGTCCAAGTGTTAGGCACAGCCAAGTCCTGCCTTCGCTACGCCTCCAACATGCCCTCTTGAACTTTGGCCATCTCTGCAACGGAGTGCAGTTGGGGACGACCAAAATCGGGTTTCGATTATACCGATTTGGACGTTTCTGTGAGAAGGACGTCAATCTTCTGATTTATGTTGAAAGATGGGCGTCCTTCTCTTTTGAAAATGAGCCCAAAAGACTCCTACCAGCATTCAATTGCATAAAGCATATATAAATAATCAAAAGTCTGTAGCTACAAACTGGTATTCATGATCTGTTCTGCTATTTCAAGAAAGTATTCCATCAACATGCTAATTAAAAACAAAACAATATTGCCATAATTTTCATAGTCTTACCAACTTTATCCTGATTGGCAAGGTAAGACCATATGGACAACATCCTATGAACAAGGACCAACAACACAACCATAAAACCCGATCATCTAACAGCCCAAAGCGAACTAACACCAAAATGAACACCGCCAAACTGTTCCTAACAATTTACTCCTTATCCTTAATTCACCACACACTAACCACCCCTCTCACAGATACCAACAATATACCCACAATACACAAGCTCAACAGACTATCCAGATACAATACATCTCACCAAAATAACAACCAAAACAATGGAAGAACTACTATACGCGGACAAAATCATAAGTACATAAGTAATGCCATACTGGGAAAAGACCAAAGGTCCATGGAGCCCAGCATCCTGTCCCCAACAGCGGCCAATCCAGGTCAAGGGCACCTGGCAAGCTACCCAAACATACAAACATTTTATACAAGTTATTCCCGAAATTGTGGATTTTTCCCAAGTCCATTTAGTAGTGGTCTATGGACTTGTCCTTTAGGAAACCGTCCAACCCCTTTTTAAACTCTGCCAAGCTAACCGCCTTCACTACGTTCTCCGGCAACAAATTCCAGAGTTTACTTACGCGTTGGGTGAAGAAACAATTTCTCCAATTTGTTTATCAATAGAAATCAAACAAAATAAAACATGGAAAAGAAAATAAGATGATACCTTTTTTATTGGACATAACTTAATACATTTCTTGATTAGCTTTCGAAGGTTGCCCTTCTTCCTCAGATCGGAAATAAGCAAATGTGCTAGCTTGTTTTAAATTTACTACACTGTAGTTTTAATGCATTCCCCCTAGTCCTAGTATTTTTGGAAAGTGTGAACAGACGCTTCACATCCACCTGTTCCACTCCACTCCAGTGGCGTACCAAGGGGGGGGGGGCGGTCTGCCCCGGGTGCCAGTGGGTGGGGGGTGCTCCGCTCCCGCCGCCTCCCGTGGCCGTTCCCGCGGCACCGCACATTAAAAAAAAATCGGCGAAGCAGCGTCGCAGGCAGCGCCTCGTGCCCTGCTTGAAATAAAAAATCAAATCTCCTTCCTTCTCCTCCTCGTCTTGACGTCGACTCGGGCCTTCCAATCAATTTGATTGGAAGGCCCTAGTCGACGTCAAGACGTCAAGACGAGAAGAAGGAAGGAGATTTGATTTTTTTTTTTCAAGCAGGGCACGAGGTGCTGCCTGCGACGCTGCTTCGCCGGTTTTGACTGGGGTGGGGAAGGAGAGGGGCGAAAGGGACTCGGGTGGGGGTGTTCAGAGGGGAGAAGGGGACTGGGGTGGGGGTCTCAGACAGGGGAGGAGAGAAGGGGACTGGGGTGGGGATCTCAGAGGGGAGAAGGGGAGGGGAGAAGGAGACGGGTGGGGGTGTTCAGAGGGGAGAAGGGGACTGGGGTGGGAGTCTCAGACAGGGGAGTGGAGAAGGGGACTGGGGTGGGGATCTCAGAGGGGAGAAGGGGAGGGGAGAAGGGGACTGGGCTGGGGGTGTTCAGAGGGGAGAAGGGGACTGGGGTGGGGGTCTCAGACAGGGGAGGGGAGAAGGGGACTGGGGTGGGGATCTCAGAGGGGAGAAGGGGACTGGGATGGGGATCTCAGACGGGAGGGGGAGGGGGAGGGGAGAAGGGGACTGGGGTGGGGATCTCAGACAGGGGAGGGGAGAAGGGGACTGGGGTGGGGTGTTCAGAGGGGAAAAGGGGAGAGGAGAAGGACTGGGGTGGGGATCTCAGACGGGAGGGGAGAAGGGGACTGAGGTGGGGGTGTTCAGAGGAGAGAAGGGGACTGGGGTGGGGGTCTCAGACAGGGGAGGGGAGAAGGGGACTGGGGTGGGGATCTCAGAGGGGAGAAGGGGAGGGGAGAAGGGGACTGGGGTGGGGGTGTTCAGAGGAGAGAAGGGGACTGGGGTGGGGGTCTCAGACAGGGGAGGGGAGAAGGGGACTGTGGTGGGGGTCTCAGACAGGAGAAGGGGAGGGGAGCAGGGGACTGGGGTGGGGGTGTTCAGAGGGGAGAAGGGGGCTGGAACTGGGGGCTGAAAAAAGGGGCAGGGAGAGAGAGGGGACAGATCCTAGATGGAAGGGGGAGCGAGAGGGAGGGCAGACCCTGGATGGATGGGAGAGGGAGGGCAAATGGTGGATTGAAGGGGCAGAGAGAAAGGGCAGGCAGTGGATGGAAGGGACGGCAGAGAGGGCAGACACTGGATGGCAGAGAGAGAGAGAGAGAGAGTGAGTGAAGACAGATGCTGGATGGAAGGAAGACGGTGAAAAGAAGATGAGGAAAGCAGAAACCAGAGACAACAAACTGTAAATAAAATATATATATATATATATATTTTTTGCTTTAGGATAAAGTATTGTAGATGTGTTAAATGTTTATAATAGAACATGTAAATAAGGTAATCTTTTTATTGGACTAATTTTAATACATTTTGACTAACTTTCGGAGAACAAAACCCCCTTCCTCAGGTCAGGATAGGATACTGTAACAGCACTATACTGTACTGACCCGAGGACGGAGGTTTTGGCCTCTGAAAGCTAAATGTATTAGTCCAATAAAATGGTATTATTTTACTTTCTATATTTGTTTTATTTCTATTTGTTAATTTGTAAAGTGGTGATTGGTACTTGTTAGTTTTTTTCAAATTTACATCTGCTGTCTTTATATTTTGCACGGTACTAGGGGACAGTTTCTGTTTCTGTGGTGTTGCATTGTATGCAGAGTCTGGCATCGGGGGTTCAGTTTAATTTTTGTCTAAATAGAAAGTTTATGATTACTTATTCTATAGTGGATTAGGGTGTATCTGTATTTGTGAAAAAGACATGGCTTTCGGTTGGCATTGACCGTGCAGGATCTACGATCTGTACTATTCTGTCTGGTTTCGTTTTACAATAGGTGAATTGATGTTCTAGTGCTCACTGTAGTGTTTAAGATGCTTTCCTTTTCCTTGTGTGACTCGTAGAAATGACTGCTTATGGTATGGTAGAATTGCTCTATAGGTCCTGAGTGTTTTGTATTCTCGGCATGCCTAGTACTGGATTTGGGGGGGGGGGGGGGGGTGTTAAAAAATGACCGGCCCCGGGTGTCAACTACCCTAGGTACGCCACTGCTCCACTCCACTCAAAATCAATACAAAGAAAAGAAAGGACACTACTACTATTACTACTACTATTTAGCATAGCGCTACAAACAACAAACCCATACTACAAGAGAACAGACAACTAACAAAAATCAACAAAACTTCGAACCTAGCTGACTCTTACCAAACAATTCAAGTGGAATACATAAACGCCAGATCAGTAGTCAACAAAACAACAATAATAACAGACTGGATCACGGCAGACAACCTCAACCTACTATTCATCAGTGAAACCTGGATCCACGATCATAAGGACCCCATAATTTTAGATCTATGCCCTCCAGTCTACAAAATCACTCACTGGACAAGAAAAGAAAAAAGAGGAGGAGGCATAGCACTAATCCATAGATCCCACTTCACCCTAGCAACAATAGCCGAGTCCATAATACCCCAACTTGAATTCGCCTCAGTTAGAATCCACCATACAACCTTGCTTGACCACCTAAACGTCTTGTCGTATAGACCACCAGGTAACTGGCATGAATGCCAGCCACACTTCATGGATTTCATATCAAATACCTGTGTATCTAACTCCAATCTACTTATAATAGGGGACATAAACCTACACCTAGAAGACCCTAACTCAACTAATGCACGTGAATGCAAGGATTTCCTCCAACTATGGGACCTCAACTGGCCAAATATGCAAGCAACCCATGTCAAAAGACACACACTCAACCTCATCACACACAAACTGTCCTCAGACTTAAACCTAATACTAACAGATACAAAATGGACAGACATACCATGGTCAGACCACTACAAATTAAACCTATCCCTACGATGGCAAAAAAAGGCTCATACCATAATCAAGAACGCACAACCTACACCACGAGAGGCCAAATTGACCCTGTAACATTCTGGCAACAGATCTACAAGAATGAATGGATAGCACAAACGGACTCGAAACACTATCTCCTAGATTGGGACAACAGATGCAGTAGCATATTAGACAAAATAGCACCACTAGAAACAAAAACCTCATGAAGACACAACTCGATACCATGGTTTAACGAAGAACTGAAAAAATTAAAAACACAAGTTAGGAGACTTGAACGAGCATGGAATAAAATAAAAGATGAATACACACTTAACGCATGGAAACAAATGCAAAGAAAATACAAATATGCAATAAGACAAACCAAAAGGTCACTACAAAACCAAAATAGGGCCAGACTTCAAAGACACGCATAAACCTTCCCAACTTGTGAACAAACTGCTAGATACCACACTGGTTACCACAACCAACACAGACACCCCATCAGCAAACAACCTTGCTAAATACTTCAACGAGAAAATTATAAAGCTACAAATCACATTACCACTTAATACCACTGACCACAAAAAAGTCATTGTCTGGACCCAATCCCTGATGAATATCCAGCAGACCGAATCTGGACAAACTTTGCTTTACTTATCGATGAAACCGTCACCCAAGCAATCAACAGGTTCGCCAAATCCCACTGCAAACTGGACATATGTCCCAACAACCTAATAAAATCCACCCAACGCTTCATAGCAGACCTCACATCACACCTAAACTACATGTTACAACATGGACACTTCCCTAAGGATAAAGGAAACATACTACTCACCCCAATACCTAAAGATTCAAAGAAAAAAAGCAAATGACATAACCAACTACCGGCCGGTAGCATCCATCCCTCTGGCAGTCAAACTAATGGAAAGTATGGTAACCAAGCAGCTTACCGACTACTTAAACAAATTCTCAAAACTACAGGAATCACAATCAGGATTTCGATCCAACCACAGCACCGAAACAGTACTAATCACTCTCCTAACCAAATTCAAACAAGCAATTGCAACTGGCAATAGTGTACTTCTCCTACAATTCAACATGTCCAGTGCGTTCGACATGGTAAACCATAAAATACTATTAAACATCCTAGAATACTTCGGGATTGGAGGAAGCGTACTCAATTGGATCAAAGGCTTCCTAACCGCAAGAACATACCAAGTGATATTAAATTCGAATACATCATCACCATGAAAACCAGAATGTGGAGTATCCCAAGGATCACTGCTTTCACTGACCCTTTTCAACCTAATGATGACACCTCTAGCCAAATCGCTATCCAACCAAGGCCTTAATCCTTACATCTACGCAGACGATGTCACGATCTACATCCCATTCAAAAATGATCTAACAGAAATCACAAATGAAATCAAACACAGCCTCCAAATAATGAACTCATGGGCGGATGCATTTCAACTAAAACTCAACGCAGAAAAAACACGTCTCATCCTCTCATCACAATATAACACGAACAAACCCACCACTATAAACACTCCAGACTACATCCTCCCTGTTTCAGATAGCCTGAAAATTCTCATACAATTGATCGAAATCTCACACTAGAAAATCATGCGAAAAACACAACAAAGAAAATGTTCCATTCAATGTGGAAACTCAAAAGAGTAAAACTTTTCTTCCCAAGGGAAATATTCCGCAGCCTGGTACAATCAATGGTGGTAAGCCACCTAGATTACTGCAATGCCATCTATGCCGGATGCAAAGAACAAATTATTAAGAAACTCCAAACTGCCCAAAACACAGCAGCCAGACTCATATTTGGAAAAACGAAACACGAAAGCGCCAAACCACTAAGAGAAAAACTATACTGGCTCCCACTTAAAGAACGTATTGTGTTCAAAATTTGCACCCTGGTTCATAAAATCATTCACAGCAAGGCTCCGGTCTACATGTCAGACCTCATAGACTTACCAACCAGGAACACAAACAGGTCAGCACGCACATTCCTGAATCTCCACTACCCCAGCTGCAAAGGACTAAAATATAAATCAACATATGCATCCAGCTTCTCCTACATAAGCACGCAACTATGGAATGCACTACCAAACGTCATAAAAACAATGCACGACCTAACAAACTTCTGAAAATCACTAAAAAACAACCTGTTGAAAAAGGCATACCACAATGATCCATCCTAAATACCAGACAACGAAACTTATACCAGAACTGGTCAAAACCGAACTCTCTATACTTCACTGCTTCATTTACTTTGTCACTAATGAACTTTAATGCAATATCACTTTATTTCTCATTCTGGAAATGAACTCTCTATACTTGACTGCTTAATTTACTCTGTCACTTATGAACTTTAATGCAATACCACTTTGTATTTCTCATTCCGGAAATGGCGATCTCCATTAAGGCATAATGTAAGCCACATTGAGCCTGCAAATAGGTGGGAAAATGTAGGATACAAATGCAACAAACAAATAAATAAATAAATAAATAAATAAAATTATTAGGAAAAAATGCAGTCCTATATTCTGGGCAGCCTGATCGGGCCCTTTTGTTGGGGGGGGGGGGGCTAATTTGTCAAGGGTTATATTGTGGGCAGGCCATTTTGACAGTGGCTGTTATGTCAGGGACTTTTATGTCAGGAGTTTTTTTTTTGTTTGGAGCTTTTTTGTGGGGGGGGGGGGAGGGGGGTATTTTGACCGGATACCAGGAGGAGAAATCAATAATGAATTTTTACTGTACTTTAAATTCACCTAATGCACTCCTCGATTTTAGCAGAACACTATCAAACACTGCCACCTAGTGTCTGTGGTACAGATTGGTTTGCTAAAGGTCCAGCTTAGCCGGGCAGCGCCGCCACGTCAGGACAAGGAAAGTCCTGGCAGCTGTATAAAACCCCAACTGTCATCTCCACCTCCTGCTAAGTGTTAACATTGCTAACCTAGGGAGATTCGTCACACTAGCGATTTCAGCTGTACTGTGCGCTGCGGTACCAGAGCCAGTACCGAGGCGAGAGCGGGAGGAGTAGAGGCTGTGGGAGGTTAGCTATGAAGCTTACAGGACGCGCCGCCTCTCCACGGGGGAAAGGGGCGTGGCGGCGGGGACTGATAGGAATAGGGAAGGATGGAGACTCTGTACCGCATCCCGTTTGCTGTGCTCGAGTGTCCCAACGTGAAGCTGAAGAAGCCGTCATGGCTGCACATGCCCTCTGCTATGACCGTGTACGCCATCGTGGTGGTGTCCTACTTCCTCATCACTGGCGGTGAGAGCCCGGGGTGGGGGAGAGAGGGAGGAAACAACAAATTATCCCGAGAAGGGGGAGCTGGGATTTCTCTGCTCCCCCCCCCCCCCCCCCGCTCCAGTTCTTCTCTGATGGAAGCGGGACATTCTTGGGGGGCATCTCGAATTGTTCCCCCCTAATCACACCGTATCTTCTTTGCTCTTTTTTTTCCCAATCTTTATTTTTGGTGATGGCCTCCTTCACCTAGAGTTTCTCCAGTGTTAGCCTGTGTGGGGTTATCTCCCTACTCCTGTGACCACATAGATGGCAACTGGGAAGTGGCTTGTGGTTGATATACCACTCTGCTTTGAAGCATTAACAGATCAGTACAATAACAATTAAAAAAAAGTTAAAAAGCAAAGAAAAGAACAGCATTCTGTAAACGGGGAAATTACACACAAAATATTAGTTAGTAGAACAGACAGGTGAGACAGCAACGACATCAAAGATACTGATAAGATTAAGAGATAAGAAAGAGTTGCTGAGATCAGTGAGTCCTAGGCAGAAATGGCCAACGCAAATTAGTTATACACTGTATGCCACACAATGTACTTCTTATGTAGAAGTTGAAGTACATTTTGTAGGCATGCAGCATGTAACTAATTTGGCGTGAAACTTTATACTTTTGGTATTATATCTGTTTGGCAGATTCTCTGAGGCATATGCTTTTGAGGACAAACATCCACTTCAGATGCATCTGCAGTGTTCTGTGGTCCTCAAAAACGTATACTTGTTGATCAGTTGTTTTCTAATGTGCCCCAGCTTTTTTGTTGTTTTTTCTTTTTTTTGCTGTTGTAGTCAAGCATAGTTGCCCCTGTGAACGCTTTTATAACAGAACATGAAATTAATTCTGATTCATGCTTCACGTTTGAAAATGTTATAATTAAATGTTTTTTCGGTTGTTTTTGCAACACAGGTTGACCAACCAAATTTAGGAGTCTTCTAGCAGAGCTGAAGTATAAATTATTATGAATTATTCTAATATCTTGTAAATATATCCTTCCCTTACTCTTACATCAAGGCAACAATACTTAAAAAGGATGGGTGTGTTCTTGCCTGCTAAACTCGGAACTCAAAGTGGTACTCGGCGTTAAGTTTTGACTGTTGGGGAATAGGTGCATTACTTTTAATGAGTTGGTGTTTTGAGACCATACAGCCTTTTTCTAGCTAAGACTGAAGTAAGTAACAAGAAAACTGACTTCTACAGTCTGTGCCCCAAAATTGGCAGGGAGAGACTAAGGGGATCATTTTCAAAACAGAAAAACATCCAAAAAGCACAAAGCAGTAGCCTAGTGGTTAGAGTGGTGGACTTTGGTCCTAGGGAACTGGGTTCGATTCCCACTGCAGGCACAGGCAGCTCCTTGTGACTCTGGGCAAGTCACTTAACCCTCCATTGCCCCAGGTACAAATAAGTACCTGCATATAATATGTAAGCCGCATTGTGGGGTACAAATGTAATTTAAAAAAATGAATTTTTTTTTCCAAAATGTCCAAACTGCTATTTTTTAAACCCATTTTAACACCTTTTTCTATGCAGTTCAGATCTACAGTGTATCCAAATCACAAGGGGGCATATTGGGAGCGGGATGTGGGCATTCCCAGATCTTGGACCTTTTTAGTCTAGACCTGTTTCAGTCATGACTAAGTCACAAAAAGGTGCCCTAAATAATCAGATGACCCTCCTTACTCTCCCAGTGGTCACTGACCCCCCCCCCCCTCCCATCCTCCCAAAGATGTGAAACAAACAGTACATACCAGCCGCTCTGAAAGCTTCAATTGTTATGGCCAGCCCTTTTAGAGCAACAAGCAGGTCCCTGGAATAGCCTAGAGGTTGATGCACTGCACTATAGAGAAGACTACCTAGGTCCATATACCACTCTAATTGTTACACTTATGGTGGAAAGAGTGAGCCCTCCATAACCCACCAAGAACCTATTGTACCCACCTGCAGGCGTAAAGGCTATTGTAGAGGTGTACAGTTGGGTACAGAAGGCTTTTGGTGGGCTCACTATACAATTTAAGAGGGTAACGGTAAGATGTATACCTGGGACCTTTTGTGTGAGATCCACTGCAGTGCCTCCTAGGGTGCCCCACTGCTCTGGGAAGTCTGTGGTGCCAGTCTACTAAGAATGCTGCCCCCCTTCCCCCAGCATCCCAGAATGGCTTGATCTTGTGCGTTTTTCCCTTGGATTTTTTTTTTTTTTTAAATAGTCACAAAGTAAAACACATGGAGCACAACACATCTAGGAAATGGCCATTTTTGAAACAAAAAGGTAAGACATTTTTTTCTAGTTCCAAAATGGCCATGTTTGCCAATTGATTTTTGGACGATTTCAGCAAAATGTCCAAAATCAGATTTAGACATCGTATCCAAAATGCCCCTTCACATATACTAGCCTTTAATCATGAATAAGTAGAACCTCTGCAGAGTCCCACTTTCAACTCTGGCCACCTTGTTGGGCAGGCTGGATGGCCCGTACAGGTCTTCTTCATCTGTTGACATTTACTATGTGACTGTGTTGGTTTCTTCTGTATGCTGTTAATAAGCAAAGAAAACTGAACTGGTTCCAGGTGTGCAGACAGATCTGGTTTTCAGGATACCCCCAATGAATGTTTGTTTTCAGGTTAATCTTCAAATATAACTAAGTTGTGTGTGGATCTGAAAGGTTCTAATAAAGAGCAGGCTGTCATTTTGTATATGAACACGATAGGCTTTTAGCATGAGACTTTTAAGTCATGGCTGTACTAATGTGTGCTTTTTGCTACTATTTACGTGTGTTGGTCTGCAGTTTGTTATGCTAATGTGTGTGTTTGCAGTCTTTCCCTTATAATATGCACTTCCATATCATCAAGCTGATCAATCCATAGACTGGTGGGTTGTGTCCATCTACCAGCAGGTGGAGATAGAGAGCAAACTTTTGCCTCCCTATATGTGGTCATGTGCTGCCGGAAACTCCTCAGTATGTTCTCTATCTCAGCAGGTGGTGGTCACACACAGCAGCAGCTCTGGCTAGGCCTCCAAGCCTAATCCTTAGGTTTTGTTGAGGCCTGGGGTTGAGGGCTCTTTTGAGCAAGTGCAAACCTGGTGGTGCCAGGTCCCTCCTTTTCTCCCCCCTCCCGCTGGCTCCGTTTAAAAAAAAAAAAAAAAAATATATATATTTTTAAACGTCTTTAAAGGCGTTTAATTCGACGTTTCTTTAAACGTTCATTGCAGCTACTCACTGGGACACCAGTTCGTTACAGCTCGGAGCGGCAAGCAGGTAATTTTACCTTTTTATAGCGGGCAGGGGGTTCCCCGATTCTTCTCCTCATGGCAATGGCGTCGGAGGGCGAGGGCGCAAAGGGTCGCTCCCCGGATCGCTGGAGCGCTTCTAGAGGGGATGCGGGGGTTTTACAACCTGATTCGCCCTTGATGGGTGATAGTTTAGTGACCGATGAATGTCCCGGTCGTTCCTCCGGCGTGGCGGTTTTTTCCCGCCATAAACGCCCATCCCCCGCTCCTCGCCTCCACCATCTTGGCCGGCCACGCGGCTCAGACGGCTTCTTCGGGGCCGCCCTTGAGGTTGGAGACATTAATGCCATGAACGCCCTTAATTTGGGCGACGGCACAAAAGCGGCTAAAGTTAAGCGCCGTTCTTCCCGCGCGGCTCCTTCACGGAGTTTCGCGCCGGACGCCATTTTGGATGCGCAGCATGTCTCTCCCCCGCTTTTGCGAGCGCCGGTTGAGAGTGCGTCTAGGGCTGTTGCCCAGGCTGCGGAAGTGCACAGTCTGGGGGGTTTCTCCCCCGAGTTTGTTTTGCTGCTGCATCAGGCTTTCCTCATGCAAAACGCTGCCCCTGCTCCCTCTTCTGATAAAGAGGTTGAGGTTCCCAGAGGTAAACGCCCTCGGGTTGATTTCCAGGCCTTGGAGGACTTTTGTCTCCTCCGATGTAGATGAGGGCAGCGTGTCTGAGGTCTCCCAACGATCCTTTGCGGATTCCTTGGAGGAGATAGATCCCCGCTCGGATGGAGCGGATGACCCCTCTGCAGCGCGGCTTTTTAGCCCAGAGGATTTGCCCAACCTGTTGTTACAGGCCATGGACACTTTGAAGATTTCCTCTCCGGAGGACGTCTCTCCCTCAGCCCCTGTTGGCTCTGCCATTATGCTGGGGACGAAGCGCCCGCCTAGAACCTTCCACGTGCATGATGCCATGCACACCTTAATTGCGGCTCAATGGGATGTCCCGGAAACGAGCCTTAAAGTGGCTAGGGCTATGCCCCGCCTCTATCCTTTGGCTGTGAGTGAACGTGAGGCCTATCTGTGGCCTACCGTGGATTCTTTAATCACTGCGGTGACTAAGAAAACGGCGTTGCCGGTGGAAGGTGGCACGGCCCTAAAGGACGCCCAAGACAGAAGATTGGAGGCGGCCTTAAGGTCGTCCTTTGAGGCAGCTGCTTTAAGTTTGCAGGCCTCAGTTTGCGGCTCCTATGTGGCCAGGGCGTGCCGGACTATGGTGCAGCGGGCTTCCCCCTCGGATCATTCCTTGAGGGCTGATTGGCCGGCCCTGGAATCGGGCTTAGCCTATTTGGCAGACTTGCTGTATGATGTCTGGAGAGCCTCAGCTAAAGGCATGGCTCAGACAGTCTCTGCGCGGCGGTGGCTTTGGCTGAAACATTGGTCTGCTGACCACGCCTCTAAATCCCGCCTGGCTAGATTGCCTTTTAAAGGCAAGCTGCTCTTTGGGGTCGAGCTGGACAAAATCGTGGCCGATCTCGGCACGTCTAAGGGCAAGAAATTACCAGAGGTCAGGGCTCGGGTTAGTACTCGTCCCGATACCTCCAGAGGACGGTTGCAGGAAGCCCATCGGTACCGCCCGGGCAAGTCGGGTTCCTCTGTCCCCTCTTCCTTCAAGAGGAATTTCTCCCCCAAGCAGCATTCCTTTCGCAGAGACCGCCGTCCCGGAGGTGCTCCCTCCGGTCCTCCCCCAGGGTCTCGTACCCAATGACGGGGCCTTGGTCCACGCCCCAGTGCAGATTGGAGGACGGCTGTCCTCGTTTCTGGGCGAGTGGACCACTATAACTTCAGACGCGTGGGTGCTGGAAGTCATCAGAGACGGCTACAAGCTAGAGTTCTGCCAACCCTTAAGAGACGGGTTTGTACTCTCTCCCTGCAAGTCTCCGGTCAAGCTGTGGTAGTGCAGCAGACCTTGGACAACCTGATCCGCCTGGGTGCGGTCGTTCCGGTGCCAAAAAATCAGATTGGCAAGGGACGTTACTCCATTTACTTTGTGGTTCCAAAGAAAGGAGGTTCTGTCCGGCCTATCCTCGACCTCAAAGGGGTCAATCGGGCCTGGAAAGTGAGGCACTTTCGCATGGAGACTCTCCGCTCTGTTATAGCGGCAGTGAAGGCAGGAGAGTTCTTGGCTTCCTTGGACATCAAGGAAGCGTACCTGCATATTCCCATCTGGCCTCCTCTCCAACGCTTTCTGCGTTTTTACAGTCCTGAGACGACACTTCCAGTTCAGAGCCCTCCCTTTCGGGTTGGCTACTGCTCCGCGGACCTTTTCCAAAGTAATGGGGGTCATAGCGGCCTTCCTGCTAAAGGAAGGAGTACAAGTCCATCCTTATCTGGACGACTGGTTGATCCGAGCCCCCTCTTATGCAGAGTGCGGCAAAGCTATGGACCGGGTAGTTGCTCTTTTGAGCTCCCTGGGATGGATCATCAACTGGAAGAAGAGCCAGCTGCGCCCGACTCAGTCCCTGGTGTATCTGGGAGTTCGATTCGACACCCAAGTGGGCAGAGTGTTCCTGCCAGACAATCGGATTGTCAAGCTTCAGGCTCAGGTGGACTAGTTCCTAGTAGCCTCTCCTATTCGGGCTTGGGACTACGTGCAGTTGTTGGGCTCTATGACGGCCACGATGGAAGTAGTGCCCTGGGCCAGGGCTCATATGAGACCACTACAGCTATCTCTGCTGCTGCGCTGGACTCCGATGTCGGAGGATTATGCTGTGCGCCTTCCCGTGGACCCAGCAGTGCGCAAGGCGCTGAGCGGGTGGACGCAGACAGACAAGTTGTCTGCAGGATTGCCTCTGGTGACCCCGGAGTGGATTGTCGTCACGACAGACGCCTCTTTGATGGGCTGGGGAGCCCACTGCTTGGGAAGGACAGCGCAGGGGCTCTAGTCTCCTGCAGAGACAAGTGGTCTATCAACCTCCTGGAACTCAGAGCCATTCGGTTGGTGTTATTGGAGTTCATCCCGGTACTGGTGTTGAAGCCTGTACGGGTCCTGTCGGACAATGCCACGGCTGTGGCCTATATCAACCGCCAGGGAGGTACCAAGAGCGCCCCTCTAGCCAAGGAGGCTATGAGTCTTTGCCAGTGGGCGGAAGCGAACCTGGAGCAGCTTTCAGCGGCCCACATTGCCGGAGTCATGAATGTCAAGGCGGACTTTCTCAGTCGCCATACCTTGGAGCCCGGAGAGTGGCAACTATCTGCTCAGGCGTTCTTGGACATCACGAAGCGCTGGGGCCAGCCGAGCCTAGATCTGATGGCGTCATCGGCCAATGGCCAAGTGCCGCGCTTTTTCAGCAGAGGACGGGACCCTCGATCCCTGGGAGTAGATGCTCTTCTCCAACAGTGGCCGACACAAGAGCTCCTCTATGTGTTCGCGCCCTGGCCCATGTTGGGCAGGGTGCTAGACCGGGTGGCAAAGCATCCCGGCAGGGTAATCCTGGTGGGTCCGGATTGGCCCAGACGTCCCTGGTATGCGGACTTGTTCAGGCTCTCAGTCGACGATCCTCTGCGGCTGTCAGTGGAGCAGGGCCTGTTACATCAGGGTCCCGTGGTGATGGAGGATCCCTCTCCCTTTGGTCTTACGGCCTGGCTATTGAGCGGCAGCGTCTGAGGAAGAAGGGCTTCTCAGACAAGGTCATCGCCACTATGCTGAGAGCGAGGAAGCGCTCTACTTCTACTGCTTACGCCAGGGTTTGGCGTATCTTTGCAGCATGGTGTGAAGCAGGCTCACTTTCTCCCTTCACTGCTCCAATTTCTTCAGTGTTGGCGTTCCTGCAAGAAGGTCTGGAGAAAGGCCTGTCGCTCAGTTCCCTTAAAGTCCAGGTAGCGGCTCTGGCTTGCTTCAGGGGCCGCCTGAAGGGTGCTTCCCTGGCTTCGCAGCCAGATGTGGTGCACTTTCTCAAGGGAGTTAATCACCTGCGCCCTCCTCTGCACTCAGTGGTGCCTGCGTGGAATCTCAACCTGGTGCTAAGAGCATTGCAGAAGCCGCCTTTGGAACCCTTGTCGAGGGCATCTCTGAAAGACCTGACGTTGAAAGCAGTCTTTTTGGTGGCTATCACTTCAGCCAGAAGAGTTTCCGAGCTCCAGGCGCTCTCATGTCGAGAGCCTTTTCTGCAGTTCACTGAGGCAGGAGTGACTATTCGCACAGTGCCTTCCTTCCTGCCCAAGATTGGTTCTCGCTTCCATGTGAATCAGCAGCTCTGTCTCCCTTCCTTTCGTAGGGAGGACTACCCAGAGGAGTACTCCGCTCTTGAATATCTGGATGTGAGACGAGTCATCATCAGATACTTGGAAGTGACCAATGATTTCCGGAAATCGGATCATCTGTTTGTCCTGTTTGCAGGTCCTCGTAAGGGTCTGCAGGCTGCTAAGCCTACAGTGGCAAGATGGGTCAAGGAAGCCATTGCAGCGGCTTATGTGGCCGCGGGGAAGGTGCCGCCTATCCAGCTGAAGGCTCACTCCACGAGAGCTCAGGCGGCCTCGATGGCAGAGGCCGGATCCGTCTCCTTGGAAGAGATATGCAAGGCGGCAACGTGGGCTTCGGCTCATACATTCTCCAAGCATTACCGTTTGACTGTGGCTGCACGGGCGGAGGCCCGGTTTGGAGCTTCAGTGTTGAGGTCAGGAATTTCTATGTCCCGCCCTGGGTGAGTACTGCTTCGGTACATCCCACCAGTCTATGGATTGATCAGCTTGATGATATGGAAGGTAAAATTATGTATAATCATACCTGATAATTTTCTTTCCATTAATCATAGCTGATCAATCCATAGCCCCTCCCAGATATCTGTACTGTTTATATTCTGGTTGAATTTTAGGTTCAAGTTTAGCCTTCAGTTACTTCAGGAGGACTTCGTGTTCAAGTTCTTCTTTCACTTGGATTCTTCAAGAGTTGAGACGAGTTTGTGTTACAGTGAGCTGCTGCATTCCTCTCCCCTCCGTTTTACGGGGCTGGATTGAGACATAAATTCCGCCGGCACTCCCTCCCGCTTCGTGCGGCTGTAGGGCAGCTTTGTACCCCTCCCGCTTCGGCGGTGTTAGGGTCAGTCAGCTCCTCCCGCGGTTGCGGTTGCAGGATAAGCCAGATCCCCCCGCATCGGCGGGTGTGGTGTCCCTCCCCCGCTCCGCGGGGATGAGCTGGACGGATTCCCCTCCCCCACTTGTGTGGGGATGAGCTGGGTTAATTCCCCTCCCCCGTTTCGGCGGTGGTGAGCTGGGCAGAGTGTCCCTTCGTGGGTGTAATTCTCTAAGTGCTGAGTCCTGCGGATGGAGCTTTGATATCGACATACTGAGGAGTTTCCGGCAGCACATGACCACATATAGGGAGGCAAAAGTTTGCTCTCTATCTCCACCTGCTGGTAGATGGACACAACCCACCAGTCTATGGATTGATCAGCTATGATTAATGGAAAGAAAATTATCAGGTATGATTATACATAATTTTACCTTTCATAGCTGTACACACTGCAGTAATGGCTACATTTACATGTGGGGATTAGTATCTCCTTGTGAACATTAAGGGCCCTGTTTACTAAGGTGTGCTAGTGTTTTTAGCACGTGCTAAAACTAGTGTGCACTAAATGCTAAATGGGTGTCTTTAGCGTATGCGAAAAATGTTAGCGCACCCTTAACGCTGCTTAGTAAACAGGGCCCTAAATATTTTGGTAAATACACTGGATTTTTAGTATTCTGATACCTGCTATAATATTTTATTGGGGGAGGGGGGTGCAAGGGAGGGCTGATAATGTAAGTTCTAAAGAGGTCAAGGTCCAATATTTTTCTAACATTGTTATATACATATGTTTTTATATACTTAGGAATCAATAGAGTTCCACCTGAGGCTTAAGACAAAAGCCATTGTACCATGGAGTGAATATCATACAAATATTAAAAGCTACACTCAAACAAGACGAATCTTAGCCACAAATATGGCTCATCAGAGCTTAAAAGCTAAAGACATAACTGTGGCATAGCTTTTATATATATCAAGTAGTTTTGAAAAATGCTTTACAACAGTGGTTCCCAAACCTGGGCCTGGAGGTACCCCAGCTAGTCAGGTTTTCAGGATACCCACAATGAATATTCATGAGAGAGATTTGCATGCACTGCCTCCACTTCATGCAAATCTCTCTCAAGAATATTCATTGTGGGTATCCTGAAAACCTGACTGGCTGGGGTGCCTTCAGGACCAGGTTTGGGAACCACTGCTTTACAAAATGAACATGCAGAAAGTACTTTGCTTCCCAAGGAGCAGGTTCAAGGAAGAAAGCTAAAGACCATCTAGTAGAGAGGAAAACGCCATATTCTTAGGTACGTCATAAGAATTGTTTTCCAGACTCAAGGCGAAATTCACTTAAGACAGTGGTATGTCTCCTCTGTTTGTAGCTATATGTACAGGGTTGTTTATGTTTATTCCACACTCAATATACCACCTTTCTGTAGATACTGTCAAAGCAGTTTGCATATACTATTTTTGCAGGTGCTTTTCTTTCCCTAATGGGCATCTCTTCATCTTGTTTTCCATGGCATGTGGTATGATCTTTGAGTTCTGCTGTTTTTGCTCTGTAGGTATCATTTATGATGTGATTGTGGAGCCTCCCAGTGTTGGTTCTATGACAGATGAACATGGCCATCAGAGACCAGTGGCCTTCTTGGCCTACAGGTACTGTGAAAAGAGCTTAATTGTGCCAGAATGTTGTACTGTGGGGCACTATTCAGCAAAAAAGGGTATTTTGTGTAACCTTTCCTGTTCATTATGACTCAGTAGGCTCTTTGCACTATTAAGGATTGTGTGATACCTAAGGCAGTTTATGGTGATCTCACATACAGACTTCAGATCTTAACCTCTGAATGAATTGCATTTAAACTATTTTATTTAGAACATTTCTTTTAAATATAAAATGTGATTTTTTTTAATTATTCAGTTTTACGTTTGTTTAATTATGAGACGTCTTATGCAATCTACATTGGTAAATGCTGCTATTTTCGCATGTAGATTGCTAAGTGTACACATATGGCATAGAATCAAACTCTTCTGCTTAGGATGAAAAATGCAAGGTCTTCACTGAGCAGGAATTTAACTTTTGAAGTAAAGGTGATCAGGTCAGGTTCTGGATGCACTGGAGTGTAAACTTGTTGGGGAAGTAGATCTGAATTTGCTGTCCTTCATCCCAAGAATCTCAAAATCCAAATTCATTTCTTCTTATATGTTGCCTCCTGGGTTGTTCAAAGTATTTCTTTAACCAAACTTGGAATTTTGAAACTTTTTCAATTATTTTTGTTATAACTTGAGGCAGTACATGGGAAAAATATCCCAGTGTGGCATGGAAAGGCCTCCTAATGAACATTGTGAATACTTTATCACTTTGACACAATGTTAGCGCCTTCTTTTGCAAAGCATATAATTGTCCTTGTAAATTCTGTAAATGATGAGTTTGAGATCTTTGTATGCTGTATTAGCCATGTTCCAAAAAGTTGTGCTCTCTTCCACAGGGTGAATGGGCAGTACATTATGGAAGGCCTTGCCTCCAGTTTTCTCTTTACAATGGGAGGACTGGGCTTTATCATTCTGGACCGGTCAAATGCTCCAAATATTCCAAAGCTGAACAGATTCCTGCTGCTTTTCATTGGCTTCGTCAGTGTGTTATTGAGCTTCTTCATGGCCAGGGTTTTCATGCGCATGAAATTGCCGTAAGTCACTGGGATACTACCACTTCCATGCACTTTTTCTTCCCTTCTGTTCCCTTGCTGCTTGTCTTCTTATACTAGAAAGCAGTTGACCTTTTGTATGAGGATGTGCTAGAAAACAAGTCAGCAGTTTCATATGTAAAGCAAAATAAAACGAAACTGTAGGAATAGATCTTGAGAAAATATAGACATTAAGATTAAACAGTCATAAACGGGGCCTTGTTAGTAGTAGGATGTGATTTTTTTTTATTTTTTATTTTTTTTGCATTTATGGCATAATTAAATTCTTTGCTTTGTTTCTTATAATAGAAACTTCTATAAATCCTAATTAAAAAAAATCAAACAAACAGTGAACTTACATTGTGTTGTCACAAAGAAGTTTGTGACAACACAATGTAAGTTCACTGTTTGTTTTGGTTTGTGGTGGCGAAAGACAGCCATAGCAGTAAAGCTTGATTTTTGCATGTCTTGTCGGAGACATTTACTTTTCCCCTTTTAGTGATTTGTGAGGGACAAAGGTGTCATGCGTTTCAAAAGAAATGTATGGGATGTTGAATTGAGGCTACCTAGAATGTTGCACTTTCTTTTTGTTGGATGTGAAAATACTTCTCTTTCTTCTGCGCTTGACCTGATGCTGACACTCCTCTTCCTCTGCCTCCTCTGTTCTTCCTTTCAGTGATGGAGTGGATCATCAGCTCTCTCCCCTGATCCTCCACCTTTTAACACAAAACAGACCATCCAAATAACCTTGTAATACCCCCTCCATCAGCTATAACCCTACTTTGTTTATTTTCCTTTGCCTCTCTATCAGTTGTGGTTTTCTGCACTCACAATTCCACAGTCCTAAAATGTGCTATGTCTATGGTGTGGAGGGGGAGGAGGAGCTGTGCTCCGAGAACAAGGCAAACATGGAACAGGGAAAGTGCTAGCACTAGGAATATGGTGAGACGAAAGGAAATGAAGGCCACTAACACAGGGAGAAGCATCACTGTGGAAGAGGAGGAAAGGTGTGGAGAATATCACCAGAGACATGTGCAGGAGTATACAGGGTAGAAGGGAATCACCACAGTAAGTGGGGGTAGAAAAGTGTCAAGGGAGAGGGGAGGGGTGGTGAAAAGTATTCTCGGAGTACAAGCAGGCCATGGGGATTATTTTTAAAACACTTAGACTTACAAAGTTTCATAGGTTACTATGCAACTTTGTAAGTCTAAGTGCTTTGAAAATACGCCTCCATGTCATACATATGGGTGACGTCACCCAGTGTGGAACACCTTTATAGCGTATAACAGCTTTAAGCGCACATGCCAGCATCCCCACTGCATGCGTGTCCCACTCTAAAATGCACCCTAACATACTAAAGTAGACTCTAAAACACATTTTCTCTCTCTCTCTCTATCTCTATCTATATCTATATATAACCCTAACTGGTTTTAAAGGCTGCTCTATTGAAAAAACTGAGTGCTAATATTGTCTCATCTCCCACATTTTCTGTCACTAGCTAAGGGCGTGGGGGGGGGGGGGGTGGGCCTTTAATGTTGACAACTGTCCATTATGCTATAGAGTGGAGGAGTGGCCTAGTGGTAAGAGCACCGGTCTTGCAATCCAGAGGTGGCCGGTTCAAATCCCACTGCTGCTTCTTGTGATCTTGGGCAAGTCACTTAACCCTCCATTGCCTCAGGTACAAACTTAGATTGTGAGCCCTCCTGGGACAGAGAAATATCCAGTGTACCTGAATGTAGCTCACATTGAACTACTACTGAAAAAGGTGTGAGCAAAAATCTAAATAATAAATATAGCACAGATTGTCCTGCACTGCTCAGAAGTGATGCCAGAGGCCATGCATATCACTTCTGTGACATGCCTGTCATCTTGGCGGATCAGTTCTTCATCTGTGGGTTCAGTTCTAGTATTCTGTATAATTTCTTGACCATGTGGTGGAGCAGTAAAAGATTTATGAGGTGAAAAAGTGTCAAGTGTTAGACACTTGCCAACATTTTAAGGAGCTGGGGAAATTTTAAAACAAAAGGGGATTAATTTTTTTTTTTTTTTGTGCTGGTTGTATTTAGTTGCTCAAGTGATCAGTCATGTGATTATTCAAACTTGGTAAAAACAAAAGAAACAGTTCATATCAGTTTTGACAACACAGAGGAAAATGCCGCATAACTTTGTACATTCAAGATCTGCACAATTGTACACATGGAGACGCCCCAACATGCATGCTAAACCTTGTGGACCTGCCCCCCAGAAATGCCAAAAGATCATCCCGAAAATTTCTTAATCTACACTACCCCAGCTGTAAAGGCCTAAAATACAAGCTTACACATGCGACTTCCTTCTCCTACATGAGCACACAGATGTGGAATGCACTACCAGCTGACCTGAAGTCAATCGATGAAATATCCAACTTTCGTAAAGTTCTGAAGATGTATCTCTTCAACAAGGCCTACAAAGAGAACCCTTAGCTTAAATATACCACCTCACCAACCCAGCCCAGTCTGAAAGTCATCTTTCAATATCTATTTTCCTAAAACTTGTTTCTTATCCTTAATCTCTTTATATCACCAATTGTATCTAATAACCTTGATTGGCTATGCCAAAACAAATCTCTGTACCAGCTCATTGTATTACACTTATCTCTTTATATTACCAATTGTATCTGATAACTTGGAATGGCAATGCCAAAGCAAATCTCTGTAAGCCACATTGAGCCTGCAAATAGGTGGGAAAATGTGGGATACAAATGCAGTAAATAAATAAATACTGCTGTCTTTGGCATATTTGCAAAAGGCCTTTTCTAATATTCTTCTGCAATTTCATAATCCGTTCACATTGTAACATTTGTGACTAGTTTGTGAGACGAAACATCTATCATGCTCTCCTACTATTGTCTTCAAATTGTAATGTGCCTGCCATTGATTTCTGTGATTTGGATTTTTATCCTGCTGTAAATTCAGTGCCTGACTTTTATTTGCCTTTTTAAAATCACATTCCTTTTATCTTGTAGGGGTTATCTCATGGGTTAAGGAGCATCAAATAGGTTTGCTGGCATGACACAGATTTGCTGCAGTACATGAACAGTCAATTAAGAGTTACAAGAAGAATCACAACATAGACCTGAACAGATTCAGATGAGGAAATAAACTGATTCCAGTGGTGACCATCAAAAACCCAAATCTTTAATAAGACTATTTTTTTAAACCTTGATACAGTTTCTGTCTCTTGATTAAATAAAGTATGGTTTTTGTTACTGAACCATGATTGTTTTCTGCTTCTGCTATTACTATTTGGTTCCGAGCAGCAGGCTTAGATTTGGATTTTACTTTGTTTGTTGCCTTTTCCAATTCCGAACTTAAGGCAAGTTACAGTCGGGTACACAAGCTATTTTTCCATCAACAAGCAGGATTGAGTCAGGCACACAAATGGTTCCATTACACTTCAAGAACAGCTCTCCCATACTCCAAAATAGTGTGCAGAGTTCTGAGCATGTTTGGTCTTCCATGTGTAGCAGTTTTGTTTTTCTGCTCTGCTGAATGGACATAAAAACAAAGCGCTCCCAAGTATGAAGAGATTTTTCTTTGTGGTTATGTGATGGTTTTTTACATGTTAGGTTTTAATTGATTTTTTTTTTTTTGGCATGTCTTCAGCTGGGCTCTCCTGTAGTGCAGGCAGAGCTGAACAGCCAAAATACCCAGAATGGTGATACTCAACCCATCTGCTTGGGGGGGCCAACCATGACCATATAATATGTGAACATTTATACTTCCTGTCTTCCCAGACACTCGGACCATCACACTTCACAGGTATCAAGACAAAATGGACAGTATAGGGTAAATTCAAGAAATGGTGCTGAAATTTAGTCAAGTTCGGTAACTACAGTGCTGAATGGAACTGCTGTTGTAGAATATTAGCATAAATCCACATTGTTGTGCCTTAAGTACTGGCAATTAGGAGCCTAAATGACTGTATTCTGTAAGATCGGGCCTAATTGCTTGACATGTTGTTGCCCCCACCCATGCCCCCTTTGGAGTTGTGCACCGTAGAAGTTAGGCACACTGTTTATAAAATACTGGTGTAAGGTATGCTCATACTTATAAATTATTGCTAATTAGTGCTTCTGAAGGCAGTTATTGATAATTATCACCAATTAAGTCCAAATTTAGCACTAATCAAATGTTAGCCTGTGCAACACCTAGGAAAATGGGCACCTTTTTTGGTGGTGGGGGGGGGGGAGGGATGAAAGGAAATGTTCTTATTTTTAAAGTAATATTTGAACATCAAGGGAATAATTCTACATAGGGTACCATAAGTTAAGCTCAAAGACGGCAGATAACAGTAGGTAACTCTCAACCTACCTACCTCCCAATGCACATTTCCTTCTGCACCCAATTCCTCCTATGTTCAATTTACTTATCCGTTAACCCTGTTAATATTGCATTTACTACAAACTTTATATTCTTCTTACGACTTTGTAATTCTTTATATTGTTACTATGTAAGCCGCATTGAGCCTGCCATGTGTGGGAAAGCATGGGGTACAAATGTAATAAATAAATAAATAAAACTGCCAAAATGGGAGCAAAATGGCAGGTGCAAAGTGCACTTTGGCACTTTTCTTCAAGTAGGCACTTAAGTGTTCTCGCTTGTGGGGGGTTCACCTGGCCGGGGCATGGACATTCTCCCTATTCCTGTGCACACCTTTATAGAATATCCACCTTTATGCGCGCACTGCTGCATTTAGGTACAACCATTTACAGCAGCCATAGACATGGCATAAGAGGTTGCACCTCCAGTTGGGCGCTTAACTGGGTACATACGCTAGTATTCTATCACAGGTTTGGTACACAAACATGTCATTATAGAATACTAGCTAAGCACCCAAATTTTGGGCACCTAAGTTTTTTAGTCCCTTAGTGAATTGGCCCCGAAGGCGCTTTTCCATTTTTGAACAAAGAGAACAATAGCCCATGAGGCTTTAAAAAAAGCAGAAAGATCCAGGCTGTCTGAAATCATTAACTAGAGAACCCCTCCTCATCAGCTATAAGGCATAGCTGATGTATGTTTGTTTATTAAAGTTTGCTATGCTGCCCCATCTATAATATGTTATGTTATGGGCCTAGACATGACATATGACATGTTATGTCACCCTGGCCAGGATTAGATCTTAAAGAGCACAAAGACAGAAGCACAAGGGGCCATCAAGGAAAGAGACAGCAACTCAAATTTTATTCAGCAGATCTGACACAGTTAGTGTTTCGGCAAAACTGCCTATGTCAGGGGTCTAAACAGTAAACGAACAACCCCCCCCCCCCCCCCCCATAAATACACTTAAACCATTATACAGTGTCTAATATACATAGGGTTCAAAGAAAAAAAACCATAAATACAATGAATCATAAAAAGAATAAAAACAAAAAGGTAAAATAATAAAACATAATTTAAAAATTAAACCATACTAAATTATAAGGATTAGATCTTAGATATCTGCTGAAAAGACTCATCGGGGAGTTTGTTTTCCTATGAACTATTTATCAAGTTATAATCTAGAATGGGGGACATTTTAAATACATAGACTTTGCTTTAGCCAAGTTCTGCAGTGCCTCAAGGTTATTGTGAGCTAACAGACTGTCAATTGCAGTGAACCCTGCAGCCTGAACCATTGCTGTTTAGTTACTCGAATAATAACTCTTCAATCCCTCTAGTATCAACCTGGTCCCTCTCTGTTTAGAAAATGAATATAATATGAGAAATAGAACCTATTATGTTAGTCTGTCAGCCACACCTTTAAACTGAAGAGGTTTCTCATGTGTTGCTTGATAAAAAGTCATGACCCCATCCACTGTTATCCTGACATTTTGTTTTTCTTACCACCTGTATTGTCTAGGATTCAGAACATTCTCCACCACAGTATGTCTCTGTATGATGCTTTGGTTAATATTCTTCCACCTTGCCAATGTCCTATTGCTCGTCAGTGTATGACAGGACTTCTGCAGGTGAAATCAAGTGCTATGGGACCACAATGTTGTTCATATATAGTTCATGAATCTGAGAGAAGCAATCTCTTGGATTAAAAGGTAACTGTCACCTGGAAAGTGCTCTTTCTGTTAGCAGTAATTTCATCTAGAAGAATAAGAGAACTTTTATTTAAATCATTTATTTATAATTTTTCATTTTACAAGGGTCACTTGCAAACAGTAATACAGAGATGATTGCACATTAATACAATATAAGAAGAAAACAATCCCAACTAGATATATGAATTATATACAATCTTTCTCTTTCTTAAACCACAAAGTGAAGAAAAATAGGGAGAGTGAAATAAGACAAGGAGATCAATTAAACAGTAAACAAAAAAAAAGAAAACATGGTATTAACTTGATTATCCCCAGATATTACTCATCTAATACATTATTCCACATTGATCATCTGGTTGGCTTCCTCAAGACCAAATGTGGCGTATAGTCAATTCATTTCATTGAGAACATACTTATTGTCCAGGTTTTAGTTAGAAATAATACATCTGATTACATTCTCTCTCTTTTAAAAACCAGAAATTATTTAACGATACATATACTCAAGTCTATAATTCAAATCCCACTGATTAAAGCAATCCCAATTTTCACAGGCTTCACTCCTTTCGAAGTAATAATTAAGGAAATATTTCTGAGGAAAACTTTAGGAGTCATACCTGGAACTCTGGGGAAAAACAATAATCTCGACATTAATCATCCACAAAATCATCCACATTATTCAAAGTTTCTGGTCCATTATCATTTTCAAGATCATAACCACTTCTTGCTTGTACAGAACTTCATCTCTCATATCAATTTTTTTCACTCTCAGAGGGTTCAGTCAAATTGTCCATGCAACTCTCCAATAAGATCATATCTGAAACAAAGTTATTTACTACCGCCGTTAGGTCCCGAAGCGCCTTCCAGATGGTATTCAATGTAACCTCCACGGAAGCCAAAAAAACTCCAAGATGATTTCTGTTGAGGTGTTTAGGAGTGGTTCCGCCGATTCGGGTTCTGCTGTAGACGTCCTCCATTTCAGCATATGCCTCTAACTCACTCCTCCACTCCTTTGGACATGGTGGTTGAATAATTCGGGAGCGATGGAGTTGTTTTTCCAGGTCCAAGAGCGTCGATGCTCCTTCACCGGTGCTAATCAAAGGACTTGCCAACCCTTTCATCTGTGGGCAGTTTGATGCACAGCGGTCCCGCACTTGCTGCTCAGGGGACAAAACGCTGGCCATCAGCGGCTGACCGCCGGTTGTTCCCTTCCTCTCAGTTAAGGAAAATGCAATTGCAGAGAGGAAATTTACATAAAGAAGACAGAACCTCGGGGGGCAGCTGGGCCGTTGGGCATACGAACTCCAGGTCACCATCTCACCACTCTCCCATTTTGGGACACTCTTTGGTTTCTCCTTAGAGGCCTGTCTGATATGGGTAGCCCTTCAGCATAGCCCTCTGAGTCATTGAAAGACAGAAGCCCCTCCACCACTACAAGGTGGTGTCCCTTCGGAGGGGATAAGAGAGCTTTTAGTCTTTAGTTACTCATGAGCCTTATGCTTAGTTTCATCATAATGGGAAAGTTCTTCAAACTTGACCTGAGTTTTTATTCAAAGTAGTAATACCTTTCCTTCTTAAGGAGGAAACAGTGCATCCTGTGTTTTGTCCAAAATCTTGTAATCCATGTGAGAAAGCCCTCTACTGTCTGGACTGTCAATGGCCTCTCAGTATCTCAAAAGCACAGAATGGGTCTGTGCAACTCTTTATCTCCTATGACCCAGCAGACCTGGCCTTCCACTCACCAAGTGAATTTTAACAAATGGCTAGCACCCTGTGTGGAAACCTGTTATGATCAAATAGGTGCTTCTCTACTAAAGTCAAATCTCATTAAATTGGAGCCATTGCAGATCTTTTCCAGTCTGCTTTGCTGGATGTTCTGTAAAGCATGTTAGACCTTTTATCTAGTACTACTCCTTCAACCAGTCCACAATAAAAGACAGCAGGCCAGATAGTCAAAATAATTTAAATGGATAGGAGAGGCTCCTGGTTGTTTAAATCACCTGTTTGGTGCTAACCGGGCATTTTCAGCAAAACGTAACTGCATAATGCTGCTGAAAATGGTCGGTTATCGCTTGAGCTGAAATGGCTATTTTGGGTGCATTCCAGAGTTGGAGTTGGCACTTAGGCAGTTAAGATAACCACATAATTAGGACAGCATAAAAGTCAGTCCTATCTTTATGTGGTTCTTCATAGCCATTTAACTGCTGAATCTTGTACTTCACCAGCTGTATTTTAGCCGGCTCCCTAAACCCAGAAATTCAACGCCGGAGCCTAGACATGGCCAAGCATTGAATTTCCGGGTTTAACGCTGGCAGCCTAAGTCTGAATATCAGGCCTAGTGTGTTTGAAGTGTGCTGCCCTGGCTGTCAGAGGTTGTGTCTCCAAATGGGTTAGTTGAAGACACTGTCCCTGACAGATGCTGATGATATTACTGAAGACAGCCGTTAACTGAAATGGTGAATAAGCTGTCACTTAAGTTTGAGGCTTTTTTTTTTCTCCATCTTTTTTTTTTGTTATTAACTGTGTGGATTTCCAGTGTGGTGCTGTCTACAAGAAACTGGCCAGATTTTTTGATAACTTTGGTGTTAGTTTTTCACGTACCATGACAGTAATGAACCTCACTCCTCTCAGTCTCTGAAATGTGCCTTCCCCTATCGGACCGACCGTTCACTTGTCTATTAGATTGTAAGCTCTTTGAGCAGGGACTGTCTCTCTTTGTTAAATTGTACAGCGCTGCGTAACCCTAGTAGCGCTCTAGAAATGTTAAGTAGTAGTAGTAGTAAATGTGCTTTTAATACTCGCTGTAGTACTTGCCAAAATAAGCTTCCTCCTAGAGTTCACAAGATGTTACATGTGATTTTGCAACTCCTTGCACCTTTCTGATGTGCAGGTTGCTCCTGAACAAGGATCAGTACTTAAACAGATAAACAGGCTTGAGCTTGGCAGTCACCTACTTGTGTGCCTGATTTAATTGTGTATGTTAGTGGCAAAAAACACTGTAGTTTACCGATTAATGAATGTTTTCTGTAGACAGCAAGATGGATTAAGTACACAGTGCCCATCTGACTGATGTTGCATTTATTCTTGGAACTGTGAAACTAACTGAAGCTCAGGTGATTGCTGTGCATGCTCAGAACTTTTCATTAATTTCTAAGCTCTGGAAGAGCTGCTCCATCCCCAAGGAATGCAATGGTCAGACACACAAGTGCATAACATCAATCATTTTGTCTAAAGATATTACAGGCAAGCAATACTGTTACGTGCCCAGTGACCTCAGAACCTAAGTAGTACCTGAGGCAATGCAGGTGCAGGGACTTGTCCAAAGTTACAGGCAGCATCAATGGGGGGAAACTGGATTTAAACCCTGAGTTCCTGGTTCTCGGTTTGCCTCTCCCCTACTCAGTTGTAAAATTCACAAACAGTGTTTTGGTGGAGGTGTACTTTGTACTTATGAAGGCCTGAACCAAGCAGTTTCAGTGCTGCTAAGTATCTAATATCTAAGAATTAATGTACAGACGATGAGAAGTGGAAATTTCTCTTTTTTCTGTAAATTACAATGATATTAAGCAGGCCAGGTGGAGCAAGTACCCCCACCTGTTCCCCCACCTTCCTCTGACCAAGCAAGTGAAAGACAATCCATTTGCTGTTTACATGAGTGTGTTTATTAGCCTTTGAGAGACTTTTAGGATGCAGATCAAAGGAAGTTCCAGGTGTAGGGGGCAGGGCTGACAGAGGAGAGAGAGATAGAAGTCCTAGTAGTGCTGACCCTGATTAGAGACTCTGGAGGGCGGCAGGAAAGGCACAAACAAGTGCTATATATACACAAAGAGATTTCAAGCTTATGTCATTTCAACACCTTTGTGTTGGCTGTTAATGTCAAGCATACGCCTACATAATTTTCTATATCATAATGCTACTAGCAAGGGCTGCCAGTGTTATAGTGTACATCAAAAAGCTGGAAGTTCTGGTTTAGATCTCACACCCCACCAAAGGCTGACCAAAACCGAATCTGCAGCCAAAATTCACTGACAGCCGAAGCTGGCCAGGACCTAACCCTCAAACAGCACCCACTCCCTCTCCTTGCAACGAGATAGGCCTCCCCCACCACCACCACTACCACTCCTACCTTAAATACTGGTGGTCTAGTGTCCTAACTGGAGCAGGAGTGATCTTTGCTGTCTCCGCTGTCAAAGTAGCTGCTGAGACTTTCAATGGCAATCTCAGAAGATTGCTGCTGAAGGGCACTGTAGCCAGCATAGGCAAAAGCGATTCATAATCACATTCCTGCCTACGCCAGCTCCGATCTCAAAAGAAGCTAGCAAAAGAATCTGTTGGACTGCTAGATGATTGAGGGGTAAAAGGGGCAATCAGGGAAGACAAAGCCATAGCGGAGAAATTAAATAAATTCTTTGCTTCAGTCTTCACCGAGGAAGATTTGGTAGAGATACCAGTGCCAGAAGTGGTATTCAAAGTTGATGAGTCAGAGAAACTGAATGAAATCTCTGTAAATCTGGAACATGTAATGACGCAGTTTGACAAACTGGAGAGTAGCAAATCATCTAGACCAGATGGTATTCATCTAAGAGTACTGAGAGAATTGAAAAATGAACTTGCAGAGCTATTGTTAGTAATATGTAATTTATCTTTAAAATCAAGCATGGTACTGGAAGATTGGAGGGTGGCCAATGTAATGCTGATTTTTAAAAAAGGATCTAGAGGTGATCCAGGAAATTATAGACCGGTGAGCCTGTCGGTGCTGGGCAAAATGGTAGAGACTATTATGAAGAACAAAATTACAGAGCCTATTCAAGAGCATGGATTAATGAGACAAAGCCAACTTGGTTTTAGTGAAGGGAAATCTTGCCTCACCAATCTACTACAATTCTTTTAAGGGATGAACAAATGTGGATAAAGGTGAGCTGGTTGATATTGTATATCTGGATTTTCAAAAGGCATTTGACAAAGTACCTCATGAAAGACTCCAGAGAAAATTGGAGAGTCATAGGATAGGAGGTAACAGAGAGTAGGGTTAAATGGTCAGTATTCTCAATGGAGATGGGTAGATAGTAGGGTTCTGCAGGGGTCTGTGCTGGAACCGCTGCTTTTTAACATATTTATAAATGATCTGGAAATGGGAGTAACTAGCAAGGTAATTAAATTTGCTGATGACACACAGTAAGTTGTTAAATTGTGAGCAACTGCAAAGTGATGCATGTGGGAAAGAGGAACACAAATTATAGCTATGTGATACAAGGTTCCATATTAGGAGTCACCGACCAGGAAAGGGATCTAGGTGTCGTCAATCATATGTTGAAACCCTCTGCTCAGTGTGCCGTGATAGCTAAGAAAGCAAATAGAATATTAGGCATTATTAGGAAAGGAATGGAAAACAAAAGTGTGGATGTTATAATGCCTTTGTATTGCTCCATGGTGCGACTACACCTCATATATAGTGGAATTAGAAAAGGTACAGAGAAAGGCAATGACAATGATAAAGGGGATGGGATGACTTCCCTATGAGGAAAGGCTAAAGCGGCAAGGGCTCTTCAGCTTGGAGACAAGATGCCTGAGGGGAGATATGAAAGAGGTCTATAAAATAATGAATGGAGTGGAACAGGAAAACGTAAATCGCTTGTTTACTCTTTTCAAAAATACTTGGACTTGGGGTCATGCAATGAAGCTACAAAGTAGCAAATGTAAAACAAATTGGAGAAAATATTTCTTCACTCAGTGTGTAATTAAACTCTGGAATTCGTTGCCAGAGAATGTGGTAAAAGCAGTTAGCTTAGGTTATAAAAATGTTTGGATAACTTTCTAAAAGTAAAGTCCATAAGCCGTTATTAAGATGGACTTGGGGAAAATCCACTGCTTATATCTAGGATAAGCAGCATAAAATGTATGTACTGTTTTAGGATCTTGCCATGTACTTGTAACCTGGATTGGCCACTGTTGGAAACAGGATGCTGGCTTCATGGATCTTTAGTCTGTCTCAGTATGGCAGTGCTTATGTTCTTATGTTCAAATGGCTGTTACAACCTCCAGTGGCAGACTTTTTATTTTTTTGTTACATTTGTACCCTGTGCTTTCCCACTCATGGCAGGCTCAATGCGGCTTACAAATACAGGTACTTATTTGTACATGGGGCAATGGAGGGTTAAGTGACTTGCCCAGAGTCACAAGGAGCTGCCTGTGCCTGAAGTGGGAATTGAACTCAGTTCCCCAGGACCAGAGTCCACCACCCTAACCACTAGGCCACTCCCTCCTCCAACCCAAGGTAGGGGAGGTAGGGAGGGGGGCGGATTGACACTGGACCACCAGGGACCCTAGCCAATGCTGGGGGGGGGGGGGTTGGGAGGGCTGGAGACCCACTGGATCTCCAGCCCTCCCTGAACCTGGGGGGGATCATCGGGGGGGGGGGGGGAACATTGGGAGGGACCAGCGGTCCAGCGGACCCCCAGCCCCCCTGTCGCTGGCAGGTTTGCTTGTTGGGAGGAATGGGGGCCTGCCAGCATGCAAATGCATGCTGGACAGGGCTCACCATTCCTCCCCAATGATCTGCAAACCCTAACGCCAGCTCGGAGCTGGCATAGTGTTTGCCACGGCCAGCGACCCAATCTTTGGCCCGCTGGCCGCTGATCATTTGGGAGGAATACCTAATGCCATGTTTAACATGCATTTGCATGCTACTTGCGTTCAGAGCCCTCGAGTGCGTTGTTTCACGCGCTCGAGGGCTCTGATCATGGGGTGGTAGCAAACGCCGGTTCTAGTATGGCACTAACAGCCTCTAGCGCCGGTGTTTGCTTCTGTAAATTAGCCATTTGACCCATATTCATGAAGGCAGGGTATATTGTGATGTATATTTAATATGGCTATTATTTGTATTTAATTGCGTTGTCTGTGTAATAGTTAGCACTGTGTATTAGGACTGCTTCTCCTATAATTTGCAGTGTCCTGTAGTTGAGTCCTTGTGAGCTTTCCCTATTGGCTGTTAGATCTGAGCTAGGGCCAGCCTTCTCTTTCTGCCCCTGTATGGGAGAGCCTAGTTTTGCTAGCATGCTTTGTGATCAGCAGCTGTTCTAGGGCTGATCCTTCCTTAATCTACTGTAATTCCATCAAGATTTTTCACCATTTCCCCAAATCATTCCCCATTTATTTTCCCTGAGTTTCTCCCCCTTATTCTTTTTTGAGTGTTACAGCTTTTCCTTTAAGCTGGGCTGAGGTTCTGATTTCTCCTTGCAGACTCAAGTGCAGAAGGCAACAGTTCTTTTACAAGCAACTGAACTGTAAGAAGGATTTTATTTGTTTATTCTGAGTACTACAGTAAAGAAGATGTGCTTAAGAACTGAGAGTTTACTGGTAAAGCTTCTACCTGGGGATGGTTTAAACTGACTTTATAAGCTACATTATACTTTGCCTAGATCAGTACAATCATCAAGTACTTACAGTTCATGATAATCCCCAGTAGATGGTGCTAGTTTAATGCAGTTTGGAGTACTATATCCATTCTAGTGTTAGTGTATTTGCAGTAGATAGTTTATGGTTTATTTCAACTTAATATACCAACCTTCCTGTGGGCATCATGGTGCATCACCTTTGTCATGCACAGAGCCGCATTAGCTGAATCTGAAAACAGAAACCTTTTGGTTCCATTCACAATTTGACTTTAAAGGTGGAGACTTACATTTATTCTCTTTCATGCTCTGAAAATTTTTGTTATATATAAAGAGCTCGCTGAGGGCCACTTAACATAGTAACATAGTAGATGACGGCAGAGAAAGACCTGTACAGTTCATCCAGTCTGCCCAACAAGATAAACTCATATGTGCTACTTTATGTGTATACCTGACTTTGATTTGTATCTGCCATTTTCAGGGCACAGACCGTAGAAGTCTGCCCAGCACTAGCCCCACCTCCCAACCACTAGCCCCGCCTCTCACCACCGGCTCTGCCACCCAATCTCCACTAAACTTCTGAGGATCCATTCCTTCTGAACAGGATTCCTCTATGTTTATCCCACGCATTTTTGAATTCTGTTACCGTTTTCATCTCCACCACCTCCCGCAGGAGGGCATTCCAAGCAGGGGTGTATCTGAACTTCAACAGTAGGGGGGGCCAGAGCCGAGGAGAGGGGGCACATTTTAGCCCCCCCCCCGGCGGCACTGACCCCCCCCCCCCGCTGAAGACGACGACGACGACGCCACCACTCCCCCCCGCCCGACTACTTTAAACCCCCCCCCTCCTCCCGCCGTCGTGCCTCACCTCCCTTTGCTGGCGGGGGCTGGCCCGCCAGCCGAAGTCTCCGTCCTTCCTTCCGTCACTCTGCCATCATGCCTCACTTCCCTTTGCTGGCGGGGGACCCCAACCCCCGCCAGCTGAAGTCTCCGTCCTTCCTTCGTTTGGGTTTGGTGGTTTCTGACGTCCTGCACGCTGCACGTTGTATGTGCGTGCGTGCAGGACGTCAGAAACCACCAATCTCAAACAAAGGAAGGAAGGAAGGACGGAGACTTCGGCTGGCGGGGGTTGGGGTCCCCCGCCAGCAAAGGGAGGTGAGGTGCAACAGCGGAGTGACGGCAGGAGGAGAGGGGTTGAGAGTCTCATTGGTAAGGGGGTCCAGGGACAAATCTGCGGGGGCCAGGCCCCTGTGGCCCCATAGCAGATACGCCCCTGATTCCAAGTATCCACCACTCTCTCCGTGAAAAAATACTTCCTGACATCTTTCTTGAGTCTGCCCCCCTTCAATCTCATTTCATGCCCTCTAGTTCTACCGCCTTCCCATCTCTGGAAAAGGTTTGTTTGCGGATTAATACCTTTCAAATATTTGAATGTCTGTATCATATCACCCCTGTTTCTCCTTTCCTCCAGGGTATACATGTTCAGGTCCTCATATGTCTTGTAACACAAATCCATACCATTTTTGTAGCTTTTCTTTGCACCGCTTCAATTCTTTTTACAACCTTAGCAAGATAAGGCCTCCAAAACTGAACACAATACTCCAGGTGGGGCCTCATCAATGACTTATACAGGGGCATCAACACCTCCTTTCTTCTGCTGGTCACCCCTCTCTCTATACAGCCTAGCAACCTTCTAGCTACAGCCACTGCCTTGTCACACTGTTTCGTCACCTTCAGATCCTCAGATACTATCACCCCATGATCCCTCTCCCTGTCTGTACATATTTTACAAAGCTGCACTACTAATTCTCAGTGCGGCAAATGAGAGGAAGCCCATAGGAATTGAATGGGCTTCCTCTCATTTGCCGTGTGGGAATCACTAGGGTGGCTTTGTAAAAGAAGCCCTGAAAGCTTTAATGAGTTGCACAGCTCTGGACTGAGCAATACTCTCCAAACCCAGGGGTCCTTTTACTAAGCAGCAGTAAGCAGTTACATTTGCTTACCGGTGCAGGAAAATGCACTACCACAGGATATACTCAGGTGCCCCGTGGTAGTTTTGGCATCTGCACACACTTCCCATATATGTTTGGCATGTTCGGGGGTGGAGAGTTGGCGTGCCCAGCATGAATCAATTAACACAGGTACATTGCTGTACACCAACCGATTAGTAAATAAGTGTTGGTAAGGGCTTCCATTCTAATGCTCATGTGGGGAGGAGTGGCCTAGTGGTTAGATCATCTGTTTAGATATCCAGAGGTGCTGGGTTCAAATCCCACTGCTGCTCCTTGTGATCTTGGGCAAATCCAGGGCTTTTTTGGAGGGGGTACTGAGTACCAGCACCTTTTCCATAGTCTGCTAAAATTGACCCATGGTCCCCAAGTTTTAATGAAAGATCTCAGGCTCCACACACAAATTCTGCCTTGTCATAGATTCTGTGACTGGTTGCAGGGGGCCTGGCCATTGTGGGGTGGGTCCCTCAGTGATCACCGCACCCCTGAAGGGTGGTCTGGCATTTGAGTACCAGCACCTTTTTCACTAGAAAAAGCACACTGGGCAGGTCACTTAAACCTCCATTGCCTCAGGTACAAACTTAGATTGTGAACCCTCCAGGGACAGGGAAATACCCAGTGTACCTGAATGTTACTCACCTTCAGCTACTACTGAAAAAGTGTGAGCAAAATCTAAATGCCCTAACTGGGAAATTAGCACATGGCCATTAACTGAAGAAATGAAAATTGGCTATTTTATAGCCACGCTAAAAGTGGCCTCATGTGCAGGGAATCCCACCTTTTAGTGCACCTTAGTAAAAGGGCCACCCAATGTGGTACTTAAAATAAAGACTGATAAAGATATTAAACGATGCTTCTTTGTGATTAGAGAGAGTGTGTGTTTAATAAGCTTCTGCTGTATGATGGCTAAATTAATAGATTTTCTTTGTTATATCAATGCAAATTTATGTTGAAGCAAATATCTGTGGTTTCTTCTGTCATTTTTAGATTAAGTTTTCCCATTTCGTGTAGTAGTAAATGCTTTATTGGGGGAGGGGGGGGGGTGGGGGGGGGGGGAGGAAAGACTGTACTTTATTCTACTGTTGTTAGAAACCTACCTAAATTACTGGATGAACTTCAAGTAGTTAACAGTCTCCAAGTGGGGAAAGACAGAACTCAAACTAATTCTGCACAAAATGTAAGTTCCATATAATTGAGCCTTAACTGTAGTACAGTGGAACCCTGTTATAACGCGGTTTGAGATCCATAAAATATCATCGTGTTAAGTACAGGGTTGCGTTATATTGGGGTCAATGGAAAATGGACAGAAATGAATCAAAAATTGATTTGTTGCAAAAGATTTATTTGCTTTAACCGAGGCATTCACGCAGCATTGAACATTATGACTGAACGACTGGCACCGGGAGCAGCCAAAGCCGTGTTGAAAGAGTCCACCTGAGGTTGTTTTCAGACCAGCACAGACAGAACACATCCAGGGGTGGGCCCAGGCCCACCCCTGCAAAACTAGACATTGGCAGGAAAGGTTTTCAGGCAGGGAAAAGGATGGGCTCCTCCCCGGCGTAGCTAGACATTGGCTGGAATGAGTGTCATGCAGGGAAAGGGGTGGACTCCACCCCGGAGTAGCTAGACATTGGCTGGAGAGAAAATATACGTTTAAAATTGGAGGAGCGGCCTAGTGGTTAGGGTGGTGGACTTTGGTCCTGGGGAACTGAGGAACTGAGTTCAATTCCCACTTCAGGCACAGGCAGCTCCTTGTGACTCTGGACAAGTCACTTAACCCTCCATTGCCCCATGTAAGCCACATTGAGCCTGCCATGAGTGGGAAAGCGCGGGGTACAAATGTAACAAAAAAATAAATTATCAGGTTATAAGAGGATTCGCGTTATAACGGGGTACCATTGTATTATGATACATAAGAGTGAAAATTTGAGTATGATCCTGAGGTTTCTGCTTCTTCAGGCAGTCACGGCTGACAGGGCTTCAGAGGCAAGGCTTAAAGCATGTGGAAGAATTGACTGGATACCACAATAATGACTGCCCTTGGGTGCAGCCAACCACTAGGACCAGGTAGTAATCAAGGGCAGCAGCTTGTGGGGGTGCCAAAGAACTGCTGCAAGTTATGGAATAACAATAGAGTCTGGCAATCACACAAAGAATCTAATAAACAATAAATTATAAAAGAAACTATAGGGGATACTTTTACCAGCAGTGAGGGGTGGTGTTGGGGTGATCATGACTGTTGAGGTGGCCCAAAGGGCCTGAAAGTTAATTTGTGGAGCGTAAGGCTAAAAGTTTGCCTAGGGTGCCTAGTAAACTGCACCTGCTGGTAAAGTTGAAGAGTTTGAGAAGAGATTTCATTCTGCCCTCTTTTGCAGCAGATTAGCTGAGACTGACCAAAGAGAAAAGTGGATAAAAAAAAAGAAGAAGCAGAGTCACAGAACATGTTTGTGTATGTGATGCACAAAGGTTGGAAAAAGGTACATTATATTTTTGGTCAGGATTGCAGTTTGTGGTCTGTCTATTTTGAAGTGTGGAATATTTTCCATATCCTCTGGGAAAGAAGAGGGAGTCTGTCCATCACACAGGGTGACACAAAAAAAGCTAGTTTCAGACTATAGGCTAACAAGGTTCCAGAAGGAGTTATCCCCCTGACTGAGGATTGCCCATTTTAATAGTGCATGCAGAAAGGAAGGTGAAAAACCAAAAACAGTAAACAAAAGAGGTGAGCCCCACCTCAGCAGTAACAATAACAACAAAACCCATCTAAAGCACTTTCTGGAAGGTGAGAGTGAAAAAATGTAAAGGAGGAAAAAAAGGAATCATGAATAATTCTCCGCACTACTAGAAATCAGCGTGAATATGGCAGTTGTTTCTTATCATGAGTCCAAAAACCTCTATTTACTGTGCTCAGTGCTAATATCATTCAATGTGAAAATAGAATTTATCCCCCTGATATTCAAAATTAACATTTAAGTCAAACTGGCTATGTTGAGCAGTCCTGTCTTTGACCGCTAAAAAGTTAACTGGTTAGGGCCAAATATCATCATAGCCAGTTAACTTTTTAGTGGCCAAAATAAACCCGGATAATCAATGCTGGTTGCCGGAAATGGCTCGGCATTGAATATCCGGGTTTAAACCTGGCAGCAGACAGCAAACGCTCTGCCTGTTGCTGGCTGAATATCAGGCCCTGTTTATGTATTTATTTAGATTTGCACAATCACAACAGTATTTTGGCAATATACAATTCAGGGCATCTTAGCCAACAGAATATTATTACTATAACTTCCTGTACAACAGAACAGACATGACACAAAAAGGTAAGGGCTGGAGTAGGAAGACAGAGTTTCTGATAAGACTGCATCAAATATATATTAAAAATAAACAGAAAACATGAAGGAAGAAAACATACTGGGGTCAATATTCAGAAATGCAGTTAGCGCCTTGAAAACAGCATAACAATAAGTGGATATATATAATTGCTAATATTCAAAACCCAGGACATATTCGGATATGGTTTTGAATATACTCAGTTAGCTTGCCGGATAGACAGACGCATAAATGAGTCAGAGCCACATTGTTGAATATTGGATTTACTGGCTTAGAAACAGGTTAGTGTTGAAAGTATGTACTAAATACGGCTATGTAATTGCCGGTCAGCATTGAATATAGCATTGAGTAGTAAACGAACCAAGTCCCATTTGTTCCCACACTGATAAACACTGTCCACGTGTGACAGTGCAAAGTGGGTCATATACGGCGGTGGGCAGTGAGTCTCTCACCCACATACCTTGGTGCAGATGACATCATGCCCCGAGTCAGACAATCAATATTTATATATTTATGTGCTTCCCATACTGTAACTGGGTATATGCTGCCATATAAATGTTACTGTTGCCTTGATATCCGGGTGTATAGCATTGTATACCTGGTTGCATGGCATAATATAACAGGGTCAAACACAGCGAGGATGACAAAAAAACTGAACAGCAGAACCTAACATAGGTTACAATCCAATCTATTACTCAGGAACTTATATGCAATATCATAACGTATTCTTCTTTACCATGTATGTACGCACCTTATGCAATACCATTTGTAATTCTGTTAACCGGAAATGGCAACTGCCATTACGGCAAATGTAAGCCACATTGAGCCTGCAAATTGGTGGGAAAATGTGGGATACAAATGCTACAAAAAAAAAACAGGGCAAATAAGGGATAAGGGAATTACTTGAGGTGGGAATAATAAAACAGACATGGCTACTGAACAAATGAATAGGAGCTAGAAGTTAAAAGTAGCCTCAAAAAGGTGGGTATTTAGCCTAGATTTGAAGATGGCCAGAGCTGGAGCTTGACGTACTGACTCAGGAAGTCTATTCCAGGTGAATGGATAAAAGAAATGGAATATGGAGCTGGCAGTGCAGGAGAAGGGTACAGATAAGAGAGATTTACCCAATGAACGGAGTTCCCGGGGAGGTGTGTAGGGAGAGATAAGAGTGGAGAGGTACTGAGAAGCTGCAGAGTGAATGCACTGGAAGAGCATCAGGCCCTTGCAACAAGGCTCCTCACCCCTCCCCTCCCATCCCCTCCCCTATAGGCCCCTCTGGAAAAAGAACAGGAGCAATACCCACTTGCTCCTGCTCATTGCTACTGCAAAGCAGGGACGTAGCTACGTGGGGCCACAGGGGCCTGGGCCCCCATAGATTTGGCCCTGGACCTCCCTGCCAATGACCCTCTCGACCCCGCATCCCGCTGTCAACCCGCCATCAACCCGCCTTCTGCTACCTTTGCTGGCTGGGGACCCCAACCCCCGCCAGCCGAGGTCCTCTTCTTCCTTCGTTCTGTTTCTGAGTCTGACGTCCTGCAGGACGTCAGACTCAGAAACAGAACGAAGGAAGAAGAGGACCTCGGCTGGCGGGGGTTGGGGTCTCCTGCCAGCAAAGGTAGGCGGCGGTGGGGGAGGGGGAGGATTGGCGGCAGAAGGGGGGTCGAGAAGGTGGGGGGGGGGTCGAAGTTGTTGGTGGTGGTGGCGGGGGGGGGGGGGTCGGCAAAGGCGGGGGATGTCGGCAATGGTGGGGGGTCAGCTGTGCTGGGGGGGGGCTAAAATGTGCCCCCTCACCTCGGGCTCTGGATCCCCCCCCCCCACCGAAGTCTGGCTACGCCCCTGCTGCAAAGTCTAGGACCAAGGTACTGCAGGGGGGAGGGAGGGAGAAGGGATGATGGTCAGATGCTTCTCCTACTACTTCTCATTTCTATAGCAGTACTAGACCATACACAGTTCTGTACAAATTATATTCAGGTACTTTCTTTGTCCCTAGTAGGCTCACAATCCAAGCTTTTATACCTGTGGCAATGGATGGTTAAGTATCTTGCTTAGGATCACAAGGAGCTCTAGGGGGAATTGAACCCAGTTCCCCAGGATCTCAGTCAGCTGTACTAGCCATCAATCTAATCCCTCTTCTGGGGAGCAGGGGGAGGGAGAGAATTGGGATTGGAGTTGGGGGGGGGGGGGTAGCTGCTCTTCTGAGAGGGTGGACAGGGAGGAAGCTGGTGTTCTGATTCTCCTTCATAGGGGGGGATGGCTAGGGGGAGGGAGAATAGCAATGCTCTGCCAGGTGTGTCAGGTAGGAAGGTGATTTCAGGCCGCTATCTGGAAGTTATCCAAGCAGCAGCTGATATTCAATGCTGGTGGCCAGATTGCTGAGAAAAGATAGGACTGCTTTTTTATGCAATCTTATCTGCCCAGTTAGCTACTGAGGGCTAGATGCATCAACCAAACGTTAAAAAATCTAAATCGTAAAAGTGCTTAACGAATTTGAAACAATGAAGAATGCACAAAAAAAACCAGCTCAGAAATGTTCGGTGCGGTATTGAAAAGTACAATGTATCAAGCGTACGTTATCCCCGTCGTTAATTTGCTCCTTAAGCATGCGCAGAGCAGCCACAAACGTATTAAACCTACGTAGGTTGCTTACATCAGACTGGGGCGTGCGAGGGGGGATCCCGACCTGCAAGCCTTTTAGCTGTCTGATCTAGCAGAAGAGTGCAGTTGAAGATAACTCTAAAAAGAACGACCCTCGTAAATCCCCTTTTGTAACAAAAGACCCCTTTGCAGCTTGTTTACAGTACTGGGAAAATTGGCTTTAGGGGATAGGAGAGAGTGTTAATTTTCAAAGCTGTGGGAGAAGGGGAGAGACAGGATTTTTAAGCTGCAGGGAGAAGCAGTATGTTTTGTTTTGTAATGATGCAGGGGAAAGCGGAGAGCCACATGTTTGTGTTTGTATCTCACTTTTCTTTTTAAACATGCTGGCTTGGATTTTTATGGTGTAGGGGGCAGCGGGGAGATGATAGCTCAGGCCTTAATGACAGGTCTGAGCACATGTAAAATTTCTGACGGTAAATGATTCGTTGCAATCATCGGTATGGTTAGTGCATTCCGAATTGTCCACATTTCAATGGTAGTTTCTCCTTTGCATTCCGTTTTCGTTAGCTGCTTGCTTCGTAGGAAAAAGGCCTTTAATGCATGCAACGGTTAGGAATTTCCTTCGTTAAAGGGTTGTTAGAGGGTCGTTAAGGTTTAGTGCATCTAGCCCTGAGATACTTGAACTGAATATCACCGGTGCCTGGATAAGTGCTGGCTCCACCTAGACTCCACCCCTGCAATACCGGAAAGTGCAGGGGGTGTGAGTGATGATATTCAAAAGTACTATCTGGTTAAGTGCCCCTGAATATCAGTGGGTAGTTGAGCACAAGCAATTTAACCACCTAGTTAACATATCAGATCCTTAATGATTTAATTGACTGAAAAAACAGTCACACTCAACTTGTTAGGTGACCTCATATTAATTAAGTACATAAGTATTGCCACACTGGGACAGACCAAAGGTCCATCAAGTCCATTATCCTGTTTCCAACAGTGGCCAATCCAGGTCACAAGTACCTGGCAAGATCCCAAAAAAGTTCAATATATTTTATGCTGCTTATTCCAGAAATAAGCAGTGGATTTTCCCCAAGTCATTTTAATAACGGTCTGTGGACTTGTCTTTTAGGAAGCTGTCCAAACCTTTTTTAAACCCCGATAAGCTAACCACCTTTACCACAGTCTCTGGCAATGGATTCTAGAGTTTAATTACATGTTGAGTGAAGAAACATTTTCTCCGATTCGTTTTAAATTTACTACTTTGTAGCCCCCTAGTCCTAGTAAACAAATGATTCACGTCTATCCATTTCACTCCACTCATTATTTTATAGACATCTATCATATCTCCCCTCAACGGTCTCTTCTCCAAGCTGAAGAGCCCTAGACACTTCAGCCTTTCCTCATAGGGAAGTCATCCCATCCCCGTTATCATTTTTGTCGCCCTTCTCTGTACCTTTTCTAATTCCACTATATCTTTTTTGAGATGCGGTGACCAGAATTGAACACAGTATTCGAGATGTGGTTGCACCATGGACCAATAGAAAGGCATTATAATGTCTTCATTTTTGTTGTTCATTCCTTTCCTAATAATACCTAACATTCTATTTGCTTTCTTAGCACACTGAGCAGAGGGTTTCAACGTATCATCAATGATGACGCCTAGATCCCTTTCTTGGTCGGTGACTTCTAATGTGGAACCTTGCATTACATAGCTATAATTCTGGTTCCTCTTTCCCACATGCATCACTTTGCACTTGCTCACATTAAATGCTATCTGCCACTTAGACGCCCAGTCTCCCAGTCTCGAAAGTTCCTCTTGTAATTTTTCACAATCCTCTCGCATTTTAACAACTTTGTGTTATCAGCAAATTTAATTACCTCACTAGTTACTCCCATCTCTAGATAATTTATAAATATGTTAAAAAGCAGCGGTCCCAGCACAGACCCCTGGGGAATCCCACTATCTATCCTTCTCCATTGAGTCATTCATCTTTGTTAGCCAATGAGAAGTGGAATGTCATCTGAAATAAAACATTAGTAAAATAAATAAGATAAGTTATTTTTCAACCAAGAGATACCATGTGAGATAGTTCAAGCCTAGCTTTGAATGGTAAGTAAAACTGAAAGAAATCTTAGTAGAGATAGTTTTAAACTGAATAGAAACTTTTAGCCAGTGAATACAGAGTAAATCTTGTTTTAGCATTTTATGTCTCCAGGAAATTATTATGTTCTGAAGAAGCTGTTATTGTCTGATGTGTTGGCTTTAATTAGAAGATTTAAGGCCTAATTTTCTAACTTTCATTAACATGTTAATGCACGTTAATTTGCATTAACTGCATATTTGGGTAATATGCCCCATTAAGATTAATGGAGTTTGTACTCTTTAACATGCGTTAATGCGCTTTTAACATGTTAAAGGCATATGAGCAAATGAGACTCTCAGAAAGAAAGTTAAGTGGTTGTAAAGGTAATTCAAGATTCAGAATATACCTGCTTAATAGTGCAAAAGAAAAGTAAATGTACTGGTTTTCTGTCATTTTTTAGATTAACAATTTATCTACTTCAACCTTCAGTTCTAGCTTTCATCCAGCCCTTACCTACTACGTAGGTATCATCAGTCCATCTTAACAACACAACTGAGAAGTAGAACTATTTATGTAGACAAGCCCTGCTGCAAGATCCCTGACAGGAGTAGCCTAATGGTTGGTACAGTGGCCTGAGAACCTGGGAAACATGGTTCAATTCCTTCTACAGCTCCTTGTGACTCTGGGCAAGTCGTTTAACTCTCAGTTGCCTGAGGTACAAAATAAGTACCTGTACATAATATGTAATCCACTTTGATTGTGATGCAGTGATTAAACAAGGAAAAAAGAACATACAGTTCAGATGTGCTGGACATGAGTTTTTGCTATGCAAAACAGGAGTCGGCTGGGAGATTTCAGCAACACACTGAGTTCACACGGGTGAAATCTTAATAGAGTCACAATGGCTTGAAGGGATCATGCAACAGAAATACAGCATAAGCAGTTTCAGTTCACAGAGGAAACATGCTGCAGACTAACTTTTACAGACCCAATATAGAGAGAAATGGGGCGGGGGGCAACTTGCTCAGCATGTTTAGAGAACAAGGCAAGCCAGTAGATAGAGCCCCATAAGACACTGGGAACTGGACATGTGCACTGGAAGAGCCTATTACAGGCAACTACAAGACTACAGGGACTTATAGCCCTATTACACACACCCCATCACCTGCCTCCATACAAATGGGGAGTAACACTTCCCGTCTGGTATCGGTAGACACCACTATTTAATTTTCCAATCTATCAATATTATAAGCATGTAAAGTCAATAAATAAAGCTGGATCTTGAAGGATGACAACTCTTTGTCTCAACTTTCTGTCATCCAAGTGACTTCTCTCTTGTAGTCTTGCAGGAGCTGAAATGAAGGACAGCCCGTGGGAGGCAGGCCGGCTGAATCCCATGATCGTTGCTGAGCCCGAATATTCAATGCTGGGCCATTTCAGGTGACCAGCATATCCATTTTAAACTTAACCAGCCAAGTCAATCTTTAGTGCTGGCTGGTTAAGTTTATAGCAACCAAATTTTGGGGGTTCAATTTGGGGCATGGTTATGTATTAGTTTGTGATATTATTTTCTTGGGATCTGGCTTTTGAAGTAGTGGTTTTCTGTGGCTTTTTGGAGTTTTTATACTGCTGTTTTTCCAGTCTCAAGGGAGCCTGTGATGAGAAGTCCTATTAGGGCTGTTTGAATTGACTATAATTACACCCTGGATGGTTGAGTCTCATTTTATTGTTCATAAACTTTAGCATAAACTGTATATCATTCAGATCATGACAGGTTTCCCTTATAAAACATCTACATTACTGGTTGGCTCCTCTGACAGGTCATGAAAGAGTGTTGAGTGATATTTTATTTCAGCGTTAAGTTTTAGCTCTAGTTCTTATTCAGTTACAAAACATATAATTTTAATTCTTATTTTATTCTAGTTGTGATCACAATCTTAATTCTAGTTTTTATTCAGTTCTCTTCTGAAAATTTGATTCTTATTCCAGTCACAGATTCATGAAAAATAATTTTAGTTCCTGCAAAACAAACACAATCCCCCAGATATTCAAAAGCATTTAACCAGTCAGGATCGGTACCTGGCATTTAACTGGCTATCCATGAATTTTCAGCAGGACATGGCCGATCATGACTTGCTGAAAATTTGTGGTTAGCAGCGAGAAGCTAGCTAGTTATATTGCCTGATATAAGTGGCTATCTGCCATTTTTTAGCGTGAGTTTGGCAGCCATTTTTGGCCATGTCAATACCTGGAATATCCTTGGCCGGTTCAAACTTAACTGAGCAGTGCTGAATATCAGTTTGGCTGGTTATGTTGGAACCAGCCAAAAGTAAACCAGATATTGAATGTCAGAAACAGCCCACATTGAACATCTAGAGTAGACTCAGCACCAACTGTGGGAATTAGCCAGGCTAACTCCCACAGACTAAATATCAGGCCCAATAATTCTAGTTTTTATTCAGTCCTCTTCTGAAAATGTTAGTTCTTTTTCAGTTCTACAGTTCATGCATATATATGTGTAAAATATTTGTTCCCTTTAAGCCATTTCCATTAAGAAAAATTATTATTTGTGGTTCTTATTCGATTCTGGACAGTATATTTTCTATTCCTATTCAGTTTCTTTTTGAAAAAAAAAAATGCTACTTCTACTACTTGTGAACTAATGGTCAAAAATTTTCATTCTGATTCTTATTTTCTTTAACAAAAATATCCCTGGTATTAAGTCACTTGATGTGCTGTGACTGCTGTTAGCTGGGTGAAACCAGTTCTTTCAGACAGGCTGCCTGGCAAAGGTCAACAGACTGGGAGTGACTGTGCAGTCTGCCGGGAGCCATTTGGGATAAAGTGGGAAAGTTAAAATGGATCTCACCAACAGGTTGATAAACACTTTGTTGGCAGCTCTCAAAGTCATTCACATCCTATCTTAGAGGAGAAATGTAATGGAATAGGCACCGGCAGTCTATATTTACACATTAGAAACAAGCCAGCTGAAACTGTTTCCCTCATAGCTGCCCCTCCCTTACAATTTCTTGTAGGGATCAACACATCAGTATTTACAGATTACAACTCACACAATTTCTAGTAAACATATTTGTTTAAGATATAAAAATAGACGATGGTTTCCCCATTTCCCCTGTACTGTTTTTAAAGAAGGCCTTTATTCCAGAGCATAAATGATCCCATTCCAGGATTTTCTCCACACTGGGTTTCATATAATCAAAAGACAAATGTATCTATGCTGTTCAAGCACACTGAGGCGAGAACTCTCAGAGTCTCCATTGTGACATTGTTTTGCCTGAGCTTTCAGATAATGAAAACATTTTACAAAGCTTAGTGTTTTCATTCCAACCAGCAAATTGTCACGAGGAGCAGGCTGAGTCATGCCAGGCTTTATCCTGTCACATCTATGGACTTGTAGTCCCATTGGAGACCATGAAACTTCAAGTCCATTGATGCAATGAGTGCAAAAGTAATGTTTACTCAGCCTGTCTGGATTGATAGGGAGCTTGTTGGCAAACCAAATATAAGCAGAATTACAGAGCTGTCCAGTGGAAAACCCAGAGATATACAGTGATCCCTCTGCAATGATGAAGTTGTTCAGTTTTGCCTCTGATTGTCTCCTGGTCTGTTATGAACATAAGAATAGCCATACTGGGTCAGACCAATAGTCTATCTAGACCAGTATCCTGCTTCCAACCGTGGCCAATCCAGGTCACAAGTACCTGGCAGAAACCCAGATAGTAGCAACATTCCAAGCTACCAATCTCTGGGCAAGCTGTGGCTTCCCCATGTTTATCTCAATAGTAGACTATGGACCTTTCCTCCAGGAACTTTTCCAAACCTTTTTAAAACCCAGACACGCTAACCGCTGTCACCTCATCCTGTGGCAATGAGTTCCAGAGCTTAACTATTCTTTGAGTGAAAAAAATATTTCCTCCTATTTGTTTTAAAAGTAGATCCATTTAATTTCATTGTGTGTCCCCTGGTCTTTGTACTTTTTGAAAGAGTGAAAAATTGATTCACTTTTACCTGTTCTACACCACTCAGGATTTTGTAGACCTCAATCATATCCCCGCTCAGTCATCTCTTTTCCAAACTGAAGATCCCTAACCTCTTTAGCCTTTCCTCATATGAGAGGAGTTTCATCCCCTTTATCATTTTGGTCGCTCTTCTTTCGATTTAATAAATTCTCTGGAAATATTTATGGATCTCTAAGGAAAGCATTTCTGATATTTGTCAGGGGGAATCAAGATGGATGCCATATGACCTGCTGTCACACCATGTTCTACACCTCAAACATTCTCCATTTTTTTGCCTAACTTCCTCTTTGTTGTCTTCAAAAAGTAGGGGAAATCCAGATCTTATCCCTCTGAGCCTGATGTCTTCCCTGGTGTAGACCATGGACCCGTATGTCACAACGCAGGAAAATGGATCAGAGCCAATAGCCTTAGGCCACCCAGGTTCACTGACATTTTCAGCAGATCTGGCTCTGGAGAACACTTTGATCCTTGGAGCTTCAATTGTCCCGCTGGCTCCTACTGTGGGTGGTACACCTGCTGCATTTACTTCTTGATGAGGACCATTTCTGCTGGAGAGATGTTTGGGATGCAATATTGAAGAAGTATTTCACCAACATTTAGAGGAGCAAGGTCAAGTAAGAACTTGCATGCCACAGGAACCAGGAGACATTGTGGCAGTAGAACTATCTGGCTTCTGGCTTCTGGAGGATACCAGTTTATGCTTGAATAATCTTGTTGACTGGTTTTCCAGTATCTGAAGCTGAGCAGCTGCAGCAAAAATATAGCCTTGTGAAGAGGGACTGCTATTTGGCAATCTATCTATCTTGTGCTCATGTGCTCATATTTAATCCAGATGGATAACCATGATGTAAGACTTTGGAAAGAATGATTTTTTTTATATCAAGGGCTGTAATTCACATTTCGTATAAAGTGGAGTTTAAGTTATATACCAGTGTGGGCAGTTCACAGAATACAGACAGAAGAGTGAGTGAACCAGAGTGTCAACTGCAGAGTAGGTGCTTACAAAAAGGCCTTAGAGACAAATTTCTCTCCTTATTCTCCCCCCACCTTGTCCCATACTCTTTGGACCCTATAAAATAAAAGAAATTATCTTGTAGCCCCACTATTTGACCTCTGTGACCAAAGAGGTTCATCTGGACCAACTGGTATGTCTGTTTCAGGTGTATATGTATCCTAGAATGCATTATGTTAACCACGTCCCCTATTAAACAGCCAATTGGTAAAATGTGACTTGTATTGTGGTGTGTGGAGTAAAAAGTTGACTTTTCTTCAAGCAGATAATGCTGGGGATTGATTTTCTTTTTGCTATGGTTGATAGTGTATAACGGGGGGTTTATTGTTTATTATGAAGTCTAATATGTAGGCATCGATTCGATGGTGGAATTCGTTTCTCCATTATTTCCTTTTAAGTTTCTAGACTATCTTCGACTCGCTACTAATGTTGGGTAGGATCAGCAGTGTTGTGTTTATTTTTCAAGTATTATGATTTCTTCATATGATGGATTTTTTTTTTTTAATTATTGACGATTCCTTATGGTTGTCTAATCTTATGCTAACAGGTTTATATGTAGTAATGCTTTACTTATGATAATGTTGTGATGGGATGGATCCACATATGTATGTTTTTATTGATTAGTGGTTATTAATTTGTATGAAATGAAACATATAGTGGTCTGGTGATGAGCCAAGGTTAAATGGCTGTCATACTTGGAACTAGCAAACAAATCTCAAAAATTTGAAGGATCTTAGGATGACTTTTACTAAAGATTAGCACATGTTATCTACTAAAGGACCTATTTTATTCCTATGGGCCCTGCTTCAGATAACATACTCTAATCTTCAGTAAAAGATCCACTTAGTTTTCTTCTTCTTCATAGTTTCGTTTATAAGTTGGGAATTGCTAGGGTAATTGTATTTATTTATTTTATGTTCAGATACTTGCTACTGATTGCACTGAGATAAAACAGGGCAGTTTACACTATGAGAAAAAAAAATAGAAAATGCTTTACGTAAAAAATTTTGACCTCTCATCTCAAGGAGAGTCACAATAAAATAATCAAACTGCATTTCTCATAAGAAATAACCAAGGACCGCACTACAGCCATCCAATCCTTTTTACCCAGGATAACTCCCCACCTTTTCCACTCCAAAAAGAAGTCAAGGAAACATTTTTTGTTAAAACTAAGGGGCCCTTTTAGTAAGGTGGCATAGGCCTAATGCGGGCCTCCTTCGCATTAAGGGCACTACCACGGGATGTGCGGAGGCATCCCATGGTAGTTTACCGCTCAACGTGCACTAATCCCATGCTGGAAAACATTTTTTGTTATTTTCCAGCATAGGAGGTGTGCGCTTGGGCAAAGAGAAGACGTACCTGAGCAAATTGGGTAACGTAGGCACAGTGCCACATGGTACCTGATTAGCATAGGAGCCCTTACCACCTCCTAAATAGGTGGCAGTAATGGCCATCTGCTAATTGGGAAATTAACGTGCGGCTATTACAAAAAGATGTAGTATGGTGGCCATCTTACCACTGCGCTAAAAGTGGCTGCAACGCACAGAAAACCCATGCGCTGACACCAGCACTGGCCACGTTTTAGTACGGTTGGTAAAATGACCTCTAAATCTTTAAATATGTTTTAAATTTTAGAAAGACTCTGCTTTTCTTACATTATGAGGGGTAGAAATCCATCACATTGGTCCAATATATTCAAAAGGTTCTGAGAGACGTCAAATTTACAATTTAATGAAAGAAAAGTGGGGATAAGAAAAAGGGGATGGAAGGACATACACATAAGAAGAGAGGAAGGAAGCTACGGGAAGTGTTAAAGGAAACAGTTGCACTGGGTGGGAAAAAGATATCTCCTTTTCCCCCTAGGTTTTAGAGCACTCGCATGCAATTTTTTTGGGGTGGAAATCCAGTTGTTTTTTTGCCCTTCATGTGCTCTGCTCACCATCTTCTGAGCATATAGGGCTAGATTCTATATACAGCTCCTGAAAAATCTGCAGGTTAAAAAAATACACCTAGGCATATCCTCTAAAGTATGCCTAAATTTTATGGAATTGGCCTCTCCATGTGACCAGATTTGGTCGTGCCCATTTATGCCATGTTTTACTTGGCATAAATCCCGACGCTTAAATTTGGCATAGAGCAGGTGTATTTTATAATAATGCGCATAGATTTTCGAAACACTCATGAACCGCCCATTACATTTTTTTTTGTTACATTTGTATCCCGTGCTTTCCCACTCATGGCAGGCTCAATGCGGCTTACATATTATATACAGGTACTTATTTGTACCTGAGGCAATGGAGGGTTAAGTGACTTGCCCAGAGTCATAAGGAGCTGCCTGTGCCTGAAGTGGGAATCGAGCTCAGTTCCTCAGGGCCAAAGTCCACCACCCTAACCACTAGGCCACTCCTCCACTTCAACCATAACCATGCCCCCTTTTCAACTGTATGACTTGGAATTTACATACATCACGTTACAAAATACACTTAGTGAGTTGTGTACGTAAATCTTATTGAATGCCAATTAGTGCTGATAATTGCTTGTTAACATCCAATTGACAGCGCTGATTGGCTAGTTAACCAATTAAGTTACACGCATTGTTGTAGAATACGCTATGATTCCTGTGTGGAAATTAAGGTGTGGTAAAACTGCATTCCAGCCTCCATCGTTGCCTAACATAGCGGGGCCATATAGATATTAAATAAATACGGGGACTATACAGATCCTTGGGGAACCCCACAAAACTTTGACCAAATGTGTGAATAAATATCCCCTACCCTAATCTGTTGTACTCTGCCTTCCAGGATTGATCTAAACCATTGAAATAGAACATCCTTAGTACCAACTCATAGCAACCCAATTGCACTTTCTTATGAATAACTGTATTAAGCATCTAACATCATTACCACCACATTTTGCCATCATTCTGGGCAGGACTGGCGTTGGGGGAGGGTGAGGGGGAGGGGGGGGGGTAAAAATAGGGCAACTGTCATGGGCCCCCATTCTTTGGTGGGACTTCTTGTTTATCCTTAAACTCTGAGAAAGAAAGACCCCCAAAACTATTATTCTTCAGTACAGTTTAACAAGGGAAATAGCTGATGCAGATCAGTTAAGAAATGCCACTGTTAACTGAAGTACAAAGTCTGAATCATTGTTTCTCAAGTCCAGTCCTGGAGTATCCCTTGCCAGTCAGGTTTTCAGGCTATCCACAATGAATATGCATAAGCTTGATTTGCATACACTGCCTCCATTATATGCATACTTATTGTGGATATCCTGAAAACCTGACTGGCAAGGGGTACTCCAGGACCGGACTTGGTAAACACTGGGGACTTGGGAGCCCTCACAATAGTAAGAACAGACACTGCTTAAGATCTGTCCAAGATTCTATCTGGCCTTATTCCATGCTCATCCCACAGGCCAAGTTAGGACATTAGTACTAATATGTACTGGGAAATTTTTCAATTTTGTATGTAAAAACATATTTCAACAAGAGATGAAACATAAAATGTATTATTCTATTTCTCAGAAACTGAAGTTCTGAGCAGCTGCTGGCATGCTAAGCCTGTACACGAGACCTTATTGAAACAGAACTTTTCCCATTTCCCCCCAGATTCTATATAAAGTGCGGCGACTAGCGTACATTAAATTATGTGCACGGCCAATTTATGTGTGCTACTCAATTGAGTAATGAGCCAATCAGTAATGATAACTGGTCGATAACAGCAATTGCTATCACTAATTGGCAATAATTGGAATTTATGTGTGCTTCTTTTTAGATGTATTCTAAAAAGAGGCTTGCGTAAATTCTAACGCATATAGCTTAAAAGGGGGCACAGCCATGGGAGGAGTATGGGCTTGTCGGGGCACTACTCCAATTTATGTGCACTGTTATACAATTCGGGGGAATTTGCCCACTTTTAGGCGTGAGTATTTACACCAGGTTTTCTGTGACGTAAATGGCTGTTCCTAAATATATGCATGTTCCCTGGTCCTATGTGCTATTATATACACCGTGCCTAACTTTAGGTGTGTTATATAGAATGGCGCTAGATGCGTTAATCAGATGCATCTAGATTTTAGTCACCATTTACAGAATCTGGCCCTTTGTGTCTATAGAAACAAATCTTTATTGTCATTAAAAAGAAATCAAATAATCATTTAAAAATGATTTTGTCCTCTTTGGGCTCATTGTCGAAAGAGAAGGACGTCCATCTTTCGACATAAAATAGAAGATAGACACCAGTGACGTCCAAATCGGTATAATCGAAACCCAATTTTGGACATCTCTAAATGCACTCCGTCGCAAGGACATCCAAATTTCAAGGGGGCATGTCGGAGGCATAGCGAAGGCGGGAATTTGGCGTGCCTAACACTTGGATGTCTTTGACCCATAATCGAAAAAAGCAAGGACGTCCCTGACGAACACTTGGACGTTTTCACCTAGACGTGTTTTTATTATGAATAAGGCACAGAAAGGTGCCTGAAATGACCAGATGACCACTGGAGAGAATCAGGGATGGCTTCCTGTTACTCCCCCAGTATTCACTAACCCCCTCCCACCCTCAAAAAACCTCTTTAAAAATATGTTGTGTCAGCCTCTATGCCTCAGATGTCATACTCGCGTCCATGACAGCGCATGTAGGTCCCTAGAGCAGTTTTAGTAGGTACTGCAGTGCATTACAGACAGGCAGACCCAGGCCCATACCCCCCCTACCTGTTACATTTGTAAAGGAAACAGCGAGCTCTCCAAAACCCACCACAAACCCACTGTACCCATATATAGGTGCCCCTTTCACCCGTAAGGGCTATGGTAGTGGTGTACAGTTGTGGGTAGTGGGGTTTGGGGGGCTCAGTACACAAGGTAAGGGAGCTACGTTCCTGGGAGCATTTTATGAAGTCCACTGCAGGGTGCCCGCTTGATGTCCTGGCATGTCAGGGGGACCAGTGCACTACAAATGCTGGCTCCTCCCACACCCAAATGGCCTGCATTTGGGCATTTTTGGCATGGACGTCTTTGGTTTTAAAAATCGCCAAAAGTCAGAAACATCCTTGTCTAAGGACATCCAAATCTAGGGACATCCAAATTTAAGGATTTGGACATCTCTGATGGTATTTTCGAAACGAAAGATGGACGTCCATCTTTTTTCAAAAATATGGGTTTTCCCGCCCCTGGATTTTGCCGTTTTGCAAGGACGTCCAAATCGCAACTTGCATGTTTCTTTCGAAAATGCCCCTCCTTGTGAAATAGATAAATTGGCATTACATACACTTGCTTATTTCACTCACATTTCTACATAAGAGATTGGAGTAATTAAACTCAATTTTACATAGAATGTTGAGATAGAAATTGAGACATCCAGGTCGGGATGTGCTCACTTTTGGTAATATTTTATAATAAGCTGTTCAAAATGTGGAGCCTTTTGTAAACCACATACAAGGATGTGCAGGAGTATTTGCTGGCATGTACAGTGGGAGCAGCCATTTAACAAATTTACATGTGTTCAAAAAGAGCGACACCACCTCAGCATGTTCCACATGTAAGTGCCAGCACATACATGTAGAACAGGTAATTTTACAACTTCTACATGTAACTGCCTACATTTACACATATACTGCTGGATTCTATATTGCGTGACTAGCGTTCTGCGATGAAATCTAAGTAACTGTGTATAATTTAATTGGCTTAACAAGGTAATCGACCTTGATAATGGCACCTAACAAGCAATAATGAGCACTAACTGGAAATAATTGAAATTTACACACAAAACTCACTAAGCGTATTCTCCAATGGACTGCGCCTAAATTCTAATGCACGCAGTTCAAAAGTGATTTAAGCAGGCAGGAATCTCTCCTGCCCAGTTAAACTGCTTTGAATATTGACTTTTAGATCAATGTCTCATAACTTATTTCAACACTAGTAACCATTAACAGCTCTTATGCATTGTAAATATATTTTTTATTGAACACATCTTTGTACCACTTTCTCCTCACTATTCACTATACTTCATTCATACCACACACACTCAACCTATCCCTTTGGGACTCCAAACCACATTGCTTATATTCTAAACCCTGCTGTAACCATGCATTGCAACCTAGCTTCATGGGGCCGTTTCTCTAACTGCGGGAGCAGTGGGGGTCACTGGATATAAGGGTCACATGCGACCTCGGGCCGCATATTGGAGACCACTGGTCTAGGGTATGTAGTAGCCAGATTTCATCTGTATATAGAAAAGCAGTGAACCTCAGCATCTGGCACAGAGTCACAGGCACTGTTTCCTCTAAGTTAAGTGGGAGCCCTCACCTACAGTCCTGCCAGTGGGAGGTGCTGTTTCACTACCACTATAGTGAGGAACAGGCAATTTCTGCAGGATGTTAGGGAACCTGTCTGTCCCTAGCGATTGAAAACACAGTATTGAAGCACTATCCCCCACTGGCAGCAAAGCAGTTGGAGGATTCCTGCCCAGTTTAGAGGGAATAGTGGTCACAGGAGGAGCAAGAGTACATATTTAAAAAATTGGGACAAGAATTGAGCCCTGTGAGACGCCACAGCAGAGAGTGTGCAAAGTGGAAAGATTCATAGGAACCAGCTTTGTGAATGTCAATAGGTGATGAACATCTTCACTGTGACACCTATGATTCCAATGGATACAGAAAGATCGGTTTTCCAGTGGAACCACTCCAACACTGAATTCTTTGAAGAAACAGGGACTGATCCACAAGTCTGAAAGCAGCAGACACATCCAAGGAGATCAATATAGGACATCCCTGCCACCAGTGTGAATGATGCAGCCACTCAGGGTAAAAATATTGCTCCCAGTCCACCATCTTCTCTAATCAGTGCTGGGAAAGCAGACGGGGTAGGGGGTGCCAGTGGGTGAATTATACAGGACACAACTATAGGTCGCTACACTCCTGTCTACCTCAATCTAAAAGGCTGACCAAAATCATCTCTGTTGTATGCTTGGGGCAGAAGCCTGTCTGCCTGCGGTGCAGGGCATTGGTCTTATCTAAGAAGTCAGTATGTATTGAGCCAGAGCTTTTTCAACCACCTTGGGGATGAAGGGAAGACGGGATGATAGCCGGATTGAAGAGCAGGATTGGCTCTGGCATTTTTGGGTTGTGGGTCTATTCAAGTCTTCTCACAGCTATGCTATGAATTTCTAATTGAGGTGTGAGGGCAAAGGATCAGTTGGAGCAGTTTTGAAGGTGGTCAAGGTTTTGCCAATAGCAAATGGTGTAGGGAGGTTACATGTTGAAAAACAATTACGACAGCTGTTGTTGATTGGCCTAGTAAAGAGTAGCAAGGATAATTCAGAAGGTTACTGTCACCTGTCCAATTGTTGTTATGGCAGAAGGGAAACCAGAATGTTATTGATATTTATGTACAAAAAGCAGATGCCAACTGATTGGGGGGGGGGGGGGGGGAACTCAGTTAAGGGGAGCTGGGCAGCAGCAGACCTCTCCTCCCGGAGTAGCCTGTAAAATGCAAAGCCTATGATTCAGAGTGACTCAAGGGACTGCGAACAGTAAACATGGCAAGACGCTGAATGATTGTTCCAAATAATTTTAAATGCAGATGAAAGCAATTTTACATGTTTTAACAACACTTTTAAATCCCTTCTTTAGTTGAATGTTTGGATTGTTTCCTTTTTCTTATAATGGCTTTGTAGTTTCTTTCTTTCTCTGGTTTATTACTATGTAAACCACAGTGACCAGTCTTCATCCTTGGCAGTATAAAAGTTGATAATAAGCGATAAAACGATGATAAACCTCCAGCTGAAGAGTTTGGGATTCATACTATTTAGTTATGCTCAGTGGAGGCTTTGCTTTCCAGCCTTCCATCAGTCAACTCAGATTGTCACAACAGCTGACTGAGTGTCAGGCTGACCATGAACTTGTCTGAACTCTTTCTTTTGCTACTGAGTATGCACATTCTCTGCATGCACCGCAGTTCATCTACCAGTTTAGCCTCTGACATAGCACTGATATAAATTGGAAGAGGTGCAGGCTGGATTTCTGGGAACAGCTCTCTCTGTCTGAATTCTTCTTCCAGACATAAACTGAGTCACATCACAAGAATACACTCAGCCTCCTCTCAAAAGTCATGAAGGAAAGAAACTGGCCAGGCTTTAGAGGAAGGGAAGCAACAACAGCAAAGGTGACAAACAAGACGAGTATATTGGAATTTGCGTCAATATTAGCACAAATACTGCACATCAGACACTAAACCAAGTCAATCGCAAAATGTGTGAAATACTGCCTTATGTATAGTGCTATCAAACAGCTCTAAGGCACATTCCAATACACTCACGTTTTTATATGATCAATAAGAGAGTGCTGGTACAGACTCCTGATGCAGGCCTGATGGCCAAAACACAATTCACGTTGAGTCCTTGTTACCCATCAATAAAGTTTTTGCACCACAAGGTTTGTTTTGGGACTTTTTTGTCACCTTTGCTGTTGTTGCTTCCATTCATCTTCTTTGTACTTGTGTTCAGGCTTTAGAGGAGACATGATTAACTTTCGCTTATTTTTTGGTCAATTAATATTTATTGAATTTTGTCAAAGAAATATTGACAGAACATAGACACAACATGAAGAACCAGGAATAATAAATGTACAACTATAAAAACCAAAAGAGACACAGAATTATCCAATGTGATTAAGTATCTTCAGTGGGGATTAGCTATGATAATCGAGACTTAATTATTGTTGTTGTTCAGATAGGAGTCTAGAGCAGACCAAATTTTCCATTTGTGAGTCGAACTTCCCATTTTATCTGCTATAGACATTTCAAATTTGTAGGTTTGCAGAACAGAATGCCACCAGAAATATGTTAGGAAGACGATTGTCTTTCTAGTTTGATAGAATGCATTTGATTGCAACTGAAATCAGAACGTCATATAGTTTAGACTGCAGTGCGGAAAGAAATTCCCAAAAAATGATATCAATAATATTCAATGAATCTTTATGATTTTTATTTATTCAATAGGTTTTGGTTATTTATTAATTTTATTATTTTTTTAGTGACGTATATGAATTTTCTTTTTTATGACCTGTGTGTTGCACAGGCTAGTTTATTACCTTATCTGGACTATTGTAATTCACTTTATTGTTCTCTAAGGGGCCCTTTTACTAAGCCGCGTAGGCACCTACACGTGCCCAATGCACGCCAATTTAGAACTGCCACTCGGCTACCGCGTGGCCCAGGCAGTAATTTCATTTTGTACACGTGCCCACTCTGTGCCCCAGAAACTTTCTGGCATTGTACGCATGCTGATGATTACCACTTGGTCAACACGTGAGACCTTACTGCTAAGTCAATGGGTGGCGGTAAGATCTCAGGCCCAAAATGGACACATGCCAATTTTCATTTTGACGCACATCCATTTTCGGCCAACAAGAAAAAGGCCCTTTTTGCAGGTACACTGAAAAATGAACCTGCGCGCGTCCAATACACACGTCTACACCAGTGCAGGCCACTTTTCAGCGCACCTTAGTAAAAGGACCCCTAAATGTGAAGTTGAAAATAAGATTCAATTGCTGGAGAACACATCATAAGTACATAAGTACATAAGTAGTGCCATACTGGGAAAGACCAAAGGTCCATCTAGCCCAGCATCCTGTCACCGACAGTGGCCAATCCAGGTCAAGGGCACCTGGCACTCTCCCCAAACGTAAAAACATTCCAGACAAGTTATACCTAAAAATGCGGAATTTTTCCAAGTCCATTTAATAGCGGTCTATGGACTTGTCCTTTAGGAATCTATCTAACCCCTTTTTAAACTCCGTCAAGCTAACTGCCCGTACCACGTTCTCCGGCAACGAATTCCAGAGTCTAATTACACGTTGGGTGAAGAAAAATTTTCTCCGATTCGTTTTAAATTTACCACACTGTAGCTTCAACTCATGCCCTCTAGTCCTAGTATTTTTGGATAGCGTGAACAGTCGCTTCACATCCACCCGATCCATTCCACTCATTATTTTATACACTTCTATCATATCTCCCCTCAGCCGTCTCTTCTCCAAGCTGAAAAGCCCTAGCCTTCTCAGCCTCTCTTCATAGGAAAGTCGTCCCATCCCCACTATCATTTTCGTCGCCCTTCGCTGTACCTTTTCCAATTCTACTATATCTTTTTTGAGATACGGAGACCAGTACTGAACACAATACTCCAGGTGCGGTCGCACCATGGAGCGATACAACGGCATTATAACATCCGCACACCTGGACTCCATACCCTTCCTAATAACACCCAACATTCTATTCGCTTTCCTAGCCGCAGCAGCACACTGAGCAGAAGGTTTCAGGGTATCATCGACGACGACACCCAGATCCCTTTCTTGATCCGTAACTCCTAACGCGGAACCTTGCAAGACGTAGCTATAATTCGGGTTCCTCTTACCCACATGCATCACTTTGCACTTGTCAACATTGAACTTCATCTGCCACTTGCACGCCCATTCTCCCAGTCTCGCAAGGTCCTCCTGTAATCGTTCACATTCCTCCTGCGACTTGACGACCCTGAATAATTTTGTGTCATCGGCGAATTTAATTACCTCACTAGTTATTCCCATCTCTAGGTCATTTATAAATACATTAAAAAGCAACGGACCCAGCACAGACCCCTGCGGGACCCCACTAACTAGCTAGATTAATATTCAAGATGGGTAGATATAGTGAAGCTATTCCTCTGATAAATGAACTACATTGGCTCAAAGTGGAGTGTCAAATTTTTTAAAGACTTGCTTGCCTAGTTTATAAAGGTTTTTATGGCTTATCTCGAAGACAATAACTAAAATTTGTAATGTTATCAGGCAATGGATTTAATTCCAAGAACAAGGAAAGGCTGTTCTTAAATTTTCATTCTGTGAAGAATGTGAACTATAAATTGTTCTGGGAACGTTCATTTATTTCTCAAAGTGTTAAAATTTGGAATAGAATTTCAATTAAGTTCTGCTATAGTCCATCCTATATTTTATTTAGAACCAGTCTTAAAACTTATTTTCAAGGCAAATGTTGGATTAAATTTTAATGCAGAATGTAATTATGTTATTAGCTGGTTAGATATTTTTTCACTCAAAGAATAGTTAAGCTCTGGAACTCATTGCTGGAGGACGCAGTAACAGTGGTTAGTGTATCTGGGTTTAAAAAAGGTTTGGACAAGTTCCTGGAGGAAAATTCCATAGTCTGTTATTGAGACAGACATGGGAAGCCACTGCTTGTCCAGGGATTATTAGCATGGAATGTTGCTACTATTTGGGTTTCTTATAAAAAAAAAAAGGGGGGGAAAGGCAACTCCTTAGATATAATCCAAAGGCATCCTATTTTTGTCTTGGGGCTATTTGGGTTTCTGCCAGGTACTTGTGACTTAAATTGGCTGCTGTTGGAAACAGGATACTGGGCTAGATGGACTATTGGTCTGACCCAGTATGTCCCAGTATGACTATTCATATGTTCTTATGTTAATGATAAGTATTAGAAAATTTCTACTCTTTTTGATTTGTAAATTCTTCTTGCATGGGAAGTTCTTACTGATTGCATTCTGCCCAGAAACTTTATGTTAAAGAGTGGAATATAATTCTGCTAATACAATACAATACAACCATTAGCTTGCCATGTTATAATATCTGCTATTTTGTTACCCTTTGTTTTTACGCTTTTGGTATCTTATTTTGAATGCTAATGCTTTTATGTGTTGTATGTCATTTTTTAATGATAATGACAATTTGTAGACATCTCTTGGTATTTATTTATTCACTTTTTTTTTTTTACATTGTTATACTTTGCCATTATGGGACCTTTTTATCACCTACTGGTAGGGCTACTGCCAGGATAGCAAGTGGCGAATCTGTCCTATCACCAGGCTTGCCCAGGAGCCCAACAGTAGTTCTCTTTCCACCGTGCACCATTTCCAATGCTAGAAAATAATTTTTATTTTCTAGCGTTGGTGGCTAGGGAGTAGTCATGCCTGGTAATAATCTTGCAGTCCATGCACTTGCCCAATTACTGCCTAGTTACCAACAGAGCCCTCAGCAGTACATAGCCACATGCCAATTTTTAAAGTAGCACATGGCCATTTAATGCCTCTATTCGGAAAATGCCCTTTTACCCACTGTGGTAAAAGGTGGCCTCGGCAATCCCACATGTCGACACCACCCCGGGCCACCTTTTACCACCACTTAGTAAAAGGGCTCCTATGCTTGTTATTTTTAGACTCCTGATGCAGGCTGGATAAGCCGAAACATGATTTGTGTCAAGTCATTGACGATGACCAATAAAGCATTGTGTGACACCTTGATGTTGGACCTAAACTGTTGACTAGGCACGAGCATCCTAATTTTATAATACTTAAAATACTGAGCTAAATTGTCAGCAGAAGTAATTTGTTAATTCATAGATATAGGAGCTAGAAAAAGCTAGAAATGAGATTCCTCCTCAGATATCTACTCCATTCGATTACACACAGAATCTTGAAGTAGTCAAAAAATTATATTGATGCAGACAGAGTTTGGAACAGTTTTGCAACTCCTACAGGTATCTCAATGTAATGGTTCTTACATAATTACTGCAAATTTGTTGTCTACATCACCCTCTCAATTTGTGTTGTCTTTGTACCAAGGTAAAGGTAAATTTCCAGTGGAGAAGGGATTATTCATATTCACCCCAATCCCTAAAAATTCTTCTTTACAATCAAGTAAGGGCATCTCTAGCTTTTAGCGTGTGCTAAAAATGCTACTGCACCTTTGTAAAAGACCCCTTCCGGGGCCTCACACTGCTAATCATTGAAATGAGAAAAAAAATATCAGAGGCTATGTGGTTCACATTCTGGATCCAAGACTACAGAAACCAAAACCCTTTGAGCTGGGTCTCCTGGTCCCAAGACACACCAACATAGCTCCACAGACCTAAAGGTTCTCCAACCCCAGACATCTGGCCTCATGAACCTTTGAACTAGGACCTCTATGCCTAAGATTCTCTGACCTGAGACTCATAGGCCTAAGAGCTTTTGACCTGAGACTCAGAATGAGATATGAGGAGCAGAATGGGAGAGTACTTTAGGGATGAGGGGCTTAGTAAGTGGGGTTTGAGTATGGGATGTATTCAGGGGTGTGCTGGTAAATTTTTAACAACAGGCTCTTTCTCCGGACGTAGCCAGCTCTGCAATTGGAAGGGGTGGCCGGGTGGGGGGGGGGGGGGGGAGCAACGCTTGCCTCTTTCTCCTCCCTCTCTTCGTGCGGGCACGCTAGGCATACCTTTGCTGGCAACCAATAAATGGACTGCCACCACTCCCAACGTCTTGCTCTGAGCAGCATGCTGGAACGTCTCTCACATGCTGGAGAAGTCCCAGCCTGCTGCCCAGAGCTGGAAACAAAGAGCGGGGAGCAGCAGTAGTCTATTTACTTGACTGGCAGGGTTCAGCATCCCCACCAGCAAAGTAAAAGAGAATTCAGCAGGGGGCCCAAGTCCACATTTTGGGAGCCAGTTGTTAAAGTAGCCATGGAGGGCCCTACTTTAACAACCGGCTCCCAAAATTCTTAAAAACTTAACAACCGGCTCTTGCGAGCCTGTGAGAGCCTGCTCCAGCACACCACTGGATGTATTAGAAAATGAGGGAATAGGTGGGTAGGGGTTGAGTAAAGGTGCTTTGGGAATGGAGTTTGACGTTGTTCAGCTCAGACTTTCTGTTAGAGTCTCATCAGTACACTTCATTCAGAAGTACTAGCTCAAGAAAAATGAAAGAGGACCTTTCTTTTTGTGCAAATTTTTTTGAAACACATTGATTATGTAGCTCAACAAATCCATGGAAAATCTGTGGGATGGTTAATTCTAGTCTGATGAATTTTTATTTAAGAATAACACCCTGCCCTTACTAACCCACCAGTGCCTGCACTCTCTGGACTCCTTATGTGGTTCAAAATATATTCTCTACCCCTGATTCTTGCTTTTCCTCTCCTCAGGTGCCAACATGCTCTTTCCACACCTTCCTCCTCTGTGTCTCAAATAACATGCTTTCTCCAGCCATTCCTCCTTTCTAATCCCCAGTTTCGGAATTGGTCTCTGTACTCCGTCCTCCTTTCCAGATACCAATATGCAGTGTCCTCTTTTCTCTCCTGCTCCCTGAGTGCCAACATGTTCTCTCCTCCAGTGCCAATATAGGGGTCCTTTTACTAAGGTGCACTGAAAAATGGCCCGTGCTGGTGTAGACTCGTGTATTGGATGTGCGCAGGTCCATTTTTCAGCACACCTGCAAAAAAGGCCTTTTTTTTTTTACGAAAATGGACACGCAGCAAAATAAAAATCAGTGTGTGTCCATTTTAGCCTTACTGCCACCCATTGACTTAGCGGTAAGGTCCCACGTGTTAACCTGGCAGTAATCGTGAGTTAGCGTACACTTCCGATTACTGCCTGGTTAGCGCTATGCGATAGAAAATAGACATCATTTTCTGCTGCATGGTATTAGATGCACGTAGAAATTAGAATTACCGCCAGGGGCACACAGTAGCCGAGCGGTAGTTCTAATTTGACACACGTACACGTGTAGGTGCTTACGCATTTTAGTAAAAAGGCCCCATAATCTTTCCATCCCACCCCAAGTGTTAGTGCCATTCCCTCCTTCCTACTCTCAATGTGGCAACGGGATGATGTTGTGGAGGCAGTGGAGATCAGATGGTGCAGTGACTGGAAGTAGGAGAAAAAGAGATCAGGTGCAGCAGTGGAATGGGGATAGAGGCAGGCAAGAAGAAACGAATAACTTGAGTAGTACTATGGAAATGGTAAGTAGTAGGAAAAGGTATCAGTGCATCATATTTTCCCCAGATTCTTGGGGGTGAGGAAGAAGAGTCTGTCAGATTTGAACCACAAATCTGGGATAAATCTTCATTTCTCACCAAATTCAAACCAGATTGAAGTCCATTTTGTTTGAGACTTGCAGTGGAAGATTTGCACGTCCCCAATACTAAGCCAAAAATTCTAGGAGATGACAATAAAAATTACTGAAAGCAGTCCGGGACAGGATTACATGGACCCAAATATGTATCTTATTTTCAGCAATAAAACCCATTGACTACAAGTACATATAACTTGTATCTGTGTCATTTACAAATAATTTTAGAAATCACAAAACATACCATACTTCAAACATTCCAGTATTTGGTGAGGCGGCAGCCTGATAAACATAACTGAATAAATTATCAAAATATCTTTCAGTGATATTTTTACCCAGCATTTCCACTTCAGCTCCTTGTGATCTTAGGCAAGTCACTTAATGTCCATTGCCTCAGGCACAAACTTAAGGAGGTCTTTTACTAAAGGTTACCACATGTTATCTGCTACAAGATCCATTTTATTCCTATGAGCCCTGCTGCACATAACCTGAGCTAATCTTCAGTAAAATACCCTTTTTATTTTGATTATTTGCTCACACCTTTTTCAGTATTAGCTGAAGGTGAGTTACATTCAGGTATGCTGGGTATTTCCCTGTTGGGCTCACAACCTAAGTTAGTAGCTGAGGTAATGGAGGATTAAATGACTTGCCCAAGATTATAAGGAGCAGCAGTGGGATTTGAACCAGGAACCTCTGGATGTCTGGATATCAAGACCAGCACACAAACCACCAGACCGCTCCTTCTCTTAGACTGACAGGAAAATAATAACCCACTGTACCTGAATGTACACCATATAAGCAGCAACAGCTGACAGCCTTAAGGTCGCTAAAGAAACAAATCAAGAGATTCTGGGAGAAAAAACAGGGGAAGCCAAGATGCCTAGGGTAAACCCTGTGAAGAGCCATACTCTCTGCTGCTGCATCTAGAATAGGCAGACTCCATGGACCTTGTAAATCTTATCTGCGCTCAGATTCTCTGTTCACAAACTAGGAAAAGGCACAGAATGTTAAGTATGGAAGATGAGGGTTACATTACAAGCCAAGGGCTAGATTTACCAAAGTGGGCTACCGCGTTAGCACATTCTAATGTGCATTAATGCATGCTATTTATCACAGAGCCCATTCTACACTCTGGGACCCATTTACTACAAACACATGCTAATATGGTTCATGCAGTTTAGTAATCCTAGCCCTAAATTAGGTAAGATAAATGATTTAGCTACTGGGATGATTTGTGTCTTAGAACATGGCCTGCTTCTGTTGCTCTGTTTTTCATCTCCCCTTATGGCAGGGCTGTCACAGCACGGAAAATAAATGTAATGAACTGAGAAAAGCCCACACTGTACTCAAGTATTAAGCATTTCTTCTCAGTGGTAAAAAGGAACCCAACTCAGCGATGTATGTGGATGTAATAATAGTGTTTATTTAGGCAGGAAAGTGCAATATATACTTCTAAAGCTTCCTTGTTTTCGGACTTTATGGAGTTCTTTGACAAGCTCTTAGCTGACATATACATTGTAATTCAAACAGCCATTAAAACATGGAAATGATTAACATTTCAATACCATGTATTGAAATCACAAACAAGATTCTCTCACACATCCTTTCATACACGTTTTGTCACATACACACATCCCAGTTGACTCTTATAGAACATGTTATGTTCTGATTCTTTTACATGGCACCACTGGTTTCTCGGTGTGAAATCCATTCTTTTGCCTGCAGGCAGCTCTCTTGATGTGGCTGACGCCTTCTGACTGTGAATTTGTTTCTGTTGACTGTTCAGTGGTCTGCATGTCACTTGGCACCTGTAATGCACCAGACATTCCAGTAAATAATTCGTTTGCTGGCAAATGCTGATCATACAATCTAATTTAGGAAGAAATAAAGTCCCCTTTGGACTTGATTCATCAGGACAGAACCTTTATTAAGGCAGGCAGAAGTAATTATTTCAGCTATGAGCTTGTTTTCAATTGCAGTCCTTGTGGCTCATAAACATGGCTGGTTTATGGGATGCCCATGAGAAATGTCATCACACCTTTTGTTAAACCTCATATTATGTTTACTCTGAAAAATCCAGCATGTTTGGTTGCCTCAAGGGCAGCAGCGAAGAGCTACTGAGCAGCAACAAAGTTTGTCCAGCGGCAGCCCCCACATTTCTCACTTTCTTAGATGATTTTTCTTTTTCAGCAGAGAACTGCACTACTCTTGTTTCCAAATTGTCAAGTCTTTTCCATAATAATAACTACTGGAAAATAATTACCAGCCTATGCACTAAAACCTGCACTAAGAAGTTTTACATTGCATGCTGAAATGGGTGTGAATGGGTGATACACTAACCCCCAGATTCTATATATGGCGTCTAAAGCTGTGTGCGCAATGTGGCTGGCACAGCCAATTTGAGCGTGCAACTGAATTGTTTAACAAGCATTATTGGCACCAATTGGCACTAATTTGAACTTACGCGTGCAACTTTCTAAGCATGTTCTGTAAAGTGGTGCGTGTAAATTCTAATGTGCGGATCTCAAAAGGGGGGCGTGGCCATGGGAGAGACATGGGTGGATCATGGGCATTCCTAAAATTATGTGCACTGTTGCAGAATATGCCTGATCTATGCCTAAGTTAGGTGAAAACATTTACACTAGGGTTTATTGTGCATATATAGTCACGCTTAAATTTTAGTAGTAGGAATGGGTGCTGCATGTATTCTATAAACTGTGCCTAATTTAAGACAAGGTTTATAGAATAGTGCTAAGTGCATTTTTCTTGGCATCAATTTTCTAGGGGCCATATATAGAATGTGGTCCTAAAGGAGCCTCGATGTGACACAATGGGGTGCGCTGAGCTCCAACTCTATATCAGCTTCTGGGCATGCCTGAGCCATTATCAAATACTAGCATAAAGCTAATCTGGCAGGCTAAAATGTGAGTGCGTCTGCTTTACAACACATCAATAGGTGGTGTAGGTTGGCATGCAGAAGTGCACCATGCAACGTGCCCAGCTGGTAACATTCTATAAGTTGTGTGTGTTGCTTGGCAACACACCCATGGCCTGCCCATGCTCCACCCACATGTATGCCCCCTTGTCGTAGTATTTCAGTTTGCAAATGAAGCTTGTAAAGTATATAAATGCTATAAATAAAAACAAAACATATATTAGTAAATAAATGAAGCCCTCGGTGTGGCCTTTATTATAAACCATGGAGATGAGTTTAAAAAAAGGTTACAAAGGCAGCAACTTACTTTTCTTTTGCATGCTGGTTTTTCAGATATCCCATTTTCACACCTGATTCCAGTTGCTTCTTCCAAATCTAAAACAAGCAACAGAATGTCCTTGTTACATTACAAAAGAAATCACCAACTGGAATGTTCCATGATTTGTCACAATGGCATCACACAATCTGCTAGGAAGTGATAGGAACTGATTTATGCTAATCTAGGCTTTCCAAGGGTCATGAGTCCATGCTTTCTGGCTGGTGGTTGTAGCATGAAATAATGAATTTATCCTCTGTTGTCATGCCTGTTGCTATTTTGTCACTCTGCTCCTCACAGTACAGTTTTAGATTTGGATGATTTGAAACATGGGTAGAGATTAAAATATTATGGGGGAGGGAGCAGGGCTTATAATTGTGAAAAATGAAAAGAATTATAAATTCTTTTCTAATGGCCTATTTTATAATTCTTCCAGCACAATGAGTTGTTCAATCTGTGAAATTCGTATTCTGCTCATTTGGATGTAGAAATGCACAAGTGTCCATGCTCCTTCTCATAAACTGATTGTTTTGACTTTGGGTGGTGAATATCTTGTTGATTCTTTTTTATTGCACAGTGCGGTCTTCTGTTACAAGTACCTTCAAGAAGCACATCCAGGTTCTCTACCACATGTCGGGCATTCTCCATGGTAAAGCACATAGGTGGCTTGAATTTCAGAATGTTTCTATATGGTCCATCGGCACTGAGGAGGATTCGCTGCTCCTTCAGTCTGTGAAAGAAAAAAAAAGAAATCTAATCTAATCTCAGATCTGAAGCAGTTTACAATAAAAAAAAACACTTGAATCACAGCTAAAGAAAACCATACAAAAATTGAACACTAAGAACATAAGAGTAGCCATACTGGGTCAGACCAATGGTCCATCTATCCCAGTATCCTGTTTTCCAAACAGTGGCCAAGCCAAATCATAAGTGCCTGGAAGAAACCCAATTCGTGGCAACACTCCATACTAGAAATCCCAGGGCAAGCAGTTGCTTCCCCATGTCTGTCTCAATAGCAGATTATGGACTTTTCCTCCAGGAATTTGTCCAAACCTTTTTTAAACCCAGATATGCTAACCTATTTGTTTTAAAAGTATTTCCATGTAACTTCCTCGTGTATCTTCTAGTTTTTGAACTTTTGGAAAGAGTAAAAAATCAATTTACTTCTACTCATTGTACACTACTCAGGATTTTGTAGACCTCAGTCATTTCTCCTCTCATCTGTCTTTCTAAACTGAAGAGCCCTAACCTCTTTAGCCTTTCTTCATATGAGAGGAGTGGCATCCCCTTTATCATTTTGGTCGCTCTTCTTTGAACCTTTTCTAATTCCGCTATATCTTTTTTGAGATACGGTGACCAGAACTGAACGCAATACTCAAGGTGTTTATGGAAAAAGAAATGTTTTTAAAAGCTTATGAAATGAAAGATAAGATGTTTGCTATTTAATAATCAAAGGCAAACTGTTCCAAGTATGTGAAGCCTGAAAGAACAGAGAAGTCTCTAAAATTCACTTGAAGCATATGCCCTTGATTGATGAAAAATCAAGCAGTCTTATTTTCTACAAAATGTCTTAAATGTGTAGGATTGATGAAAACATAATCAATTCAAAAATTTAATTGACAAGAAATATTGCAAACAAACAAACAAAAAATAAAACATTTAATGAAAGGAGAAATGAGAAGCAAATACAAATACTTTTAACTGCACCCATTTAAATTTTGTGTGCTTCCTTGAGAAATGGTTGCAGTTCTTCAAAGAATACTGCCCATGCATGTATTCACATATTTGCTGCGTATTTAAAGAAGAGATGGCAATACCAAAGTTATTTGAATCCGAGTTCTCTCTAGTTTAGGGCAAACTCATACTTATCCAGTCCTCAGCACAAATGGAAAATGTTATACAACTGCAACATTCAAGATCAAAATTGAACAACAAACACTAACCAGTTGTAACCTTTTCCACTAACATGTCTTGTTTCTCAGAAGAGGGCTGTGGTTAGCATGATTCTGTGAGACAGAAAACTATCCTAAAGGATCTTGGGAAAAGGAATGCACCTGCTAAGAATTCATAGGATGAGAATATGCTTTGAAAGGAATTTGGGCCAATTTTTAATCAGGCCCCTTGACAAATGGCAATTTGAGTGTCACAAACATAATGTCAAAGAAGAGACTAGGAGGTCCTGTTACTAAGCTGCGGTAGCTTTTTTAGCTCGTGATAGAAATCAGTTGGCGGTAAACGCTGAGACGCTCATAGGAATATGATGGGTGTCTCAGCGTTTACCGCCAGCTGATTTCTACTGCGAGCTAAAAACGTTACCGCAGCTTAGTAAAAGAAATTTACAAGATCCTTGTTCTGTAAAAGAAATCCTAAAATCGAGGCAACCTTTTGGAGGAACCTCATTTTCAGGCCCTATGTTTATTTGGAAGTAATGTACATAAATATTGCCACACTGGGACAGACCAAAGGTCCATCAAGCCCAGCATCCTGTTTCCAACAGTGGCCAATCCAGGTCACAAATACCTGGCAAGATCCCAAAAACGTTCAATACATTTTATGCTGCTTGTCCCAGAAATAAACAGTGGATTTTCCCCAATGTCAATTTAATAATGGTCTATGGACTTTTCCTTTAGGAAGCTGTCCAGACCTTTCTTAAATTCCGCTAACCTAACCGCCTTTACCACATTCTCTGGCAACAAATTCCAGAGTTTACATATAGAGTGAAGAAAAATTTTCTCAAATTGGTATTAAATTTACTACTTTGTAGCTTCATCGCATGCCCCCTAGTCCTAGTATTTTTGGAAAGAGTAAACAAATGATTCATGCCTACCCGTTCCACTCCACTCATTATTTTATAGACCTCTATCATATCTCCCCTCAGGCGTCTTTTTCCAAGCTGAAGAGCCCTAGATGCTGGAGAATGTTGGTGACTGAATGAAGCTAGTGAAGAAAAAATGCTTACTTGTATATGACATGTTGAGCTTCTGCTGTGGCTGGTGTTCTTTTATCTCTGTCCTTCACCAGATCCACACCAATAAACAAACCCACGCCCCTGTGGACAACAAAAAAGAAAGACTGACATTGAAACTAGTCTCTTGTACATTATTTTTTTATTTTTGTTACATTTGTATCCCACGCTTTCCCACTCATGGCAGGCTCTATGCGGCGGGCAATGGAGGGTTAAGTGACTTGCCCAGAGTCACAAGGAGCTGCCTGTGCCTGCGTTGAAACAGCTGATCGCCGGAACTTCGTCGAAGAAAGGCGCTACTCGAGCGCGGAAGAAAGTCTCTCTCTTCAAAAAAGGTATCATTTGTGGCGACGGGGCGGGCGGCGACGGCGAGGGAGAGTTGGTGGCTGGAGGGGGGGGTTGAAGGGAATCGTGGGCAGGGTGGCAGGGGGGGTCCGATGTGACGGCGGCGGCTCGGGGGGGGGCGGCGGTGGGGGGGTGGCTAAACAGTGCCCCTCCACCTCGGGCTCTGGCCCCCCCTCCCGGCGAGCTCTGGCTACGCCCCTGGCTGGCGGAGCTTGGGATTCCAACCAGTTACCACTAAACATATGCTACTGTTGGGTGGGCCTGAGCCATAAATGGGTGGGCCCTGGCCCACCCAAGCCCACCTGTGGCTACGCCACTGAGTGTGACTACTAATAAATCTTATATCCTCCAAATTCTACATTATTCACATCTTTATCTGTTATACAATTCTGATGTCGATAGTCCATGTGGAGCAAAAGAAGAAAGAAAAGTCCCCTTGTGCTGTGCTATATTAGTCCGCAACTCTCCTTCACAGTCCAAACATAATGATGTTCAATTCTTATACTATGAATAATTTCCTGTGTATTGATCCACAAAGATCTATATACAACTACAGTCATACTCCTAATTATACAGATGTTATAGCATTGTGGAGAATGATGAATATATTTAAATGTTTAAACATTAGTAGGATGGAAGCGCTACAGCAATAAATAGAAATTTGAGATAATAAATGGATGTATAATTTCACTATTCTTATTATTTAAGGGGTATATATACAATTTTTGAAGAATAGTACTTAGTAATTATCCCTTATACTTTTTCAATGTAAATGTGTTCACCATAACGTCTGGTGAGACCTCATTTAGGGTCCTGTTTACTAAGCAGTGCTAAGGGCACACTAGCGTTTTTAGCATGCGCTAAACGCTAAAGTCACCCATAGAAGCATATGGGCGACTCTAGCATTTTAGCGTGTGCTAAAAATGCTAGCGCACCTTAGTAAACAGTCCCCTTACAGTACCGTATACAATTCTGGAGACTGTACCTTCAAAAAGATATAAAGAGGATGCAGTCAGTTCAGAGGGCGGCTACTAAAATGGTCAGTGGTCTTCTTCATCATAAAGGATATGGGAGACAGATTTAAAGATCTCAGTATGTATACTTTGGAAGAAATGGGGGGGGGGAGAGGGGAGATATGATAGAGACATTTAAATACATAAATGCATAGGAGGCAAGTCTCTTTCAATTGAAAGGAAGCTCTGGAATGTGTGTACATAAGATGAAGGTGAAAAGAGACAGACTCAGAAGTAACCTGAGGAAAATACTTCTTCATGGAAAGGGTGGTAAATTCATGGAATGGCCTACTGGTGGAGGTGGTGGAGATGAAGACTACATCTGAATTCAAGTAAAGCTTGGGAGAGAAAGGGAGAGTAGATGGCATGGATGGGCAGTCTGGATAGGTCATAACATGTCTTTATCTGCTTTCATTTTTCATGTTTCTATGTCAAAAATGATTAAAAAAAAAGAGGTTTCTGCCTTTTGGGAAAAATGTAGTGGAAAATTCTATTATGGGGAAAATATTTTTAACAAAAGCCAGCAAAAGGGCTGACCCAGTGGCATGGTGGTACCCGCGTTTGATTCCTAGCTCAGATCCTCTGCTCCCCAGGTTGACTGGAGTTGGGGGTTGCTGCAGAAGTAGCATTCACAGCCCCTAGGACCCTAGTCTTCACTCCCAGTCCTCACGGCCACCTATGGGTCAGATTTTCAGGATACCCCTAATGAATATGTATGGCCAAGTCTCATACAATGGAGGTATTTGGCATATAAATCTCCTTCATGCATATTTATTAGGGGTATTCTGAAAACCTGACCTGTTGGTGACCGTTGAGGACAGGGAGTGAAGACTAAGGCCCTAGGGAGTTATGGTCCCTGCACAATGGTGACCCTTGGTGGCGCTTTTAGGCCCCACAATTGCAGGGTTTAGTTTCATTGTAATTTATTTGCCTGATAGACTGAAGATGCCCTGATGCCTGGCTCCCAACTGAAAACTGTTACTGCAATGACTGGATTGGAAGGGCAATAAAATATGGGGAAAATTCCCAGGGAATTGTGAATAAAAGCTCATGATTCCAGACCCAACACTGCTTCTGACTGAGCTGGAAGCCCAAAAGTACAGGATGAAAACTAGAGAATTGCATGGGGACAGGGTCCCGCGGTAACCATGGGGACGGGGATGAAGACAGAGCCTGAGGGGATAGTGCAGAAATGGGGACAGAGCCCATGGGGATGGGGCGGGGATGTGGACAAAGCCTGTGGGGATGGGGATAAACTTTGTCATTCTCTGCTTTGAAGCCTGTTAATGAACTGGACCATCATTTATGTTTGAATGATGCAGACGACGATATTTAGATTTTTTTGTACAAACAAGCAAATTTGCTGGCCACGACTAGCTAGAATTTGCATGGGTTTCTGCAGGTTAGATTGTGAGATATGTGAGATATTGAATGTATGTTGTGTGTTTGTTTTTTAGGTGTTTCCCACAGTTTGGTGTTGCGGGGTGCTCTTCCCCTGACCAAACCCCAAGTGGCAAAACGGGACCGTTGGGGAGCCCCTGGTTGGAGCAGGAATAAGCTAAGTAGCTGTGGTGATTGATATCTATCGAATTCTGTTTGTGATATTCAGCATTAACAAATATTAGAAACACACAATTGAATATTCAGGGAGGAGGTTGGTAGAAGACCACTGATTATACGTTTGTGACCACACTAATATAATCTTATTGATTAAAAAAGTGTCACTGGTCTGAGGTCCTGTCCCCCTCTGTCACTTATTCACAATCGATACATATTACTCGCTGTACTTTTGTTGTTATGATTTATAATCCAGCGGAGTGATCCCTATTTGTTTTTGTTACTTGGGTGATCCTGCACATTCCTGCTACCAGCACATCTTCTGAGGTGACATCTTCTATTGAAGGAAGGACTGTGGAAGACAGGAGAGCTAGACTGAATCCTGTTGATGACTTATTCATCCACAGATTAAAAAACCATAGAAGTGCTTTATAGGGCATATTTCTCCTCTACTAGGGCATACAGAATGGGTTGAATTTTGTACCCCTGGACATTTTAACAGGGTAGATTAGGGCTCCTTTTATTATTGGGGTAGGAAGGGTAGAGGGTGGTGGTGGTGGTGGTGCGGGGGTTATAATAGTTGCTTGTTGTTATTATTGTTTTCTATTTCTGATTTATAAACAACAGTTGCACAGCTTTATATTTTATATTATTTATTTATTTCCTGCACTTGTATCCCACATTTTCCCACCTATTTGCAGGCTCAATGTGGCTTACAAAATGTTATAGCAACATGTACACATTATGGGATAAGAATATATATATATATATAAGATAAGAATATATAAAAAGTATACTTTATACTTTAATAAAAAGATTTAAAAATAAAATCTAAGTGTTCGAGGCTTCTGCAGATGAGGGCAGAGCCCGCGGGGATGGGGCGGGGATGGGGTGTGGAACGGAAACAGAACCCATGGGGATGGGTCAATCTTTGTCCCCATGTCATTCTCTAATGGAAACTGCTAGCCAAATAAACAAATAGCCAATAACAAACAACAAAAGCCGGCAGAAAATTACTGTTTGAATATTTTTGCTGTCTTTATTTTAACTAGCAAAAAGCTGCAAAATGATGAATTTTAAAAGTTTTCACATTCTTTTGGAAAAGTTTTCTCATTAAAATGTGTTCACAAATGTATCCAATTCTCTATGAACTAAATAGCTAACCTGTGATTACATTGGTATTTCAGTCCCATATGTATAAACACACACCTGATGTCTCCTATCAGAGGGTGCTTCTCTTTCTGCTCATTCAGCAGCTCCATCAGGTAATTTCCGACTTTCACAGCATTGGCCCTGAGGTCTTCTTTCTCAATCACATCCAGCACAGCCAGTCCAATCGCACAGGAGACTGGATTTCCTCCAAACTGAAATCAAAGATGAGGAGAAAACCTGACAGGGTGTACATGGCTGATACGGCTGCCACTGTGGCTAGCAAGCTGAAGCTGCTGAACCCTCCTTCAAACCCAAATTCTTATAACTTTGCTGCTGCTACATCTGGTCGGGCCAGGAAGAAGAAGTTCTCTATGAACACTTATAGCTGTGTATGAATGTGTGTGATTTGACACAAATGGGTAGTGTTAAGTGTTTGCCTCCAGATTCCTATATAGTGCTTGAAAATCTAGCTGTATTCTGATTTGCATGTGTAACTCAATTGGTTAACAAGTCAATCAGCACTGATAATTGGATGTTACCAAACAGTTACTGGTACTAATTGGCGCTAATTAGAATTTATGCGCACTAATCGCTAAGCATATTCTATAACGTAGTTCATGTAAATTCTACTATGCAGATCCCCAAAGGGGGTATGGCTATGAGAGGAACATGGGTGGGTCATGGGCGTTCCTCCCATAGCCATGCCCCCATATTGCAATATTATAGAATAACCTGCTCCATGCCTAAAGTTAGGCATGGGCATTTACACCAGGTTTTCATTGGTGTAATTTGCTGTGCCTAAATTCTAGTCAAGTGGATGGGCTTAGGCACATTCTCTAAACTGTGCTTAACTTTAGGCACAGCTTATAGAATACGCCTCAGTGTGTTTTCAGTCAGCACTGATTTTGTAGGCATCATAAATAGAATTAGGTCCTTGATATGTTGTTGGGTTTTTTTTGGGGGGGTGGGGGGTGGGGTGAATTAGACCCATGTTCAGTGCAGGCTTACATCCAGGTACCAACACTGAATATCTGGTTCTTTGACGGTTCCTGGAAGTTATCTGGCTACCACCAATATTCAGCGCTGGTACCAGATGGCTATCTGGGCAGGTTTGCACTGCTTTGTATAACTGGATTACTTCTGGCTCCGCCTCTGCTCTGCCCCAGATCATCCCAGCACAGACTGGTAGTGCTGTATCAGTCACACATAATATTCAGTGGCACTATCCGGTATGTACCGCTGATTATGATGTGGCGACCCTGGTTTAGGGAGTTCACCGAGCAGAAGCCACTCCTACTCAGTTAACTCCCACTGAATATTTATTTATTTTAAAAACCTGTATTCCGCTTAAACCTAAGCGACTGCCATAAGAACATATATAAAAATTGCAAACATACTTATACAAATAAGCAAATGTGCTACTGCTTATATAGATGAACAAATGTGCTACCATACTCACAACTTCTGGTACACAAATGCCATACTCAGCCATTAAAGAAAGCCTGAATGAGTCCTTAATAATTTCTTAAACTACACTAGAACAGATATGCAGCACACCAGGCAGGGTGCGCCACATAACAGCACCTGCTATTGAAAAAGATGCAGTCCTTGCCACAGCATAATGAGCAGTCACAAACAAGTCTTGAGCAAATTGTTTTGTAGAACCAGATGTTAAACCCCTTCCAGATGAAAACAATTTCACAACAGGTTGGAAATATCATGGTACCCTCCCACATACCGACTGGTGAATAAGAGACAAAACCTTAAATTGAATTTGAAATCTTACTGGCAATCAGTGTAGCTGTTTCAATTGAGGCATAATCTCCCAGATTCTATATAAGCCACCTGAAAATCCTCACAGAAATGGAAGCATATTCTATAACAATGCACATAACTTAATTGGTTACATCAGAACATAAAGAGTAGCCATACTGAGCCAGATCAATGGTCCATCTAGTCCAGGATCCTGTTTTCCAAACAGTGGCCAAGCCAGGTCACAAGTACCTGGCAGAAACCCAATTAGCAGCAACATTCCATGCTACCAATCCTGAGGCAAGCATTTGCTTCCCCATGTCTGTCTCAATAGCAGACTATGGATTATTCCTCCAGAATTTTGTCCAAACCTTTTTTAAACCCAGAAACGCTAACTGCTGTCACTACATCTTCTGGCAAAGAGTTCCAGAGCTTAACTATTTGTTGAGCTGGCCATGGGCAGGGTGTGGGTGTTTCTAAAATCTATGCACATTATTATAGAATACACCTAATCTGTGCCTAATTTAGGTGTTAGGATTTACACCAAGTAAAACGTGACCTAAATGGACATGATCAAATTTAGTTGCATGGCGAACCACTTGGCGTATTCTACATACTGTGCGGAAATGTAGGCGTACTTTAGAGAATATGCTTAGGCGTAATTTTTTTCCATGTGGAGTTTTCAGGGGCCATATATATAGAATCTAGCTCAATGTGTTCCCATTTTGACACACACGTCACCACCCTTGCGGCAATGTTATGCACTATCTACAATTTCTTAATCCGCCCCAGTGACCCTGCTGTATATTATTTGCGTCTGTGGATAAGCTATGTATCATAGACCATGTGTGTGGTAAATGAGGTAACTTCTTCCATTTATGTGAGAACTAAAGGTTGAGATAAGTTGGCCAACAGATTGTAGCATGAGATGGTGAGTCCACTACGAAGTAGTGAATATGCTGTCAAGAGGGGTATGCCCTGCCCAACAACACAGAGGCAGCTGAATCAGTCCTGCTCTAAAGCAAGATTGTTGAAATCAGGACTTGGAAACCATATTTGCAATCCTCTAGAAAATGACTAGGACAAATTTCACTGAATATCTCATGGTAGAGGTACACTGCTGAAATCTAAGACAATTATTTTCCCTCTTCAATGTTCTTAAACACTCATTTCATCTCGGAACGAGAATGTTTTAAACTGTATGTGTGATTTTACATTTCTTTTTATTTTTATTTTTATAAACTTCTTTAGAATTCCTTGGGATTACAGGTGATATTATCAACTAGAAGTAATAATAATAAATACTAACTCGCGTATTGTTTCTGAGTCTGTGACGTGGTTATTTGAGTGTTTCTATATACAATTTACTGCCTGAAAGCAGAGGTTATTACAGTATGTCTGGGGAGGTTAATTTTCAAAAGTCATTTCCCAGGTAAATACTGATTTACCCAGGTAGAAGGGCTGTCTGAAAAGTCCCCGCCCTTTATCCAGATAAGTATATGAGTTGTTTTACATTATGTGTATTTTTAATTGCATTAGAGTTTGAGCCCCCAGGACATTGTTTAGATTGAAGAAAATCACATGCACAGAACTGATTTTCAAATGTACATGTGTTCTTTAGTATGGTAAAAGCAGGTGCAATTTTCAAAGGGAGAGTATGTACATATTTTCTCTCTATGAACTGGAACAAAACCCGTGAGTAAAAAGGACCCATGGATTTTGCATCAATATGAGCAGTTTGAAAGTTATTCTCCATTATGCACAGCAAATATTGACACGCTCCCTGACAGATTAACTAATCAATGAGTAAATGGTGTGAGGAAAGACACAGTTTTCTGATAGTCAAAATCTCCTTCACTTCTCTGAGTTTTAGGAAGTAAACCTTACTGATGCATGGGGAGAAATTCAAGACAAATAGGGTGTGAGAAAGGGTTACAACAAAACTGCTTTCCCTAACTGCCTGTAAGTATAATTTGTCATTACAGCAAGGGCTCTGTGTGAACAGTCTCATTCACTTCCTCAACCAACAAATGTGCACACAACCAGAAAAGGGGCATCAAAGATACCGGCGGTGTCTTAGAATTGTTTTCTTGAAAGAAGGAACAGAAAAATACAACCTGTTCCTTGAAGTCAATATGAGGGGGTCCTAGATATAAAATCAAGCTTAACAAAAAAAAAACAAAACTTAAACGGATCATTATTTTTAACTCTTTGCTAATGCATAAAAGTGGGAATGCTTAACTCTAACTGAATTTGTTTAACTGGGAGTGGCTGTGTGAGGTCATCTTTCAGTAGTAACATTTGAAATCCTGCACAAGCTCAAGCCTGGAACTTACGGTATTGAAATATTCCATTCCAGTAGCTCCGAAGGCCTCAGCAATTTCCCTCGTTGTTACAACACAAGACATTGGATGCCCGTTGCCGATTGGCTTCCCCATGGTCACGATATCCGGCACAAAATCTTCTCCCTGAAGTTGGAAGCTCCAGAAGTGCTTCCCAACACGGCCAAAACCGACCTGGACCTCGTCAGCTATAAACACGCCCCCAGCGTTATGGACATATCTGAAAGCAAAGGGAACAGTCCAATAGCAAAACACCTGTAGAGAAAGGGGCCAGCAACACACCCCAGTGCTAAGAACATAAGGAGGACAACTTTCAGAAACTAACATCATGCACATGGTCAAGAATAACTTTTTTCGTTTTTCACTGTTCACAACAAATAAAACCCCTTTCTCCATGCGGTGCCACTATTTGAAATAATCGTTTCAGCTGTGGTACACGGTTAACCATATTCAGCCAGCAGCATTTGGCATTTTCATAAATATTGATCACCATGGGCTGATTTATACCTGAAAATTCAGTGCCACCTCTTGCCTGGTACTAGCACAGAATATTCTGGGCATTTTCTGACACCTGGAAGTTATCTGGGTACCGGCGATATTCGTTTCCAGTACTACTTGTGTGGTCCGACTAGCCCAGATAATTATCAAGTGCCAACAGTGAATATCACCGGTGCCTGGATAACGTCAGGGATCACCCCAGCTCTGCCCCTGCACTGCCATGGCAGTACCCGTATGGAGAACAAAAGAGGAGCAGACCATATAAAAAACACACCACCTGATATTTAGTGCTATTTAATGAGCCAGAGCAGGTGCTGACAGGTTAAATAGCACTTAAGCGGCTATTTGCCAATATGAAGCGGGGATAACTGACTTTCCTCTGCTGAATATCCCCGGTTAGTGGCTAGCAGATAGCTAGTTATATCACCCAATATAACCGGCTATCCGCCTATTTTTAAAGTTGGTTTAGCGGTCGTGTTTGGCCACATGAGCCAGTTTTTAAAATAACCAACTAAGTCTGAATATAGACAACTGGTTATATTTAAAACGGCCGAAAATAAGCTGGATATTCAATGCTGGTCACCAGAAACGACCCAGCACTGAATATCCAGGCTCAGTGCTGACCACAGGAATTAGCCAGTCTAACTCCTGCAGTCTGGATATCAGCCCCATAGTCTTTATCTGCTGCTTTCAACTCCCAGGTCTACACAAGGTTGTCTGATATAGCCATGTTTCTCCAAACGGCTGCCTCAGGTGTGGATGAATACCAGGGCCGGTCAAACCCGGTAAGTGGGGTAAGCACCGCAGGGGGGCGCCTGCTTTCAAGGGTGGCGCTGTGCCACCATACCACACCGCCCTTGGGGGTTTAAATCTTTAATTTACCTCCGTCCCAGCGGCCGCGTCATTTCAAAGCCCTGCCCATCTCTAGCCTTCCCTCCCTTCGTGAGTTTGTTCCGCTGAGTCCCACCTTCTGATGTCATTTCCTTGAGGGCGGGACTCTGAGGGAACAAACTCACGGAGGGAAGGCTAGAGAAGGGCAGGGCTTTGAAATGACGCGGCCGCTGGGACAGAGGTAAATTAAAAAAGACAAACCATGCAGGGTGGCAAGAAGAAAAAGGGGGATGTTCGGGGGAGAAGAGGGCGGGCAGGTGGCCATAAATGGGAGGGGGATGGGGCGAAGGACAATCGCTGGACAGGGGCAGGGTGGGAGAAGAGAGAAAGGAGATGCTGTGGGGGGGGGGGGGGCGCCAACTCATAGTCTGCAGGGGGGCACCAGAGACCCTAGGACCGGCCCTGATGAATACCAACTGGTGTGAAATTTCAAGCCTCAACAAACTAATAAAAACAGTCCCTCTGATATTCAAAAGCATTAAACTGGCCAGGATCAGCACCTGGCCAGTTAAATACCTCATAACCGGCTATCCGTGAATTTTCAGCAGGGGCGCCCATAGCCCAGCCTGGCTCCATAACAGCAGTGACATGAGCAGCAGCTCATTTGCTTTCCCCCTTCACAGACCCTTCGAAGGCTTCCCAACCCCCTAACTCCCCTTACATCCCTCCCACTCCCACTCCTCCTCCCCCAAACCCCTCCTAATAGAGAGAATGCAAAATCTAGTTTGCTATTGTTTTTAATGGCATTTGCTATTGTTTTTGTACAAACCAAAATGGCTGCTGCTGGGGAAACTGGCTTCAACTTTTTGACGTCATGCTGTCTCCTGTTAATCCAACCTCCTTGGAATATCTACCCTGTATATTTTCAAAGTCTGCCCACATGGCATCCTCTTGTACATCCTACGGATATACACGTGTGAGTAGCGGCTTTCTAAAATCACTCCCCATGTATGTATGCCCATTTACATGTGTACACTCACCTCTTACGTAGGTAAATGCCACCCAGCCCTTGTAACATGACCACTTAAGATTACAACGTGTTGTCTTAAAAATACACAATCAAAGTATGGTACATACTCTGCCACTTTCTGGAAGTAGCCTGCTGGTGGAATGACTTGCCCTCCACAACTCTGCATGGACTCGGCAATAAAAGCAGCAATCTACACAAAAGAAGAGGATGTCAGAGCTCCCCCAGCTCCCCTCCTGGCACACAGTGATGAGCAGCTGCAGATGTGCAGGGTTTGCCAAAATCAGTTTTACTGTCATATCTGAATTTCTCCCTAGGAAATAGCCAAAGCTTTCTTGGAGAAAGCTTTAAAAAAAGATGAAGAAATTTTGTGAAACAGCAACCACAAACTGTCACTGTTCAGACTGAATATCAGGTCATCTGCCACAGCCTTTCCTGGTTATTTTGGTATTTGTTCACATATTCGAGCATTTCTTCATAGGGAGCACTCCAAGCTGCCCCCTTCAGAAGTCTCAAATACACCCCAGCATTTTACAGATTGAAGCCTGCTTCTAGAATCTTTGAGCCACAGTATAAGGCCAAAGTGTGACAGAAAAGTTTCAACTTGACGTTTCACAATTATTAATGTACTTCATCCAATCATCTAGCCCTGAAAAAAGACAGGGGGAAATATTACTCTAAAACTGTGGCTTTCTGCCTAAGAATTTGTCCATTGAAACTGATTTTGATAACCCTGAACACACTACAACTTTAACATATCACAAATGACAATCATTCGTTGCAGCTGAAAGACTGCCATCTGTTAATTAAGAAGTGGTTTTGTTATTAACAAAAAAAAAAGTTAAAAAAAGAAAAGAAGACATGAACAAGTGAAGTGCTGCCAGTTGCTGAAAAGGAGGGGAAAATGGCTATTGAAAATGAAGTAAGTAAAAGTCAGGAGGTTTGACACAGTTGAATGCCACGCTTACATTTGTTTTCTTATTTTCAGCATTATAGACATCAGGGACCGGTGCTATGTTCTATGTACCATAGAAGGCTACCAGCCTGAATCTGTTACTGAACTGACTGCCTCTCACACAGCTCAGGTAACCCCTGCCTCAGCACCAACAGGTCCACGGGAACTAGGCCATGTGCTTTCACTTCCTGGAAACAATGCCCATGTGCACACTCCATTCAGAAAGGCATATCACAGCACAATAGTACGCGGGCTCCCCAAAGTAGGTAAAAAGGTAAACGTCACCAAAACCTAAGATAAGCAAAGAAGAGGGGAAAAAGAAAGGAAAGGAAACAAGAAGAAAAAAAAAACTATCCATTAGTTAAAGGGTTGTACAATAAATCAAAAAGACAGGTCATCGAGCCATCTGATTATCTGAACTAAACCAGGAGTGTTGAGTGATGTGCACAGAGACCTAGAACTGTAACTCTGTAACACAGACTGAAGTATTTAAAAATGGGTGCCTTTGATTCTCACCAGCCTGCACATGGGTTTTAAGTTGGAGCTTGTCTGCAGAAGCCGAGCGACTGAAAATTCATCTGAGTATAGAAGCTTATAGCAGTGTTGGAAGGTGTGTGCGGCGCCTGAATTTCTAACCTGATACCTGTTGCCCTATGCTTCCTGCCCATGTCTTTCAGTCTCAAATAGAAAACCTACTTTGCATTCCTTCTGTTCTGATTATACGCTATGACGTTATGCGTAATACTGCATTTTGATTCCAAGCTCCACCATAGTTGAGATTGATTCCCTACCAAAATTTAAAAAGGGACTCCAACTTTAATTTTTTGAGATGGTGTACAATTCATCTACATGAGGTCCCCAGAGGATAGTCACCATCTATTGCACCTCCTGCCCTCCTCTCCAAGTATGATTTTATATAATTATTTTATTGTAAAGCACCTTGATCATTGTTGTTGAAAGGCAGTCCAGAAAATGCTAATAAGCTAAACCAAGCTAACACTTTTCTCCCATTCTGTGCCTACGGGAAAACAGCTTGATAAAACAAGCCTTTATAATAGTGCCTGTTTCCTTAAGAGATTTATTGAAATATCTTTCCTCATTTTGGCACAGTGTTTCAGACACACATTGGGGGAAGGGGGGATTCTATATATGGTGCCTAAAAAATCCACGCGGAAAACATTTTCGCCTAAGGGTATTCTATAAGCGGCGCTTTGTTGATATCTCAGTGCTTAAAACTATGTGCATCCATTTACACCAATGAAAACATGGTGTAAATTTTGGAACGCCCACAAATCGCCCACTTCCCCGCCAATAACCACAATCCTTTTTGGCTGTGTGCGTTAGAAGTTGGACACAGTGCATTACAGAATACGCTTAGCGAGTTGTGCATGTAAATTATAATTATTGCCAATTATTGCTCATTATTGCTTGTTAAGTGCTGTTATCAATGCTAATTGGCTTGTTAAGCCAATTAAGTTATGCACGTTCTTACAGAATACGCTTGGAGTTCGGCACGGATCTCTAGGCGCGCTACATAGAATCTGGGGGGATTATACTTGTTAAAAAAAACTTAGAACCATGGACATTAAACTTTAGCCCTCTATCAGTCAATGGCACAGCAAGTCAGCATCAAAAAGCTGTGGTTAATCACAGTTACATAGTAGATGTTGGCAGATAATGACCTGCACGGTCCATCCAGTCTGCCCAATAACATAAACTCATGGCATGTGCTGCAATATGGACTCAGGACACCAAAGTAAAATTATAGGTGTTTATTCAAGATGGCTCAACACGGTACCATGTTTTGGCACATGTGTGCCTGCCTCAGGAGTCTTGATATGTATACTTGATAATCACATTAGTTCTTGGTGATACGTCTTGTGAAATAAACAAGAGCTGATCTGGCTCATGTTTATTTCACAAGACGTATCACCAAGGACTAATGTGATTATCAAGTATACATATCAAGACTCCTGAGGCAGGCACACATGTGCCAAAACATGGTACCATGTCGAGCCATCTCGAATAAACACCTCTAATTTTACTTTGGCGTCCTGAGTCTTTTTTTGAAGAACCTGATCAAGTTCCCACTTCTTGGTTTTTTTTTTTATCCTATCCACCCCATGGGATCTTTGTGTTCTTTCCCCCTTTTTGTGGCTGTTTTTTGCACATATACATAGTAACATAGTAGGTGATGGCAGAAAAAGACCTGTATGGTCCATCCAGTCTGCCCAACAAGATAAACTCATATGCGCTACTTTATATGTATACCTGACCTTGATTTGTATCTACCATTTTCAGGGCACAGACCGTAGAAGTCAGCCCAGTACTAGCCCCGCCTCCCAACCACTGTGTTGCAATATAACATATATATATTCTGGATCTTAATCTGTCCTTGCCATTTTCAGGGCACAGACCATATAAGTCTGCCTGGTACTGGACATACTCCCCAACTACTGGAGTTGCCATAGACATTCAGTCCAGCCTCCAGATGTGTCTAGCCATAATCGGGGCACAGAACATAGAAGTCTGTTCAGCCCTAGTCATACTTCCTAATTACTGGAGTCCGTCTAAGCACCTCTAAGTTTTGTTTTGCTTCCATTCTCTTTCCATACATATGTTTATCCCATGCATTTTTTAATTCTGTTATCAATTTTGTCTCCATCACATCCCACGGGACGGCATTCAGGCATCCACCACCCTTCCAATGAAAAAGTACTTCCTGACATTACTCTGCTGTCCTGGTCAGCTGAGGATGCTGGAGATTTACTCCCCAGAGCCCCCAGACAGGTTGGGGAGGGGAAGTGCCTCCTAGTGTCAGATATGGGCCTGTGAATGCGGGCTCCCTGGCAGAGGGCTGTCACTATAATGTTTGGACTGAAGTAAGTTAGGAGGCAATATAAAATAGGGAAGTGGTGGAGGGGGAAAAAGAGCTGTGTTTAATTGTATCATTGGTTCACCTTCAAATCTAAGCTCTGCGTTCAGTCTAATAATGCTGTGTCAGAGAAGGGTCACAGTAATGACAGAGGCAGTCCTGTGAGGAGATAGAAATTTCTGGGATTTGGCTTGCACACAAGTGGCTTAAAAATTTAAGAACAATGTTGCTATTGTCATAACATTTTAATATTCAGGTCCCAGTGTGCTGAAGGGCTTTAATTATTTCATAACTATTTCAAAAATTCTTAGTAAACAGAGGCTGTAGTCCATCTGCAGAATGAAAGATTAGCACTGTGCTCTCATCACACGCCAGCCTTTCGCCTGTGCACTGCTACCTTGCTTCACTCTGTGAAACACACGCTGCCACAATGGTATCTTTCTCTGCACTAGATTTCATGCAGTCATCAGTGACGTCATCGGCACGGAACTGTTGGACAAGAGAACTCGGATGCACCTAATGCAATTTTATTATCTCTAAACTGAGACTGGCTTCATCAGCTGTGCAGGGGAAGAAATAAGTAGGCATACGCTTAGCAGAAAAACAGGCACACTTTGTTCATATTCTGAAAGTGAACTTCTTTGTCGTTATCTGTGTATTTAAAGGAACAAAACGCACACTGCTGTGAAAGCAGTTGGTTGGACTGAAGCTTCGTTTGTAGTTCCTAAACTCTTCAGGTGATCCCACAGCTAGTCAGATTTTCAGGATAGCCATGATGAATGTGAAGGAACTAAATTTGCATACACCGAATGAATTAGGCCATTAAACTAGTGGGTTTTTTTTTTTTTTGCTGTTTCTCTAAGGTTTCCAAAGTATGCACACATATTTCATGTACACTTATTGTGGGTACTGTGGAAACCCCACTGGTTGTGAGGTCACCAGGACAGGTTTGGGGACTTCTGAGGTAGTGCGTTCCTTGCTTCCCTACCAGCATTTGGATTTTTAGTGGCAACTTCTCTAGCTCTGCTACTCTGATACAAACCTTGTGACCCTTCTTCTGGGCCTCCTGAATTATTCTTCTCACATCCTCTGCATAAGCAGATGCTGGGTCTGGATGGTCCTCTCGGTATTTTCCTCTGTAGATATCTGGAGAGGGAGCCTGCATGCAATGACAGCAAACACTGTGTAAGTGAGGCAGCACACTCATACACCGATTAATTAAGAGAGCGGTTCTCAACCCAGTCCTCAGGACACAACCAACCAGTAGATTTATCAGGATAGGCATAATCTCTGATATTCAGCAGCACAGTTAGCCAAGAACTTGTGACTGGATATTCAATTCCGGGACTGTATTCCGTTTCAGTTTTGGTCGTGGCAACTTAACTGGCTAAGCGAATATTCAGTGCTAGACAGTTGTTAATAGCAGTTAAAGATAGGCCTCCTATTTAAGCGGCCTATCTTAACCGCTCAATTTAGTCGGTTTAGTGCTGAAAATTCGCGCTTAGCTGGCTAAGTTGTGCTACACAGCCAGTTAGTGGTTAGCCACTAAGGAGGAAATTCTATATATGGCGGCTAAAAAAATCCGCACAGAAAACATTTCTGCATGAGCGTATTCTATATGTGGTGTCTAGATTTAGGCATGATATAAAAGATACACTTAGTTGAAAACCCAGCACCTAAAATTACGCGTCTCCATTTACACCAACGAAAACATGATGTAAATCCCGGCACGTAGATTTAGGCAAACTGGGCCATTTTCTAGACCTATGCGCATAAATTGTGGAACACCAACAAAATGCCCATTTCCATGCCCATAACCACTCCCCTTTATGCCTGCGCACGTTAAAATTTAGGCGCTTTGCATTACAGAATACGCTTAGCGATTTGTGCGTGTCAATTAGTGCTCATTATTGCTCATTAAGTGCAGTTAACAATGCTGACTGGCTTGTTAAGCCAATTAAGCTACGCACACTGTTATAGAATCCGCCTGGATTTCAGCGCGCTGTATAATATCTGGGGGTAAGCGATAATATTCAGCAGAGATAACCAGCTATCTCGCACTGAATATTAGTGCTTAAACGGCTAAGAACTGGTTAACCGGTTAAATAGAGCTGAATATCGGACCCAACGAACATGAATGAGATCGATTTGCATGCAGCCTACGCTGAAAGCATATCTATCTGATGCATATGCATTATGGAGAACACCTACCCTTCCGAAAGCTGCAGAAAACTTACTTCTTCAAACAAGCCTACCCAAACAACCCAACTTAAATTGTGAACCTAATCCACACCACTAGCACCACCCATACTCCAATCCTCTCCCCACGTCTACCCTACTGTCCAACTCTATATAAATGGGTTATCTCTGTGATACTTTGTACCATACCTTATAAGCCGCACTGAACCTGCTATCAAGCGGGAAAGAGCGGGGTATAAATGCTACAAATAAATAAATATCCTGAAAACCAGGTTGGCTGGGCATGTCCCAAGGACTGAGAAGAGAACCGCTGGCTTAAGAATAAAAGGAATCTTATCTGCAACCAGTTTGCTTCCCTGTTCATTTTAACATTTTACAGAAGTATCAAGCAGTTGATCCCTGAAGTGATGAGTCTCAGTTTCTCTGTGGTTTCTCATGTTACTCTGTTTATTGCTTTTCAGTCTCTAAACTTTTGCAGTCTTAGACTTGCTCCATTAGCTTAAGCAGTGCAGTAACTTATGATGGGTAAGCTGTGCAGACCAAAAATTGTTTTGTTTAGTTTCCTGTGTTTCATGTTTTGGGAGTAAGATTGGTGCAAAGTCTTCCTTTCACTTTTCCAAATTGCATGCACTCTTTGCCACAGTGTGCAAACAGTCTCACGCTACTAGTGCTAGGGATGCCATTTTGTAGATGGCACCAGCAGGACAGGAGTGACTGGGGGGTTGCTCCTGCTTGAAGACTGCTGAGGATAGGCAGTGAAAGATGGTGGTGGTGGTGGGGGGGGGGGGGGGGGGGGGGCTTTTGTGGGGGGGATGTCACCAGTAGGTAGGTGACTTGATCAGGTGGGTGGTGGATGTCTTCAGAGGGGGTGATGGTGCATCATTGGGGGTGGGGTGAACGGCATCGGCCCTTCAGTTTCCAGCCTGGGATCATCGGGCCAAGGCATTGAGGCGTGATGTTCCTGCGCTACTGGAATAATGCTGTTTGTGAGCTGGCTTGAAAGCAGAGTTAGTCCTTTACCATGGCAATCAGCAGCCTGCAGGACTGTTATATCGCAGTTTGCTGATTCCCATGGTACGTCAAAGTGTAGTAAAAGCTCAGCCTTTACCACAGCTTAATAACTTCCCCTCTTACATTCTATTTAACCAGCAGTTCACTACTACTATTACTACTACTTGACATTTCTAGAGCGCTACTAGGGTTACGCAGCGCTGTACAGTTTAACAGAGAAGGACAGTCCCTGCTCAAAGGAGCTTACAATCTAAAGGACGAAATGTCAAATTGGGGCAGTCTAGATTTCTGAATAGAGGTAAGTGGTTAGGTGCCGAAGGCGATATTGAAGAGGTGGGCTTTGAGCAAGGATTTGAAGATGGGCAGGGAGGGGGCCTGGCGTATGGGTTCAGGGAGTTTATTCCAAGCATAGGGTGAGGCAAGGCAGAAAGGGCGAAGCCTGGAGTTGGTGGTGGTGGAGAAAGGTACTGAAAGGAGGGATTTGTCTTGAGAGTGGAGGTTACGGGTAGGAACGTAAGGGGAGATGAGGGTAGAGAGGTAAGGAGGGGCTGCAGATCGAATGCATTTGTAGGTTAGTAGGAGAAGCTTGAACTGTATGTGGTATCTGATCGGAAGCCAGTGAAGTGACTTGAGGAGAGGGGTGATATGAGTATATCGGTTCAGGCGGAAGATAAGATGTGCGGCAGAGTTCTGAATGGATTGAAGGGGGGATAGATGGCTAAGTGGGAGGCCAGTGAGGAGTAGGTTGCAGTAGTCAAGGGGAGAGGTAATAAGAGAGTGGATGAGAGTTCGGGTGGTGTGCTCAGAGAGGAAAGGGCGAATTTTGCTAATGTTAATAAGTTCAAGGCAGTGTACATAAAAAAAGGCTCTGTAACATTTACAGTTATAGCCTACAGATAGATTATTCTAACAATTTACATATTCAGGACAGATTGCACATTTAAACACCCATTCCCCTGTTCCACCCAGCTATTACTGATACTTCAGAAAAGGTGATCATTTAGCAACATCCAAGTATATAAAACATTACTTCCCATAGATAGCAGCATTCAATAAGCCATGTTTTAAAGGCTTGACAATACAAACCATATGAAGACTATTTCTTAGCTCTAAGGGCAAAGAGTTCCTCTATATAGACCTTGTCCTGTGCTTTTGTAATCAAAATTGATGGATTATGGGTAATATTACCCCAAACTGTCTCTCTGAGAAGAGCCTGCATTCTGGCTCATACTTGGAAACCTAAGATTTCATGTAACTTGGAGCTGTTCCAGGTAAGATTTTGGTAGAAATGGCAGTAACTTAAACTGTATACAACCCCAAACCACTAGCCAATGAAAAGTGATGAAGTAAGGCGTCACTCTAGCCCATCTCGAACCCCTCCACAATCATCATGGCAGCCACATTCTGTCTTATCATGTGAACTCATTTTTTTTCTCTTAGAAGATGCAGAAAAATGTATCTATACTCAACCATGACTCCAAAATACACAATGGCGTAAATGTTCACCTGGCAGTAGTCAGCAAATTTTTTTTCAAAGCAGTCCATGCAACAGCACTGCATATCTGCCCCTTAACCACATATTTGTCCAGTTAACCTATTCAGTTAAGGGGCCCTTTCACTAAGGCACGGGGGTGGGGGGAGGGCTAATGCTTGGGTAGCGGATGCCAAATCAGCAATACCGCTAGGCTAGTGCGTGCGTCCGGCAGTACCTTCTAGTTTGGCGCTTGCTGAATCCCACGGTAGAAAATAATTTTCTGTTTTCTACCGCAGGGGGCGTTCCTGGTGGTAATCAGCATTCTGCATGCGCTGCATGGTTACGGCGTGGTTAGCGCGTGAACCCTTACCACTAAGTCAATGGGTGGCAGTAAGGGCTCAGGCCTTAAATAGGTGCATGCTAGTTTTAATTTCAGCACACACCCATTTCCCGGGCTTAAAAAAAACCCTTTTTCCCAGCCACGGTAAAAAATGGCCCAGCGCATGCCCGAAACACATGCCCACACTACCGCAGGCCACTTTTTACCGTAGCTTTGTAAAAGGATCCCTAAGTGCTCAATATAGCGGAATCAAGTCATTCAGAAGGTTGCAAAATTGTGCAGCTGGATTAATTTTTTGTTGCAATAAGTTCGAGCATGTTACACCATTGTTGAGGGAACTACATTGGTTGTCAGTTAGGGCCAGAATTAATTTTAAGGTGATCTGTTTGATTTATAAGATTTATTATGGTAGTTGTCCATTAGAGCACATATTTTTAGTGACTATCCATCATCTTGTTGGCCTTCCAGATATAATTATTCTTTGAATTTAAACCTTCCAGCATTTAATAATATTCGGTACAAATGCTTTTATGATAGCTAAGTTATGAAATTTAATTCCAACTCAACTTCGAGGTATTGCAGATTATTTTCAGTTTAGAAAAGCCTTGAAAACTTTTTTATTTGATAAGTAGTTTGATATATGAAATTTTAACTCATACTATATTTTTATTGAAACCCGCTATGATTCCTGTCGGGAAATTTGCGGGATATTAAAACTGGGAATAGAATGGAACTTATATGGAGAACTACAAACTCCACCTCCAACTCCACCCAGGGCCAGTCTTAGGTAGGGGTGACCAGTGCGACCGCACAGGGCCTCGTGCTCACAGGGGCCCCGCGGCGCATGGCTGGTTGAATCTTTTATATTGTGCATCCGTCTCCAGTGCATGTGGCATATGAAGTTCTGCCAGCACCACGCAGGTCAGCCAGGTTTGACTGCACCACCGCGCACCATGCCGCCGCTGGCCACAGTATCGCTACCTAACACCGATGACCCCCATGCCGAAGGCATCCTGGGAGCTCATGAGCCATCGGATCGGGCAGTATGCTGGTGAGCATACCCCAGTAAGGAGCGGTGCCGAAGAGCATGAGAGACCCCATATTACACCCCGTGGAAAATCCCCAGAGCATATTGCATAAGGATGATAAGGTATCATTATAAATGAAAGAATTTAAATGGTTCCATCCAGCAGGTTAGTCTTCCAGATTCCGAGGTTGATAAAAGCAGGCAGTGTTTATGCCTACACAGTTTGTTGAGTATGCATATGTGAACAAACGTTAATACGTGCAGTATGTATAGAACTATATGATTTTTCTTGGTTTTGGAGAAATATATATCGATCTAAAGCTGGAACCTCTGAATTAGAACTCCTAATTGTTTGTAGTAGCCTTGAACTGAATAATTTCTGGGGGGGTTTTCAATGCTTAATATTAGGTTTCCTATGATAGCATTGTGCTTATTCCAATCAGTTTTTCTGTACAAGTTTTGCTTCATTTGTCTTTATTTGAAATTTCATAAATAAAAGTTTTTCTAAAAAAATTAATAATCTTGTCAATGGGGGCGGAGCTAGGGTAGGGTGGGGCTACGATAGGGCATGGCTACGGTGGGGCGGAGCTAAGATGGGGCCCCACCAAATTGGCTTGCACAGGGCCCCGCACTTGCTAAGAATGGCCCTGCCTCCACCCCCACCCACAAGATAGCCGGTTTCAATACACCGGTTAGAGGGGATATTCAGCAGCACTATCCAGGTAAGGATGCTAAATATCCCCCCGATAGGCAGCTGAGAGTTATTTAATTGGGTAGGAGGGGCTTGAATACTGGGCCCAATGTTCTTATATTCTAAATCAGAGATCCAGAAGGTTGACTGGAACTGAGGCCAATTGCTAACCCTTGGAATTCTGCACAGGTTAGGGCATCCTACCCAAACAAATGAACTGGACCACAAACCTTCCTGATAAATGTGGATTCTGTGGCAATTGAAGAAAGATATCTGCACATCCAGAGGAGCAGTTATCAGTTTTGCTAAATCTGGTGTGCAAAGTCATTTTCACAAGGCGGTTTTCCAAAAATTTAATAAATAATCAGCTACTATTCATACTTTTGCATCACAGCAGCTTACAATTTATGAATTTACCTAAACTTTCACATATAGAAGATGACACATTAAAATTTACTAACAGACAGGCCCACATCTCCACATTTTTTCACAGAAAAGCAAGTTTGCTGGGGAAAAAACATGCAAAATATCAATATTTCAACTTTTTTTGCAGATTTTCAGGAGTTTTATGCACGCGTTCCATGAAAGCACTTCGCAAGTTAATACATTGAGCTTGGAGTCTCACAGGCTTGGATTCTTTTCCACTTTGGGAAATGAAACCAAGTGGCTGGGTTCTTAGCTGAGCCAAGAGGAGTCAAAGAACGGTGGATTGTGAAAGGCAGATGAAGATATACTCACCACATGCACATACTCCTTCTTGGCTTCCTTCCCGAGCTGAAGAAATTTATACGGGCTGATGTCAATCAGAGAGGTGACATGACCGTGGTAGGCACTAAAACATCAGATATTGAACTAGTAAAAATAAGCCTTTGTCTCCATAGTATTATGACAGTCACATGGTCAGTTTAATACATGATGAAAATGATTGTCATGATGGTAATGGAGAAACATAGAAAAATGCATATAATTAGAAAATTATAGATGGAACAATTTTCCTCAAAATGTATCTGAATTAGCATAAATTTCAGTGTGTTACCCAGTGTTCAATACAAACCCAGTCTGGAGAAAAGAACAGCATAATAGCAAACAGTAGCCACAGATAAAGCAACTTTTATTCAAAAAGCAACCTTTGTATAATGAAATCGTATTAAGGTAAACTGTTTTATAATCATGGGGGCTTTTTTTTTTTTTGCGTCACCCTTTTCATATTCTTCTTTTTTCTATATAAGAACATAAGTGTTGCCATACTGGGACAGACTGAAGGTCCATCAAGCTCAGTATTCTGTTTTCAACAGTGGCCAATCCAGGTCACAAGTACCTGGCAAGATCCTAGAACAGTAAAACAGATTTTATGCTGCTTATCCTAGAAATAGTCAAAACCAATGTGAAATAGCAGAGGGTATTCAGCGGGATAGCTTAATAGATTAATTAACTACGTGAGGTAGAGTCTCATATAACTGACACGGCTATTTTCATTTCACTCTCCGGTGAATCCGGTGCCTGTTTTGCACAGTTTGCGAAACAGGCACCTGTCGGGGCTTATGAGCACACCAATATGAGCAGATAAGTGTTGTGGTATCATTAAGTTATATAAACTTATAACTATACGCATGTCAATGAGAAACCTGAAAGAGATATGATATAGGTAGGTGGGGGAAGAGTCAATGATTGAAATATACACACGAGCAAAGATTCACCGGAGAGGGAAATGAAAATAGCCATGTCAGTTATATGAGACTCTACCTCACGTAGTTAATTAATCTATTAAGCTATCCCGCTGAATACCCTCTGCTATTTCACATTGGTTTTGACTATTTGAGAAGCGAGCAGAGTTTGGCCAAGGAGTTTTGGCAGTATCCTAGAAATAAGCAGTGGGTTTTCTCAAGTCCATCAATGATGGCTTATGGATATTTCTTTTAGGAAATTATCCAAAACCTTTTATAAACCCTGCTAAGCTAACTGCTTTTACAACATTCTCTGGCAACGAATTCCAGAGTTTAATTACACATTGAGTGAAGAAATATTTTCTCTGATTTTTTAAAATTTACTACTTAATAGCATTTGGCACTTCTTTTTGGTTTTATCATTTAATTTTATTTTTCCTTTTGATATTATTTTGGATGCAATTTTATAGTTTGTGTTCTGGTACTTAAAGGCTTATGGGCCCATTATTCAGACCACAGGAGGTAGCTGGGCTGCCTCCCGCGGTCAGGGCTGAGCCCAGGTATTCAATGCTGGGCTGTTTGCAGTGACTGGCATTGAATATCTAGTTTATTTTTGGCCAATTTCAACTTAATTGGCTAAGTCAATATTCAGCACTGGCTGGTTAAGTTTAATCCAGCCTAATATAAGCCTGCTATTTGGGTGGCCCATTTTGGCCACCAAACTTAGCTGGTGATCGCTGAATATTCACGGACAGGTTGGCAGCGGCAATCCTGGGGGAAGGGGGCGGCAGTGGCGACGATCTGGGGGAGGCGGTGACGTGCTGCCCGGTTATTGCTGGATTACCATGGGAGTCCTTAGTACCACCTCAATAGGTGGCAGTAAGTGATCCACACCGCATGGTCATGTGGAAAGAGTTATCTTACTGCATGGCTATTTTTGGAGGGCGGGGCATTTTACCCACTGCGGTAAAAAGGGCCCTGGCACACAGGAAGAATGGCCCCTGCAGCTACCGCAGGTCCCTCTTTCCTGCAGCTTAGTAAAAGGACCCCTTAGTGAAATTTTAAACACAAATTTAGGAACCACACTCTAGTAAATTTTCCAATTGGCCAATTTAGGAGTCATTTTAAAAGCAAATACATGCAGAAATAGCATCATTTATACATGTAGATCCAATACAAGTGTACAAGGCAATTGTAGAAAGCTCCTATTTCCACGTTTAGATGGTTGGGATGCAGATATCTCAAGTGGGCATGGCTTGGGTGTTCCAAAAAAGTATGCGTGTGCTTTCCATTAGCCTTTGCACATGCTTCAAGACCTGGGGTCTCCATCAGTGATTCAGGGGGCAGTTATACAAATATGGCACCTAAAAAATCCACGCAGAAAACATTTTCGCCTAAGTGTATTCTATAAGCAGCGCCTAGATTTAGGCATTACAGAATACACTTAGTGAGTTGTGCGCGTAAATTCTAAGTTTTTCCAATTAGTGCTCATTATTGCTTGCTAAGTGCTGTTATCAACAGCGATTGGCTTGTAAACTAATTAAGTTACGCGCATTGTTAGAGAATATGCTTGGATTTCGACACAGATCTGTAGGCACTCTATATAAAATCCGGGGGTTAGCGAGTTAGTGCCATTAAAAATGTCCGGTTAGCACCTAATGCAAAACAGGTTATTTTGTGGATGTTCTGGGGGCAGAGTATATATTTGACTGGTTAAATGCCGATATTCATAAGAACATAAGAATAGCTATACTAGGTCAGACAAATGGTTCATCTAGCCCAGTATCCTGCTTCTAACAGTGGCCACTCCAGGTCACAAGTACCTGGCAGAAACCCAAATATTAGCAAAATTTCATGCTACCTATCCCGAGACAAGAAGCGGCTTCCCCATGTCCATCTCAATAGCAGACTATAGACTTTTCCTCCAGGAACTTGTCCAAACCTTTTTTAATCCCAGATATGATAACCACTGTTACCACATCTGCTGAATTTAACAAGCCAAGGTCACCACATAAATAGGACCACATAAAAGTCAGTCCTATCTTTATGCTGTACCCCATAGCCAGTTAAGTGCTGAATATTGCTCTTAGCCAGCTAAGGTTTAGCCAGCTCTGCAAACCTGGAAATTCAATGGCAGAGCTCGGATATGACCTGGTATTGAATTTCAGATGTAACGCTGAGCGGCACCAACTGTAAATTGACCCCATATATTATATAATTGGTCCATATGAGTATACATGTTGGCTCGTGTATGTATAAGTTGTATTTTATTTGGATTTTGCTCACACCTTTTCAGTAGTAGCTCAAGGTGAATTACATTCAGGCACACTGGGTGTATAAAGCCCTGAAGTAAATTTGCACTTTTTCTGTATGTGTAACTTTCTAAAGTTGCTGTTCCCCTTCACATCTCAGCAAATACATTTGCCTTGACTGGCACCCATATAGGCATTTTACAACAGGAGTAACTGAGTCCAAACCAACTTGGACCTCTTGATTTCTAACTCATTGACCTATGCAAAACAGGGCTTCACATCTCAAAGCTCAGAGCTTAAACCCTTTGAACACTGACCCTGTGTTTTTTCAGTTACCATCAGCCCTGGATTATCCATTAAGCAAAATAAGCATGTGATTAAGGCACCAGGGGAAGGGGGGAGGGGGCACCACAGAGCTTTTTTCCCTTAGCTATCATGGCCTTAATTCTTTCACTGCTGTTTGCCACACCCATTATCCAACATGAATTTTTGTGTTTTTGTAATCATTATAAATCATTTTGTTTCATATAACAATTATGTCTCAGCATTGATTGAGTCTTCTTAATGTCTTGCCAGTTAAGCAACTGAAGGGCCAAGGGGCAGCATGGGTGGTGCTTAGGGCATCAGTGGGCCTTAATGCAACCCTGGTTAGCTTTCACATGATCTGTAACACCTCCTGGGTACTGGAGAAACCTGACCTTTGCAGTCAGTGCACCTGAGTCATCTATCTTTATCTCTGTATCTTTACAGCTGCACAGACAATCATGCTATCCCTACAAAGGCATCCACCTAAAGCAAGGAACCTGGAAACCTGCACTTCAGGTGAACAGAAAGAAAACAGTGAACAGGGTATCATTAATTAGCACATGCCAGAGCAAACTAGCAAAGAAGTCTTCAGCTACTGTCCTCACCTACAGATGTCCTAAATGACATAATAAAAGCAGAGCATGTGCATGTGTTTTAGGATTAAATATTCATTTGTACAATCTTTAAATATTTATAATTGCAACAGCAGAGCATTTACTGTAAAGTGGATCTGATTGTTCAGCTCATAGATTTTGCCCTAAATAATACTGGGCAAGCTGTTGGCTATAATTATATCCTAAGATAGAGGACTTACTTGTCGAGGGTTATTATATCTTGGTGGCCACTGTACTGTCGAGCAAGGCGCAAGGCAAGGTCATTGGCTTCAGACCTAGAGAATAATTGAACTCCAATTAATTTAGAAACACCTTTTCATTAAGCTCCAAGTGGAAATACATTAATACAAAACATTGGGAAAACAGCATAACATAAATCTATCAAGTAAGAAAAACATGCTAATGAAATTAGGGCATGGAAGTCTGCAAAGTGGCTTACAAACTTAACACATTTATTTTCATCATGAAAAAGAGCATTATGGATCAGAAGAGCAAAGTCACATTAAGTGGCAGAGAATGGGCTCTGCATGACATCCAAATGAAACAGCTGCTTCTGTCCTCTCCCTCACTGCAGTAAAATTAATTGACCCATTCTTAAAACAAACAAACAAACCACAACACCCACAAAGAAACCATAGGAACACATTTATGCCGCGAGACGGTGAACAGTATTGCATATCCTTGCTGGGCTGACTGAGTCCTCAATGGCAGTGTTATGCAATATAACTATACTCCCAGAGTCAGGATTGGGGCTGTTACAGATTCAGAAACTCACAGGCCGATTCTCAGAACTCCTGTGGTAAAGACAACAGCACACACCCCATTCCACTGGAACAGTGCAGAAAACTAGCTCTCCGGTGCTCAAATATAAGAATATAAGCATTACCATATTGGGACAGACCAAAGGTCCATTAAGCCCAGTATCCTGTTTCCAACAGTGGCCAATCTAGGTAACAAATACCTGGCAAGATCCCAGAACAATACAATACATTTTGTGCTGCTTATCCTAGATATAAGAAGTGGATTTTCCCCAAGTCCATTTTAATAATGGTCTGTTGATTTTTCTTTTATGAAGCCATCCAAACCTTTTTTAAACCCCGCTAAGCTAACCACTTTTACTACATTCTCTGACAACGATTTCCAGAGTTTAATTACATGTTGAGTGAAGAAATAGTTTCTCTGATTAATTTTAAATTTACTACCTTGTAGCTTCATTGCGAGCCCCCTAGTCCTAATAAACAGCCGATTCACGTCTACCTGTTCCACTCCACTCATTATTTTATAGACCTTTGTCATATCTCCCATCAAAGGAAATGATGTTGAAATAACATGTGCACTGTAAAAGTGAAAGCAAGAGGGTGGAAGCACAGTTCTTGTATGCATGCGCTAGGCATGCCTGACTGTGAAGCACATATCGGAGCTGCTCATCTATGCTTTTAAATATATGTGGTCTCTGAGGTCCATTTCCTCCATTGTATAAATGAGGCTCATGTCTTTATATATAAGACCTGTGTCCTGTATTATTTGTGATTGTTATTGATTTGATCTTATAGCATCTCGTTTTTGACCTAAAATATCAGGTGCTTAGAGTGCCCCTCCCTGCATAGCTAACCAAGGCAAGTAAGATTGCAGACATAGCAGTGACTCTGGGCAAGTCACTTAACCCTCCATTGTCCCAGGTACAAATAAGTACCTGTATATAATATGTAAGCCACATTGAACCTGCTATGAGTGGGAAAGTGCGGAGTATAAATGTAACAAAAATAAAAAAAATCTTTGCCCAGTTACAACACTGCATATCAGCCATACCCACATAACTTCTGGGTACTGCTGCTGACCCATATATTTGTGCCTTGATAAGGCCTGACACTGAATATCTGGGGCTAAATTAGCCAGTATTTTTAATTTTGTCACTGTGTTTATCATCACCACCACCATCAGGAGGGCATTCCAAGTATCCACCACCCTTTCTATATAAAGTATTTCTTAATGTTCCTTTAATTTATTTATTTGTTGCATTTGTATCCCACATTTTCCCACCTATTTGCAGGCTCAATGTGGCTTACATGGTTCCAAAATGGCGATCGCCATTTCCGGAATGAGAAATACAGAGTTATATCGCATTAAGGTTAGTAGGTGACAGAGTAGATTAGGCAATCAAGTACAAAGAATTCATTTTTATGATGAGAAATAAGACAGAGTAACTTAGGCAGTCAAGAATAGAGAGTTCCGTTTTGTCCAGTTCTGGTATGAGTTTTGTTATCTGGTATTTAGGATGGATCATTGTGGTATGCCTTATCGAACAGGTTGGTTTTAAGTAATTTTCGGAAATTAGTTATGTCGTGTATTGTTTTTGTGGCTTTTGGTAGTGCATTCCATAGTTGCGTGCTTATGTAGGAGAAGCTGGATGCATATGTTAGTTTATATTTTAGTCCTTTGCAGCTGGGGTAGTGGAGATTCAAGAATGTATGTTTTAAGTTTTAAGTTTCTTCAACTTCATTTCATGTCCTCTACTTCTATAACATCCCTGGTTTGGAAGAATTTTTTTTTTTTGCTTTTCATGTATTTAAGCATCTATGTCTCGCCTGTCCCTCCTTTCCTCTAAGGGATACATATTTAGGTCTCACTCAACTTCTGGCACAGACCCCACCATTTTTACTGCTTTCTTCTGAACTACTTCAAATTCAGATGTGGCCTCCAAAACTATCACAGATCTCCAAGTGGGGCTTCACCAACTACTTGAACAGGGGACTTGTCAGCTCCTATGCAGGATTGTGGCTTTGGCCACAATGTCATCACATTTTTTTCACCATCTTGAGATCCTCAGTCACTATCACCCCGAGGTACCTTTTCTGATCTGTGTACATCTGCCCCTCTCCTCTTATTGCATGCAACTCCTTTGGATTTTTTGCACTGAAAATGCATCACTACCAAGCATTTGCCCGTGCTTCTAATTTTTGTTGGTCACTTCTCATGTTGTCTACTCTCTCCGGGGTATCTATCCACTCTGTTGCAAATCTTCATGTCATCCGCAAAAAAGGCAAACGTTTTCTTCTAAGCCTTTGGCATATTGCTCATAAAGACACTGAACAGAATCAATCCTTGGGGCACTCTACTACTCACCTTCCTTTATTCAGTATGAATTTCATTTACAGTGTATTCTCGTTATTCGCAATAGTATGGTTCATAAAAAATATCAGAAACTGTGAATTTGCAAATACTGAAACAATGTCTATGTGGGGAAAATAGGGGTTAGTTTCCAGCTACACCTATGTTTCCATGAGACTGCAGAAAGTGAATAATTATTCTTAAGGGAAATACAGGGTTAGGTTCCTATGTTTTTTTTTTTTTTTACTGATAGAACATACAGTATGTTGTATACAAAAATTTGTTGTACCACTTACAGTAGCAACATTCTTAAATAAAGAAATTGGATTGGTAGCTTGCAGCTCACTCACTGGACGTTTGGTGGCCATTTCCAGAAGCAAGCGCCAAAAATGTGAAAGCGAAAGTGAAAGAAAAAGAAGTCTGCTTTGAAATGCATATGTCTATGAATTCGTGAACAAAGTGGCGCGAATGGCAAATTGTGTCCTCTATTCACACCTCCACGGAAATGCCAGATAGCGAATACTGATCATGTGAAGCACTGTACCACCATCCTTTGTTGTCCATCAATCAATCCATTTCTAATCCAGTTCAGCACTTTCCCCCGGATTCTATATTTATTTATTTGTTGCATTTGTATCCCACATTTTCCCGCATATTTGTAGGCTCAATGTGGCTTACATAGTACCAGAAGGCGTTTGACGGCTCCGGTGAGAACATTACAAAGTGATATTGTGGAAAGATAGAATTCATGTGGTAAAGTCACATTTAGGGAAGCGTGCAGCGGAGGAAATGAGTTATGTCCATTACGTACTTTAATTTTGTTGTGTTGCAGAGACCAGGCATTTAGGTTGGATTGGCAGGGTATGCTTTTTTGAATAGGTTAGTTTTTAGTGATTTTCGAAAGTTTAGGTGGTTATGCGTCGTTTTCAAGGCTTTTGGTCATGCATTCCAGAGTTGTGTGCTTATGTAGGAAAAGCTGGATGCGTAAGTTGATTTATATTTGAGGCCTTTGCAACTTGGGTAGTGCAGATTTAGATATGTTGATTTTGAGGTGTTTCTAGCATGCCTAGAGATCCGCACTGAAATCCAGGTGGACTGTATAAGAACACGCGTAAATTAATTGGCTTAACAAGTTAATTAGTGTTGATAACAGCACTTAATAAGCAACAATGAGCACTAATTGGCAATAATTGGAATTTATGCACACAACTCGCTAAGTGTATTCTGTAATGCACTGCGTATAACTTCTAATGTGCACAGACAAAAAGGGGCATGGTTATGGGCGGGAAAATAGACATTTTGTATTCTGAAATTTGTGCCTAAATCTATGCACTGGGATCTACGCCATATTTTCATTGGTGTAAATGGACGCACACAGTTTTAGGCGCTGGGATATCAACTAAGCGTATTCTATATACTGCGCCTACATTTAAGCACTGCTTATAGAATATTCTTAGGCAAAAATGTTTTCCACATGGATTTTTTAGGCGCCATATATAGAATCCCTTCCTTTGGGACCACTCTCAGGCTGCTCAGTTTATGCATGAGCCTCCTACAAGGAGCAATATCAAAGGCTTTGGTGAAATCAATGTAGACCACATTTAGCGTATGTCTTCGATCTGGCTCTCCAGTCACTCAGTCTATCTTAGTTTGCTTAATCCAAGAAAATATATTTCCAATGATCTTTCTCTGTTTTCTTTTACTATCAGATGATACACATTAATTGAAAGCTACTTAGAGTTTCTTCACAGCAACATGTGTTTCCACCTCTAGATTTGTGTTCCTTTCAGGGTTAATGGCAGGCAAAGCATCTGGTTCTGCACTGGGATACTCTGTTCTGAAGAGTTCCTTTAAAAGGAAATTTTTTTGGAAAGGCTGAACGTCACTGACAAGCAAAGAAAGAAAAAAAGCATAAGTCATAAACATACCCTGAGTTCACAAAATAGCAGACTGAAAGTCTGTCAGGCAGAGTGGCAGTCAGGCGCTTGGCATATTGGACGAGATTATCATGCAGGAATCGGGAGTTTGTGTTCAAGAGTTCCATCTGATTCACAGCAGCCTTCGTCACTTCGGGGTGAGCATGTCCAACTGAAGAAGTAAAACATATCATATTTTCAGCCATCACAGTCAACATTTTTTTAAACACTGGCCAGGGTGAATAAGAAAATTTCAGCTATTCAGTGCTGTCAGCCTGATCTCGATAGCAGCACTATTCCACTCACTATTTCATAGCTTATCTGGATAATTTAGGAGACCCTATTTGTTTTCCCTAATTTACGTGGATAATTTATCCAAATAAGAGACTGAATATTCCCACTATCCAAATCATTCCTGGGACCTTCCATGCTTTGCCCATTTTCTGCCTCTGCATTATCCGGATAAATGACAATTCTGTTACCTAGGTGCTCATATTTACATGCCCCTTATGTGCATACATGGTTATAATATTAGCATTTATGCACATATGTATGCAGCTACATGTGTAAATGGTGCCTAGGAGATATTCTGCACATAGGACCCGATTCTATATATGGTGCCTAAAATGAATGCGCATTAGGCAATTATGCCTTAGTGTATCCTAAACGCGCGGTATTTAGAATACGCTTAGGCTTCGTTCATGCGACTAAATCTATGCATGTCCATTTACACCAACGAAAAGGTGGCATAAATCCCTGCATGTAGATTAATACGCACGTGCCCATATTTTATTACAATGCGTGTAGATTTTGGAACGCCCATGGGATGCCCATTTCCCCTCAGCACGTCCCTTTAAGGCTGTATGTGTTAGAGTTTAGGCGCAGTAAATTACAGAATACGCTTAGCAATGTATGTGCGTAAATTCTAATTTTTGCCAATTGGTGCTCGTTATTTCTTAACAGCTGTTAACAATGATTAACAGCTTGTTAAAACAATTAATCTACACATGTAGTTATAGAATACGCCTAGATTTATACTCAGATCCCTGGGCTATATAGAATTCAGGGGTACTGCTTAACTTGTTAAGTGCCATCAAGTTGGTGTCGACTCATGGTGACCCTCTAGATAGTTGACTTGAACTGTGATCAGTCTTCAGACAGGCTTAATTTACATACCCTCCAAATCCTATATATGGCACCTTAACTTGTGTGTGCTGCTTTGGCCACATGGCCAACCTGCATGCACAACTTAATTGATTAACAAGCCAAACAGCACTGATCATTTGTACTTAACAACCAAATAATGGCACTAATTGGTTTTAATTAGAATGTACACACACAACTTTTATATGCATGTTCTACAATGCAGTGCACATAATTTCTAATGCGTGCAGTTGAAAGGGGGCATGGCCATGGGCGTGGAATGGGCAGGTTGTGGGTGTTTCAAAAAACTACATGCACTATTATAGAATACAACTGATCTGCACCTAACTTAAGCGCAGCTATTTATGCTTGGTTTTAGGTGGCCTAAATGGGAGCGCGCTTACATTTTAGTCGCAAGAACAGTGCATAAGCATATTCTATAAAGGTGTAGTTTATAGAATCACGCTAAATGCGTGGTTTTTCGGTGCCAATTTTTAAGGCACCATTTACAGAATGTAGCCCATAGCATCGGCGTACCAAGGGCGTGGCGGTGGGGGCGGTCCGCCCCGGGTGCACGCCGCTGGAGGGGTGCAGAGAGCATCCGCGCGCCTGTCGGCTCCGCTGGTTCCCTGCTCCCTCTGCCCCGGAACAGGTTACTTCCTGTTCCATGGCAGAGGGAGCAGAGAACCAGCATAGCATAGAGCCGCACGGCTGCTCCAATGCACCCAGGCAGTGGGGTTGAAGCGCCAGGGGGGGGGTGTCATTGCGCCAGGGGGGAGCTGGTCGTGCTGCACCCGGGGGGGGGGGGTGGGTGTGCATCGGCGATCTGCCCCGGGTGGCAGCTGACCTAGGATCGTCACTGGCCCAGAGCACATAGCAGGGGGTGGAGCATGCGCAGGACATAGGGCATCATGTGCATAACTTACAGAATACTTAGGCTGGTAAGTACAAGCGTCTGAATTTAGGCATGTTGACAGCTAATTACACAAGTATGCTATAACAGAACCCAGGCACCAAGGTACAGTTAGAGAACAGGCTCCTACCATGGGCACTCAGTTATAGCATTGTCCCAATAGCACTAGGATGGTCAGTGATGATTTTCCGTGCACTATCCAGATTGGGCCACTGAAAATTGCTAGATTAACTGGGCCAGCAGCATTTATCCCGGTTCAAAACTCACTGGGGTTGATATTAGCTGGCAGCGGTTTGCTAAGGGCTTCTTTTACAAAGCCATGCTAGCAATTCCTGTGGGGTAAATGAGAGGAAGCCCATTCAGTTCCTATGGGCTTCCTCTCATTTGCCACACGGGAATCATTAGCACAGATTTGAAGAAGCCCTAAATTAGCCATAGATAGTCAGAGATGGCCCATGCGCAGGTCCCAGCATTGAGTATACGGTGCTGTTGTTGGGTGTCCTGGCCTCTGGAGCTTATGCGGATGCTGGCTGATACTCACCCAGGGCCCACATAACTGTTTTATGTGGGTCCCAGTTGACTATCGGCCAGGACCCACATTACTTTAAAATCCTCTGATTTCCCCTTTCTCCTTGAGCAGGGTTCCAAAAAAATGGCTGCCATGATCTCTCGCGGCAGCCTCATGGTACTACATTAGTACCGCAAGAGGGAGCAGCAGCCATTTCTGGATCCAACGCTAGGCACAGGAGCAAGTGGATTTCATTCTTGCCCTCAACACCCGCACTGGACCACCAGGGATACCAGGTAAGCCCGGGGAGGGCTGATGATGATGGCGGACTGGGTACGGGTTGGGGGATTGATATTATGGTAGGGGTCGTTTCAAGGGGGAGGGGGATCGGAAAAGGCCTGCTGGTTTGGAGGGGGGATCAGTAGGGGGATTTGTAGAGTCTGGGGGGGATTTTAAAATTATGCGGGTGTCAGCCCAATATTCAGTGTCAGCATTTTCATAGCTAGCTGAATTTAGGATAGCTTTTGAGCTGTCCTAATTTTGGCCGCTTAGCTATATGGGTCTGGACACTGAATATTGCCTGCACGCTCATAACTGCTGGCTCCTCTCCAACATCACCCCTGACCTGCCCACTTTTCTGGAGCAAGTCAGAACCAATATTCAGCAGCACTGCCCAGTTAAGAGCCACTGAATATCAGCGGTTGAGCGGTCCCAGGCAATTTAAGCCAGACTGTGGCTTCTTATGATCTTGGGCATTGCCTCTGGTACAAATTTAGGAGCCCTTTTACTAAAGGACGTAAGCCTTAATGAGTGTTTAGTACACTGGAAAATGCTTACCGAAAACATGTTAATGTGTTTTGAGGTAATGAATTTTTAAAATTATTTTTTAGAAGGGGTATGCCATGGAAGGGGAATGGACATGTTTGCATTAACCAGTTAGAAACCAAGTAATGGCTAATTTTCAAAATCTAAACGCCAGTCCCAAATATATCCAACAAGTTCTTCAATTAAATAGGATCCAGCAGTAATCCATTCAAAACAGATTATTCACTCAAAACTGTTTTTAGGTTTTCTTTCTCAAAACATATTTCTTTCAAATCACACATTTGATAGTTTTCAAATCACATATTGATAATTTTTATAGTTTTTATGGTGACCTCAGCGGTGCTGATTGCCAAAAATGTAAACATGGCAATGTAACTAGCACCCACGTCTTCATCGGTCCACCCGATTTCTTTAATTTTTTACTATCTCTGTTATCTCTCTTATCAATTAAATTACTTATCTTTTCTTTTGCAAAATCAGACCACGGGGTTGCCGATGGAATAGAGAATGCAAGTGAGCTACAACGAGCAGCTCATTTGCATTCCTTTTCCTTGATGCATGCCCGTTCCTTACCGATTCGCTAAGGGAATCGGTAAGGGAAGGGCTTTAATGATTTTTTAGTGCATCTTGGCCTTTGACAGATACCCTGTCCTCAAAGAAAAAGGAAGGTTCATAACGCTTCAGCTAAAAAAAAAAAAATAATTCAGTATCTTCTTAAACTAGCTACCCAGGGGGTCAATATTCAGACCAGGGCAGTCAGCATTTTATAATCCACTACTAGCACTGAAAGTTCAGGTCTCTAGTAGCCGCTGGAAGTTATCCGGGGGATGGCCAATATTCAGTGCTAATACATCTGGGCAAGTTAGGATTGCTATTTGTGCGGTTCTGCTTGTCAGAATAGTTATTCAGGCATCAGCAGTGCAGGGGCGTAGAAAGACCTCGACAGAAGGTGAGGCCAAAGCCCAAAGTGGGGGGGGGGGGGGAGGCACATTTTGACCCGCCTCCCTGCCGCCCCCTCCACCACCGCTTCTGCCCCCTGCCACTGCTGCCCCACCCCCGCTGCTACTGCACGAAGGTACCATGGCTGGCAGGGGTCCCAACCCCTGTAAGCTGAAGCGTTTGTCCCGTGCTGGTCTCGCATTGCCTGTCCTGTTCTCAGTCACACCGTGCACGCTCGTTTTAATGAAACTGACCTTGTACAAAGTGTCACGCATGCTCAGTTTCACTAAAACGAGCGTGCATGGCGCGACTGAGAAGAGCAGGGTAGGCAATGCAGCGAGACCAGTACAGGACAAACGCTTCAGCTGGTGGGGGTTGGGGACCCCCGCCAGCCGAACCGGGGGCCCCAGAGTCAATTTGGGGGGCCCAGGTCCCCATGCCCCCATAGCTACGCCACTGTAGCAGTGAATATCTTCCGGGTCCACTCCACCTCTGCCTCCAGACTACCCTGGCACTAAGCAGAGAGTGCCGTGGTAGTCAGAGCCAGTGGCATAGCTATGTGGGGCCACGGGAGCCTGGGCCCCCATAGATTTGGCCCTGGACCCCCCTGCCGACGAGCCTCTCAAACCCCCCTCCCACCACCAACCCTCACCTGCCACCGCCGTCGCCTACCTTTGCTGGTGGGGGACCCCAACCCACGCTAGCCGAGGTCCTCTTCTTCCGGCGCAAGGCTTCGTTCTGTTTCTTTGAGTCTGACGTCCTACACGTACAACGTGCAGGACGTCAGACTCACAGAAACGGAACGAAGCCTTGCGCCGGAAGAAGAGGACCTCGGCTGGCGGAAGTTGGGTGTCCCCCACCAGCAAAGGTAGGCGAGGGTTGGAGGCGGGAGGGGGGGTCGAGAGGGTCATCGGCGGGGGGGGGGGGCAAAGTTGTTGGTGGTGGTGGTGGCGGCTGTGGCGGGGGGGGGGTCGGCAATGGCGGGGGGGTCTGCGGTGCCGGGGAGGGGGCTAAAATGTGCCCCCTCACCTCGGGCTCTGGACCCCCCTCCCACCGAAGTCTGGCTACGCCCCTGGTCAGAGATGACACTCAGCAGCACAATCCAGTTAAGTGCTGCTGAACTTCAGGGAGTGGGCCGGACAGAGCAATTCAACTGGTTAGGAGCCTTTCCCGTCTGCTGAAATCGCTCTGAATATCGACTGATAAATTTTGAGAATGGACAACAGATGGTCAAGAAATATTACTATGGCTTGAAGTTTAGCCTCAGCTACAACAAAGTTCCTCAGATTCTATAGAGTGCGACTTGGTTTGAGCATGCAAATCAGCTCATATTCTGATTAGTGTGCACGATTATCTTACCAAGCCAATCAGTGCTGATAATTGCCACTTAACAAGCAATTGTTGACACTAATTGGCATGAATTAGAATGTACACACCCAACTTTCTAAGCATAAAGTGATGCACTTAAATTCTAAGATGCAGATTGGAAAAGGGGGCGTGGGCCACGGGCGTAGAATGGGCCGATCATAGGCATTTCTAAAAACTATGCATGCTGTTACAGAATACACCTGCTACACACCTAACTTGGGGGGCTTTTTACAAAGGTGCGTAAGGCAGGGGCATAGCCAGACTTCGGCAGCAGGGGGGTCCAGAGCCCAAGGTGAGGGGGCACATTTTAGCCCCCCCCGGCGCCACCGATCCCCCCTCGCCATTGCTGACCCCCACCCCGCCACCGCCGCCACCGACCCCCCCCTCACCATTGCCGACCCCCCACCCCGCCACCGCCGCCACCACCACCACCACCACCAAGTTTGACCCCCCCCTGCCGACGACCCTCTCGACCGCCCCTCCCGCCGTCAACCCGCTGTTGCTGTCGCCTACCTTTGCTGGCGGGGGACCCCAACCCCCGCCAGCCGATGTCATCTTCTTCCGGCATAGGACATGCAGAACGTCAGACCCAGAAACAGAACGAAGCCTTGCGCCAGAAGAAGAGGACCTCGGCTGGCAGGGGTTGGGGTGCCCCACCAGCAAAGATAGGCAACGGTGGGTTGGCAGCGGGAGGGGGCGTCGAGAGGGTCGTCAGCAGGGGGATCCAGGACCAAATCTACGGGGTCCCAGGCCCCCGTGGCCCCACGTAACTGTGCCACTGGCATAAGGGCCTACATGCGTATAGCACACATCAAATTGGCATTACTGCCTTGCTAGCACATTTGCCTGGCAGTAATTCCAAGTTTGGCACACGCCGAAAACCCCGTGGTAGAAAATAAGTTTCTATTTTCTATCGCAGAAGCGTTCCCAGCGGTAATTGGCAGTTGGTGCGTGCTGGATGGTTACTGCATGGGTAATGCATGAGCCCTTACTGCTAAGTCAATGGGTGACATTAAGGGCTCAAGCCATAAATAGATGCACGCTGGTTTTCAAATTTGCTGCGCATCCATTTCCCGGCCCAAAAATCCCACCTGTTTTCCAGATGCGGTGGAGAAATGGTCCAGCGTGTGTCCAATACACGCACCCACACTACTGCAGGTCATTTTTTGGCACACCTGTGTAAAAGGGCCCCATAGGTATCAGAATTTACGCCAAGTTTTACTTGGCGAAAATGCCCGCTGCTAAACTTAAGTCGCATGGATAGGCACTAGGCATATTCTATAAATTGCACCGAACTTTATTATTATTATTATTAGCATTTGTATAGCGCTACCAGACGCACGCAGCGCTGAACACCTGATACAAAGAGACAGTCCCTGCTCAAAAGAGCTTACAATCTAAATAATACAGGGTGTAGTTTATAGCATACACTTAGGCACCATATATGGAATCCAGTCCATTATGTATAAATATGGTCAGAATGTATTTAGAATTATAAAGTCACTTACTGTGTGCAACATTGTTGATACAGTCCAGGTATTTCTCACCATTCTCATCAAACATGTACTGTCCTTGGGCACGCACAATCTTGATAGGATCGTTTGAAAAGAAAACTTTGCAAGACGGTCTAACAAGCAGAAAAGAAAACACCCTTAATATGAGTTTGCCTTGATGCTTCATTTTCAAAATAAGGATAGGTGCAATGCAGTGAGAGCCTAATCTAAGATGTCATCTGGGCACTCAGATTCTGTTATGCAGAGTGAGGCAAAAAAAAAAGTAGCCCCCTCCCCTAGAGTTTTTGTTGCTGTTTTCCCAGCAACCACTTGGAATTTCAATGTGAAACTGTAGAGCTTTATTTATTGTCACTATCTATGTACATATGCTGAGTGGAATGAAATTATCTTTAAACACGGCGAAGTTACACACTTTTTTTGTGTGACCACCCAGCGATTTGCACACATTCAACTATGTTTACACTGTAGATCTACCATTATGTGAAAAAAATGGGGTGCCAGCTTACTATTAATGACATCACAGTGATGTAGACTTTTGTCTGGGGAGCAAAGTTGAAGGCCTATCACAAGCTCCACCCAAAGCCGCAAACAACTGCCTAACTCATGGAAGCGCTGCAGATGATCCAGGACAGACTGCCACAGGGACTGATCGACAAAGCTGTTAAGTACTTCCCAAAGTGACTGAAGGCCTGTGTTAAAGCTGGGGTGGACAATTTGAGACTAAATTCTATATATGGCGTTTAAAAATTTGGTGCCATCTCCTCCCCCACTCAGTGCTATTCTATAAACCACGCTTAAAGTTAGAAATGGTTTATAGAATAGCGCTTACATCCAGAAACAGCGACTACATTTAGGCATGGCTATTCATACCAATGGAAATGTGGTGCAAATGCTCATACCTAAATTAGACACAGAACACACCTTATTCTATAATTGTATGCATAACTTAAAGGAAGCCCTCCCCCCCCCCCCCCGATCCACCCATGACCCTCCTATTTCCATGCCCCCTTTTTGACTCATGTGTAAAATTGAGGTACAGATCCCATGCCTAAATTTACATGCGTACATTTTAATTAATTCTAATTAAAAAGCAAATTAGTGCCGGAAAGAATATTTGAAGCGGGGGAGTCGGAGAAACTAAACAAATTCTCTGTAACCTTGGAGGATGTAATGGGTCAGTTCAGCAAGCTGAAGAGTAGTAAATCACCGGGACCTGATGGTATTCATCCCAGAGTATTAATAGAACTAAAAAATGAACTTGCGGAGCTACTGTTAGAAATATGCAATCTGTCCCTAAAATCGAGTGTAATACCGGAAGACTGGAGGGTAGCCAATGTTACTCCGATTTTTAAGAAAGGTTCCAGAGGAGATCCGGGAAATTATAGACCGGTGAGTCTGACGTCGGTGCCGGGCAAGATGGTGGAGGCTATTATTAAGAATAAAATTGCAGAGCATATACAAAAACATGGACTGATGAGACAAAGTCAGCACGGATTTAGTGAAGGGAAGTCTTGCCTCACCAATCTAATGCATTTTTTTGAGGGGGTAAGCAAACATGTGGACAATGGGGAGCCGGTTGATATTGTATATCTGGATTTTCAGAAGGCGTTTGACAAAGTGCCGCACGAAAGACTCCTGAAGAAATTGCAGAGTCATGGAATCGGAGGTAGGGTATTATTATGGATTAAGAACTGGTTGAAAGATAGGAAGCAGAGAGTAGGATTGCGTGGCCAGTATTCTCAGTGGAGGAGGGTAGTTAGTGGGGTCCCGCAGGGGTCTGTGCTGGGTCCGTTGCTTTTTAATGTATTTATAAATGACCTAGAGATGGGAATAACTAGTGAGGTAATTAAATTCGCCGATGACACAAAATTATTCAGGGTCGTCAAGTCGCAGGAAGAATGTGAACGATTACAGGAGGACCTTGCGAGACTGGGAGAATGGGCGTGCAAGTGGCAGATGAAGTTCAATGTTGACAAGTGCAAAGTGATGCATGTGGGTAAGAGGAACCCGAATTATAGCTACGTCTTGCAAGGTTCCGCGTTAGGAGTTACGGATCAAGAAAGGGATCTGGGTGTCGTCGTCGATGATACGCTGAAACCTTCTGCTCAGTGTGCTGCTGCGGCTAGGAAAGCGAATAGAATGTTGGGTGTTATTAAGAAGGGTATGGAGTCCAGGTGTGCGGATGTTATAATGCCGTTGTATCGCTCCATGGTGCGACCGCACCTGGAGTATTGTGTTCAGTACTGGTCTCCGTATCTCAAAAAAGATATAGTAGAATTGGAAAAGGTACAGCGAAGGGCGACGAAAATGATAGTGGGGATGGGACGACTTTCCTATGAAGAGAGGCTGAGAAGGCTAGGGCTTTTCAGCTTGGAGAAGAGACGGCTGAGGGGAGATATGATAGAAGTGTATAAAATAATGAGTGGAATGGATCGGGTGGATGTGAAGCGACTGTTCACGCTATCCAAAAATACTAGGACTAGAGGGCATGAGTTGAAGCTACAGTGTGGAAAATTTAAAACGAATCGGAGAAAATTTTTCTTCACCCAACGTGTAATTAGACTCTGGAATTCATTGCCGGAGAACGTGGTACGGGCGGTTAGCTTGACGGAGTTTAAAAAGGGGTTAGATAGATTCCTAAAGGAGAAGTCCATAGACCGCTATTAAATGGACTGGAAAAATTCCTCATTTTTAGGTATAACTTGTCTGGAATGTTTTTACGTTTGGGGAGCGTGCCAGGTGCCCTTGACCTGGATTGGCCACTGTCGGTGACAGGATGCTGGGCTAGATGGACCTTTGGTCTTTCCCAGTATGGCACTACTTATGTACTTATGTACTTATGATGCTACTAAGCACATTATTCAATGAAATTGCAGGTGCAGATTGAGTTCACACTCAAATAATTTGTGCATGCAATTTTTAGCACTTTTTAAAGAATTCAGGGGTTTGAGCATTCATAGTAATATGTAAGTCTGATGACTAAACAAGTATGTAAAATATCTCGTTGAAATTCAGAGCGGTTGCTGAGAAAATGGCAAAAAACTTGAGGGGAGTTACTTTTTTTTTTTTGCTTCACCCTGTGGAATACTAGCATCAGTCAGCATCAGCGTGCCTGACATTTCCATGTCTACAGTGACACCAGCCGTAGACCTGGAAACTATTTATGTAGTTGGAGGAGTAGTCTAGTGGTTAGTACAGCAGACTTTGGTCCTGGAGAACTGGGTTCGGTTCCCACTGCAGCTCCTTGTGACTCTGGGCAAGTCAGTTAACTCTCCATTGCCCCAGGTATCTGTATATACTACGTAAACCGCTTTGAATATAGTTCCAAAAACCACAGAAAGATGGTATATCAAGCCCCATTCCCTTTATAAAACTACACTTTATCTACATATAGGGCCAGATTCAGTAAATGGCACTTTGGGATGAGTGCTCTTTCTAAAATATCATTGGTCACCTAATTCTATGCCCTAAGACATACACCAACTGAAACAACATGTAAATTCTGGCATAGAAGTTGGGTGCGTATCTGCAGTATTCCATAATACTGTGCATAATTTTCCAGAACACGCCTGACCCACCCATATCCCTCCCCTGGGAATGTTATCCTATAACTGGATGCGCAAGTGTATTCCATGTCAATCTGCCATTTTGGCACCCCATTCCCACACTGAAATTTGGGCACAGAATTAGCACTTAACTTTAGGAGTCACTTATAGAATTTTCCCCACATCGTGTAAACCACATCCAGTTATGAAGTTGGTTATAAAATTATCCTCATTGACTTTTCTTGATTTAAACATAAATACATTTTATAAAAATGTGCAAGCCTACTTTTCTTACAATCATTATTTAGATTTTGCTCACACCTTTTTCAGTAGTAGCTCAAGGTGAGTTACATTCAGGTACTCTGGATATTTCTCTGTCCCAGGAGGGCTCACAATCTAAGTTTGTACCTGAGGTAATGGAAGGTTAAGTGACTTGCCCAAGATCACAAGGAACAGCAGTGAGACTTGAACTGGCTACCTTTGGATTGCAAGACCTGTGCTTTAACCACTAGGCCACTCCTCCACTCAAGACACTGTCTAGGAATAAGACTTTTTAAAAGTCTTTAAGAACACAAGTTTTACATTATGATAATCACACATTGACTTTTGGCCTCATTTTCTTGTCCAAAGGTTTCTACCTTGGAAGGTAGATGAGGACATTAAAAAAAAAAAGACAACTATTCCACTTTTCTGAATAAGTCTGAGGGCTCCTTGTGCATTCAGCCGTTTATCCTGGCAGACTCTTAACCAGCTCAAACTGGTTTCAGCCCTGGTTTCAGGTAGACAAGTGCATTTATTATCTACAAAGATCAGCAGGTTCATTAATCAGGACAACTAGGAGATGGGCAAGTCAGCAACTTCTGCATTCTAACACACCTCACCCTTCCAAAGAACAGCTGGGAAAGACTTCAGGAAAACAACAGACTCTTGAGCAAAGAACAATGTTCCAAACTTGCAACAATGTATCCATTTCACTGTTTTCCTTTGTCCCTTTCTTCCAGGCAGGACTGGGGGGGTGGGGGGGAGCATGGGGGCAAGATTCCCCTGGGCCCGGTTGCCAAGGGGGGCCTGGCGCTGGGGTCTCTCTCTCTCTCTCCTGCTTCTGACAAGACCCGAGTGATTGCATCCCAACAGGAGCATGAAAGAGAAAACTCCGGCGACTGCCCCCCCCTTAGAGGCTGGAGAGGAGCAGACACAGGGCTTCAGGGCCTCTGGTTTGGCACGCGGGGGAACCCAAGCCCTGCCAGCAGAATCCTTCCTCCTGTGCTGTTCTCTGCCGCATTGCCTGCCCTTTGGCTGCTTTTCCCCTCACGTCGCACATGTGTGACGTGAGGGGAAAAGCAACCGCAGGGCAAGCAATGCAGCAAACAGCGATGGTTGCTGGCGGGGCTTGGAGACCCCCCGCCAGCCAAGGTTTGTGGCGTTGCGGTGGGGGAGGGGGGACAGGGAGGTGGGGCAAATGTGCTCCCCCCACCTTGGGCTCCGGCCCCGTCTGGCTATGCGGTGGTCTAAGGGGGGGCGGCAGCGTCAATCCTGGGGGGGGGGGGGGGGGGGGGGGCTGGCAGCAGCGGCAGCCCTGCCCCGGGCCCGGCTCAGTCTCTCAGCGACCCTGCTTCCAGGTTATTGTTTGATTTTGTTGGTACCTGCTGACACACGTTGATATAGGAGCACTAATCTTGCTAGATCCTAAGGATTAAGTTTTAACAGTTTCTACCGGAGTTCATGGTGTTTAGGATGCTGTTTTCAGAAGTACTAATAAAAGTTCATCAAGTCTGCACACTTATTTTTTGGTGAAATGTGAAATTATAATGGAGCAGGTACTAATTTGCATTTAGAGCAGTCCCAATAGAACGATTACAAGTAAATCGATTTTTTACTCATTCCAAAAGTACAAAGACTAGGGGACACTCGAGGAAGTTACATGGAAATACTTTTAAAACAAATAGGAGGAAATATTTTTTTCACTCAATGAATAGTTAAAGCTCTGGAACTCTTTGCCGGAGGATGCGGTAACAGCGGTTAGTGTACCTGGGTTTAAAAAAGGTTTGGACAAATTCCTGGAGGAAAAGTCCATAGTCTGCTTTCGAGACAGACATGGGCAGCAACTGCTTGCCCTGGGATTTGTAGTATGGAGTGTTGCCACAGTTTGGGTTTCTGCCAGGTACTTGTGACCTGGCTTGGCCACTGTTTGGAAAACAGGATACTAGGCTAGATGAACCATTGGTCTGACCCAGTATGGCTACTCTTATGTTCTTATGTAAAACAGGAAGACCGCCACTCATTGCTACTACCTGGAGTACCCCTCTTCCCCTCCACACACACATGCATTCACACACTTAGTACAACCACTACAGCAGGGGTTTTTAACAAGTGGTGCTCACAAAGGGGATGCAGAGAAGGATCTTTTAATCTGAGGCAGTTTATTGAAACTTTCTAGATGGAGTGAAGGCAGTTACTAGGACAATTATTGATAACTGTGTAATTTTAGCAAGATGTTGGGTAGCAGCACTGATAGCGGCTAACAGCAACATATGGAGTTGTCACTAATCACTAGTGGACTTGCAGTTTAGGAAGGGGGTGCGAGGGTTTCATTGATTAGATAAAGGGGTTAAGGAACCAAAAAAGGTTAAGGATCCCCGCACTACAATGACGAGGAGTGGCCTAGTGGTTAGGGTGGTGGACTTTGGTCTTGGGGAACTGAGGAACTGAGTTTGATTCCCGGCACAGGCAGCTCCTTGTGACTCTGGGCAAGTCACTTAACCCTTCATTGCCTGCCACGTTGAGCCTGCCATGAGTGGGAAAAAGCACAGGGTACAAATGTAACAAAAAAAAAAAAAACAATCCTTGGCCAGGAGCTAGGGATCTTCACAGGCAGCACAGTTTCCGAAGTTCTGGAATGCTTGAGCATATTTCAGTTTGTTTCCAAGTTCATTCATGGCTTCTACCCCACCCATCAAACAGGTTATCTGGGCAGCTTACATGTTAGAATAAAGAGGATAGAATGAGGAGTCAGACAGAGGGGGGTGAGCAGATAGAAAGAGGGGAGAGGGGGTAGAACTACAGTAAATGATCGGGGGGCGGGGGGCATATACATCAGGAGAGACAGTGTGCAGGTCAGTCTTGCTGTTTGGCATACCCTTAGCCAGAAGAGTATTAGCCGTAGGCTAATAGTCTGAGACTATGCAGTAGTCTATTTCAGAGTTCTAGACCTTGTACAGATAAGAGTGGCAGCGTGAATAAGCATCTGGAAGGAAGGGACTACAAGTAGATTTTGTTGCGATGATCTGAGTGATCTGGAGGGATAATAAGGGATCAGATGGCAAGAAGGGAATAGAGGTGCTCTGAAGTTACGAATCTTGAAGACTAGGTGCAGTATCTTGAAAGCGATACGGTTTGACAGTGGTAGGCCAGTGTGTGGATTTAAAAAGTGGAGTTATGTTATCATATTCCTGCTTCTGTAATAAGTTTGATGGCTGTATTTTGAATGATCTGGAGGCGATGAAGGTCTTTTGACTTGATGCCTTTGTAGAGGGCATTACAGTAGTTCAGTTGGCTCATGGTCAAGGAATGAATGAGGGTGTTAATGACAGTAGGGTGAATTCATTTTTGGATGGAAAGGATCAGGTGTAGTTTGAAAAAAGAGCACCTGACAACTGCGGACATCTGGGAGGAGAATGTAAACGAGATGTAACAGATACCAGTGGGACCAGAATGAAGCAGAGTAAGATAGGGGCTGCCAGCGTTTGGGCTGAGTTTTTTTTGTGAAGAGTAGAGATTTGGATTTACTAGGGTTTAGGATGAGCTTATTGTCTTGTAGCCAGTTTTAAATTAACACAGTAGAATTGAAGCTGAGAAGTCAAGGGTTTCACACATTTGGTTTAATAAAATATTCTAATGCACATTAGAACTTTTTAACATGCATTAATTTGTAGGATAATGTGTGTTAAATTGATTTTGCATGCAGTAAGGTGCCACGATGCAGATGCCACAATGGGGTGAACTTACCCCCAAATTCTATAAATGATGCCTTAAGTTAATTTGGCTACATGGCCAAATTGTGCGCACAATTTAATTGATTAACAAGCCAGTCAATGCTGATAATTGATACTTAACAACCAATTAGTGACACTAATTGGCTTTAATTTGAATTTATGCACACAACTTTTTAGGTGTAATCTATAATGTGGTGCACATAAATTCTAATGCACACAGCTGAAAAGTGGGTGTGGCCATGGGTGTGAAAGGGGTGGGTCATGGGCATTTCAAAAAACTATGCACACTATTATAGAATACACCTGATCTGTGCCTAAGTTAGGCACAGGTACTTAGGCCTGGTTTTAGGTGGCCTAAATGGGTCTGCCTAAATTTTAGTTGCAAGAATGGCTGCTAAGCATGTTCTATAAACTATGCCTTACTTTAGGCATAGTTTATAGAATTGCACTAAGCGTATGGTTTTTCGGTGCTGATTTTTTAAGTTTCCATTTAAAGAATTGGGCATTTAGCGCCCATTCTATAATGGCTTTTTGGGGCGCATTTCTGCCATTACAGAATACTAACAAAATGCTCTCTGAGAGGCAGGCATGCAAACTTATGTCCTGTCAAAGGCTGGTGGAAGTTCATGTTTCTAAATGCAGCAGGCAATGTGCACAACTTATAGGATTCTATACATTGCATGTGTCGCTTGGCCACACCCCATGCTCTGTGTGGGGAGCTTGGGGGGGGGGGGAGGGCTCGTGATCCCTAATGTTTGTATATGCAGAGCACTCCTCTGAATAATAAACAAATATGGGTTACCTGTAAGATTTCATCTCCTCTAATTATTCTGTGTGCTGTTTTCAAGCCTTGCTAACTAGATCAGGCTGCAAGGACAACCATGTGCCCCCCACACTCCTACACTCTTCTGGACCCAAAAACATGTTTACACATTTAGTGTGATTTGTTGGACGTCATGGAAGAAGGGGAAATGGACCTTTCTACTGAGACATGTGTGCGTGGGCGAGAGACGGTTATACAAGATCTTAGGGGAGGGAAATGCATGACAGAATGGAAAAAAAAAAGTTGTTTTTTCTGTATTTTTGCTGACCAGTGTTAGGGTGATGTCTAGGACAAGAAATTGTACAAGACAGCTTAAGAATTTTATTGTGAACTTTGTTACAAAGTTTTAGAAGATAACTACTTGCATATAGAAGGGGTCAATGTAATTAAGATAACTTTAATGGATATTTAAATTTGTATTAATTCTTGGGTCAAGATTTTTTGTGTTTAATACAGTCTGAAACCACATTGTATCTGGATAGTGAATAGGGGACTTTAGGACCAGTTTGCTAGCTTAACCACAAGGTTAGCTGGGATGTGCTAAGATGGTAATTGGTTTCCGGGTTGTTGTATAACATATGCCTAGTCTAGTGTATAAAAATGAGAGAAATCTACGTAAGTTGGGCTTCCCTTGCCCAAGGAAGTCTATCTAAATTTCTTTCTGTATTTCAGACTTGTGCAAATGTATGCACCTAAATTAAGCGCATATCCCCTTTATTTTATACCTAGTGGCGTACCAAGGGGGGCGGTCCGCCCCGGGTGCACGCCGCTAGGGGGTGCCGCGGCACGCGCCTGCTCCTCCGAGTTCGCTAAACTTCGTTCGTTCGCTGCAGCTCCCTCTGCCCCGGAACAGGTTACTTCGGTTTCCGGGGCAGAGGGAGCTGCAGCGAACGAACGAAGTTTAGCGAACTTGGAGGAGCAGGCGCACACCGCGGCCCCCCCCCCCGCCAGCCACGTGCACCCAGGGGGGTGTCATTTCACCAGCGGGGGGGAGGTGTCATCTAGCGGGGGGGCGCGCTGCACCCGGGGGGGGGGCACATCGGCGCTCCGCCCCGGGTGCCATCCAGGCCAGGAACGCCACTGTTTATACCTATGCATGTAATTTTTAGGAACGTCCCCGTTCTGCCCCTGACCCTCCCATTTCCATGCCCCCTTTTTGAACTCGCATGTAAAATATATGTGCGGATCCCGCGTGACATGTACACATGTACATTTTAATTACATCTAATTAGTGCCAATAATTGGTTGTTCACAAGCTAATGATTGGTGCTAATTAGCTCATTATTCAATTAAATGGCACACAAAAATTGGCCGTGTGCCCAAATTTGCATACGTAAATTTTAACGACTTGTATGGAATTTGGGGGTAAGCGAATTATGTGCACTAAAGAACAGAATGTAGCACTTATCTGCATAGCTTAACTACTGGTGGCAATCATGCACTTAAGTGCCAGTGTTCTGTAACATACATGCGCCATCAGTGCCTAAATTTAGTGCCAGCTTATACACTTAGGGGTCAATATTCAAACCGATTTAACTGGTGAGAAACGAGATTTAATTGGTTAGTGCTGCTGAAAATGTCTGGTTACCGCTGAAATGAAAACCAGCTATTTCAAGGCATTCTGGGGGTGCAGTCGGCACTTGGCTGGTTAGGTACCGATATTCAGCACTTAATTGGCCAGCTTATCTGCCAGACTCATATTTGGTAAAACAAAATATGAAAGTGCCAAACCCCATAAGAGAAAAGTTACACTGGCTTCCACTAAAGAATGTATTACGTTTAAGATCTGTACTCTGGTTCACAAAATGATCCACGGAGATGCTCCGGCCTACATGACAGACCTTATTGACTTGCCATCCAGAAACGCTAAAAGATCAGCACGCACATTCCTAAATCTTCACTTTCCCAGTTGTAGAGGACTAAAATACAAACTAACACATGCGTCTAGCTTCTCCTATATGAGCACGCAACTGTGGAATGCATTGCCAATGGAACTGAAAACAATTTACAATCTAATCAACTTTCGTAAATCACTGAAGACCTATCTCTTCACAATAACCCATAACAGGAACTGTAACACATCACCACTTACTTGATATCCAGAATGTTTTCTCCCTAGGCCTATTGCTCAATTCTTTTAGACCATCTTTACTCTGAAATGACTTTCTATTAAGTTAACTGTTTAATCTACCAGGTCATCAATATTCTTTAAGTAATACTACTACTACTTATCATTTCTATAGCGCTACAAGGCATACGCAGCGCTGTACACCATACGCTAAAAAAGACAGTCCCTGCTCAAAGAGCTTACAATCTAGATAAGACAGGTAAACAGACAGAACAATAAAGGTAAGGGAATAGAGAGGTGAGGATAAAAGGACAGGGCAAGTGAGTAGTGGTTAGGAGTCAAAAGTGGTGGTAAAGAGGTGGGCTTTAAGTTTGGACTTGAAAACGGCCAAAGACGGGGCTAGACGTAGAGGCTTGGGTGGTCTATTCCAGACGTGAGGTGCAGCAAGATAAAAGGAACGGAGTCTGGAATTAGCAGTAGAGGAGAAGGGGACAGATAAGAGAGATTTATCTACAGAACGGAGTACCCGAGAGGGGGCGTAGGGAGAGACGAGAGTGGAGAGGTACTGGGGAGCGGCAAATTACATTATGTGAGCAACTGACCTTAACCTATAACTTGCTTGAGCAAATTTGGGTGCTGGTTGCAAATCTGAGAGCGCGACTTTCTAGAATTAGGGGGAATATGGATAGTGCCTCTGAACATCCTCACAGTCCACCTCTGCAGCAGTGGCGTAGCCACAGGTGGGCCTGGGTGGGCCGGGGCCCACCCACTTAGGGCTTAGGCCCACCCAACAGCAGCACACATTTAGTGATAGCTGGTGGGGATCCCAAGCTCCACCAGCTGAAGACCTCCTCCTGATGGTGCTGAAAACATTGCTCTCCACTTCAGAAGTCTGAGCTTCCTAAGCTGCCGATACTGGAAACTGCGCATGCTCAGTTTTCAGCGCATGCCTGCTGCAGGCTGCCAAGGTAGAGAGCAGTGTTTTCCTACCAGTTGGTGGGGGAGGGGGGGGGGAGAACACTTGTGCCCACCCACTTCTTGTCTAGGCCCACCCAAAATCTGCTGTCTGGCTACGCCCCTGCAGTCTGCAGGATGTGAACAGTGCCAGGGCAGAGTATGAGCGCAGCTCTGACAGTCCTGAAATGAATCCAGATGCTGGCAATATTCAGTCTGCTGGCCTAGGTTATCCAGATAAGTTATCAGGACAGCAGACTGAATATCGCCACTATCAGGATAAGTCTGGTGCTGAGACATTCAGCGCCGGTCACTATCTGGACAGTAGTGCTGAATATTTTTTGACCACCGCAGCCAACACTTAAAAAAAAAAAACTGACCGCAGTGGCTAAATATTTTTAGCAGATAACAAGTAGTACATACATAATGTTCACAAGATAACACAACATTAAATACTACATAAAATAACATAACAGGAAAAAAATATTGACCCGTATATTTTCACACAATAGTGCAAAGGTTATACTGTAGTAAAAGAGCTGTTTAAGTATTATCAAATGACTTCCTGGCACAGCTTTCATTAACTCTGCACGTGCCACTGTGGTTGTTAGAGAAACCAGGATGCCTAGAGATACAGTATAGGATTAGAGAGCTTTCAACAGGATCACAACTGTAGGAATATTATTATTCCTAATCACATATTTGACCACAAAAGAACATGTTTTTGTAAACACCGGAGACTGCAAACGCACCTCCGGTATGATGTAAGCCACATTGAGCCTGCAAATAGGTGGGAAAATGTGGGATACAAATGCAACAAATAAATAAAATGTTTTGACTACAAAGGTACATTGGTACATTCTTATGCGTCCTTCCTGAAGATATCATGGTCCCTTGTTGCTTTCAGTAAGACTGGGAAAAAGTAATTTGAGAAGCAAAACTTTCAGGTTATTTTTTTTTTTTTAAACAGTTCCTATAAAGTGTCGGAGGAAGAGGGAACCAAGGCAAATAACCAGAAGAAGGTAGACAAACTACCTTTCCGTGTTACATTTTAATTAAAAATAGCGAGTGTCATTGCATTTGTGTCAGTTACACCAGGCTCTGACGCAACTTGTTTAGAAACAGTCTCCTGTGCAATTTATAATGAACTACAAAGCTCTGAACTGCTTTAGCTCTTCCAAGAATTCCACTCGATAGAGAGAGGATGACAACACTTTTGAAATGTCAGCTGCCTCGTGTTCAGAAATAAAAAAAACACAGCCTGACTTTTCTCTGTTATCCCTACGGAGACTAAACAAGTTACACAAATAGACTCCACAGTACTAGAGAGCTTTTGAATTTTGCCTCATTAAGGGGTCCTTTTACTAAGCTGTGGAGAAAAAAGGCCCCGTGGTAGCGGCATGGGCCATTTTTCCTATGTGCCAGGGCCCTTTTTACTGCAGTGGGTAAAAAGTCCCTAAAAAAAATGACCATGTGGTAAGATTATTCTTACTACATGACAACGTGAGGGGAGCACTTACTGCCAACAGCGTAGCAAGGGCGGGGCGGTGGGGGCGGTCCGCCCCGGGTGTACTCTGCTGGAGGGTGAAGAGACCAGCCCTGTGCCTGTCGGCTCTGCTGGTTCCCTGCTCCCTCTGCCCCGGAACAGGTTACTTCCTGTTCCGGGGCAGAGGGAGCAGGGAGCCAGTGGAGCCGACAGGCGCACGGCTGCTCTCTGCACCCTCCAGCAGCCAAGAATGCACTCGGGGAGGGACTTGATGCACCGGGGAGGGGGATGTCATTGTGCTGGGGGGGCCTTGATGCGCCGGGGAGGGAGGTGTCATTGCACTGGGGGAGGGAGGTCATGCTGCACCCTGGGGGGACGGACGCCGCTGCACTCAGGGGGGGGGGGGTGTGCAGCGGCGATCCGCCCCGGGTGACAGCTGACCTAGGATCGCCACTGCTTAATGCTACCCATTGAGGTGGCAGTAAGGGCTCCTGCGGTAACCCAGCAGTGACCGGGCAGTGCACGGTGATGCCTGATTACCGCCGGGTTAGCGCCACGCTATAAAATAACATTTTTGTCCAGTACACCAGAAATGGTGCACTCAAGGCAGAACTACCGCCAGTGGCTGTGATGGGCCAAAAGTATTTCCGGGTTAGCGTGCACTAAGCTCGCACTGGGCTTGTTGACGCTTTGTAAAATGGCCCCTAAATCACGGTGAGTGGGCCGTTCCTGGATTTTTCAGCCACACAACTACACAGTGCTGCGGAAAATCCGACGTGACTGCTGCGGCGCTCATTGGTCAGTGCTGCGGCGGTCCAGGGAGGAGCAGCGAGTTAATGTGGGCATCAGCGATATCAGTGCCAGATAGGACCACACACAAAAGGCAATCCTGATTTTGCACAGTTGGATTTACAGATATGACACTGAATATCAGCCATACCAATACCACTTCTGGGTGCAGCTGAAGAGCTGGATATTCAGTGTCAGAACCCAGATACGGCTTAATAAAACAATGGCAACTGCCGACTGAACATTGACTAGATTGTTTTTTAATAATACGTCAGATTCAACCTCACTATAGCTACTGTGGGATACAAATACAATAAATAAATAAACCCTATTGCAAAATGTGAAGATCTTTTACAGCAGAGCACATGTGCTTAACTGAGAAAGGGACTGGTCTGGTTTTAAAGCAACGTGATAAAAACATCTGCTACAGCTTTGAAAGTGTAGTAAATCTATTTAGGTTTTGCTCACAACTTTTTCAGTAGTAGCTCAATGTGAGTTACATTCAGGTACACTGGCTATTTCTCTGTCCCAGGACAGGAGGGCTCACAATCTAAGTTTGTACCTCAGGTAATAGAGGGTTAAGTGACTTGCCGAAGGTCACAAGGAGCAGCAGTGGGATTTAAACTGGCCACTTCTGGATTACAAGACCAGTGCTCTAACCACTAGGCCAGCATTGACAGAGGCTGGAACTTCAGGGGTCCTGAAAGTATTCCCGATAGGAATGTGCCCATCTGGTTTGTTAGCAAAATCATTGACTATTAAATTATCACTCATTTAATTTGCATAAGCTAAAATGTTGTAATATGCATTTAATTTTTTAAAATTAAAATGTTCATGTGAAACAAAATGAAAACCAATCTGAAAACTGGGGAAAAGTCTGAAGAGTTAGAAAATGAACCAAAAGGTTTGACCTGTGCCCATTCCTATGCTGGATAGACTGAGAAAGGTATCACCAGGCTATATTTTCCAGAACAAAAACAGGGAGTGGAAGAGCAGTCTAATGGTTAGTGCAATAGGCTGAGATCCTGCTAAACTGAGATCCTGCTAAACTGGGTTCAAATCCCACTGTAGCTCCCTGTGACTCCCCAAGGACCTGCTTATAATGTGTACAGCACTGTGCATGTCTAATAGCACTATAAAAATGGGATTTTATTTTCTTACAAACCTTACCAAACTGGCTACAAATGTCCATTTTGTACCTTACTGAAGTCCGCATAGAGCTCTTGTTTCACACTCAGTCAATCAACACTGGTAACTTCAAAATCTTTTACGAGCGAAGTTAATTGGGCAAGTGCCAAAGTTAATACTCATAAAGTACTAAAAACTGCACTAATTAATATTAACTAAGTACAGCAGGAATTAAGTATTGCCTTAAGAATAATACTTATTTTGATAGTGCTATTGGAAAGCATATATGTGTGGGCAATTAACTCTATCACTGAGGACCTCCATTTAGGTGCCCCAGGGCTGCATGGTAGGAACTAATTCTATAATGGTACCAAGGCATTCAGGTTCCATTATAAAATACTAGCAGAAGCCATTATCAGTGCACCTATCATGTAAGTGGAAATGGTGGTATAGATGCAGGTGCATAAGCGTCCCTTACAGGGCCGCCGAGAGACTGGGCCGGGCTTGGGGCAAGGCTGCCCCTGGGACGCCCCCTGCCCCCCCCCCCGAGGTCATCATCGTCGCCGCCCCCGTCTGTCCACCACCGGGCTGGGCCCCCCTGAATTCAAATCGTAGCACCTCCATGTGAAAGAAGCGCAGCAGCGGCAGTTTGCAGATCGCCTCCCTTCGGGCCATCTCTTCCTGTGTCCCGCCCTCGTCTGATGTAACTTGCTGCGCTTCTTTCACACGGAGCGAGGTCGAGGTGAGGCACTATGATTTGAATTCAGGGGGGCCCGGCCCGGTGGTGGACAGAGGGGGGCGGGTGGAGGGGACTGCGGGGAATTTTGTCCCCCCTGCCCTGGTCCCTTACAGCATTCTGTAAGTTAACTGTATAAGTGGGAGCCCTGCTCCCCTTGCAGAGATGTATTATCTAAGTTAAGGACCATTTGTAGAATAGCACTCAGGCAGAATATTTACGTATGAGGAAAGGCTAAAGCAACTAGAGCTGTTCAGCTTGGAGAAGAGACGGTAAAGGGAGATATGATAGAGGTCTATAAAATATTGAGTGGAGTGGAACTGATAGATGTGAATCACCTGTTTACTCTTTCCAAAAATACTAGGACTAGGGGGCACACAATGAAGCTACTAAGTAGTAAATTTAAAACAAACAGGAGAAAATATTTCTTCACTCATTGTGTAATTTAACTCTGGAATTCATTGCCATAGAATGTAGTAAAAGCAGTTAGCTTAGCAGGGTTTAAAAAAGGGGTTGGATAATTTCCTAAAAGAAAAATCCATAAGCCATTATTAAGATGGACTTGGGAAAATCCACTGCTTATTTCTAGGATAAGCAGCATAAAATCTGTTTTGCTTTTCTGGGATCTTGCCATGTACTTGTGACCTGGATTGACCACTGTTGGAAACAGTATACGGGGCTTGATGGATCTTCAGTCTGTCATTATTCTAACATTCCAATTTTATAATAAAGTGCCTAGTTTTTGCTAAGACTAAACTGTGTATCTCAGCCGTGCAACTCATTGAATCCAGTCTTTCATATCTGAGAGATTTACAGCACTGACGTCTTCACTGGCACCACAGAATCATTTTTAAGCATTTTTAATTTGTTTTTTTTGCACTACTGAGACACACAGTTTAATCTTACCAAAAGTGGGTACTTTATTATAGAACTGATACATTTCTGACCCACAAGAACTTGGATTGCCAAATTGTGCAGTTTTATAACATATATATTATTCTAACATTTACATGTCTAGGGCACACATAACTATGAATTCCTAGTTTGGAGAACTGCTTTTACAGTACTGGATAGGAGTGATGTGTCCCTCCCTCAAAGAGCTTACACTGGCAATGAGCGATGTGTCAAAGCTCTTAACCTATGGAACTTGTACGTCTAAGTGCTTTGAAAATAAGCCCCAGATAGACCCACGTCTTGTAATTTTGTGGTTTTATGGCCAAAAACAACTTTCCCTTCCTACAAATCGTCTTCAGCAACTCTACTGTTCAGACCCTAGTGAAAAATTTATAGCGTTATTCTAGCGTCAAAATCAACTCTCCCCTATTGCATTGATGCGGAATTCTCCATGACCTATTTACCATATATTGTAATACATTTCGCAGATATCTATACTGCGCTGAAGCCTTCGGTTATTGCTCAGCCAATAACGCATGTGTATACTGCTTGGTAATCTTGTGGTACTTTTCTGCATCAGGTCCCAGCTTCTCAGCTCATTGCTTCCTTTAACCATTAGTCCACTTCCTCTCAGGATGGGCTGGTGGTCAGAGCAAGGGTCCACACCCTACCGTCTAACCTCTATGAAAACTCTGTATGAAATTACAATGCAGTGGTCCATTATTTAGAAGGAAGGGAGGTGAGGGGTGAAGGAGAGGTGTGGATTATTTCTTTTGCCAGCTACCCCACTGCTTTTCCAAACAATAACACTACATTTAATAACCTAGTCTGATTTCATAAGATGAATCCCGTTAACTCTTCCGTTTCCACTGTCATGGAACAAAGAGCTGATAACGCTGCCAAGGACACTGAGGAGAAGCTTTCTTTCACTGTTACATTGGCAGCAATGCCTGCACTGTACCTTTCATGTTCTCAACTAAATGGGACAGGAAAGAAAGCCAGTTAGACAGCCACAAGTTCTTTCAAGAGGAATCTTTCGCTACAGATGAAAATCTGAAAAACATCAGCTTTTAACCCCAAGACAGACAGAGAAGCACCTGAAGGCTGTCAGTAAGAGGGGGAAGGGAAGGATGGTGGAGAAGGGGACTGGAAGAAGCCGCTCACCCAATGTGTTTCCTCCGCAGCTCCAGTGTCTGCTGCTTGCTGTACAGCTCACTCATACTGCCCTGCACCAAGCTTGTGCTGTGACAAAATTTAAAACAAAGAAATTATAATTTCTCCTCTTTATATTTCTTATTTGTCCCTGTAGATAATTTACTGTGGTGTTAAGTGCTAAACTTTAGACTAAGGCTGATTCCCTTAATGTTCTTAGTTGTTTAACTCCCAAGTTTCCTCTCCTCTCCAGAACCTCCCACCCTTCTCTGTTACTATTATTACTCTCACTCTCTCCCTATCTCTTCTCTCCCAAGCTTCCCTGTCCTTCTGTTCCTTTCTTGCTGTCAAGGGTTTCCTTTTATAACCCTGCTCCAGTAATCCCTTCTTGCACTCCCCTCAGACACCACCCTCCTGTTTATCTTTAGTACCGGCAACAGAGTTGCATGACCTCTCCTAAACTCTTTCACCAACACTCCCCCACCCTGGGATCCACCTCTTGCAACCTTTCTGGGAATCTCCTCCTGCTTCTCCAGCCCAGAAGAGTTGCAGCAGCATAGAACAGTTCTCTTCTGGGGATCAAAAAAGAACTCTAGTCTAGTGTGCTTTGGTAACTTACAGACACCACAGACTTTCTGAATAAATTGAAAAATATCAAGCAATTACCACCTAACACCCTTCTGGTCACGATGAATGTAGAATCACTATACAGCAACATTCCCCATGCGGATGGCATAGCTGCATGTGGGAGACTCCTAAAAACATCCACACTGGACCATCAATACTCACCAGAAACTATTACAAAATTAATCAAATTTATTTTAATTCACAACTACTTCCGCTTTAACACTATCTATCTACAAATAATGGGCACTGCGATGGGTACCAGGACAGCACCCCAATATGCCAACCTTTTTATGGCTGAGCTGAAAGAGACATTTCTGAATACACACCAGACCAAACCTCTAAAATACTACAGGTACATCGATGACATTTTTATGATTTGGACGGAGGGGGAAGAAACTCTGAAGCAATTTTACTATTCCTTCAATACATACCATCCTACAATCAGATTCAAAATTGACTACTCCCCAGAAAAAGTCAATTTTTTGGACACCACGGTCTCAATCAGTGATGGCTATATACAAACATCTATATACAAGAAACCCACAGACAGATGCAGCTACCTCCACAACTCCAGCTTCCACACTTCACAAACAAAGAGATCCATTATTTACAGCCAAGCCACAAGATACTACCGTTTCTGCTCGGACCCAAGGGACAGAGATAGACATCTTGAAATCCTGACTGCATCCTTCGAACGGAAAGGCTACAACCCCAAAATAATCTCCAAAAACATTGCCTCCTCCCTCAAAACACCCAGGGAAAATCTGCTACAATACAAAGAAAAAAAGCCACAGTCAGAATCCCCCTTATAACCCAGAGCTGGAAAAATTAAGAAAAATCATAAAAGATCTTCAGCCTCTACTTCAAGAGGATGAATTACTGAAAGAGATATTCCCAGCCCCACCAATGCTGGCCTTCCGACAGCCACCCAACTTGAAACACAAGCTAATCAGAAGTAAACTCCCAACACAGACTGAAAAAGAAGAGAAGGGCACCCATCTTTGCAATACAGCCAGCTGCATGCCAAAACATCTCACAGGACCCCACGGTCATTCACAAAGGAAAAATATTCAACATAAAGGAATATTTCACATGCTCATCTTCCAATGTGATATATATCATTCAGCGCAAAAAATGTAACGAAGGATGCTATATTGGAGAAACAGGCCAGATGCTAAAGACAAGATTTAATCTACATAGACATCATATGAAGAATGCTGGTGCCAGCCTGGTTCCCACCCTTGTGGGTCAGCACTTTACAAAACCAGATCACTGTACCAGTGACTTCACAGTAAGAATCCTGAAAGGTAACTTTAAAACAATACAGGAACATAAGACCTTTGAAGTCAGAATGATTGAATATTTTGACACCTTACAGACAGGATTTAACAAAGATCTGGGTTTTCTAGCCCATTATAAACCATAAAGTTGTATTGCTATGTTTATCACCCTCCTCTCACCTATCCACCCCCATCCTGTTAGACTATCTCTGAAATGCTTTGATGTTCCCATGCATACCTCCTACCCACCCCCACCCTTAGATTGTCAATGAAATGCTTGGATATTTTACTTATTTATACTGTCATCTACCACATTTGCTTATTTCCGATTTGACGAAGAATGACAACCTTCGAAAGGTAATCAAGAAATGTATTATGTCCAATAAAAAAGGTATCATCTTATTTTATTTTCCACGTTTTATTTTGTTTGATTTCTATTGATTACCTTTAAAAGTGGACTAACACGGCTACCACACCTCTCTACTCAAGATTGGGGTTTAAAAGAGGGATTGTAGGTTATTGATAAAGACAGGAAAAAAAGCAAACTTTATTAACTACTCTCTATACCGTTTTCCCCCATAGTTTTAAAACTTGAACTTTCTGCCACAGCATTAGCTTCTACAAGGCACAGCACAGCCTAATCCAGTCTTAGGGAAAAAAAGAGAGAAGTAAGCATTATTAACTAGTTTCCATAGTGTACAACCCTTTTTTCCAAAGTTTCAAAAATGGAACTTTATCTAGAGGAAGAAACTTAACAGCCAAGGGCATTAAAAAGGATAGTAGAAGGGCTCAAATATTGTCCTAAAAGAAAATTATTTTCTGTTCTTTGGCTGTTGGAGAGGTAGCAGTGCTACTGACTTGAATTAGGTATTAATCAAGGTATAAGGAAATAAAATAGTTGCAAAAGTTACTAAGGGCAATCTGATTACTGGGCTAGCTTTAAAAGGTCTGTTTGAAGCAGTCCCTTTAGAATCAAAACTATATAGGGAGGAAAGTCCCCCCTCCCCCATCCCACATAACTTTTTTCTGCAAAGTTCTGAGTGAAGAGGACATTTCTCTGGATAAGTGAACATTACTTTACTTTGCTCTGTGCTTTGGTAACTTAAAGATTGGACTTTAAAAGACTAATTGTATGTTACTGATAAAGACAGAATAAAAAAAAAAGCAGCAAACTTTATTAAATAGAATCCATACCCTTTTCGCCATAGTTTTAAAACTTGAACTTTCTGCCACAGCATTAACAGATAGCCTCTAGAAGTCTCAGCAGGACTGAGGTCCCACCCCTCCACCCCAGCTCCCACCCACCCCAAGCACATCTCTTTATTTATAGTCAATTATTCTAATTCTAATCTAGAAGACACAGCAGGGCCTAGTTCAGTCTTAGGAACAAAAAAGAGAAGCAAGCATTATTAACTAATTTCCATAGTGTACAACACTTTTTCCCATAGTCTTAAACTGAAATTTTCTCTAGAGGTAGAAACAACAGTCAAAAACCTTACAAAACTAGTAGCAGGGCTCAAATTTTATCCTAAAAGCAAGTTATGTTCTATTCTTTGGCTGCTGGAGAGTTAGCACTACGAATAGTGAGGCCAACCACATTTACAACATGGGGAGCAAATTTGGCATACAATTTGGAAGATAGTGTTACGTTCCTCACCTGGTTCCAGGCCTGTGCGGCCGATTCGCCGGCGAGGCGCGGTCCGGCAGAGATAGCCGGCTATTTTGGATGTGGTTTCTCTAAGATAGGTCTGTTTCTGTTTCCTATTTCTGGCAGCGGTCATCTTGGTTGGATCAAGGAAAGCAGCCATCTTGGCTAGCTCAGGAGGGGGCAGCCATCTTGTATACAAGAACGGGAAAGAAGCCCATATTGGGGCGTTGTGCTACTCTGCTGATGGGGGCAGCCATCTTGTCACGCCTCTGTCACGAAAAGTGAGCCCTTGGGCCAAACAACGTCTGGCAGCCAGACAGTTCTGATCTTACCTGGAGAGTCAGGACAGAGGTCTCCAAAGAAGGACAGGCTAGGGCAGCCAGAGGACCAAAGACAAGGTCCAGACCCGGACTGTGGTTCAAGACAGGTGGCAGGTAACAGTAAGGTCCAGGTTCAATCGGTGGTACAAAGGCAGGCGGCAGGCAAAAGCAAAGTCCAGGTTCAATCAGAGGTTCAAAGGCAGGCTGCAGGCAAAAGCAAAGTCCAGGTTCAATCAGAGGTTCAAAGGCAGGCTGCAGGCAAAAGCAAAGTCCAGGTTCAATCAGAGATTCAAAGGCAGGCTGCAGGCAAAAGCAAAGTCCAGGTTCAATCAGAGGTTCAAAGGCAGGCTGTAGGCAAAAGCAAAGTCCAGGTTCAATCAGAGGTTCAAAGGCAGGCGGCAGGCAAAAGCAAAGTCCAGGTTCAAAGAGTAGTTCAAAGGCAAACGGAAGGCAATCCAAAACACAGAACTCAGGGATCCGCAAGCAGAAGCCGAAGCAAAGAACTCTGCCAGCGTCTGCCCTTAAATAACCCCCTCCATCTGGAGAACCCTCATCAGCTGTTCGAAAGGAGGAGCCCACACCCAGCCCCGGGGCTCTGGATAGGCTGATCCTAGAGAGAAGGCGGAGTCCAACCGCGACCAGCCAATCCGGGCCCCGAAGGGGCGTTCCCTCTGCTCCCAGGTCCCGCACCCGGAAGAGACTGTCTAGTTAGAGAGCGCCGGCCATCTTGGCAGCGGCAACGATCGCCGGCCGCTATTGCGCTGAAGCGGCGAACCGGCATAGCCCAGGAGGCTGGCACAACTCCCCGCCCACGCCGCCCACAGCCAGCGATACCCCGCTCTCCCCTGCTCGCGGAGCGAGGCATCCCAGCGGGCATGGCGGCGCAGGTAAGGGGCGCGACAGTACCCCCCCCGTAAGCCCCCCCTCTCCGTCTAGGTCCAGGTTTAGTAGGGTAACGAGAGTGGAACTCGTGCAACAAATCAGGAGCAAGGATATTAGCAACTGGCTCCCAGGAGTTATCCTCAGGACCAAAGTTCTTCCACGAGATCATTTTTAGGTATAACTTGTCTGGAATGTTTTTACGTTTGAGGAGCGTGCCAGGTGCCCTTGACCTGGATTGGCCACTGTCGGTGACAGGATGCTGGGCTAGATGGACCTTTGGTCTTTCCCAGTATGGCACTACTTATGTACTTATGTACTAATCGACCCCGCTGGAATTTAGAGTCAAGAATCTCTTTTACCTCGAACTCTGGATCAGGATCAGAATCTGGAACCAGAATCTTCTTCGGAGCAGGATGCCAGTGGGAAGTCCTAAAAGGTTTAAGCAGAGACACATGAAAAGCATTGTGAATGCGCAGATTACCAGGTAAGTGAAGACGATAGACCACTGTCCCTACTCTAGATGTCACAGAAAATGGCCCGATGAAGCGAGGAGCAAACTTAAGGGAGGGAAGACGAAGCTTGAGGTACTTGGTGCTGAGCCACACTCTCTGTCCCGGCTGGAATACGGGAGCGGCACAGCGACGCCGATCAGCACCTTGCTTGTACCGGGCAGCCGCCCTTCCCAACTGCTGACGGACTGCCCTCCAAGTTGCATGAATGGTGGAGAGAGTAGACTGGATCAGTGGAGGAGCTGTAGTCAAAGGAATTGGAGGCGGAAGACGTGGATGGCGTCCAAAAACAGTGAAGAAGGGTGACGTCCGGGAAGCAGAGTGGAAACTATTGTTGTATGCAAATTCAGCCCAGGCCAGGAGATCAGTCCAATCATCTTGACGAGCATTAGTGAAGGCCCGAAGAAAAGCTTTAAGGGTCTGGTTAGTACGTTCAGCCATGCCGTTGGTCTGAGGATGGTAAGCTGAAGAGAAATGCGTGGTAACCCCAAAGGCGGAGCATAACGATCTCCAAAATTTAGAGGTGAATTGCGACCCTCTATCACTGATGATACGATGCGGCAGTCCATGTAGCCGAAAAATGTGCTGGATAAATTGTGACGCCAGAGCCTTCGCGGATGGCAGGGACCGCATGGGGACGAAGTGAGCCATGCGAGAAAAACGATCCACCACCACCCAGATGATCGTGTTGCCCTTGGAACAGGGGAGATCCGTTATAAAATCCATCGAGACCTCCTGCCACGGTAGATGGGGTACCGGTAATGGTTGAAGAAGCCCCCACGGCTTCCCTGGCAAGGACTTGGTACGGGCACAGGTAGGACAGGTAGAGACAAACTGCCGAATCTCCTGGGCCATGTGGGGCCACCAAAAATAACGAGAAATAAGAGGATAGGTCTTACGGAACCCAAAATGTCCCGAAAATGCAGCAGAATGACCCCACTGAAGGACCTTGCGACGAGATCGAGCAGGAACAGGAGTCTTGAGACAGGCGGGTGCCCCCACCATAGGGGAAAGGCACGCAGGATTGAGCATAGGATAGAGCTCCTCAGGCTCCTCAGGTACATCAAAAGCGCGGGAGAGGGCATCGGCCTGTATATTTTTTTCAGCGGGACGAAACACCAAATGAAAGGAAAAACGAGCAAAAAATAGTGACCAACGGGCCTGCCGGGGATTCAAGCGTTTGGCATCTTGCAAATAAAGCAAATTTTTGTGATCAGTAATGACTGTTATAGGATGAGCAGCACCCTCCAGTAGGTAGCGCCATTCCTGAAAGGCGAGCTTCAGAGCTAGCAGCTCTCTGTCCCCGATGGTATAATTACGTTCAGCTGGCGAAAACTTCCTAGAAAAAAAAAACCAAGGATGTTTCTTACCAGAAGAAGTTGTCTGGGATAGCACTGCCCCCACCCCCAAGGCAGAGGCATCGACCTCCACGATGAAAGGCTTCCTGACATCGGGACTACGGAGCACAGATGCAGACAAGAAAGCCGTCTTCAAGGCAGAAAAAGCCTCCAGGGCAGCAGGAGACCAATGCCGAACATCCGCCCCCTTCCGAGTAAGGGCTGTCAACGGAGCTGTGAGGAGCGAATAATGGGGAATGAATTGTCTGTAGTAATTAGCAAAGCCCAGAAAACGCTGTAAGGCTCGGAGACTCTGGGGGAGAGGCCAGTCCCGGATAGCCTGCAGTTTAGCAGGATCCATTTGTAATCCAACGGCAGAGATAATATGTCCCAAAAAAGGAATAGTGGCTTGATGAAATGCACACTTCTCCAACTTGGCAAACAGTCGATGATCCCGGAGTCGTTGAAGCACAGTGCGGACATGCCTGGGATGGTCCAGGGGCGAAGCAGAGAAGATCAAAATATCGTCCAAGTAAACAATGACTGAAGAATACAGAAGGTCCCGGAAAATGAAGTTGATGAAATCCTGAAATACAGCCGGAGCATTACAAAGTCCAAAAGGCATGACCCGATACTCAAAATGGCCGTCGTGAGTGTTAAACGCAGTTTTCCACTCGTCCCCCTGACGGATACGAATTAAGTTGTAGGCCCCTCGCAGATCCAGCTTAGTAAAAATAACAGCCCCCTGGAGTCGATCAAAAAGCTCCGGGATAAGCGGCAGGGGGTACCGGTTCTTGACTGTGATGTTGTTAAGCCCTCGATAGTCAATGCAGGGCCGCAAGGACCCATCCTTTTTAGAGACAAAAAAGAACCCCGCCCCGGCAGGAGAAGAAGATGGCCGGATGAATCCTTTACGAAGATTATCCTGAATGTAGTCCCGCATGGCGGCCGATTCATCCCGGGATAAAGCATATAATCGCCCTCGAGGAGGCATAGTGCCGGGCAACAAATCAATGGGACAATCGAACGGGCGATGGGGTGGGAGGGAATCCGCCTCCCGGACATCAAAAACATCAGCAAAGTCCTCGTACTCCTTCGGAAGATGAGCATCACAGGGGTGGAGGGTTCCAGGTAGCGCTGGCACATTAATGGGAAGAGGGTGCACTGGTGTAAGACAAGTTTCAAAACAATGACCACTCCATTGGCTGATCTCTCCCGAAGGCCAGTCTATGTAAGGCGCGTGCAGCCGCAGCCAGGGCATACCTAGAATTACCGGATGGATGGCCTGAGGTAAAATAAAAAATTGTATCTCCTCATGATGAAGAAGGCCCACTTGCATCCGAAGCGGAAGAGTGAGATGAGTGATAGGCTATGGTAGAGTAGAGCCATGAATGGACGTGACTTGAAGAGCTGGTTTACAGGAAATAACTGGCCTTCCTAGGCCCTGAAGTAGCCTAGCATCAATAAAGTTGCCTCCTGCTCCTGAATCCAGCAAGGCGAGGGTATTTATCCTGTATTCTTGCCAACGTAAGATAATAGGTACTGTCATTAAGTTATCCGGAAGGGTTCCTGAACGACCCAAAACCACCCCCTTCACAAGGCTAGGGTCTAAGCATTTCCCGGTTTGTTGGGACACCTTTTCACAAAATGGCCAGGTTTCCCGCAGTACATACATAGTTTATTCTCCCTCCGGTGGGTCCGTTCCACAGCTGTCAGTCGGTACCTGCCAATCACCATGGGTACCTCCGATCCCTCCCCAGTCGGAACCGCAGCCTCCTGGGGAGAGACCGTTCGTGGTCTTTGAGGGGAAAACCTGCGCGATGGACGCGAGGCAACTTGTTCTCGTGCTCGTTCCTGGAAGCGGACATCAATCCGAGTACTTAGGGAGATTAGAGCGTCCAAAGTACTAGGGATTTCACGGCCGGCTAACTCGTCCTTAATGCGCCCACTCAAGCCTTGCCAGAAAATGGCCGTAAGAGCCTCTTGATTCCATTTGAGTTCCGCCGCCAGCGTACGGAATCGGATAGCATAGGCTCCCACCGTACTGCTTCCTTGCTGGATCCGTAGTAGTTCTCCTGCAGCAGAGGAGGGACGTCCTGGAACATCGAAGACCATGCGGAACCGACGCAGGAATTCTCCCAGTTCCGAAAGGAGAGGATCCTGTTGCTCCCAGAGAGGTGAAGCCCATGCCAGAACTGAACCGGAGAGTAATGAAATAATGTAGGTAATCTTCTGTTTGTCCGTAGGAAAAGAAGCAGGTTGCATGTCAAAGAGCATCTGACATTGGTTCAAGAATCCGCGGCATCCGGAGGGTGTGCCGTCAAACCGGGGAGGTTCCGGCAAACGAAAGGCAGGCTGAGGTGGGGATGTCCTACTTGCCCCAGGAGCCGGTGCTCGCTGCGCTGACATCTGGGAACACACATCCTGCAGTACTCCAGACAATCTGTTGAGCTGGGCCTGTTGCTGTTGGAGAGCTTGGGCCAAGTCAGTTAGATCAGGCTTATCTGGCGAGCTCATGGCTTCGGCTTTCTGTCACGCCTCTGTCACGAAAAGTGAGCCCTTGGGCCAAACAACGTCTGGCAGCCAGACAGTTCTGATCTTACCTGGAGAGTCAGGACAGAGGTCTCCAAAGAAGGACAGGCTAGGGCAGCCAGAGGACCAAAGACAAGGTCCAGACCCGGACTGTGGTTCAAGACAGGTGGCAGGTAACAGTAAGGTCCAGGTTCAATCGGTGGTATAAAGGCAGGCGGCAGGCAAAAGCAAAGTCCAGGTTCAATCAGAGGTTCAAAGGCAGGCTGCAGGCAAAAGCAAAGTCCAGGTTCAATCAGAGGTTCAAAGGCAGGCTGCAGGCAAAAGCAAAGTCCAGGTTCAATCAGAGGTTCAAAGGCAGGCTGCAGGCAAAAGCAAAGTCCAGGTTCAATCAGAGGTTCAAAGGCAGGCGGCAGGCAAAAGCAAAGTCCAGGTTCAATCAGAGGTTCAAAGGCGGGCTGCAGGCAAAAGCAAAGTCCAGGTTCAATCAGAGGTTCAAAGGCAGGCTGTAGGCAAAAGCAAAGTCCAGGTTCAATCAGAGGTTCAAAGGCAGGCGGCGGGCAAAAGCAAAGTCCAGGTTCAATCAGAGGTTCAAAGGCAGGCTGCAGGCAAAAGCAAAGTCCAGGTTCAATCAGAGGTTCAAAGGCAGGCTGCAGGCAAAAGCAAAGTCCAGGTTCAATCAGAGATTCAAAGGCAGGCTGCAGGCAAAAGCAAAGTCCAGGTTCAATCAGAGGTTCAAAGGCGGGCTGCAGGCAAAAGCAAAGTCCAGGTTCAATCAGAGGTTCAAAGGCAGGCTGCAGGCAAAAGCAAAGTCCAGGTTCAATCAGAGGTTCAAAGGCAGGCTGCAGGCAAAAGCAAAGTCCAGGTTCAATCAGAGATTCAAAGGCAGGCTGCAGGCAAAAGCAAAGTCCAGGTTCAATCAGAGGTTCAAAGGCGGGCTGCAGGCAAAAGCAAAGTCCAGGTTCAATCAGAGGTTCAAAGGCAGGCTGTAGGCAAAAGCAAAGTCCAGGTTCAATCAGAGGTTCAAAGGCAGGCGGCAGGCAAAAGCAAAGTCCAGGTTCAAAGAGTAGTTCAAAGGCAAACGGAAGGCAATCCAAAACACAGAACTCAGGGATCCGCAAGCAGAAGCCGAAGCAAAGAACTCTGCCAGCGTCTGCCCTTAAATAACCCCCTCCATCTGGAGAACCCTCATCAGCTGTTCGAAAGGAGGAGCCCACACCCAGCCCCGGGGCTCTGGATAGGCTGATCCTAGAGAGAAGGCGGAGTCCAACCGCGACCAGCCAATCCGGGCCCCGAAGGGGCGTTCCCTCTGCTCCCAGGTCCCGCACCCGGAAGAGACTGTCTAGTTAGAGAGCACCGGCCATCTTGGCAGCGGCGACGATCGCCGGCCGCTATTGCGCTGAAGCGGCGAACCGGCATAGCCCAGGAGGCTGGCACAACTCCCCGCCCACAGCCAGCGATACCCCGCTCTCCCCTGCTCGCGGAGCGAGGCATCCCAGCGGGCATGGCGGCGCAGGTAAGGGGAGCGACACATCTTGGAACAGCTGCACATGGTTGAGCCTAATTCCTGCACTATTTAAAGCCCTGTTTCCAGTCCTTCCATGCTTCGGCCTCTATTCGCATAGAGGTTGTGGTCTTCATCTGTTCCAGTAGTTTCCTGTGTTCCTGACCTCGGATTGTTTACTGACTTCACGCTGTGTTGCTGCCTGCCCAGACCTTCGGACTGATTCTTGACTTCACGCTGTGTTGCTGCCGGCCCAGACTTTGGACTGTTTTCTGTTTTTGCTGCTTCGCTGACTCCTTGCTCCAGGACTGTGTCTGCGCTCCCGCTTGTCTGGTCAGTGGTCGCGCAACCCCACTGGTTCTGGAAGTCCTGCTGGCTGCTTGAACCCAGGGGCTCAACTCTTGGGGGACAGTGGCTAAGTGCAAGTGAAGCTTGGGGTTGTCTGGCTGCCTGACCAAGCGCGGTGGCACTCCATCTTCGCCGTGCTCAGTCGGGGCACAAGGGCTCACATCCCCAATCATAACAGATGTGTCCCGCAATCTACCATTGGTGGCTATGAACTTGAGCTGCTGGCAGCTATGAATTTGAGCTGTTGTTCCATGAAAGTCGAATTGAACGTACACCTGAAGATCAAATAAAAGAGCATTGTCAGGATTACCTATTTGAACATTTGAAGGAAATGGGTCTCATGGGATAGAAGGCAATGTCCTTCTGTAGATTAAGAATTGGTTACTGGACAGAAAACAAAAGGTAGGGTTAAATGACCATTTTTCTTAATGGACGAGGGTGAAAAGTGGAGTGCCACAGGGATCTGTACTGGGACCGGTGATATTTAACATGTTTATAAATGAGCTGGAAATCAGAACAACTAGTGAGCTGACTCAATTTGCAGATGTAAAAAAAAAAACTATTCAAAGTTGTCAAAACACATGCAGATTGTGAAATATTTCAGGAAGACCTCAGGAATCTGGAAGACTGGGCATCCAAATAGCAGATGAAATTTAATGTAGAAAAATGCAAAGTGATGCACACTGGAAAGAATAATCTGAATCATAATTATCTGATGCTAGGAGTCAGCACTCAAAAAAAAAAAAAGACCTAGGTGTCGTTGTAGACAATAAGCTGAAATCTTCTGCCCAGTGTGCTGCAGTGGCCAAAAAAGCAAACAGGATGCTAGGAATTATTAGGAGAGGGATGCAAAATAAGATCAAAAATATTTTAATGCCTCTGTATTGCTCCATGGTGCGACCTTACCTTGAGTATTGTGTTCAATTCTGGTCACTGTATCCATGGGTGTAGTTTGGGGGGATGAGGGGGGGCAGTGCTCCACCCCCAAATAAGCTGCAACCTGCCGGCAGCCTCTGCAAGAAAGCAGCATGCACGCTGCTTTAGACTGCCCCCGGAAGCCTTTCTTTCTCATTCAACTTTCTGTTCCCGTGCAGGCGGGAAGCTATAGGAGAGAGAAGGGCCTTCGGGGCTGGTCTAAAGCAGCATGCGTGCTTCTTTTGCTGAGGCTGCCGGTAGCTCAGGGGATTGGAAGATGTGGTGATACCGGGCACCACTGGAAGACTCCGGTGGGGGGGGGGGGGGGAGCGGCAGCGGTGGGGACAGTGGAAGAGAGACACGCCCCACCCTTTGCACCCTCCAAATGAAACTGTTAAACTACGCCAATGAACATATCTAAAAAAGATATAGCAGAATTGGAAAAGAGATGGCCAAGGAGGGGATATGATTGAGGTCTACAAAATCCTCAGTAGTGTGGAGTAGGTGGTAGTGAATGGATTTTTCACTCATTCAAAAAGTACAAAGACCAGGTGACACTCAATGAAAATGCATGAAAGTAGTTTTAAAGCAAATAGAAGGGACTATTTTTTCACTCAAAGAATAGTTAAGCTCTGGAACTCATTGCTGGAAATTGTGGTAACGGTGGTTAACATATCTTGGTTTAAAAAAGATAAGTTCCTGGAGGAAAAGTCCATAGTCTGTTATTGAGATGGACATGGGGAAGTCACTGCTTGCCCTGGGATTGGAGGCATGGAATGTTGCTACTATTTGGGTTTCTGCCAGGTTCTTGTGACCTGGATAGGCCACTGCTGGAAGCAGGATATTGTCTAGATAGACAATTGGTTTGATCCAGTAAGGCTGTTCTTATGTACAAAACTGTTTGGAAAGCTTAGGTCAGGAATTGTTATTGCCAGTGCCCCATAATATCTGCCATCTACACCTACCTCCCTTCCCAAAATTAACTTTCAGCCCCTAGCTTGCAGCCCCCCAATATTTTGATAATTTAACTCAACAATCATGATTGTCACACAAAAATCCAGGTATGTGCTAATGGTTTTTGGAATTTGTTTAGCTTTCAAGATCTATTGTTTTGCTCTGTCTGCAGTTGTTCTTTTATGTGCCCAAGAAGCTGATGCCCTAGGCAACTACCTAGTGTTGACTAATGGTTGGGATGGCCCTTCTAGGCAGCTACACAAGTGAGAGCCCTGTCTATGTTCTACCCATGCTCCATTGCTATGTATGCCAAAACAATACTCTGGAGTAGGGGTGGGCAACCTGCAACCTGTCATTGAACTTTATGTGGCCCGGTGAGACCATTGGAAGTATACACACAGACAATGTCATTAATAGTAGGAGTCATAGCAGTTGTATATGCACGCAGGAACTGAGTAACCTTAATGTCAAAATGTCTACATGCTTAACATCACAGGCTCATTATCTTCACCACAACAACAGACATGAATGCAAACCTTTATTTCTTTCCTCCAGTTAGCGCAGTCCATCTCTATACAACTTTCCACAGGTATCGGCTAATTTGAAACTAATTTGCAAAACCTTTAAAGGGCGGGCTGTAAAGTCATTTGCTGAAAAGAGAACACCTAGCTTAAATGCGGGAGTGTGTGACCAGATGAGGATGAGGAGGAAGAAGAGCAGCATCAGCAGCCAAGGGACTCCATCTCAATGGGCCACTGATAAGTACATAACTAATGCCACACTGGGACAGACCAAAGGTCCATCAAGCCCAGCATCCTGTTTCCAACAGTGGCCAATCCAGGTCACAAATACCTGACAAGATCCCTAAAAGAGTTCAATACATTTTATGCTGCTTATCCCAGAAATAAGCAGTGGATTTTCCCCAATTCAATTTAATAATGGTCTATGGACTTTTCCTTTAGGAAGCTGTCCAAACCTATTTAAAACCCTGCTAAGCTAACTGCCTTTACCACATTCTCTGGCAATGAATTCCAGAGTTTAATTACATGTTGAGTGAAGAAATATTTTCTCTGATTCGTTTTAAATGTACTACTTTGTAGCTTCATCGCATGCCCCCTAGTCCTAGTATTTTTGAAAAGAGTAAACAAACAATTCACATTTACCCGTTCCACTCCACTCATTATTTTATAGACCTCTATCATATCTCAGGCAACTTCTCAAATATGCAGGGTGTTAAAGCAGATAGCCAAACCAGCAGTCATGTTTGACATGACAACAGACCTACCCCACCCTCTTTCAGCCTGAGACATTTAAACATTAAATAAAGCAGATGAAGCAAACATTTAACACTGCCAAGGATAGAGGGCGAGACTAGAGGCCAGGGCGTGAAGCTGAAAGGGGGTACACTGAGAAATCATGTTAAGAAATATTTCTTCATACAATGGGTGTGCCTGCATCAACAGCAATAAAATTCAAGAAAGCATGTGATATGCACAGAACATCAACAACAGTAAATGGGTAAAGGGTCTCTTAGGACTAGATTCAGTAAATGGTGCTGAAAAAGCTGCTGAAAAAAAATCCATGGTACACTATTCTATAAATGATGCTCCGAGTTATGCACCATTTGCAGAATAGCACTTAGAGTCGATATCCACACCAAACTTTAGGCATGAGGAGTGGCCTAGTGGTTAGAGCACCAGTCTTGTAATCCAGAGGTGGCTGGTTCAAATCCTACTGCTGTTCCTTGTGATCTTGGGCAAGTCACTTAACCCTCCATTGCCTCAGGTACAAACTTAGATTCTGAGCCAGGGGTGTATCTGTGTGGGGCCACAGGGGCCTGGGCCCCCACAGATTTTGCCCTGGACTCCCCTACTGCTGTTAACCCTCCCAGCCTACCGCCGTCACCTTCCCCCGAGGTCCGCTTCCTCCTGCTGGCTTTTTTAAAATATTGCTTCACCCCTCCGAAGGGACACCACCTTGTAAGTGGTGGAGGGGCTTCCGTGTTTCAATGACTCAGAGGGCTATGCTGAAGGGTTACCCATATCAGACAGGCCTCTGAGGAGAAACCAGACAAAGAGTGTCCCAAATTAGGTAGAGGGGAAAGATGGTGAGGTGACCTGAAGCTCGTACACTCAACGGCCCAGCTGTCCTCTGAATTCAGTTTTTGTTCACTTAAAATTTCCTCTCTGCATTGCAGTTGCCTTAACAGAGAAAGGAGACAATGGGGGGTCAGCCGCCGATGACCAGCGTTTTGTCCCCTGTGCAGCAAGTGTGGGACCGCTGTGTGACGAGCTGCCCATAGATGACTGGGTTGATGATTAGCGCCGACAAAGGAGCGTCGATGCTCTTGGACCTGGAAACAACTTCATCGCTCAAAAATCATTTAACCACCATGCCCAAAGGAGTGGAGGACTGAGTCAGGAGTGTATGCTGAAACGGAAGTCGTTTACAGCTGAACCCGTGTCGGCGGTGCTACTCCTAAACCCTTAAGAGTTATCAGCTTGGAGTTTTTGGCTCCCGTGGAGGTTGCATTGAATGTCATCTGGAGGGTGCTCCAGGACCTGACGGTGGTAGAGAATGACTTTGCTTCAGATATAGTCTTGTTAATGAGCCACATGGATAATCTAATCGAATCCTTCGAGAATATACAGCAAATGAAGTTCTACTGAAGTAGGAAATGGTTAAGATTTGAAAATGATAAAAGACCAGAAAAATTTGAACAAAATGAATATTGTTACAGATGATTAATATCGAGATTGTTATTTTCCCAGAGTTCCGGGTATGACTCCTAATGTTTTTTTTCCTCTGAAATGATTCCTCTTAATATAGTAATTCAAAAGGAGTGAAGCCTGTGAAACTGGGATTACTTTAATCAGCAGGAATTGGATTGGAGATTCAAGGGTTTGTATTGTTAAACAATTTCTGGTTTTAAAAGGGAAAAAAAATGAAATCAGGTGTTTTACTTTCACTAATATTGGACAATAAGTATGTTTCCAATGAAATTGATGGACTATGCACCGTTATGGTCTTGAAGAAACCAACCAGATGATCAATGTGGAATAATGATTTAGATAAATAATAACTGGGGATAATCGGGTTAATACCACATTTTCTTTGTTTGCTGTTGTTTAAATTGATCTCCTTGTCTTGTTTCACTCTCCCTATTTATTTTGTGGTCTAAGAAAGAGAAAGATTGTATAAAATCCATTTATCTTGTTGAGATTGTTTTCTTATAATATTGTTTTAATGTACAATCATCTCTGTTTTACTGTTTTGCAAGTGATCCTTGTAAAATGAAAAAATTATAAATAAATGATTAAAAAAAAATAATAATAAAAAAATATTGCTTCAGCTGGCGGGAGACCCCAACCCCCCGCCAGCCCAGCCGCGGTGTTCTTTAACTTCTTCATCCTCGTCGTGCTGCGACGTCAGACTCTGTCCAACTGGAACTAAGGATGCATGCAGCTTTCACAGCACGACGAGGATGAAGAAGTTAAAGAAGATCGCGGCTGGGCTGGCGGGGGGGTTGGGGTCCCCCGCCAGCTGAAGCAATATTTTAAAAAGCCGGCAGGAGGAAGCGGACCTTGGGGGTAGGTGACGGCGGTAGGCGGGGGGAGGGTTAACGGCGGTAGGGGGGAGGGTTGACCGCCGAACCTCAGATTCGCCCCTGTTCTGAGCCCTCCTGGGACAAAGAAATATCCAGTATACCTGAATGTTACTTACTTTGAGCTACTACTGAAAAAGGTGTGAGCAAAATCTAAATAATAGCCATACTGGGGCAGACCAATAGTCCATCTAGCCCACTATCCTGCTTCCAACAGTGGCCAATCCAGGTCACCGGTACCTGGTTAGAGTACTGGAGCTGGAATATTACTCAGTGACCTGGCTTGTTATTACCCCAGAAGCAGGTTCCATGAACCGAAACACCATGCTCCTTATGTAGTGGGCATCAGCTATAATCACGCTCAGCACTGTGCTAGATTGATGTCAGTTAAGTGTAAGGGTTGCTGTTCTTTTCTTTTTCAATATGTTCTAATGATGATGCAACCTGAAAATTAAATATAAAAAGGTTTTACAGCTCAATAGGCAGATGATTAGTCTGTATATAGTGCTGCTGATCTGAAACAGCTTGAGGCTATAGATCACATAGCTGATACATTTGCCTTATGATGCCTCATTGCTGAATTTACCTTGTAAATTTATTATTTTTCTTTGTACACTACTTGAGCAGTCTCATATGATTTTCCACCACTGTTGCTCGTATAGAATAACTCCCTTTCATTGTTTCAATTTCTTGTTTTGGAGTGTTAACACTTTTTCCCTTATTTTTTTGTGGGAACCCAATTAGTAAAAACATTCCATGCTACCAGGCTCAGGGTAAGCAGTAACTTCCCCGTGTCTGTCTCAATAACAGACTATGGTCGTTTCCTCCAGGAACTTGTCAAAAATGTTTTAGACCCAGATACGCTAACTGCTATTACCACATCCTCCAGCATCGAGTTCCAGAGCTTAACTATTCATTGAGTGAAAAAATATTTCCTCCTAGTTGTTTTAAAAGTATTTCTATGCAATTTCATTGAGTGTTTCCTGGTCTTTTTACATTTTGAAACAGTGAAAAATTGATTCACTTCTACCCGTTCTACACCACTCAGGATTTTGTAGACCTCAATCATATTTCCCTTCAGCCGTCTCAGCTGAAGAGCCCTAACCTCTTTAGCCTTTCCTCTTATGGGAGGTGTTCCATTCCCTTTATCATTCTGGTCGCTCTTCTTTGAATCTTTTCTAATTCCGCTATATATTTTTTTGAGATACAACGACCAGGATTGAATAAAATACTCAAGGTGAGGTCACATCAGGGAGCAATACAGAGGCATTATAATATTCTTGGTCTTGTTTTGCATCTCTTTCCTATTAATTACTAGCATCCTTTGTAGACACAGCCGCACACTGGGCAGATGATTTCAACGTTTTGTCTACAATGACACCTAGATCTTTTTCTTGAGTGCTGACTCCTAAGGTGGACTCTAGCATCATGCAACTATGATTTAGATTATTCTTCCCAATGTGCATCACTTCGCATTTGTCCACATTAAATTTCATCTGCCATTTCCATGCCCAGTCTTTCAGTTTCCTAAGGTCTTCCTGCAATTTTTCATAATCTGCATGTGTTTTGACAACTTTGAATAGTTTTGTGTCATCTGCAAATTTAATCACCTCACTTGTTGTTCTGATTTCCAGATCATTTTTAAATATATTAAATACACCGGTCCCAGTACAGATCCCTGTGGCACTCCACTATTCACCCTCCTCCATTGAGAAAAATGGCCATTTAATCCTACTCTCTGTTTTCCATCCAATAACCAACTCCTAATACACAGAAGATTATTGCCTCCTATCCCTTGACTCCTCAGGAGTCTCTCATGAGGAACTTTGTCAAATGCTCTCTGAAAATCTAGACACACTACTTCAACCGGCTCACCTTTATCCACACGTTTATTCACGCCTTCAAAGAAAATAAAGCAAATTGGTGAGGCAAAACTTCCCTTGGCTAAATCCATGCTGACTCTGTCCCAATAAACTATGTTTGTCTACATGTTCTGTAATTGTGTTCTTTATAATAACTTCCACTATTTTGCCCAGCACTGCTGTCAGGCTTACCAGTCTTTAATTTCCCAGATTACTCTGGCACCCTTTTTAAAAAGCAGCGTTACATTGACCACCCTCCAATCTTCAGGCACTACATATGATTTTTACGATAGATTACAGATGGATAACAGCAGATCAGCAATTTCATGTTTGAGGTTTTGAAACCTGGGGTAAATCCTGGCACGTAAGTTAGGCACGGATCCCCTGTATTCAGTAATACTGCACACTTCTTTAGTGAATGCCCCTACCCCTCCTATGCCCCTCCCATGGCCATACCCCTTTTGAGTTGCACACTATCAGATTTCCATGCAGATCTTTATAGAATAGCGCTTAGCAAGATGCGTGCGCGAATCCTCATAGTTCCCAATTAATGCCAATAATTGATTGTTAGCACCCAATTATTGGCCCTAATTGGCTCATTAGCCAATGGAATTGCATGCATAGCTCAGGATAGCATGCAAATTTGCACACCATTTTCAGAATCCATGAGTTACTGTATAGTATTGCCCCTGGAATACATTGGATAAAATAGATTGGCCTTAAGGTTTTTCTGCTGTTTCTTTTCTGGGACCAACTGTCCTACCCACCAAAATAACCTGTGTAGGTAACACTGGTAGGTGAAATGGGTCTGTCTGTTGCTGAAAGGTGGAATACACAAGCTTGCAGCAGCACACACATGCCCTGTACCCCTTGTCATGATATCCTGATACTCTGGAACAGAACTTTGTAAATGAGAAAAGCAAGGTTTATTTTGTGTAATGACACTGTATTTTTAACTCATTTATGATGGTTGTTACATTTTGTTTGATGTCTTTAATGTGAGAAATAAAACATAAAGAATATATCTATCAATCTATATATATTTTAATTAATTAATGTATTTATTTATTTATTCATTCATTCATTCTTATATCCCACAATTATCCAAAATAAGTTTCAGTTCAATGTGGCTTACAATTGACAGGAGAAATTACAGTGTTAGTAGTCGATTACATGCAGTATGAAACATTAATGGCATATGAGATTATCCATAAACTTTCTTGAAAAGATATATTTTTAGTTCTTTTCTGAACTGGAGATAATTAGTGATGCTATATGTTTATAGATATATTTTTATGTGTACATACAGAAAATAGAACACACAGAAGTAGATAAGTATTAAATATGTTTAATATAATTTGTAATAATTTCACATACAAGTGCATTTTGATAGACTACATTTTTTGTTTTTTGATTTGGAGCATATATGTGTAAAGATTTATTTGAGCCAACTCATGAATAGGCGACATATAATTGGCCATGTGAAAAACTTGGGTTTTGTAATTGACACCTGTAACTTTTAATGTTTGATCTTGAGCCTTATTTATCGACATTGCCAAAGCTAGGTAATCTGGAAACTGCAGTCTTTTGAACTGTATCTGATAGTCAGATGGAATAAGAGGAATTTTAGGTATAAAAACGTGCTGTCCATCGGCAAAACCTGTCGAGATTGTAGCTTCAATAACATGTGGCATTAGAGTTTTAAGAGCTAAATGTGTGCCATTACATAGCTTTAGAGCATTTAGATTTTGTAGCAGTATGATTGACAAACCAATTTTTACGTGTAGTTGATGTGGTAGCATTCCTGGTGCATTGCATTGAGTGTACTAGGACAAGGGGGCATGCGATGAAGCTACAATGTAGTAAATTTAAAACAAATTGGAAAAAATGTTTCTTCACTCAACATGTAAACGCTAGAATTCGTTGCCAGAGAATGTAGTAAAGGCGGTTAGTTTAGCGGAGTTTAAAAAAGGTTTGGAAGGGCTTCCTAAAGGAAAAGTCCATAGACCATTAGTAAATGGACTTGGGGAAAATCCACTATTTCTGGGATAAGCAGTATAAAATGTTTTGTACTTTTTTGGGATCTTGCCAGGTATTTGTGACCTGGATTGGCCACTGTTGGAAACAGGATGCTGGGCTTGATGGACCTTTGGTCTTTCCCAGTAAGGCAATACTTATGTACTTATGCAGTGAATTTAGAAATTCAACCGTATTATTTATAATGTCATTAGTATCTTGCATTGTGTCAATGGACAAATACTCTTTAGTTTCACCTTATACTATTTCTTGGATTTCGTTGTTCATTTCATTGACGTTCAAGTTTTTCGGAGCTAGAATTGCTCGTTCGCATTATCATTCGTGGTTTTGATAATAATTTGAAATATTTGGAAATTTTTTTCCTTTGAACTATTAATTTCTTCTACAATGTTGCATAAATCTAGAGTTAAAGTTATTTGTCCGTCAGCATCACATTTTATTTTTCCTTCTCCTAACTCCAGAAGCTTTTTTGAAAATAGTTCAACAGATTCGTTGCCTAAAGTTTTTGTTCGTATGTTTTTGGTCAGTTTTAAATGCTACACAGAAGTCCAAAGAGTGGAGGACTTGAGGCAAGCTTTGAGTTCATCATACATCGTACCTTTTTGAATGACAGGCAATGTTTGTTGAAAGTCACCAGAAAGGACTGTATAAATTCCTCCTATCACATTCTCATTACTTCTCAAGTCTTGTAGGCTTCTGTTGACTGCTTCTAGAACATGCTTATGAGCCATGGTGCATTCATCCCAAACAATGAGGCTACGTTGTTGTAATAATTTGGCTACGCCTGTGCCTTTGTTTATTTGACAAGCTGAGTCCTCAGTATGAGTGAAGGTGAGAGACAATTTAAAAGCTGAGTGAGCGGTTCAGCCTCCTTGAAGTAATGTGGCAACTTTACTAGAAGAAGCAACTCTTAGTTTAGCCTGTCTTTTTCGCTGATCTGCAAGCCGTATTTCATTTTCCACTGGAGTTTCGACTGTCCTGGATAGAAAACAAACTATTTAGTATCTGGATCCATGACTGGCCCCAAAACTATGGTCTGCTTTAAATATATTCTACTTTAAGTGAGCCATAAACATTGATAGTGCTGAGGGGTGTGTGAAAATGGCTGAGTGGGGGTGTACTGCTCAGAGTGAGTGTGAATGGGTTTGTTAGAATGGGTCAGTGTGAGTGAGGGTGAGGGTGCGCTACTGAGGAGTTGTACTGTTGAGGGGAGGTGTCAGAATGGGCGAGTGTGAATGGGGATGTGGTACTGAGGGGGTGAGAATGTGTGAGTGGGGGTGTACTACTGAGGGGGTGAGAATGAATGTGAATGGGGGTATGCTACTAAGGGGATGTGAGAATGGGTGAGTGGGGGTGTACTGCTGAGGGGTGAGTATGAAAATGCATGAGTGTTAATGGGGGTGTAGTGGTGAAGAGGGTATGAGGGGGGATTTTCTACTGACATGTGTGTGAGAATGGGTGAGTATGAGTGGGGGTATTTTGCTGAGGGGTGTGTGAGAATGGGTGAGTGTGAATGGAGGTGTTTTGCTTAGGGGGTGTGAGAACGGATGAGTTTGTGTGGGGTATGCTATTCTGTGGTGTGTGAGTGGGGGTGTACTGCTGAGGGGCGAGTGTGCTACTCTGGGGCGTGTGAGAACAGGTGAGTGTCAGTGTAGGTGTGGTACTGAGAGTGAGTGTGAGTGGGGATGTTATTCTGGGGTGTGTGATTGGGGTTGTTTTGCTGAGGGGTGTGTGAGAATGGGTGAGTGTGAGTGGGGTGTTTTGCTGAGTGCTGTATTAGAATGAGTGTGAGTGGGAGGGTGTGAGAATGTCAGGGGTGTTTTGCTGAGGGGTGAGTGAGAAAGGGTGACTGACATTTTTAAATCAGAAAATGTGGAGACTGGATCCCCACCTAACACTAACTTTTCTTTTCCGATCAATTTGTTTAGGTTGATTTTTCTTGATTAGTTGTTTCTTTCAATCTAGCAACTGCCTGCCATTTGGCTTTCACCGTTTTCCTGTCAAGGATATATTAAAATTCAGTTTCCTGCTGTTTTCAAGGAGCATTCCCCTGGCGGGGTAGTGAATTCATGCACACACACACACACACACACACACACACACATACACACACTTCCCAGTCCGACCCCAATACTTTCTCCCTACCCTGTTCCCACCAGTCTCTGAACCTCCCTTGTACTGAAATTGTTAGGGAAGAAGGCATTAGAGAATGAGAGAGGGACAACTGCACAGCTGCTGTCTGTGTTTCTCCACACCAGTCTCTGAGCCCTAACCCTGCCCCAAGCAGACTCTGTCAGAGTTTTCCAACCCCTCAGTTTGTCGCTTAGTAGTCATTTCATGGACTTGGGCGGGGGTAGTGAATTCACACACACACACACACACATTTCCCAGCCTGACCCCAATATTTTCTCCCTACCCTGTCCATGTTTCTCCCCACCAGTGTGTGAGCCCTCACCCTGCCCCCGTTTGTCGCTTATCAACAGGAAGAAAGAACTTTCCAACCTGCAGCCTATTCATTTAATGGATGGAGGTATTGCTCCTTCTCCTTGAGTGCCCCCCCCCCCCCCCCCCCCGTGAACTGAATGACTTCAAACTACACAATAACCTTGGCAAGGACAGGTAGAGTCTGCATGCCAGGTTTGATGGCCGTAGCTCTTCGGGGGCCGGAGGAGTTTGGATACGGACAAACAAAAGAAATATACACGTCTGCTTTATATATATAGATTTTCTATTAGTGAGTTGGTTTATGCTAAGACCTGTTATCTTTCCTATCCAAATTGTAGTTCTTTTCTATTGTCAATCTTTTACATTTTATTTATTGTAAATTGCTGAGACCTGTGAGTTAGCTTTGGCAGTATAGCAAATTTTAATAAACCATAAACCATAAGAAGCTGCAAGTGGGTCCCTTCTTCCTTGGGGTCTCCCCCTGCAATTCAGGGGTGCTTGAACAGAATTTATACCACTGCTCTGGTTGAAAGTCATAACAGAAGAAGAATCAGAGGTGTAGAGGCACGTTTTGTCACACTTTTCAAGCCTGCACTTCATGGCTCTGATTTCTGGACAGTCATTCCCCTCACACTAGGTAGCCTCTCTCTCTCTCTCTGCCACTCCATTCCAGCAACTGGGCAGTTATGGAAAAATGTCTGGAACAAAGACTGCCAATAAAACCTTCTGCTCGTCTGACAGCAACACAAACACTGCAGAACGAAGAGCAGTCATAGGCTGAAAGAAGTAGCTATAAGCCTCATGAGCAGGAAGACTGCTGGCTGGTAGAAGATACAGTGGAAAAGAGATGAGGGCAGAGCAGAGGCAGAGGCCCAAACGCACTTAATCAGGCCTGCAGGATCAGATCTGGGAGGCATGAGAGGAAGAAGAGAGTGCTTGGAGTCAATGCTGAAAGAACCACTGACTGCATGGTTTCTACTGCAAGCTTTCCAAAAACAATTACCCATGAGATGTAGTATGCAATGAGCATGCAAATCATTGTCAGGTTAAAATTACTCCAGTAATTCGCAGCTCATTGCTCAATGTCCCCCTTCCTGTCAGTGTATGAGCAGAGGTTGGCTCATGGACTGACAGAAAAGGAGACATTCAAAAAACAAAATCCCACTATCATGTGAGGTGGTCCCTTTCACAAACTCTCCCCCCACCAAAAAATCCCCCAATCCTCCAAACCCCATCCACCGACACCCTGATCCCTCTCAACCCCCTCCAAACAATTGCTTTGGCATCTAGTGAACCCCATCCCCAATTTCTTCCTAAAAATAGCCACAACCCCCCTCCCCCAGAGATGATCCTGATCTTACGACCACCCACCCCTGACCCCCCAGCCCTCCCAAACAAACTGCCCTGGCATCTAGTGGACCCTCTACTCACCTGATCCTCCCCCCCAAAACCCTGGTATCTAGCAGCACCCCCAACCCCTCGTGACACCACCAGGCTCCCTGGCATCCCCCTTGTCATACTTTCAAAGAGGCAAATGGAATGCCCACTTGTTCTTGCTTATGTGCTGCCACTCAGTGCATCCTGGGAAGCATGGCATGGCATCAGCCTGCCAAAAACCACAATGCACCGTATAAGGCAGGTACAGTTATTTTTCAGGCAGGTACAAGTAGGCAATCACTCCTACTTCTTTGGAAGTATGACAAGAGGGGTCTGGATAGCTTGTAGGGAGGGTCACAGGGGGATGGGGGTGCCGCTGTACATCAGGACTTAATTTGGAAGGGTCAAGTGTGAGAGGACACTAGATGCCCCCAGTTTTGTGGAATCAGAGGTGGATGGATAGGGAATCGGGGTCATCTCAGGGGGATGGAGGAGGGGTCTTGGGGGACTGGTGGAAGGGGGCTGCAGGCATTTTTAGGAAGATTTTGTGGGGGATCTTCTAGATACCAAGGCATTTTGGGGGGGGGGGGGGTCAGATAATAGGAGCAAACTTTTCAAAATGATTGGGGGCACTGAACACAACCCAATATTCTCCCTCCACCTACCGCCACAAAAAATGTCTTAGTTTGCATTCAAGGATTTCCTGTCCCTCTCCCCCCACCATGCATTATCTCCTCTCTCTCTTTCTCTCTCTCTCTCTCTCTCTCTCTCTCTCTCTCTCTCTCTCTCTCTCGTGCTGGACATGCAACATCTCCTTTCTGTCCCACCCCCCCCCCCATCCAACATCACCCCTCTGTCTTTCACTCTCTCTCTTCCCTGGTCATCCGGGATATCTTCTCTGTCTCTCTCTGCCCCAATCCAACTTTGCCCCACTGTCTGTCTTGCTCCCCACCAGACCCCCATTGTCGCTTTCTTCTGAAATTCCATCACCACACTCATCCAACATTGCCCCCTCTGTCTCTCTCCCCTCACCAGAGCTGCTCTTCCCCCACCATCCAGCATTGCCCCCTCTCCCCCTACAATCTAGCATTGCCCCTTCTCTCTCACCCCCACCATCCAGCATTGCCCCCTCTCTCCTCCTTCTGTGTTTCCTCCCCCACTATCCATCATTGATCTTGTCTCTTTCTCCCTTCATCTCACTATCCATCTTCACCCCTCTGTCTTCACCCACCTCCTATTCCCCACCTCCAGCATCACCCCATCACTTTCTCTTTTTTCCTCCCCACCATGGACACTCACTCATTCACTCATGGGCACCTCTGCCTGTGAGTTTCTCCACCCCATTGCCAACCCACTCACTCCTTTGCTTACCAATTTGCTCAAGTCACTGCCTCCCTAACTGCAAATAGATACTGCATGCGGAGCTATTGAGCTGTGAATGCTAAACTGCTGTCAGCTCTGCTGGTCCCGCCCTCTATGATGTAAGTTCTTGTTTGGGGAGGACCAACCACAGAGGCAGCAGTGGTGCGCACAGCTTTATGGCCCCGCATGCGGTTTCTCTTCATTTGCAGTCAGGGAGGGTAGCGAGTCAGGCAGGCGGGTAAGCACAGAAGGGAGCAGATGAGTGGCGAGGAGAGGAAGATTGGGTTCTGTTTCTTGCCCTTTTTCTATTGGCTGCGCTGTCGCTGGCTGCAGACATCAGCTCTGGTTGGGTTTTTTTTAGCTTTGGGCCAAGCGGAGACTCGGGGAAGTGCAACTACAATATTGCTGCTGGGCCGGCAGCCATAGTTCCGATGCGTTCTGGTTGGGTCCCAAAATATTGGGGGTGCTCGAGTACCCATAGCACCCAGAGTCAGTGCCTATGGTTCAGACGGTTTGGGAGTGAATGAATGGTAACAAGGCTGTTAGCCTAAGACTGTTAGCTTTTTTTGCACTGATGCAGCTGCACTAAGGTGCAGATGATCAGAAGCTCTGTGCTGTTCTAAACAGCGCTCTACAATTAGCGAGGGGTATTAATGCCCCTATGATCAGAGCTAATAGCATGCAAATTTAGGCGCGCTACTAGCTGTGATCATAGGGGCACAATCCTCCCGCAGAAGTTGTTTGATAGATCCAGGCTGTCAAAAAAAAAGCCCGGACCTGTCAACTGGCAGAAGAGGTTTGTCAGGTCGGGGATTTTCTCCAGGACCTGTCAAACCTAAGTCCCACCTCCCCACTCCCTAAACACTAAAAAGACCCTGGTGGTCCAGTGAGACCGCCAGCCCCCTTCCCCAACACTAAAAGGACACTGGTGGTCTAGTAGGACCTCTAGCCCACCACACATGCACCGGCTCCCCCCAAGGTCTACCTCATAGTTGGAAGAGGGAGGGACTAGCACTCCCTCTTTCCTCTGCGGGTGCCTCCTCAAAATGGTTGCGCATTGCCCTGCCCACTGATCATATGGGAGGAATGCGGGAGACCCTCGTTTGCATGCATTTGCATGCAATTAGTGATCAGAGCTGGTGAGCACATTGTTTCATGTGCTCACCGGCTCTGATCCTGGGGCGCAGGCAAACGCAGGTGCTAATCCGGCACTATTGGCCTCTAGCATCCGGTTTTGCTTTTGATCATCTGGGCCTATAAGAGTGAGCTAACCCTTTTACACCTCCTCAGACCTGGTGGCAAATTTCTCATTGCTTGCCTTAAATCTTCTGTGTTGTGCTGCGTAACCCAAGTAGTGCTTTAGAAATGTCAAGTAGTAGTAGTAGTAGTGCTTCTTTGTTACCATTCATTTTAATATGCTGAGCATTGCTGGCTGCCATGGTGAACCCCTTTCTGCATTCTGCAGCCAGAAACACGCATGTAAATCTTATGGAAAGCACATACTCCCACCTATGGTAGCTTTCTGTATTGGCAAGATTAGGGAATGGGGAGGGGGGAATGAGTGTGCCTGGTTGGAGAATGAGGGATAAGAGAGTGTCTAGGTTGGAAAGGTAGAAGAGGAGGTAAGAAAGAAATTGCCTGAGTTGGGAAATGGGAAGGGTAGCATAAGAGAATGGATCAGAGAATGAGGGGAAGAGGGAGGTAGAATAGTGCTGAAGTGGGGAGAAAGATGGAGGGTCAGGTGCCAGCAGGATGGAGAGGGGAACTGTCATGAAACGCCTGGCCACTCGCCTGGGGTTACCCCATGGCCACTTAGAGGGTCTTTCCACAGGACAGCTCAGGTCTGCCTGCACCTGCCACTTGTGCTCTACACTAGCACCTTCCTCCCACTGACTGGGTCATAACCACCTCTGGGGGAGTCTGCCTCTCCCAAATTATCCCCAGTGATTTCTAGGTTACTGGGGCCACACTCCCAGTGGTCCCACAGTTGGGTCTGTGAAAGCATTCACAGACCCAACACACAAACCACCAGGATTCTTTATCAATCCAGACAGGCAGAACAAACAAACAATTATGTTTATTCTTAGAACTTGGAACAGTGGACAAAAATATGCAATTAGCAAAAAATAACAGCTAACTGAAATATGGATTAATTAGAAAACTAACTAAAACATTTGTATACTGTCTAAACAGTACCTGGGAAGATCAGGACATATAATTGTTCACAGAGCCTTAGCAAAAAGGCTCTGTCTCTTTCTTCTTCCAGGCTAATACTGAAGCAACAGTCAGCACTACTGAGTAATTTCAAACTCCAGGCCAATCAGAGCCCAGTCAACAAGTTTTAATCTATACTGCTGCTTGATTCCTGCTTGCATTAAAAAAAAAGAATAAGAACACTCAGTTCCCTATAACAGCTTTAAGCATAAACATGCACCATCTGCTGGCCAAAAAGGAGAAATACAACTTTAGACATAATTAAAACAGGGAAATATCCAATACATTTTACAGGTTTAAAACACACTGTTTCTTCACGGGAATCATTTCTCATTGAATTATTATTATTATAGGTGTGAAGTAAACTCTTCTTCCCTTATCACTCACACCTCCTGTTGCTACAAGGGATTTCTGATCAGTGTCCCGAGCGAGGCACAGAAGTAAAACAAAAACTTCTACAAGAAATAAAAATTTTCTCTCTACCAAGGTACCCTGAGACCTTTGGAGAGTGTTTTTATAACAGGCTGTGAGCAAGAATTTGCCTATTTTGGCAGTATTTTATGAAGACCCACAGATATCTATGTGTCTTTATAAGATATTAGTGCAAATCCTGAAGAAATTGCACCTAGACTGAAGGTGCAGACAATTACACCCTGCTCCTCCATTCTCTACTCTAACTGCTCTCCCTGAGCACAGTGATTACCCCACCCCTGAAGGGTGGCCAGGCATTTGAGTACGGGCACCTTTTTTGTTAGAAAAAATGCACTGAGCTTAATGGCTATAGCAGCAAACTGAGAACCAGGGCAGCCCAGTTCAAATCCTACTGCAGCTCCTTGTGAAGCTGTGGTAAAAAGTGACCTTAGCCTGCTCATGTGTGGGTTTTTCCCATGTGCTAAGGCCATAGGCGGTTGTCCAACTGCTTGGGGAGGCTAAAGGGGGCGGGGCTAGGGGTGGGGCTTACATCCATAATTGTCTGACAACACACAGAAAAAAAATAAGTAAAAATTAAATCGTTACAATTAATACCTTTTATTAAATTTAGATATTAGATATGTATCATATGTCAAAGAATAAAGTGGTTGCTCAAAGCTTATACTAACCAAAATCACACAACTGCAAAACACTATGCACAAATTTGTGCAAAAACACACTCAGAACCTTACTGTACCATAAATATTGCACTGGGCAGACCTAATACACCAATATACCACCCATACGGAAAATGCAGACCATCAACAATAGGAAACAAGGGATCATAATATCACAATTCTCATGTAGAGCCACAAAACACCCTTTTAGTGCCACTGAAAATGACCGGTTAAAGCCTACAGCAAAACTGGCTATTTTGGGGGTGTTCCGGGAAAGGAGTCACTACTTGTCCAGTTAATTATCAATATTCAGCACTGAGTCAGCCAAGGTTGCCACATAAATAGGACTACATAAAAGTCAGTCCTATCTTTATGCTGTGCCCCAAAAGCAGTTAAGTGCTCAATATCGCACTTAACTAGCTGTTTAGCCAGCTCCAGAAACATGGAAATTCAATGCCGGAGCCCAGACATGGCCAGGACTGAATTTCTGGGCATAATGCTGGTGTCCCTTACATCCGTGTCAGGGCCTCATATGACGCACTCCGCTGCCTCCCGTGCTGCTCCCTCCTCTGGTCTGCCGATGGCTGTGCATGCTCATTTGGGGGAGGCTGCATTCAGGTTGACGCTCGAGCCTGCCCCTCGCTGATGTCATTACCCTGGGCCTTCTTCTGCAGTTGCTGCTCTCTGCCTCTTTGCCTTGCAACAGGATGTCCTGGTTCCAGTGGCCCACTCATTTCCTGCTTCCAGTCCTGGTTCCAGCTTCCAGCTCAGCTTTTGCTTCCAGCACAGCTCCTGCTTCCAGTCCTGGAGAAGACTAAGGCTGGCGGGGGTTGGGGACCCCCGCCAGCAAAGGTACCATATGGCGGCAGGGGGGGGGGGTTGAAAATGGCGGGGGAGGATCAGTGTTGGCTGCGTTGGTGGGGGGAGGGTCAAAAGTAGAGGGGGCCAGGACTAAATCTGTGGGGACCCTTGCTCCCGTGGCCCCACTTAGCTATGCCCCTGGCCCCTGTTTCAAAGGCGCATTAGCGTTTTTAGCATACACTAAAATTAAGCATGCGCTGAATACTAGAGACACCCATACATTCCTATGGGCTTATCTAACATTTAGCGCCCACTAAAAACGCTGCATACCTTTGTAAAAGACCCTCTTAGCATCCAAATATTATCCATATATAAATAAAGGAGCTGGAAAAGGGGAGGGGCAAAGGCAGTACTGGAAACTATCTATTTAGGTTCAATTCTCAACTATTAAATAGATAAGTTATCTGTTTTAGCAGGCCTAAATTAAATAAGTAATCATTGGTGGTGGTCACCACTTAGGCATTTGTTCAGTGGCACTAAATCAATAGATAGTGCAACTGAAAGTTAAGCATCAGGACCAGTGATTAACTTTGCATGGTGGCCACCCTTGATGTATAAGAAGCCCACAGTTATTTATCCGCATCACATATGTGCCTATTAGTTGACGCCAAACCCAAGCTCTGAGTTGTTTCCAGCGTTTAACTCCTGATTCCCTGGTCCCATCACTGTATCCCAGGAACAGAAAGGGAATCGTTTGGCATATTCCGATTGAACTGTGTGTTTCATTAATGCCTGTTGCTTTCAAAAGGGCTGTGGACAATGCATGTACTGTACTGTATATTCCTGGATACAGTTATTAATTTAAATATACACCCTCAAGAGTTATAATGAGCTCACTGATAATTAAAGATATGACAGTTTTTGATACCAGTGATTATAAGGTTATATATTATTCACAGTTTATTGTCCTAAGGGCAGAGTACACTGAGAATTGGTATGTGCTGTGCATAGATGTTCATTGTTTTCTATAATTAACTCTTTGTGAAGCTGTCTTACTGCAACCCTACAAACAAACCTATGCATACAGATAAAGCCAGGAGGAGAGAAGGAGCAGAAAGCAATGGGGTAGCAGGGATGTCAGGTTCTGGCACAGGAAGATGAGCAAGGGATTACATTACATTACAAAATGTATCCCACACATACCTTCCGAGTTCAGTGTGGCTCACAATGCAAGAAAGCTGGGCATTCCCAGGAACGTTACACAAAAAGTTTGTAAAAGACAACACAATCTATAAAAGAGTTAAAATCCTAAATGAATGACTCAAGCACTTCCTAAGCAAGAAGGTGTTCAATAATTTGTGGAATTTAACATAATTTTCATGAACTGTAATTTCATTCCAGTAACTGGCTGCCTGATAACGAAAAGTATTTGAAAAAAATTTATTGTATGCCATCTTCTTTGGAATAGAAGACAAAAGCAGATGTAATTGTAGAAAAGCAGTTTTTAATAAGTTTCAGATGGACCCAGGAAGAGACTCATTGATCAGCATTGATGAAGTTTTCAGATTAGCACCAGCTGGTTTCTGTTGCTCCTGACACAGCCTGTATTGTTGGCGAAACATGGCCATGACGGGCACTCGTTTGTAAATTCTGGGAGCTTCGAAACACCTTATTAAAGACTGCTTTTCTACAATAAGGTCTGCTTTTGTATTCTATTCCATGGTGGATTTTGTAGACCGTTAGCCTTCTTGTTTACTATCTTCTTTGGGTTGGGATAGTGGAGTATTAAAAACTCCCTCGATTCTGGGCTTGCATTTCTAACTGATAAATGAATAAGATATGCCATATAGCTAGGAGCAGAACTACGCACAATTAGAAAAACCAAAGACCACAACTTAAATACAGTATATGTCTGCACCGGTAACCAATGTAATTGCAACAACAAAGATGTGGCCCTTTCAAACTTTGATACTTTAAAAATCAAAACATACTGTAGTATTTAACAAAGTTTGAATTTGTGGCAAGAAAGTCAGTGCCCCAGAAATCCCAACCCCTGTGACACTAAAACAGAGTGCTTACTTTATTTTTTTGTCTATTAGATTGTAAGCTCTTCGAGCAGGGACTGTCTTTCTTCTATGTTTGTGCAGCGCTGCGTACGCCTTGCAGCGCTATAGAAATGCTAAATAGTAGTAGTAGTAGTAGTAGAAAACCTGTGGTGACAGCAGCATAGTTTTCAGTGTGACTGTGAAGACCCAACCCCGTCCCCCAGCTAATAAAGAGGAGGCCTCTTGCAGCAGTGGTGGGTCAGCTGGGCTGCTAAAGAAAATGATAGGAAACTGGGGGGGGGGGGGGGGGGGGGGGGGGGGCGGGGAGTAAGGAAGAGGGTGTGAGTGCAAGGAAGGAAGAAAGAGAGATGGGAGGGTGGGAAGTGAGTGCAAAGGGAAGAAGGGAGCAGGGATTGGAGGGAGGGAGTGCAGGGGGCAGTAGAAAGAACAAGGAGATAAAGAAAGAGGGAATGTGGGAGGGGGAGAGAATATGAGGGAGGAGATGAAGAGGGAAAGTACAGAGGGAAGTAAACATAGAAGGATAGAACATGGGGGAGAGAGAACACCCATACTACCACAATCACAAATATATACACATTCAGTCCTCTCACGCACCCCACAGCCAAAGCATAACTCTGAAACAACCTCTACATGTTCCCTCATACCATATGTTCTCACTCTTCACATCTTCCACTTTCTTCATGCATTCCCTGCTTCCCTCAGCCATGCCCCATAAATCTTCACAAATTCTCTCCTTAGATACAGATACACACACCTCACAGACACCACCATAACAATGGGTATCATGAAATTTTTCGGACTTGTCAAAAAGATGTTCAGCACAGCTCAAAGATACACAGAAGGAAGAGTTAGTTTTTATACATCATAAAAGTTTCTGCTTTACTCACAAGCTGACCCTAAAAGGGGATCTGCATCTATACACTTCTGTGCTTATTCATAGGTCAAAGGCCTGACCACCCAAATATCTACTCTTACCTTAAAATGTTTAGATAAAATAAAAGTATATAACTTACAACTGGTTTGTTCATCCTTATTTCTATATATAAGTGAACAAATACAGCAGGCACAATTCTTTACCCCAGCCTCTCTTAATGCATTGGGGTGCCATCTTTTGAAGCAAAAGTCTTTTATAAATTGAGAAACTTTAAAAGGGGTAGGTGTGTTATTCTGGTGTAACAAACTAAACAGAAAACAAGCTGGCAAACGGTCCGCAATTTCCAAAAGGAATGAAGGCGTAGGAGCAGACATGGTGGTAAGAAATGCAGGAACATTTATTGATAAATAAATTCAAAACTACGTCCGACATGGCCATGTTTCACCCAGCAGTGACCCCCCTGGAGCAGGGGCGTAGCCAGACCTCGGTGGGAGGGGAGCCAGAGCCCAAGGTGGGGGGGGGGGCACTGTTTAGCCACTTCCCCCCACCACCGAACCCCCTTCACCGCCACCCCCCCTGCCACTTTGGACACCTGCCGCCAAAACTGCAACCCCCCGCCACTTTGGACCGCAGCCGCAACCCCCCCACCACCGCCACCCGCCGCCCGCCGCTCGCCCCCTGCCCTGCCACCGCATCAGGTACCTTGTTTGCTGGCAGGGGTCCCCAATCCCCGCCAGCTGAAGAGTCTTCTTCAGCGCCAGTCGACTCCGGCGCCTTTGTTGTGGGATCATCTGTTTCTGATGCCTTACATCCTGCACGGGGCTACATGCACGGTGCAGGACGTAAGGCGTCAGAAACAGATGGTCCCACAACGAAGGTGCCAGTCGACTGGCGCTGAAGAAAACTCTTCAGCTGGTGGGGATTGGGGACCCCTGCCAGCAAATAAGGTACCTGATGCGGGGGCAGAGGGCAGGCAGCGACAGCGGGGGGGTCAAATGTAGAGGGGACCAGGGCGTAATCTGTGGGGGCCCATGCCCCTGTGGCCCCACATAGCTACGCTCCTGCCCTGGAGGTTGGAGATCCTGTCTATGGTGAAGTGAATGGTTTATACCATAAGGTAATGTCTAGCCTCTGCTGGGTGAAGCATGACTGTGTTGGGTGCACTTTTTACTTTATTTATCAATGAAATCTTCTGTTTCTTATCACTGTGTCTGCTGCAATGCCTTCATTCCCTTACAAAATAAACAGAGGCAGGTGGCATCTTATATAGAATATCTAGTTTAGGGCCCCTTTTAATATGCGGCGGTAAGTCCAACGCGGGCTTATCGCTCGCTAAACAGGAAGTACCGCCGGGCTACCGCAGCAGCCCAACGGTACTTCCCACCCCTAGTGCGCCTTCATATCCATCATATTTATTTTTGTAGTGCGGGAGTGGCGGTATGGGCTCACCCCCAAAATGGCCGCACGTCATGTGCTTTACTTGCCAGATGGCCATTTCCTGCAGGAAAGAGAGGCTTCCCTTTTACTCGCTGTGGTAAAAGGGGGCCTCGGCATGCGTGAAAAACACTTGCTGATCAACGCAGGCCCCCTTATTGCCGCAGCTTGGTAAAAGGGGCCCTTATTGAGGTATGAGCTTTTGAAGGCATCCTCAGACGCATGAAGTGAAGGTCAGAACATGGGTACATATAAGGAGGACGATGCATGAGGGAGGGAGGGAGGGAGAGAGAGGGATGCATAGACAAACAATTAGAAAGTGCAGGGATACAAGATAAAGTATTGGAAAGGAAGAGATAATGGCTGCATAGTTTAATTAACTGATAGCTGTGTGGGTGGCTTAAATCACTCTCAGTGGGCCGCTGAATATCAGCTCTAACTGGCCTAATATTGGCTCTAACTGGCCATCTTGAAACCAGGCAGGAGAAGGGGCATTATAGGGGTGGAGTCAGGGAGTAACAGTAACACAGAGTAACACAGTAAATGATGGCAGATAAAGACCTGCACAGTCCATCCAGTCTGTCCAGCAAGGTGGCCAGAGCCGAACCCGCCATTCTGTGAGGGCCCCAGTCACCAGTGCTTAAACACTGGTTATCAAGTGGCATACTGAAGGGTGATTGGTGGGGGAAGGGAAGCATGGCCCCTTGGCACTGTTGTGAAGAACACATTGGAAGAGCACCTGACACCTGTCCTCATCTGCAGAGTCAACTCTATCAGGTGCCAATTCTATTTTGTGTTGAAGGGGAGGAGGCAGCAAAGAAGCAGCAACAAATACAGTGGGGCTTTTCAGTCCTGGCACATGCTCATGGCTTTCCTCATCCTGCCTTCTCTGGAAAAGGAGATCTATATCAGAGGGGGCAGAGCCCAGGAGACTTTGAAGGACATTGGGGATCAAAGGACACAGGCTGCCATTTTCTTTTGTGTTGCTGTAGCAAGGGAAATGAAAGCAAAGATACTTAACCTGGTGGGCATGCAAGGGGAAAATACTTAACCCCATGACGTGAAGTAAGAGGAAGGGGGAAATAAGGAGAAGGTGCTCAACCTGGGGCTGGGAAAGCAAGACAAAGATGCTCAATTCAGGGGGTGGAGGAAACAGGTGAGATGCTGGACATGAGGGAGGGTGGGAAGGGAAATGATGGTGAGATGCTGGACCTTGGAAGGGAGGGATGCAAGAGGAAGAAGCTGGCCCTGAGGGGCTGGTAAAGGAAGCAAGGGAGAGATGCTGGACCTGAGGGTTTTGGAATGGACTTGAGGATGAGATGCTGGAAATTGGAAGAGAGCCAAGGGGGAGATGCTGGACACCTGTGTTCCTTCTATATTGCATGGTAGTCCACCAGTGTTCCTACTGTTGGGAGTGAAGCAGCAATATTGTGGTTTCAATCACAATGGCAGGCATGTTCTGAAGGGTTCCCAGCAAACCTATCTGCCTCTTTCTGATTGAAGCTGTGATATTTCTGCATCCCTGTCAATGGTAGGAATGTGAGTGGAAGACTCCTATCATCTTAGTGGAAAAGTTTCTGGACACGGTGGGGGGGAGGAGTGGAGGGTGGAGAGGAGATCTTAAGGAGGGATTCTGAAGTTCTGAGGGGTGGGAGGGGGATTGGAAGGGGAGTCACCAGACCTTATCGACCACTACTTAGAACCAGGCACTGACCAATATTCAAAGTGGTGCCTGGTTAACCTCACCACACAAAGTTAGGACAGCCCTTTGACCTAACTTTATGCAGTTACCTAACCGGTTAGCAGACTGAATATCACCACTAACCAGCTAGATTGCCACTCTGCCCAAACTCCACCCCTGGCCCAGCCCTAACCCTGCTGATTATTCCCGCAAACTGACCATCCCCTATTCAGTGGCAATGTCTGGTTAAGTGCTGATGAATATCCCTGCCCAGACCCAACCAACCGATTTTAATGGCCGGGGCCGCTCCAGGTCATTTAGGTCACTTTGAATATCTATCCCTAAAACAATATTTTAAAAGTATGATGCTAATTATGTGTTTTCACAGGATATTTTTTTGGAGGGGGTTGGGGATCATGATTATTGCTTTAAAAATAGAAATCTTAGGTGGGGACTTTATGAGTCTGAGTGCTGATTCTTTTAAGTACCTATTAATGCTTCTGCCCACTACTCATAGTTAGATCTGTCACCTCTCTAGTTCCCTCCTCACACTGCTGACCAGTCCCAGCTGACAGCAGGAGAGCTGAATTGGTGGTATGGCAGACCAGGTGCTTCTCTAACCCATTTTTCTTGTTGAAAACATAGGAACCTGCAGGGCACCAGGCAACTCAAACAACTGAATGGAAAGAGTAGACTGAGGAAGGAAGTGGGCAGCTAGATGGGACCTAGGCAGGCATGCTTAGAGGGACTGTTCAAAAGGTCTCTCTCACTTCTGGGAGACTGTTTGTCCATGTCGCCATCGATTGACTTCACCTACATGTAACTGACTGATTCTGCTTGTCCAAGGAGAAATTCAGGGATTTTCCTCTTTACTAGGGAGTGGTTGATGAAGAAACCCTAGTGTGTCCAAATTTTCCAGTGATTCTGGATATGCTGGGACTATTTGGTTTTTGTTTTCTGTATGTGGGAACATGTTTTCTGTATGGATTGCATCAGACTCAAATGTACTGCAACAAGTTACTCACTTGCATCAATGTTCGCCATAACCTACTTTTTATTTGAAAGAATCCCAAACTAGTGTGTGGCATGTTTTGTGCAGCTGGAACCTTTGCTATCCAACTGTCAGGAAGGAGCCCTGGAGAACATAGGTTGTTTGATGATGCCTGAGTTCCATCTAATGCCACTGTCTCTGATTAGAGAGTGGAGCACTGGCTACATAAAGACAAACCTTTGTTGGAACCACAAATCTTGGAGCAGCCTGAGTTTATTATACAATCATGTGCTCACCAGTGGGAGTATGACAAATGGCAGGGCTGGTCTTAGGCAGGGGCGAGAGGAGCGGTCGCACAGGGCCCCACACCTCCAGGGGCCCCAAGGCGCTCCCTCCTGCTCCCCTATTGCTGTGATCTGACTCCTTGCCTCCCCTGCCCCGAGACGCAGGGTGCCTTCCCAGCACATACCCGAGGCCACCCTGGTGGTGTAGTGGAGTTTTTGGGGCAGGAAAGACCCCCAGTCTTTCCTGCCCGCTGCCAGCGCTGATGCCTTGTTTCCGCAACGTTCTTTAAAAATGGTTGGCGAGACTTTCACTGAAGTCTTGTGAGGCCGTCATTGGAGGTCTCAGCAGCCATTTTAAAAATGATGTGGGAACATGAGGATCAGCGCCGGCAATAGGCAGGAAAGACTAGGGATCTTTCCTGCCCCGAAGACTCCACTAGACCACCAGGGTGGCTTCAGGTATGTGCTGGGAGGGCACCCTGTGGCTCATGGGAGCAAGGAGGAGGTGTGGAATAGGTAGGTAGGTGAGTGGGTGGGTGAAGAGAATACTGTAAAAAAAAAATCAAGGTAATATCTGTGTCATTTGGAGGGACTGGTTAAAGGGACAACCTCATAGTATTATATTCGTGCAGAGAATTTTTTTTTCTCCTGGTAAAGGGCCAGTAAATAGACATCATGTTATGAGAATTAAATACTCAACATTCAGAGTTTCTATCTATTTATTTACTTATTTATGGCATTTTATCCCACATTAAACATGAAATACTTAGACTGAAACCTGGGAGCATTTAAAATCTTTTTTTTTTCCTGTGCCTACATCAAAAGAAAAAAAGATGGCATGTGGGAACTTGCTCCTTTTGCTTTGTGGAATGCAGTGGTATATTATAAAAATGCACGTACTTTTTAAATTATTATTACTGTTTCACAGAGAAGGTATTGATTAATAAGGGAAGGGTTTCCTTTGTGCAGAACTGTCCAGAGTCAGTCTAAATGTGCCAACATTGTCCAGTTCAGCACACTATTAGCAGCCAAGTTAATACAAAGTTAGTTATTTTCAGTGGAAAATAAATCTGTTGGCTCAGGCTGCTTACTATGTGAATATTCAATCACTGTTTCATTATTGCTACCAAGTATTACATATTAAGCAGATTTGTTTTAATTCATTTATCCAGTCCTTACATGAACATGGTTTTGCTTTTTAAACCCAAAGGTTTCCTATGATAGCATTGTGCACACTTGAATTATTTTTCTGTACAACTTTTGCTTAATTTGTCTTTATTTGAAATTTTTAAAAATGATTAAAATGCATGTTGTCAACAAGGTGCGGAGCTAGGTGGGGTGGGGAGCCCCACTGAACTGGTCTGCACAGAGCCCCGCAATTGCTAAGACCGGCCTTGACAAATGGTTTCCATCTATTTACTCTATGGTCAGTGCTGACACTAGGGCACATTGTATGTAATATAAGGTCACTGAAGGCAGCACTTGCCAGTACTTTAGTGATTGGGGAGAGAGGAGGGTCATATGCAGAGGTCAACCTAACAGAGAAGAGATTGTTAGGATAATCAGGAAGTGACAGTAGCAGTGAACACAATAGGAAGTGACAGTAACTTGAACTAAATATTTTTTTAAAACCCAAATGCAAAACATGCACACATGGCTGCGGGGACAGAACAATGGATAACATATTTTTTCGCACTCTTCCAAGTATTGGAAGACAAGGGAACAGCAGGCTTTGGAATTCAGGAGTTAAAGATGAAAAAGTACTCCTGGCCTCTGCCAGGATGGAGTCCTGAAAGAGGATCAACCAGAATTGATGTGTTAGGCACTAGAGATGCACATTCATATATACTTACATAATTAAAACACAAACAATTTGCACACTACCAAAGTTCTAGCATGTATAGAATACATGTGCAAAGAATGAATAGGTGAAAGAAATGAAGTGCCCAAAAATTCATTGAAAATGAGCACAAACCAAATTTTTTTTGGCCATTCATACCCCCATTTTCCCCCGAGATTCTATATATTGCGCCTTAAATTCCATGTGGAAATCGAAGCATATTCTATAATGCGTGTAACATTAATTGTTTAACTAGCTAATCAGTGCTGTTAACTGGATGTTAAACAATTATCAGCACTAATTGGCATTAATTAAGATGCCCATCTTCAAATCCTTACTCAAAGCCCACCTCTTTGATGTCGCCTTCGGCATATAACCATTACACCTCCATTGAGGAAATCTAGACTACCCCAACTTGACATTTCGTCCTTTAGATTGTAAGCTCCTTTGAGCAGGGACTGTCCTTCTTTGTTAAACTGTACAGCGCTGCGTAACCCTAGTAGCGCTATAGAAATGTTCAGTAGTAGTAGTAATTGTTTAACTAGCTAATCAGTGCTGTTAACTGGATGTTAATCAATTATCAGCACTAATTGGCATTAATTAAGATTTACACGCACAACTCGCTAAGCATATTCTGTAATGTGGTGCACCTAAATTCAAAGTTGCATAATTGAAAAGGGGGCGTGGCGTGGGTGTTTCTAAAATCTATGTGCGCTGTTCTAAAATACACCCACTCTGCGCCTAGTTTAGATGTCGGGATTTATGCCAAATAAAACATGGCGTAAATGGCCGTGACTATATTTGGTCGCATGGAGAGATGCTCAGCATATTCTATATACCGCGCAGAAATTTAAGCCTATTCTGTAAAATTTAGGCATACTTTAGGGAATACGCCTAGGCGTATTTTTTTTCCATGCGGAATTTTCAGGCGCCATATATAAAATCTAGGCCTTTATGCCCAGAACCAGCCCCAATAGTGCATAAAAGCTCATGCACAAATTTACACCTTCTACATTCTTCAGCCTCCCCACTGCTGAGTTTCTTACCCATTTAGAACTCTTGGTTACCAACCTGGAACTTTGTAGCTGGACTGGCAGGTGGGGGCTGTCACTGGCCTCAACCTGGAATATTTTTATTTTTACCTTTTTAAGGAAATTAACACTGACGACTCCTGCAGCTGACCTTCAGGTTCACCAGATACTTTTTTGTAAGTACCAGCAAACAAGGACAATGTCCCGGGGTGGGGGGGGGGGGGGGGGGGGGGGGAATTCAGTAAATGGCACCAAAGTTAGATACTGGGAAGATCCATACTAAGGGGTCCTTTTACTAAGCTGCAGTAAAAAGGGGCCTGCGCTAGCGGCAGGGGCTGTTTTTGCTGCCCGCTGCAGCCCTTTTTACTACAGCAGGTAAAAAACGGCTGAAACAGTAATGGCCATGCGGTAAGATTGCACTTACCATGTGACCATGCAAGGGGGAGCACTTACCGCCACCCATTGAGGTGGCAGTAAGGGCTCCCACGCTAGCCTGGCGGTAACCAGGTAGAACGCGGCGCTGTTCAATTACCGCCAGCTAACTGCCGCACTATAAAATAGCGCCCTATTTTCCCTAGCGTGGGAAATGGCACACACTAGGGCTGAAACTACAGCCGGTGCCCACGTTGGGCCAGCGGTGGCTCCATATTGGCACGCGGTAAGCCCACGTTGGGCTTACCTCTGCTTTGTAAAAGGGCCCCATAACTAGTATTTTGCAAAGGGTACTCTGTGCAGAGCATCCTTTGCGGAACACCAACTTAGTATATATCCCTCACCGAACTTATGCCTGCTGAAACCTGGTTTAAATGCTGGCATGCAACTCATGGTGGTTGGGCATGTAAAAGATACTATTCTATAACATAGTAACATAGTAGATGATGGCAGAAAAAGACCTGCACGGTCCATCCAGTCTGCCCAACAAGATAAACTCATATGTGCTACTTTTTGTGTATACCTGACCTTGATTTGTATCTGCCATTTTCAGGGCACAGACCATAGAAGTCTGCCCAGCACTAGCCCCGCCTCCCACCACCGGCTCTGCCACCCAATCTCCGCTAAGCTTCTGAGGATCCATTCCTTCTGAACAGGATTCCTTTATGTTTATCCCACGCATGTTTGAATTCCGTTACCGTTTTCATCTCCACCACCTTCCGCGGGAGGGCATTCCAAGCATCCACCACTCTCTCCATGAAAAAATACTTCCTGACATTTTTCTTGAGTCTGCCCCCCTTCAACCTCATTTCATGTCCTCTAGTTCTACCCCCTTCCTATCTCTGGAAAAAGTTCGTTTGCAGATTAATACCTTTCAAATATTTGAACGTCACATTACACCTATATTTCCAGGCACACCCCTGACCCACTCATGCCTATGCGATGGCCATGCCCCCTTTGAGTTACACATTATGGGCCCCTTTTACCAAGCTGCAGCAAAAGGGGGCCGGTGCTGGTGTCGGCACGTGTTTTACACATGCACAGAGGCCCCCATTTTACCATAGTGAATTAAATGGAAGTCTCGCCTTCCTGCAGGAAATGGCTGTGTGGCAAGTAAAGCACTTGCCACATGGCCATTTTGAGGGGCAGCCCTTACTGCCACCCATTGAGGTGGCAATAAGGGCTCCCGCGTTAACTTAGTGGTAACCGGGCAGCGTGCAGCACTGCCCGATTACTGCCAGGTACACTCCGACTCTACAAAAATAAATTAAATTTTTGTAGCGCTGGAAATGACAGCGAGGTAGGGGTGGGAAGTACCGCAGGGCTGCTGCAGTAGCCTGGTGGTACTTACTATATAGCAAGCAGTAAGCCCGCGTTGGGCTTATCGCCGCTTAGTATTAGGAACCCTATAACATTTTGGCATGCATGTTATAGAATAGGGCGCAGGGCAGATCCACACGTAACTCCAAATGAGTGCTAATTAACATCATGAGCTCAGAAGATCTGGGATCTGCACTCAACTTGGATGAGCAATATAGATTCCGGGAGAATATGTCTGCTGCAAATACGATAAGATTACTAATAATAAATAAACAAAAATAGGAAGCTACAGTTGGATGAATATTTTAATAATTACACACTTTTTACATCATAACAATGTTATACACAGTGTAAAAATAATTCTGAAGGTCAACTTCTCACAAACTAGTACCAAATAAAAGTGTACAGAAAAATGTAAAACAGAGAATTAAAGATCAATAATAACAACAATAAAAAGTCAAACCATGCCTTTTATTCACTAGCTGCACATATGTCAAACTTAAAGCCTCAGATGGATGGAGTCAAAATTAGAAATAAATCAAAACAGATAAATTAACCTTATTTACACTATCTGGCAATGCCAATTCTTTGCCATATTTACAGTGGTAAGACACTCAGAGTAGCAGCAGATGTGATTTGCTTTCCCACTCTGAACTCTGTTTTCACAAGGGATTCCTTGATTTAATGCTTGAAAAGAGAGTCCTCAGCGTTTTACCCACGGTAATATAGTGCTTTCCTGATACATTTTCTGAACATTCTCTCCATACCTATGAGACCATTTGCATTACAAAAATAACTGCAACAATAACCATAGAAAGATGCGCATAAAAAAGTAAAAAATAGAAATAAAAATATATAATATTTACCAAGAGCAGAAAAAGGTCAAATATACCTTTAAAAAATTGACACTAAGTTGCAGGATATTATCTTTCCCCAAATATGAACAATTATATAAGATTGCACAAAGAAAGAGCAACGGAACTGTACAACAAACAGAGGCTGATATTCAAAGCTCCTAATGCTGAGAATTATGCTCCTAAATTGACCACTTTGAAAATTTACTAGGATTGAGTGTCTAAATTTATGCTAAAATGTCACTAATCCCGGGATTCTATATATCACACCTTAATTTCCCTGTGGAAAATGAAGCATATTCTATAACAGTGCACGTAACTTAATTGGTTAGCTAGCTAATCAGTGCTGTCAATTGGATGTTAGCAAAGCAATTATCAGCACTAATTGGCATTAAGATTTATGTGAAGAACTCGCTAAGTAAATTCTGTAATGTGGTGCTCTTAAATTCTAAGTCCCATAGTTGAAAAGGAGGCGTGGCCATGGGCGGGGCATGGACCTTTCTAGTAGGTGCTTTGTTATACAATACACCCACACTCTGCGCCTAATTTAGACGTTGCGATTTATGCCACATAAAACATGGTGTAAATGGCCATGACTAAATTTGGTCACATGGAGAGGCACTCAGCCTATTCTATATACTGTGCGGAAGTTTAAGCCTATTGTATAAAATATAGGCATGCTTTAGAGAATAAGCCTAGGCCTACTTTATTTCTGCGTGAAATTTTCAGGTGCCATATATAGAGCCTAGTCCTACATTTAGTTGCCTAAAAACTGGGTGGCAACAGGGACAGATTTAGAGTGGAGGGAAAGGTAGGAGTTTAGCACTGATTATCAGACCTAGGCTTATAAATTAGGCTCCTAAATCTAGGAAACTGAATGGCAGGACCACATACATGTAAGAGCATAACTTTTAGGCCCTTAATTTTGGATGAAATTTCAGAGGTTTGGCTGAAAATAATGGGTAAATTTAGATATAATCTAGGTTTCTAAATTTAGGAGCTCATCTTTAAATATCAGACCCACAGTATTCTACAAATGAAATTCTTCAGAAATGATACTTTAAGAAAAATGTGCAGGTATCCACTGTGTCCAAGAATTGCAGACATTGAGCTATGGATAAATAAAGCAATAAAGGTCCCTGGGAGAGTAAGGCACCATTCTCCAAAGAGCAAAAGATTAATTTCTAAGCAGGAGGCAGAAGGTCTCTAAACCAGAACAAATCTCTGTCACATACATACATACATACATACATGCTTTATTTTCATAGGTGAGACCCAATGAGCTTCCTATTTACCTAGATCTTTTCTTACCATATCAGGTATTGCTCAGTAGAGAAGTGCATTTTTGTTTTTTTTCATTTTAAATTACAGCATGCCAAAACTTTTAGCGTGAACTAAATTAGCATGCATTAAACATCTGAATGTGTGCAAGTTCATTTTAGCATGTGCTATTGAATTTTAGTGCACATTAAAATTAAATAGCAGACGCTAAACAATGAAGGAAAACAATACACACACAAAAAACATATAAAATACATTGAAAAAAAAAATGAAATAGCCCTCACCCCTCAAACTTTCAGTCTGTACACTCCTACTGCTCAGAATGCCAGCACTGCTCAGATCAAGAACTGCATTCCTGGCTTATGACCTCACTGGACAAAAGGTCAAGAAATGATGATATCATGAGTGAGGAGGACAAACCCCGAGACAAAGAATCACATTTCCCTCAGCCAAAGTCAAGAAAATATAGTTTGATAGGAAACGGAACCGGTCTGACCTGGAAGTGACAGCCCAGGGTTAATGTTGGTCAGATCTAAACAGCTGAGATTCACAAAGATCCCTGTACTAAGATGCACTAATGGATTTAGCATGTGTTAAATGCCATGCAGCCCATTGTATAGATACGGGCTGTGTGGCACAATTATTATTATCTACAAAAAAAATGAGGAAGAGAACCTCAAGAAAATATATCAGAACCAAAACTAAAAAAAAATTCTCTATAAAAACAAAACCTGAGCAATAAGTGGACATATTCAGAATAAGGAGGAAAAGCCTCAAGAAACTCCCAGCTATTAGCTGTGAGAGCAGGATTGCTTCATCATCAGCAAAAACCTCCTTAAAAATAGTTACAATACTTAAAGAATGAGAAACTCTCCAAAATATCTTAAACAGGTCTTCAGAACAATTAAATCAGCTAGCAATACTTAGCTATAGAATCTTTCCCTCCTCCAATAGGCAGACCGTGACCAACAGTGGCCAGCGTTTCGTCTAGCTGCATCAGGGTCAAACGGCCAAAAATTTAAACTCCATTCAGACTATGTTCATTTCTTTTGGCCATTTGACCCTGATGCGGCTAGACGAAACGCTGGCCACCGTTGGTCACGGTCTGCCTATTGGAGGAGGGAACGATTCTATAGCTAAGTATTGCTAGCTGGTTTAATTGTTCTGAAGAACTTGTTTAAGATATTTTGGAGAGGTTCTCATTCTTCAAGTTTTGTAACTATTTTTAAGGAGGTTTTTTTTTGCTGATGATAAAACAGTCCTGCTGTCGCAGCATATAGCTGGGAGCTTCTTGAGGCTTTTTCCTCCTTATTCTGAATATGTCCACTTATTTCTCAGTATTATTACAGTTTTATATCCTGTAACTACCAATCAGTTCAATATGGGTTACAATCAAAATACTGAAGAAGTCTTCAAGAAAATGCATATCATACACAACAGAATATTTCAGAATTCAACAGCCAAAAGAAAATATTTGCTAAAAAGAAAGGCTTTCAGTATCTTTCTAAATTAGCTGTAATTTTCCAATTGCCTAATGGGAGGTGGTAACATATTTCAATGCGGCTTGATAGGAAAAAGAAGACAAGGGGAAGAAAAGCCTTCGTCTGTCTAACAGAAGAAAAGGCAAATGTAAAACAATTTCTAATTACTCTAAAACCATTCCCAGTCAAAACTGAAAGATAATTGGATAGGTGAGCAGGGGTGTCTCCCTAAAAGATCTTATGGACTAATGTTAGCATTTTAAATTCTAGTCTGGCCTCGATCATTAACCAGTGTACTTGTTTCATTAAAGGAGTAATAGAGACGTGTTTATCTGCCAAAACGATGACTCTGACAGCCACATTCTGCACCCTTTGTAGCTTGTTTTTTTTTAATATTCTTTGTACAGCCGATATATGTGGAGTTGCAGTAATCTAATTGGGAGAGGATAAAAGATTGTACTAACAAACAGAAAATCTGATTTAAAAAGTTCTAAATTGTCCACAATTTTCTACGAAGATGGAAAGAGTTCTTCACTACCTTATTAACCTGATGGCTTAAGGACAACTGACAATCCATCTCCACTCCTAAAATCCAGGAAACCGTAACTGGTTTAATGTTAAGATCTCCTAGTGAAAATACAGAATTGGTTCTTACCAGGTCTGGTGAACCAACCCATAAAAATGTTGTTTTATCCTTAATCAGTTTTAGCTTAGAAGACTGAACCCAGGCTTTAGCTGTTTGACAAACACTTACCCCCCAATTCTATATAGTGTGCCTAGAGATCCGTGCCAAAATCCAAGCAGATTCTATAACAACACGAGTAAAGCTTAATAAGCTAATGAGCACTGATAACAACAAGCAATAATGAGAACTAATTGGCAGTAATTAGAATTATGCACACAACTTGCTAAGTGTATTTTGTAATAAAAGTGCGCCAAACTTCTAACATACACAGAAAAAAGGGGCGTAGTTATAGGTGGGGAAAATAGGCATTTCATGGGCATTCCAAAATTTACATGTGCAAATATGGCCCAGTGCACCTAAATCTATATACACCATGTTTTCGATGGTGTAAATGGATGTGCGTAGCTTTAGGCACTGAGCGTATTCTATAAACCATGCCTAAATCTAGGCGCCGCTTATAGAATACACTTAGTTGGCACTGATGTTTTAGGCACCATACATAGAATCTCCCCCTTAATGCACACTAACCCCCCTGTTTACTAAGCTGCGCTAGTGGCTGGTGGTGTGGCAATGCTGACAAAGCCCATTTTAGCGTGTCGGCATTGCTGCGCTGTGCGGCATAGTAAACTGGGGGGGGAGGGGTTAATTCATTAGCATGCACAAACTCCTTTAGTGTACGTTAGTAAAAGGACTCCAAAGTGTCTTCTAGGGTAGAAACATTTTTAAAGAGGCATGCAAAGCCCTAGTGCCTCATTTTGCTTATTTTAAACTGAGGCAATTTAGCAGACTTTCAATTCCTTTCTTTTAGTCTGTGGGGCCTTCTTTTTTAAAATGGTAACTGGGGGATTAATTGCCATAAAGATTGTGCTTTTTCTGGAGGGTAAACAATTATAGTTATATGTTTGTGCTAAGCTTTCCTTTCTTGCATATATTTCTTCTATTGAAAATGTTTGCCTCACAGTTGCATTCTGTGATTAATGTTGGCCTGCTTTCAGAGATGTAAAAAGTTCAAAATTAGCTTGTTGAAGTGTCATGATCGCTCTCATTTTCAGCATTAATGTAAAAATAGTAGATGAAGAATGATCCCGGTATTTTGAAGACGTCTGATGACACAGTTTAGTAAAGGGGTGATGCAGGCAAACTGCCATAAAATGAGGACATGATCTGCTCCTTTCAACATCACTTGCTAAATGCAATCAAGACCCAAAGATCTTTTGTTACTGTGTTACATTTTTGGATTTTACAGCTTTATAAAGATCTCCATTTTAAAATTCAGAAATATGTCTTTGTTTCTTGTAAAATATTTATTTATTTGTTACATTTGTACCCCGCACTTTCCCACTCGAGGCAGGTTCAGTGCGACTTACATAATAATAGGGGTTACAAGGTATTGCAGAGAGAGAGTACAAGCTGTGGTATAACAGAATAATAAAGGGATATGCAGATAGGTGGGATGGGCAAGTAGGGGGAAGGTTGAAATGAGCAAGGGATAAGGAGGTGGGAGTGTCCGGAGGAGGGAATAGTTTGAGGGATAGCATGGGGAGGGGGTTGATAGAAGACGTGGTCTAAGTCATAGTTGTTGTTGAGTGATTAGGTGTTGGGTAGAGGGTTCAAGATTAGGTTAGATCATTTGCTTGAATAGATGGGTTTTCAGCAATTTCCGGAAGGATAGATAATTGTTCATTGAGCGAATGGATCTGGGTAGGGCATTCTATAGTTGGCTGCCTATGAAGGAGAAGTTGGATGCATAAGAGGTTTTGTACGAACTTTATAAGAACTTTAGGGCTTCTTTTACTAAGCGGTGGTAAGCCCAACGCAGGTTTACCGCTCACTATTTAGGAAGAACTGCTGGGCCACTGCAGCAGCCCGGTGGTGTTTCCCACCCCTACGCAAATTTGTCTTGCCGGATTCAACCCAGCGGTAATCGGGCAGTGCCGTGCGATGCCCGGTTACCACTGGGTTAGCACGGGAGCCCTTACTGCCACCTCAATGGGTGGTGGTAATAGCTCCCCCCCCCGAAATGGCCGCTAGGTAAGTGCTTTAGTTGCCGCCCAGTCATTTCCTGAAGGAAAGCGAGACTGGCCCTTTTACCAGCTGTGGTAAAATAGGGCCTCGGAGCGCATGTAAAACACACACCAATGCCAATGCAGGCCCCCCTTTTGCCACAGCTTGGTAAAAGGGGGCCTTACAGAGCTATTTTTCTTTTCATTATGTGACTGCACTCTTACGCTCTAGATCATCTTAAGGTCTAGATAAAGTTACAGTCTGTTGACGAATGTTTCTGAGTCACCATGTTCATACTATTGTGGGTGTATAACAAATCTTGGAAGAACCAGCATTAGGCAGTTTATCGTAATTGATTACCCATGACTACTCTATACAGGATGTACTATTTGGGGGTTGTTCTATAAGGAATCATCTCATTTTAGGCAGCAGGAACATGCATATATGGTGGCATTCTAGTAGTTTATGCATGTAAGTGGCCATGCACATAAATGACCTTTTAAAGAATATCGACTAGTGGAAAAGGACGTGCCATATTTTGATGACACAGACTTCATCCGTAGGCATCTTCATGGGCAGAATGTAATTTATGCACATTCTAGCTAATATCTAGGCATGGGCATTTGCCCCAGCTGTAGGGCTGGTATTAGGGATAGTGCCTTAAATGTAAGTGTGATTTCTTCCACTTATGCTAGAATTCTATAAAGAAATATAGGCACCTACTTTTCTTTGTAGACTAGAGTTGAAATAGCACTGCTTATCCTTCTGTCCTAAGTGCCCTGTTATGGAATCACCTTCTTTATGGAGGTCTTTTACAAAGGCGTGCTAGCTTTTGTAATGCACACTTATTTTTAGCGTCTGCTAAAAACACTAGCACGCCTTTGTAAAAGACTCCCTATCCCTAGATTCCATATAGCGCGCCTAGAGATCCATGCCAAAATCAGCATGCGGTTTATAACAATGCGCATAACTTAATAAGCTTAACAAGCTAATGAGTGCTGATAACAGAACTCAACAAGCAATAATGAGTACTAATTGGCACTGATTAGAATTTAGGTGCACAAGTCCCTAAGGGGTCCTTTTACAAAACCGCGGTAAAAAGTGACCTGTGGTAGTGTGGGCGCTTTTTTAGGTGTTCGCTGGGCCATTTTTTACCGGAAAAAAATGAAAAAAGGCTATTTTTTTTAATCGGCTGGGAAATGGTCCTGTGCTAATATTAAAACTAGCAGATGCCTATTTATGCCACCACCCATTGACCTAGCAGTAAGGGCTCATGTGCTAACCACGCAGTAACCGTGCAGCGTGCACCAATGTGGGTGCGCTGCTGGTTATTGCTGGGAACGCCCCCATGGTAGAAAATAGAAAATTATTTTCTACCGTGGGATTCGTTGTGCACCAAAATCAGAATTACCGCTGGGCACAGGCGCTACCCCGGTGGTAGTACCGATTGGGCACGTTACCTGTGCGGTAGCCCTCCTGCACCTTTGGAAAAGGGCCCTAAGCATATTCTGTAATGATGTGCGATGAACTTCTAACGTGCAGGCAAAAAGGGGTGTGGTTATGGGCATTTCTTGGGCATTATGAAATTTACAAGCCTATCATAGAATATGGCCCTGTATGCCTCCGCTACATTTTTGTTGGTGTAAATGGATGTATGTAGATTTCGGTCCAGAAATATCAACTAAGTATATTCTATCATTGGCTCCTAAATCTAGGCAGCGATGATAGAATACGCTTAGTCGGCACTGATTTCAGCACCAATTTTTTAGGCGCCTTATATATAGAATCTCCCCCTATGTGTCTAGGCAGAGATTTGAACTAAGGAAAGTACACAGAAAAAGGCACCGTCTGCTCTCTACCTAATCTTTCCTCTTCTTGCAGATCTACCATGCAGAATACATTTATACTTATTTCTAATAACATTTCAGGTACATAACTATTGACCGGAAACTTCACAGACAGAACCAAGGTTCATTCCCATCATGGTATGTGCAAAGCTAATCCATTTGGAAACATTAGCTTGTGTGAAAACAGAACTACATTTTTTGGCTAATGTATCCACGGTCATTCAGAACTGTCTGAGAGTTCTGGTCGTACATTGCTTGTTTTTGTCATGCCTCTTTCCTAAGTACACTGTAAGGCCAAGAGAATATGCAGAAACAATGAACACTGTCTACTGAATCAATCAAAAGAAATAAAATATAGCACGTATCAATGAATAACCAGGCAATATGCCAGTGAAACTAGCTTTAAGTCTTTCATGCCTTGAGTGCTTCATTCACTTAAAGTAATCTAAAGTCAGTCAGTGTTTTTTAAGCCAGGCCTGGGGTACCCTCTAGCCAGTTGGGTTTTCAGGAGGTCCACAATGAACATGAATGCTACACTTTAGTATATGATGCAGGCAACACATGCAAATCTATCTCATGCTTATTTATTGTGGGTTAGGGGGTACTACAGGGATGCCTTTGGAAACCCTGTCCCATATTAAATGCTGGAAACAGGAGGTGCTGTATGTACACTGCACAGGTGGGGACATTAGTTATATACAGTGTTTTGTAAGTTTGTTGTTTGCTTAAGGAGCGTGCTCAATGTACTCAAGTAAATGGGAATTAGTTTAAAATTCATACATAATACAGGTTCCTAAAAATACAGAGGCAAACTGTTATACTACTAATTTACGAACCCACACTACTGAGAAAGTTATCATAGGTGTGGTAAACAGTGACTGATCAACTACTGATCCAGCAAGTCCAGAAAAACGCAAATGTGTATGAAGAATGCCAATTACAGCGCACGAGGAGGCAGAGCACCTTCTCACTACTAAAATCGGACCGAGTTTAGTTTTCAATCAATAGGGAATGAGAACTGAACGTCTGTTGAGAAAAATCCTGCGTGCAAGAGGAATAAGTTAGAAATCTGACTTGTAACAAAATATTTGGATAATATAGATTTGCTTATTATTTTTTAAAGCTAAATTATACATGGGAGTACAATGCAAAATGGACTGCAGAACCATGTATTCCATCCACCCACAGCATAATACATTTTCACGATTGCAAACTGCTGTTTTGCAAAATTGGGAATTTATTCCAGTAGACTTAGAGTTGCTTAAGTCCTATATTGTCAAATATGATTGTCTGATTCCAAGCTTAAGCACCCCTAAATCAGGGAAAGCAGCCAAACTGTTAGAGTGTGGAGTTTGATGTAATTATTGAAGTGATTCAGCTGTCAGTTTGTTTTTCCCTCTTTCTATCCCCCCCCCCCCAAAAAAAGAATAATCTAAAGTGAAAATTTGGGTCATTTACAATGATTTCCACTTATTTTGTTCCATGCCAGCTTCAGTTATAAAAGCATCCTGTTTTCAGTGAAGAAAATACTTGTGCAAACTGGAGCAATGTTTGCTTAACAGCAAATCTAAGACACACTTTTAAGAAAGCAGCCCGTTTTCAGGATCTGTTTTCAAAAGGAAGCAACACAAACACTCATGGAATTGACATAGTTGAACATACAGGGGGCCTTTTAATAAAGGGCATCAAGCAATAAGGGCCAGATTCTATAAACGGTGAGAAAAAAAATCAGTGCCAAAAAAATCCTGCACTAAGTGGTATTCTATAAACCTAAAGTTAGACGTGGTTTGTAGAATACGTGTAGTGGTCATCCCGTGAATAAAATTTGGCCACAGCCATTTATGCCCACTAAAACCTGGTGTAAATGCCCACATCTTACTTAGGTGCAGATTGGGCATACTCTGTAACAGTGTGCGTAATTTTCAGGAATGCTCATGACCCGCCCATGCCCCTCCCACAGCCACGCCACCTTTTGTGATCCGTGCAGAATTTACACGGATCACTTTACAGAATATGCTTAGAAAGTTGTGTGTGTAAATCCTAATTAATAAGTACATAAGTATTGCCATACTGGGAAAGACCAAAGGTCCATCGAGCCCAGCATCCTGTTTCCAACAGTGGCCAATCCAGGTCACAGATACCTGGCAAGATCCCAAAAATGTACAAAACATTTTATACTGCTTATCCCAGAAACAGCGGATTTTCCCCAAGTCCATTTAATAACTGTCTATGGACTTTTCCTTACATAAGTATTGCCATACTGGGAAAGACCAAAGGTCCATCGAGCCCAGCATCCTGTTTCCAACAGTGGCCAATCCAGGTCACAGATACCTGGCAAGATCCCAAAAATGTACAAAACATTTTATACTGCTTATCCCAGAAACAGCGGATTTTCCTCAAGTCCATTTAATAACTGTCTATGGACTTTTCCTTTAGGAAGCCGTCCAAACCTTTTTAAAACTCCGCTAAGCTAACCGCCTTTACCACATTCTCTGGCAACGAATTCCAGAGTTTAATTACACGTTGAGTGAAGAAAAAGTTTCTCCGATTCGTTTTAAATTTACTACATTGTAGCTTCATTGCATGCCCCCTAGTCCTAGTATTTTTGGAAAGCGTGAACAGACGTGTCACATCTACCCGTTCACTCCACTCATTATTTTATAGACCTCTATCATATCTCCCCTCAGCCACCTCTTCTCCAAGCTGAAGAACCCTAGCTGCTTTAGCCTTTCCTCATAATGGCAATTAGTGAGAATAATTGTTTGTTATTGGCCATTTATCGGCGCCGATTAGCTTATTAAACAAATAAGTTGTGTGTGCAAATCAGTTTTGCGTACAGATTTGCATGAGCAACTTTACTTGCTGTCTATAGAGTCTGAGGGTTAATGAGCTACTGCATAACTGACGTGAAAGATCTTTTTTGCTGATGCTTGTGGCTAGCCCTGCCTTTTACCCAAGCTTTCTGGGTGCATTGGAGGTTAGCCTTAGCCACACAGCTTCCCTCCTTATGTGTGCTCCTCCCTTCTATCTTATCCAGAATTTAGTAGTTCCTCCCTCTTCCCTTCCACTGTTCCCGTCTTAATTATTTGTTGAACTAGTCTCCACTTTTCAGTCTGATAGCTGCTCATGTAGATTGCCTGTTTCCACATATTAAACCATGCGTTACTGAGTTTTTCTATCAGGGGGCATGGCATGAGCAGAGAACGGGTGTGGAAGTGTTAGCCAGCTAGTGCGTTACACTTGCCACACGCTAACCCCTGGATTCTATATAGCATGACTTAAGTCATATCCTGGATTTGCGCACACGTTAGTTAGTTAACAAGCCAATCAATGCTGATAATTGCCAATTAACAAGGAATTATTGACGCTAATTGGCATTAATTAGGATTTACGCACACAGTTGTCTAAGGGTATTCTGTAACGTGATGTGCACAAATTCTATGTCACGTGGGTTGAAAAGGGGGCATGGCCATGGGCGTGGAATGGGCAGGTTGTTGCTTCTAAAATCTATCTATGTTGTGATAGAATACAGTCTGTGCCTAATTTAGGCATCAACAATTACACCAAGCTTTACTTGGCATAACTGCCTGCAACTAAATTTAGTTGCATACAAGGTTGCACGGCATATTCTATAAACTGCGTGGAAATGTAGTCATCTATATATATAAAAGGCAAGACCAACGTTCTATGAAGCCTCCAGCCGGAAGTGTGAAGCACCAGAGATATCCGGTTTCCCCATGAGTGAAGGAAAACAGCACAGCACGAAATCTCACACAGTGAAGGACTCAGAGGGGGGAGGGGAGAGAGATGCCCTCACTCTCTCTGTAACAAAAACACAGAACAGCAGGAAACTTAACACTGAAGGACTGGACTCGGAGGGGGGAGGGGGAGGGAGAGAGGGCAGGGACACACACTCCCACATGCACACTCTGAAGAAAACCTTGCTAGCCCCCGTTTCATTTGCATCAGAAACGGGGCTTTTTTACTAGTATTCTATAAAGTGCACCCAAATTTAGGCTTATTTCATAGAATATGCCTAGGCATATTTTTTGCACCGATTTTATTTAGGTGTGATGTATAGAATCTAGCCCAATATATAGAAATCTTGCTTCCATGTTAAACTAGGCAGTTAGCGTGCACTAATCTGAATATTAACGCATAACCTGCAATAAGAATACTGGGAATGCCCCTTCTTGATGTAGTGTTAGTTTGGAGCTTGCAGTTCATTAAAATCCTGTGTTTTGGTAAGTTAAGCCCATACATAACATGATACACGCTTATTTTACATTATAGACTAGATTCAGTAAATCATGCTGAAAAGTCCGTGTGGAAAAAAATTGTGTGTCAAGCGTTATTCTATAAAGGGTATCTACATTTTATAGTATAGCACCTAAGCGCCTAATCCATGCCTAACTTAAGGCGCTGAATTTACGCCTGCTGATGCAGAAACAAGGTGTAAATGCCAGTACCTAAATAGGTGCAGATTAAAATGCACATAATTCATAGGAATGCCCCCAAAACTCCCCTAAATACGCCTCATTGAAATTGCACGCTATCCGCCAGATTCTATATAGCATGCTTAGCATTCTGCACTGAAATCTAGGTGTATTCTATAACAACATGCGTAAATTAATTGGCTTAACAAGCTAATCAGCATTGTTAACAGTGTTTAAAAAGCAATCATGAGTACTAATTGGCAATAATTAGAATTTACATGCACACATTGCTAAGTGCATTCTGTAATGTACTGTGCCTAAATTTATTACTATAAAGAAACTGATGTAATTTTCTTTTTCTCCCTTTGGTAACCTTTTCAGTTTGTGCTTTGATTTTATTTTTTTGAATTAACGCTGTATGTATGAAGAACCTTCTAGCTGAGGCTTTCCATTCACAGTTTTTTTCATTGGAGGCCAGACTACATGAAAGGTGCCACAATGCAAGTCTTCACTGAAACTTTATACAAAATGTGAAGAAGACCAATAGTACTGAGGCCCATCAGGAATCAGCATGATTTACAATATCAGGACCTCTTCTTTATCAACTACCTGGAGGAACTGAATGACTGTGGTAGGCTCATCTGCCCTCAGGATCATCAGCCTACAATTGCTGAACAGTTTTATAGGACTGAACCTTAACATTTTACAGCTTGTTTTTGTTTTTCTTGCATTTGAAGACTTATTTCTGAAGAGTAATTCTGTGGTCAAGGAAGATTTGTTTAAAAAAACCCTATAGGTGCAGCTTGGTTGTTGCTCTATATGTCAGATGATTTGAGACTTATTACCCAAGCCTAGAACTAAGATACTGATACAATAGAATTGAATTGGGCCACGTGGCATGAATATGTGATCATAGACATGATCAAAGGGGGGAAACTGATGATATTAAAGTTATATTTGAAAATAACGGTCCCCCCATTCATAGAGAGGAATATTACAGGTTAAATGTTAGTATAGTAAATAAGATGGAGAATGACTAAATGCTGTATTTTTCCTGATGCAGGAAACTTTTATTAGACATAAACATGTTTGGAAGAGAATGGGGAATTGAATGCGATGCATGCAGATGTCTCAGCATACAGATGATGTATGGAATAATGTATGATAGTTATGCATTCCTTTAAATGTTAGATTTTTACTGGACCCACTAGTAGTTTTGGAAAGTACCCTGAATCCCCTGAAGTTGCAGAAGTAAGCAGAATATAATCTAGTCAATGATTTTTCAGAGTTCATGACCCATGATTTGTGATGTAACCAGTTAATTTATGACTTAATGCATTCTTAATAAAAGAGCAGAGAACCTGAGGGATTTTGAGACAGTTCTGGGTGAACTCACTGTTATTAAGTGGGACCCACACTCTCCCGAAGGTCTTTGATGTACATATTTTTTTTTAATCAGTGGTGTGGATTTCTTTCCTTTGGCCTCTTAGAGATTGAAGTAAAGAGCCAGGTATTTAACTTGCCTGATGGGGTCTTTGGCAATCACTACATAATGAGAACTCACTAAAAATTTGGACTAAAATTTCATTGATGTGGTTTTGCTTCTAATAGTTTGAAATTGTAAATAACTAACAGCTTCCAGCATGTGGGTATCCTAAAAACAAAGGGACCAAAAAGCAAAGGTACAGCTGGGATACTGAGGACCAGGGTGACTTGCTGGAAGTGAGGGCTGGAAAAGGTTTGAGCTTGTACGTCAGGAGTTCTCCTGAGCTACAGATCTAACTCCAGATCTAACTCCAGCTCCAGATCAGCCTTGAGTACTGATGCAAAAGTATTATAAAATGCTATAACAAAGGAGAACTGATCCAGCTACAAAGATCACAGATTGCATAAAACCAAAGAAATGTTGTGTTGATAGTGCCCTTCTGGGTTGATACCTATATTTTATCCAAAATAGGTTGTCAATCAAAGGACACATATTTCAGTTACGAGAAGGTGCTCTTGAAATTAGTCTATATATATATGTCTCCTCTCTCTCAACATATGTCTATGTATATAGATACACACATGCACACACACACACAGTTGTTATTAAGGTACTCAGCTTATTTCTAAATCCTTGGAATCAGTCTGGGAATGAAAGATAAACAGTAAGAAAAATATAACAGACCAAAGAAATGAAGAAATCTAGCACAAGTAGAAACAACATTTGTCAAGTAAAAACAACTTTGTAATGTTGATGTAAACATATGTTCTAGAAACCTTAACTAGAGAAAGCAAACAAAAAAGCAAATAAATAATAATAATAATATGAGTGACCACTCACTCTCAAAATGGAAGCATTCATTAGGCATTTTCTGCTGTTGGAAGTACTTCTACTAAAAGATAAGTGTAGCAGTACAAGTGACTTTCAACCAAACAAGCAAGTGGCAATAGTCTAGTGTAGTAAATCATACCCACCTCAACACACCAATTTATCACCTATAGATGTAATATTTCTGAATCGTTTATGGAAGAAAGGGGTGGGGCCTGTCAGCTAATCTAATGACCTCACTGGCTGATTACACCCTGGTGCGTTACAGTGGATTCTACAAAGAAAAAACAATAAGCATTATGGGTGCTATGTCTTAAGCATTTTCTCAGACACGCAAAATAGGTCAAATCCTTTAGTATATCTGGCCCTATGTTTTCTCTTGTAACTATTTGTTCACTCATAACCAGTTCCACTTACTCTTTTGCAACATTCTTTGAGACACAATTCCCTGTAAAATCATAAGAACCTCAGACCATGGTTTTTTTTTCATCCCCTATGTTTTCAGAGCTTTTACCATTCAAAGTCCCATGGAAATAGAGGTTTCTGAAACAAGTTCACACATTATCTGATTTACAATCTTCACAATGTAGACATCTGTCATAACAAATAATAAACCACCAAAACATATCTTTAATAGATATTCCTTAAAAAGAAAGATGTAGAAAAAAAATCCTATATTGTAGGTTTATGAAAACCCTGCTAGGAGGGCTCGCATGTGGGGTTTCCCCCCCCCCCACTCAAAACAGGTTCATTGAAATCATTATACACACCTAATGGGTTATTGTAATCTTTTCCCCCATAGGGTAGTGATCTAAGACTCCTTCATTCCGATGCTACCATGTTCGTTCCTCAACAGTGTCAAAATACAAGAAGTAAAGAAAAAAGTCCTCGAAAAGGCTGAGAATTCTTCTTGATTTAGTAGAGCCCACCAGCGAATGATCTCCTGTGCTTTCTTGTAGCTCTTCAAAACTGTTCACAGACCTTCTCCCAGGATTACAAAGCTCATGGGCTTTGACATTGACACCCCTTCCATTTTGAATGTGCTGGATGCCATAAGCAAACAACAGGGCAAACTGAGGCATATCAACAGATGTGGCCTTCTCCGTCATTGAGGACCACCAAACGAGAAGCTGTAGACATGCAGATGGAGCTGCGTCTCCTCAAAATTCAATGCCATGCTCTTAGCACTTCGTCCTTTATCTCTTTTTGGCGATAAGCCAGGGTGTGACTCCCTTGAGATGACAAAAGTAAACAATTCAGAAATTGGAACCAATGGTCATAGCCAGTTGTCGGCTAGCATTTGACGCTGTCAAACACAGCAAGCAGATTTGGCACACAACTCATGCTTTTGTTTTTACAGTCTGCATATATAGTTACAATGTCATGAAGACATTCAAGATGAACATGGCAGCAGAATGTTCAGTAAACTTCAATGGCAGCTGGTACAGTACGTTTCATAACATTTAGCCCATGTTTGGTCACAATTTCATGTAAACTGCTCTATGGCAATAATTGTCCAAGCAAGTCACATGCCATAAACAGAAATATTAGCCAAATGAGCAATATATAAATATAAGATGTACACATGGCCTACTGTGAACAAATAGAAACAGCTATATGCAACCATATCTTAGATTTGGAAAATCTTTTTTTTTCAGATTTCAGCTATAAATAAAAGTATGTAGTAGTATGTACAACTCCATGCTTGTAAAGTTAGATTCATCACTGCAAAGAGACAAAAACACACATATTGGTGAGATTAGTAACCATATTGTTAAACATTAATATACATTCCATGTTAGAATATTTACATTCCATGTTAGAATATTTAGGGAGCAATTCTGTAACACAGCTCCTCCATTTAGGTACCTCAAGGATGTGAAGTAGGGGCTTATTCTATAAAGAAACCTAGGTGCCTAGGTCTCATTTTGGAATACTAGTGCAACCCGGTAACGATGCACCTAACATCTAGGTGGCCATACTTATTTGGCTGTGGGCACCTAAATGCAACACTGATGCATGTAGTTATGGGCATAAGAAGGAGCCAAGTCTATATATTACTCGTGCTCCACCCTTGTGTATGTCCCTCTGTAACTCAGAGGTATAGCTATCAATATAGGCTACTGTTAAGATAGGCTATTTTACCGTTAACTTGTGCTATGTTAGTACAGGTTCCCTATTACACAATCAGGCTTATTTTCGAAAGAGAAGGGCACCAATCTTTTGACATAAACCGGGAGATGGGCGCCGTTCTGCGAGGACTGCCCTAGGAAAACTTGGGCGCCCTGTTCGATTATGCCCTTCAATGAGACCTAATTACTAATAACTGGGCTTAACAGTAAAATAACACATCTTTAAGTTAGCCCATGTCAATAACATCTTCCCTTAATCTGGTGTTTGCAGAACAGTGCTTAGGCAGAATTTTTGCATTTCTGCGTGCATGTGCCATTATGTGTGTAAATACCATTATTCTAAATATGTGCAGGACACACATGTAAATGTGAGTGCCTTGGTTATAGAATTAGCCTTCACATGCACAAAAAAAAATTGAAAACATTAATATAAATTGTCACATCCAACATAAAATGCACAGAGGCAACAATTAAAGAATTCTAAAACATTATGGCACAATGGCATTATTCAACGATTCTACAAGTTTTCTACCTTTGAGTACATTGTGGTGACAAACCAAATATATATTAATTTCTACAAGGCTGCAAAACAAAAAACTCCTATACCACAGCAGACAGAACCTGGTCTATATTTGAATCACCCAACATGAGCGCAGTAAAGGCACTACTGACAAAATATGCACATGCAAAATGTCTGTTAGACAAATGCCTCAACTACATGATGAAAAACTCACCAGAATGGTTTATTGAATGCATCACCAAACATATTACATACATGCTAACAGAAGGACAATTCCCAAAAGATACAGGTAAAATCATACACCAATTCCCAAGAACATAACCAACAAGCTCAATGATCTCACGAAATACAGACCAGTGGCCTCAATACCACTGTTGACCAAAACGATGGAAGGATTGGTAACACGACAACTAATTGACTACTTAACAAATTTCACAGTAATACATAAATCCCAATCAGGATTCAGACCACAATACAACACTAAAGCAGTCCTAACCACTCTAATAACAAAGTTTAGAAGTTTAAAAAGGCAAGGGCAGAAAATACTATTAATGCAAGCACGTTTGACCTAGTAGACCATAAAGTATTGACAACCCTGCTCAATTACATGGGAAAAACCAGATCCTACATTGTAGAAATGTCCAACCAGCTATCTACCTCCTCCTGGATCCCTGACTGTGGGGTACTGCAGGGCTCACCGACATCACTGACTCTGTTCAATCATGTAATGATGACTCATCTCAGGAAAAAATTGGAGTTAATGGGCTTTAACCTGTTTATCTATGCAGACGATGTCACCATTTACATGCCTTTCAATAACATCATCACAGAAATAATGGACAAAATTAAAACAGGTCTGAACCTTATGTAAATTGGGCAGAACCTTTCAAACTCAAATTAAATAGGTACAAATCAAAATTCCTAGTACTGTCAAATCCGCACAACACCACAAACCACTAAAACTTCACAATCAACCTCCAAACATACCAAACTGAAACATAGTTAAAAATACTGGGAATTACTCTTGACAAACACCTAACACTAGTCAAATATCAGCAGTAACAACTAAATGCTTCAGAACACTATGGAAACTGTAAAGGTTTAGAGACTACTTTCCAAGACAATCATTCCGGATAATAGTACATTCGATGATACTATGGCAACTAGTTTACTGCAATACGACATACGTGGGTTGTAAGGAAAGCACACTGAGATTGTTGCAAACAGTCCAAAACAAGGCAAGACTAATTTTCAAGAACTCAAAATATGAAAGAGCTACCCCCCACCGGTCAAAACACTACACTGGCTACCAATCAAGGCAAGACTGATTTTCAAAGCGAGCACCATCATCCATAAAATATTATTTGGTCAATCACCAGAATATATGATTGAACTATCCCCAAGAAAAGCAAACACAGAAATCAGAAGTTACCTACTTCTTTACCTACTCAACTGTAGAAATATAACTTAGAAATGTATTTATATGGCTGGCTTCAACTACCTGGCTTCCAAATGGAGGAACTCTACCAAAGATCACAAGAAGTATTATAAACTATCTCCACTTTAGAAAAGAACTGAAAACATACCTCTTTAAAAAAGTTCTACTATAAATAACTTAGCCATCGACAACCATCCCAAATACAAATCATAAATCAACTTTACAAGCCCAAACCAAAGTGCAAACAGAAATTGCAAATCATCACTATAACTCACAACGAATGTAAACAGAAAATTGTAAACCAACACTATAATTATCAATACAAAATGTGAAATTTCACACTCGAAGATCATGCGAAAAACACAGCAAAGAAAATGTTTTATTCAATGTGGAAATTTAAAAGAATCAAACCTTTCTTCCCAAGGGAAGCATTCCGCAGCCTAGTACAATCAAAGGTGTTAAGTCATCTAGACTACTGTAATGCCATCTATGCCGGATGAAAAGAGCAAATCATTAAGAAGCTTCAAACCGCTCAAAACACAGCAGCCAGACTCATATTTGGGAAAACAAAATATGAAAGCGCCAAACCCCTAAGAGAAAAACTGCACTGGCTCCCATTAAAAGAACGAATTGCGTTCAAGGTTTGCACCATGGTCCACAAAATCATTTACGGAGAAGCCCCGAACTATATGTCAGACCTCATAGACTTGCCTAGGAGGAACGCAAAGAGATCATCATGCACATATCTCAATCTCCACTATCCTAGCTGTAAAGGGCTTAAATATAAATCCACATACGTGACCAGCTTCTCATACATCTGCACGCAGCTATGGAACGCACTACCGAAGGCCATAAAAACAATGCAAGACCTAACCATCTTCCGAAGGCTAATGAAAACAGATCTCTTCAAGAAGGCATACCATAAACATCCATCTTAAATACTAAATAACAACACTACACACGAGCTATACAAAACCGAACTCTTATCACATGACAGACACCACCACCCTAAACCTTATGTAAAACAAGATCTCTCTACAGTCAATGACCTAATGTAGATTATAATGCAATTTATCACTCTGAAACCTTCATGCAATACCATAATTGTTTTTCTCTACCATGTATGTACGCACATGATATATATATATATATACCATGATCTATTCCATATATGTTATGTTCCATGTATGTTATCATGTATGTATGTATGCACCATACGCAATAACCTTTGTAATTCTACTACCCGAAATGGCATCTGCCATTACGGCAAATGTAAGCCACATTGAGCCTGCAAATTGTTGGGAAAATGTGGGATACAAATGCTACAAATAAATAAAATAAATAAATGTAGCACAAAGTTTGTAACTGTCAATCAGAACATAATTTGTAAGCCACTTTTTTTTTTTGTTACATTTGTACCCCACGCTTTCCCACTCATGGCAGGCTCAATGCGGCTTACATGGGGCAATGGAGGGTTAAGTGACTTGCCCAGAGTCACAAGGAGCTGCCTGTGCTTGAAGTGGGAACTGAACCCAGTTCCCCAGGACCAAAGTCCACCACCCTAACCACTAGGCCACACTTTGAACCAAAACTTGTTTTTGGATAACAGTGAGATTAGGGTTACCATATGGCTCCAGAAAAAGGAGGACACATTGATCCAGTCCAGGTTTTGCTTCCATTGAAAGCAATGGAAGTAAAACCCACACTGGCTCAATCTGTCCTCCTTTTTCTGGAGCCATATGATAACCCTAAGTGAGATACAAGAATGTTTCTAATTGTAATTCCTTTTGCTTGTCCTTTGTTGGATTAAAAACCTAATTTAAAAAAAAAACTATACTGGTGTTATGAATGCATTTTTTGATCCAGAACATCTGAGAGCTTTCCTGGATAGTAAAAAGTCACCGATTCTGCACAATAGGTTCTTCAGAGCAGTATAAATTGTGAGATCTAGCAAGAGTGCAGTTTATATATCCTGCAGATGTCACGCTAAGCCTATTTGTTGTGAATATTTCCTTATATTTTCTCCTGTTTCTTTTTCCACCCTTCTCATTTATTGAGGAGGTCTACTAGAGTATAAGGCTTTTAGGGGGGAAGTTATCCACGTGGACTACCATTAAGATGGGTTATTTTATCACAAGTTGCGCTATGTCAGCACAGGATCTCAAATTAATTCCTCATAATTAATTTCTCATAAATCTGGATCAGAGCATTTTGAGGAAAGAAAGCAGGAAAGATAAAACCAAGACTTGAGAGAAAAATTGAGATGGGAAGCAAGCAAGTTACTGTTTTGAGAAGGACACACTGGGTCACATTGCTGTTTTAAGACATTACAGTACTTGCAATTCTGCAGCTCTTACCTTTTGCCAACAACCAGGCATCGGTAGTCCATCTGGGCCCTGTTTCAAGGAACAAGAGAAGAAAACACTCTCTTACGGATTTTGAAATCATTTTTCAAGAATAACTCTCATCTCCTTTACGTTTGCCACCTTTCTCAACTGTGCCTTTTAATATTTATAAAATGGTGAATCCAGAATGTTACAGGGAGATTGGGTGTGAAGGTAATTGGAAGCCTCAAATTAGGAGGGCAAAGAAAATCATTTTTGGATGAATTTATTTTTTGTGTAGAGGAACATTATGGTTGCAATTCTATAAACGTAGGTGCCCAATGCTATGTCATTTAATCCTGAATGTAGGATAACCAAAGGATGGTTAACTGGGACTCTACTGTATTCTGTAAGTTATATGCATTTTATGCATATCTCGGAGACACACCCATGACCTACCCATGTGTGTGCCCTATTGAACCTACATGCTAAGCAAATTTGATGTGTATGTTATAGAACAGTACCTAGCACTTATGTGTATAAATGTCAATTTGTGGGCTCAATCACGTGGTAAGTGCTATTTTTCGATAACTTATGCACCCAACTAGGTGCCAATTAATAGAATTGCCTTTATGGCAGAATATAAAGATCTGATGGCCCAATATTTCAACTTGGAGGCAAGTGTGTTTTTAGAATGTCGATTGCGGTGTTTAGAAAAGACATATAGGGCTAGATTCTATATATGGCGCCATAAATATCGGCACAGAATAAATTTCCAGTAAGTGTATTCTGTAAGCGGCACCTATATTTAGGCACGGTAGATAGAATATGCTTAGTTGATATCACAGCGCTTAAAACTATGCACATCCATTTACACCAAGGGAAATATGGCATAAATATCAGGGTGTAGCTGCAGAAGGGCATATTCTATAACAGTGTGTGTGTAAATTTTGGAATGTCCATAAAATGCCCATGACCAGGCCCTTTTTGGCTCCACATATTAGAATGTAGGTGCTGGCCATCATAGAACATGCTTAGCGAGTTATGCGCATAAATTCTAATTATTGCCAATTAGTGAACATTATTGCTGTTAAAAATGCTGATTGGCTTTTTAAGCCAATTAAATTAAGTGTATTGTTATAAAATACACTTGGATTTTGGCGTGGAAGGCTAGGTGCGATATATAGAATCTGGCAGATATTCTACTCTGCTATACAGATAAGCAGAAGTGCTGAACATAGGTGGGCAGCGCTCCCTGCCAGTAGCCAAATTTATAGCACTGATATTCTACTGTTACATGTATAGGATGGCCTAAATTGAACCACTTAGCTGTATGGATAGCAGCTGAATATTGCTGTAGTAAGTGTAGCTCAGCAGAATGCTCTCACTCTGCTCCAGCAACATGCAGATAATTGGAAGGAATTTTTGGCAGCATTATCTGTATAATGCTGCTGGAAATTCACAGATAGGGAGCTTATATGTTTAGTGGTAGCTACTAAGGGCTGGATTTAGTAAATGGCAATGAAAAGCAGGTTCTGGAAAAATTTTGTATTCAGAAAAATTCTATAAAGGGTGTTCCAGGCTAAGACTCTTTATATAATAGCACTTAGCCCAAGATTCTACATATCGCACCTTAATTTCTGCATGGAAATCAAAGGGGTTTCTATAGTAATGCACATAATTTAGGGGTCCTTTTACAAAGGCATGCTGAAAAATGGCCTGCGGTAGTGTAGGTAGGGGTTCTGGGGCATTCGCAGAATCACTTTTCCAAGCACCTGTAAAAAAGGCCTTTTTTTTGCCGAAAATGGACGTGCGGCAAAATCAAAATTAGCATATGTCCATTTGTAGTCTGAGAACTTACCGCCAGCCATAGACCTAGCGGTAAAGAATTTGGGCGGCAATGACCTATGCGCGTCAGATGCCACATGGCGCGTGTCCACTACACCCGTCCGAAAATAAAAAATATTTCTCAGACATACATAGCGGATGAGCACCAAAATTGAAATTACCGCAAGGGCCATGTGGTAGGGCGGTAACTCCAATTTGGTGCACGTTGGGCGCATGTAGGCGCCTATGTGGCTTAGTAAAAGGACCCCTTAATTGGTTAACTTGCTAATCAGCACTGTTAATTGGATGTTAACAAGCAATTATTAGCACTAATTGGCATTATGATTTACACGCAGAACTTGCTAAGCATATGCTGTGACATGGTGCACGTAAATTCCAAGTTGCGCAGTTGAAAAGGGAGCATGGTTATGGGCGGGTCATGGGTATTTAGAAAAACCTATGCACATTATTGTAGAATACACCCACTCTGTGCCTAATTTAGGCGTCGGGATTTATGCCAAGTAAACCATGGCCTAAATGGATGCGACCAAATTTGGTTGCGTGGAGAGGCGCTTGGCATTATTCAATATACCACACAGAACTTTAAGCCTATTCTATAACATTTAGACGTAGTTTACAGAATACTCTTAGGCGCTTTTGTTCCGCATGGATTTTTCAGGTGCCATATATAGAATCCAGCCCTTAGTTGCATATTCTGGAGCCCAACTTTGGGTGCGAGGACTTACACCAACTGAAATCTGGTATAAATCCTGGCATGTAACGGGCGTGCAGTCCCCAAATTCTACAACACTGCATGTAATTCTTTGGAAAGCTCCTGACCCATAGCTATGCCCCCTTTTGGGTTGTGCATGAAAGGATGTGGGCACAAATTTTTATAGAATCACACACAAAACCAAATTAGAACCAATTAATATCAATGATTGTTAATGGCTCATTAACTAATTTATTTGGGCACCATTTATAGAATCCAGGGAAAAATGTATAAGTCTATTTGAATATTGGGATCTGAATATTTTGCTGGGTGGAAATAGGGATGGAAAATCAATGTGACTCAAAAAAGTTGTTAACGGCTCCTTTAGGCATAACAGAATACAGCAAATGTTGAATCACAGTAACATCATAGCGATGAAATCATAGTCTTCCTTTTCTTGCTGTTTTGTCTGCAATACCTGCAGCTCTACATGCACTCTCATCAGAGTGTATCATTATGTCATGCTCATTTAAAACAGATTGATGAGGCGTCACCACACAGGTAGATCTGTGAACTCACAACAAACCGCAGTTACATGTACAGTGAGAGACATGAGAAACAGAACATCATTTCTATCTGGAACGTAAGCTTGCTGCAGTTTCCAAGGTGTAACACCAACAGCACCATTCATGCACTTTGAAGTAAGTGTGCTATAAAAGCCGAGTTTGGATTTCCCCATGGGTGAGCAGCACTTGCCAGGGCTAAGGTTTCGTGATCTTCCCTTCTCTGATTATGTCAGGCATTGGCAGTGCTGCAGAACAGCTGTTCCATTTGCTTAGCATCTGACTCTGAGACGTGGCAATTTACATGGGAATGTTTTTCCATCAGTAAGGGCATTAGCAGTCTCCAGATAAAAATGATATCACAAAAGAACACAAGAACTAAAAAAAAAAAAAGTATGGTGAATACATGCTTAACTTTTCCCCAGCAAATGTTTCAGCAATGGTTGTCATAAATACACCACAAACTAACAACTGCACTTGAAGTTAAAATCTTGTGACAAAGTTTGAACTTTACACAGGTGTGTCTATTTAAAAATAAAAATGCAATTCTATAACAGGGCATTTGGTAGGAGTGTTATTCTGTACTGGAAACAAGGCAATTAGGGGGTCTTTTACTAAAGCTTAACTCAAGTTATCTACAGCAGGGCCCATTTTATTCCTATGGACCCTGCTGCGGATAACTCGAGCTAAGCTTTAGTAAAAGGCCCTCTTAGTTTCCGCTATAGAATACTAGGGGGAGGAGAGTCTTTTAGTAAGGCGTGCTAGCATTTTTAGCACATGCTAGTGATTAGGATGTGCTAAAGACTAGAGACGCCCATAGGAATATATATAGGCGACTCTAGCGTTTAGCGCAGCCTAATTATTAGCGCACTAAAAACGCTAGCACGCCTTAATAAAAGACCCCCTAGGTGCACACATAACATTTAGACATCTGCACTTACACCAGCCATAGAGCTGACCTAAGTGTGGGAGGCTTAATGTGGCAGGGGTGTGTGTAACTTACAGCATTTTGTAAGTTACACGTGTAAGTGGGAGTCTGGGAGACCTATCTATGTGTCACCCATGCTCCACTCTGATATACACCATGGGGCCCTTTTACTAACCTGGGCTTAGAGGCCTTTTTACTAAGCCACGGTAGGCCTAATACGGGCCTACCGTGCAGTAAAAGGGCACTACTGCGGGGTGCCTCAGTTTGAACATCAGCGCGTGCTACTTCCAAGTAAAAAAAATATTTTTTTTTTTTTGGAAAGAGAGGTGTGTCTGGGGGGGGGGGGGGGGGGCAGAGAGTAGGCGTTCCCCCTCTAATTGGGTACATAAGTATTGCCATACTGGGAAGACCAAAGGTCCATTGAGCCCAGCATCCTGTTTCCAACAGTGGCCAATCCAGGTCACAAATACCTGGCAAGATCCCAAAAAAAGTACAAAACTGCTTATCCCAGAAATAGTGGATTTTCCCCAAGTCCATTTAATAATGGTCTATGGACTTTTCCTTTAGGAAGCCGTCCAAACCTTTTTTAAACTCCGCTAAGCTAACCGCCTTTACCACATTCTCCGGCAACGAATTCCAGAGTTTAATTACATGTTGAGTGAAGAAACATTTTCTCCGATTCGTTCTAAATTTACTACATTGTAGCTTCATCGCATGCCCCCTAGTCCTAGTATTTTTGGAAAGCGTGAGCAACGCTTCACATCTACCCGTTCAACTCCACTCATTATTTTATAGACCTCTATCATATCTCCCCTCAGCCACCTTTTCTCCAAGCTGAAGAGCCCTAGCCGCTTTAGCCTTTCCTCATAGGGAAGTCATCCCATCCCCTTTATCATTTTCGTTGCCCTTCTGTGCACCTTTTCTAATTCCACTATACCTTTTTTGAGATGTGGTGACCAGAACTGAACACAATATTCGAGGTGCGGTCGCACCTTAGAGTGATACAAAGGCATTATAACATCCTCATTTTGGCACATTAGCACACGCTACCTGATTAGCGCGGGAGCCCTTACCACCTCCTAAGTTGGTGATGGTAAGGGCTCCTGCTATAATGGCCACGTGCTAATGGGGAAATTAGTGCGTGGCTATTACAAAAAAAAGTGACCATTTTACAGGCATGTTAAAGGTGGCCACAGTACGTGGTAAACCCATGTGCTAAAGGTACCGTGGGACCACCTTTTAGCATGCCTTAGCAAAAGGATCCCTTAATGAGCTGTAATGCAGGACATTTCCATAAGCCCAGATTTAATGCAGTACTTTTTTTATGGAGTTATTGCTTTTTTAAATATTTGCAGGTCGTGTGCTAATGTTTCCATTAGTGTAAGGGACCTGCAAGAAATGAACGTAGGATCCCTTATCGCCTCCTATTTAGGAGGTGCTAGGTGCTCCAGCGTTAACTCTTCGTTATCCAGTTAGCGCACGCTAATCATAACACATTAGCCGGATAAAGCGGGAATGCCCGTTCTCCACCCATGACCCGCCCCTCAAAAAATAAGTCATGTATGGTTTACTGCGTATTGACAGAAAAAATATTGAAAAACTCTTTAACGTGTTTTGCGGTAGCCCGTTCTTGCGCTCTAACCCCGCGCTTAGTTCAAGGACCCCTGTGTAAGTTAAGCAGGTATTTGCAAGATATCACTTAGGGGCCGTGCTGCTGTATATGGCTGTTAGTGCACACATGCTACCATTCTAAACATTTATGCACGCAATGGGCGTGTACATTTTAGCACCTAGTTTATAGAATTGCACTTATTGTATCTTCAGTCACAGTGTGCAGCTAATCAAACAGCAAAACATGCAGCTTTAAACATCTCAGAACCCCAGTTCAAGACATGTTTCCTAAGCCCTTAGGAAGACTTCTACATGTGCAGGTATGTATTATAGGAACTGAAAATCCCAGAAGAACCATAACGGCTTAATGGATATTGAGAAATGAAATCCGTGTTGCCAGATTGGTACAAAGGAAGGGGATAGATAACATCATTTTAGTGTAGCTAGGTTCTTGGGTTCATGCTAACATACAGCAGGAAGGAGCTGTCTGCAGTGCAGGAGTGTGAGTTCCAAAGGCAGAGAATTAAGTCAAAAATCGATTACAGAACTAGTAGAAAGGGTTGAGGCTGCAGACTGTTACTGTTTCAGTCAGTTTGGTTTTATTTTCTGTACTACGTTCATAGCAATAGCATTCCCATCACTAAGTATCTAATAAAAAGAGAATGATTGAAATATCTTAGTTCATTCTCTATAGAGTACCTTAGGTTAAAAAAAAAGTCAAAATGCTTTTCTTTTCACATGGAAACAATTCTGGGGGATAGGGGTGAGGGGAAGAGGGAATACTTGTGGTAAATGTGTGAAAAATACAAGCTGCAGGTGTGAGGAGGGTTAGCTAATCTATCCTAGATGCACTCTCTCAATGAGAGTGTGATACAACTGAAGACGCACATCTGGTCATGCACATGCAGGTAGTATGTTCACAATGCAGAGGATCTCCAGAGATACCTTTGCATTGGCAGAGAGAGAGAGAGATGAGGACAAAGGAAGCGCATGCAGGGTTGGTAGGAAAGAGAAATACTGTACCAATTGGCAAGGGGCATCCAGCCCATCCAGGCCAGGCTGGCCCGGCTCCCCCTTTTCCCCCTTTAATCCACGGAATCCCTGTTTGTAAAGATGAACTTACATATGTTACCGACAAAGAAATGTCCTCATTACCGACTTTACTGGAGTGGAAAACAAAAACAAAAAAATCTCACAGAAAGGAGGAGGAGCAATGATATCACCAGCAAGGTCAGATTGTAAATCTGAGAGATGAGGATAGGCCTTTCTGTGTGATGACAGCCCTTGAATTTACCATGGATGCCTTTGAGATGCATGATCTGTCCCTCACTCGGAAGCAGGTTTATTTGGTTTGGAGCAAGAAAACTCTTCCAAGTCGGTAGAAGAACCGCTCATCATTAAAAAGACTGAAGCGTGGTTTGAAACCAGGAATTGAAGATGAAGTATTCCAGGCTGGTGTGTTCCTCCTCCTCCTCTCTCAGTGAATTCTATAACACTCTAGAAGACATTAGGACCTCTGACTTCTAATACATGAGCATGAGACATACCAACGGGCAAGGTGCATCTAATCCAGGGGCACCCTGTTCTCCTTTCTCCCCTTTAGGACCCTTTTTGCCTTTCTTTCCCTTTTCCCCCTGTAGGTACAATGATTTTGACAAAACAAAAATGTTTTATTCTTTTGTGGGGACAGGGACAGAGGAAAGTAAAAGGTCAGATTACGGATGTTTGAACCAAGACATCGCTGAAAGACACTTACCACTGTGCTCTGGTCTGTGCATTAGAGTGGAAAAATCTAGTTCTCAGGAGTGCCAGCAGAACTGCTGACTGCCTTGCTGTCAGACAGAACACACCATACACAGCAGGGATGTGCATATTCTATTAGGTATCACACTTTAAAAAATGTACCACGTGCAAAATCAAACATGTATTCATTTATGAATTAACATGCAGTAAGTCAATTTGCATGCATTATGAAAGTTCTAAAGTACATTAAAAAAATTTTTAAATTAAAAAATATGTGTGAAACAAACTGAAAACAAATCAACACTTAGCTCTGTTCATATTCCTAGCTTTCTTTCAAGTGATTCTTAGTACTTTTAGATATGTTTCTGGGACCATTAGGATTTTAAAACAAACACAGTGAAGGAGACAACAAAAAGGAAGCTAGATGATATTCCAAGGAATAAATATTTATTCAACACATCTAAGATGACACGAGTCGTGTTTTGGCCTGTCCAGCCTGCCTCAGGAGTCTTTCTCTGGATGTAGTGTAATACTGCTAGTTTTCCCTATGAGGTGAATACTGCTATTGTAGCTCCAAATGGAGATATCCTTGATGAAAAAGTCTTTAAACAGCACCAAGTGGCTTATGCACCTTAGAAGCAAGTCATGGCCGAGCACCGACACGCAAATGCTTGGAAATGCAGTATTCACCTCATACGAAAAGCTAGCAGTTAAGCCAATTAAGTTACCCGCGTTGTTATAAAATACACCTGGATTTTGGCGTGGATCTCTAGGCACGCTATACAGGATCTGGCAGATTCTTTTTGAAAATTGACCCCAGTAAGTGCAGGGTGAAGCACAGCAATAAAGCACGTGTGGTATACTATGGACTTTTAGAGGAATTTCCATGCAGCATGTATGCCACTGCATAATTATTCTCTGCAGTGCAATTAAGTAGATAGCGGCCAATATGAGTCTTTTCTACCTTTGCAGAAAAACAATATATGGCACAGTTTTTGGATGTGAAAGCTTTTGTGCTTCGGTGCCAGTGCTACATCCACATGAATGATTAAAACCGTACACTTCAAAACAATACATTCTTCGTTGTCATTTTTTGAAAATTCTGTTAAAAGTCATATCATGCACAGAAAAAGCGTTATAAATGGACACAATTACTGACTTACAGGCCATGCATTTCTTTTGTTTGTTTTTAAATAAAAATCATTCATCTGGCAAAAAGACACATGAGCCCACATTTGGTCTTGAATTAGACATAAAACACACAGAATACAACATCCTGTTTTTACCATTTCACAGTCTTTCATATTTGCAGAATGACTGATTTAAGTGTTTTGAATCAACAAAACCTCTGTAGAATTTCTGTACCATATAAACAGTCAAATATTTGGCATGGCTCAGCTTGCTGCACTTCTTCTCACTGAAGAAGAGAAACACGGGGCCACCTTTGCAGACAATCAGATCTGTCCCCAGAGATTTAATCTTGCACCTAATTTTTGTGTACACTTTCAATATTAACCAAACAGAAGCTCAAAATGCTATATGCTAGGTACAGCACAGCTTTTATTAATGCATCCTGAGATCATTCTATATACCAATGCAGCTGAAGGGCTTAGCAAGGTTCCTAAGATGTTTTGATACTTGAAAGGTTGGGTATTGCATTTTACATAACTCTTTGGGTGCTGCTCTTTATCGTTGGCCAGGGAATCCCTGTGAATGTGTTCTCCTGTAATAGATTTCCACACCAGTTTATCACAGTGGTAAATGAGTTTCAGGCCCAGGTTCCGCTTGTCTGCTATACACACAAGCACAATAATAATAAAAAAATGATATTAAGCAAGAAAGATGAGCCACTGTTAGTTAACGTCATGATTATGGCACGGAAGTCAGAGAAGAGGACCAAGGCTATTAGTAGAGATACTACAGAGCAATTAAGGGAGGAATTTTTTATGGTGGTAGCTTTAGGGAATTTCATTATTAAACTTAGGGAAATATTTAAAATAAAGAGGAGAAAGGATCTATTGGAAAGGAGTTTGAAGGAGAAGGAAGGAATGCACCGCTGGAAAGGAAGACATGTTTAGAAAACAGCACATGGAGGATATTTCACACAAAACTCAAAGAAACCAAGTCCATTTCAAATATAAAGCAATATCTGTATCGCAAAATGAAAGGTGAAAATTTGAAATGAGATAAAACCTCACTAAAACTGAATCAACAAAAAAAATCTAAAATACAATTACACAAAAACCGCACATTAAAGCAAATGTTTTTAATGGAACAATATGTTGTTAGTCATTCTGACGACACATGGGTTAATTAAAATTCCTCAACTGTCTTTCCTGTGTGCCAACAAATATGTAAATATCCATAGACTGCTACTATGTGTCATGTTGGACCCTTGGTTTTAGGGTCAGATTGTAGTTAAAATGTCTGGGGAGAGTGCCTACTCCCCAGACATTTTAACTACAAATGCCATGCGATTCTACATATAGGAGAAACTAATGAAAGAAGGCAACATGTGAGAAATATTGAAGCTTTCTGGGTTTTTGCATATTGTTTTGCTTGGAATTCTCCCTCACCACCCAGCTACTCACGGAGCATGATTCTGAAGGGAAACCTTAAACTGATGTTTATGAAATCACGTTACTTGTTCTTTATCGAGCATGATCTCATGAACTGTGCTTGTCATGAACTATGCTTTGTGACCATGGCTGAATTTGTAGAAAAGATGAATTAAGAAGGAGAAAATCTTTATTTGGGCACAAGAGTCTGGGTTCATCCAAATATTCACAAGCCGTTCAGCACAAAACATTTTCTGAACACACAGGCAGCCACAATAAACTCCCAATGAACACTCAGACACCTAGTTACCCATACATAATACATGTCTTCTCAGTCATCTCTGGCATTCTTCTGCACTGAATATAATTATTCCTGTTCAAAATCTGTCCGTTATCATGGCTATGGGGTTACAGTTACTTCCTTAGGAGGCAATTCATTACATTTAAATCTTATTTAAACTAGGAGAAATACAGAAAGGATAAGCATAAGACCTCTGCTTTCACTCTATCATACAACATTTCAACTATATTTTTAACATCTGTCTACTTTTAAGTACTCATTAAAATTTCCCATGCCTGTACATCTTTTGAAAAGGCCAGTGCCATTTTTCCCACTAGGGATTATGACATTTGCCTTTGAAAAATCAATTTGGTCTACCCAACATCTGCAACACACATAACACAGTAGCACAGTAAATGATTGCAGATAAAGACGTGCACAGTCCATCTAGTCTGCCCAATGAGGTGGCCAGAGCAGCACCCTCCACTCTGTGCAGGCCACAGATACCCATGCTTAAACACTGGTTGGCATGTCTTCAACATGCCAACAACATATTGGCAGCCAAACATGATGGTGTTTTGGTTATAACCATGTATCATCCCAAGGTACTGCTGACAGCATTCAGCTTATCAGTCAAGATGTCTTCCTCTCCCCCTTGAACTGCACCCTCACTTTTTAACCATGCCGGCTGTTGTTTGCCCTTCCTTCCTCCTTTTTTAATATATGGAAAATGTCTGGTCTGGGCTTCCAGGATGGTATTTTTGAACAGCATCCATGCCTGATGTACATTTTTGGAAAACAAACTGAGCAGATCGTAGGCAAACAAAACAAGATTTATTAATATAACCCAATTACAGTATATGTATACATGCACAAGAACAGCCCAATATACTGTAATGAATATAAAGAAGATCATCTTGATTCAAAAAACAGCTGGATCAGAGATGCCACAAAGCAGAATGCTGACTTAGAGTCAATCCGACAGTCATGTATCTCTGAGAATGCCCCTCTAAATTCTTTTTTTTTTTGACCGTTCTCATTTTTTGAAAGTTAAATGCTAACATATTGGATTTTCTGTGTGTACTTACTCCAGAGCTGATGTCAAATCAGATCACATTATGATCACTGTTATCAAGCGACCCCAGCACTATTACTTCCTGCACATGATCATGCACTCCAGATGCTTCACAAAGCAGTCGTTGATGCTCTTGGTAAGCAATTTGGAGGACGCTTGCTCCAATGGAGAGCATAACCGTGGCAAACAATTTGAAGAACTCACTAGCTGGAGGTTACAAGAAGCCATCTTTCCTGGGAAAAATTCAGTCTGCCTCCTATTGGTAGGTCATCTGGAATGGCTATCTGGATGGCAGCTATGCTCTCCTGGAGCCATACAAAAGCTTGTCCCCTGCTTTGACTGGGGAGCCTGCTGGGGCTTTGGGGTGCACTACTGCCTGGGTTGGAAGCGATGAGGCTTGGCCTGTTAGGCAGGGTAGGTAGAAGGAGTGTACCTATGCCTTTGAAAGAAGTAGGAACTCCTATGAGACCTGGCTAAAAACCTCCGAGAGGAGGTTGTTGTAGAAGGAGACTGCCAAGAAAGGGACTTGATCGTATCAGAGTGTTTCTTAATAAGGTCCGTGACCTCCTTCAACTTGTCCCAAAAAGGTTATCTTCTTGGCATAGAATGTCTGCTAATCTCTCTGGACCTGCTGGTTTGAGGTCCAAGATGCGCAGCCATGCGAGTCTATACATCCCAATATCTAAGGCCACTCACTCCCCAAAAAGCTCAATGCAACCCAGCTGGAGCAGGGCCTAAGGGGGCCCTCAGAGCCAAAAAAATAAAGGAAACTTGAAACTGGACAAAAATAATTATGGACACTAAGGAGAGCAAAAAGGATATGAAGGCACCAAGGTAAAAAACATAATCAACACTCTGAGGACAGACTAAAACTGTGACCTCTCTTCTCCGCGAAAAAAAATGAAGACTACTGGTCCTGAGTTCGCATTTCAGACATCTTCTCTGCAAAAAAAATGAAGACTACTGGTCCTGAGTTCGCATTTCAGACATCTTCTCCGCGAAAAAAATGAAGACTACTGGTCCTGAGTTCGCATTTCAGACAAGATGGCACCAATGCATGAGCGGTGAGATGCTGTCAACAGTCTTTTAAAAGACAGAGCTCTGGGCAGTGTCTACATCGGGCTGCGTCAATGACGTCACCCATTTGTGAGATGATATGGCCTGCTTGTCCTCAAAGAAAGTGATCTACAACACTGGAGTTGTTGAAGCTTCTCCTGTCTTTTGCCATTTGTGGAACACAGACTATAGAAGTCCGGCATAGGCCTTGGTTCCTCCAATGCTGGAGTTGCTGTATCTTCACTAGTCTTTTGTCATTTGTGGGACATAGACCATAGAAGTCTGTTTAGCATCAGTCTTAGTTCCTCCATGCTGGATTTGACGAATCTTCTACAGTCATTTGCCATATGCAGGGCACAGACCAAAGAAATTTCTCTGGCTTTGGCCTTAGTTCCTACTACTCTTGCTCAACATAACACCTCAACAGTTATGTTGTGTTTCTATTCCCTTTCTATTTAGGTATCCCTTGTGTCTATCCCACACATTTTTTGAATTCGATCACCATTTTTGACTCTATCACCTCTCTTGGAAGAGCGTCCTAAGTGTTCACTACCCTCTCTATGAAAATGTATTTCCTGATGTTATTCCTAAGTCTACCTCCCTGCAACCTCAGTTCATGTCCTCTTATTCTACTGCCCTCTACATCGCTGAAAAATTGTTTGCATGTTAATACCTTTCAAGTACTTAAATGTCTGTATCACATCACTTCTCTCTCTCCTTTTCTCTAGCATATACACATTCAAGTCCTCCAGTCTCTTCTCATATGTCTTTTGGTACAAACCCTGTACCATTTTTGTCACCTCCCTCTGAACCACCTTATCTTTTTATGTCCTTGAAGAGATATGGATTCCAAAACTGGAAACAATACTCCAAATGGGGCCTCACCAATGACTTATACAGGGGTATCAACTCCTTTTTTCTTCTGTAGCCTAGTATTCTTTGATAAACAGCTATCAACTTGCTGTATTGTTTTGCTGCCTTGAAATCTTCAGACACTATTACCCCAAGGTCTCTCTCCAGATCCATGCATGTCAGTCTCTCATCCCCTAGAGTATAACATCTGTCATATCCTATTCAAACTCAAATTTTTGCATTCAGACCTTTACTAGCTTTTTTCTATCATACCTTGCACACTCATACTTCCAGTCTGCACACTTTCTATATGCATGTAAACGTTTCACATAAATAGCAGTGCTCATTGTGTTAAACACAAAGCATGCATCCATGGGACCATGAAACTGCCTTGAGGCCATAAGGATATTAAAGGGCCTTTACAGCACTGGCATACTGCACTGTAGCACTGGCAAGCAGGACAAACACACACACACACACACATTGAGAAATTATACACAATTCATATTCCATCTTCAAACCACATTTACAACATAATGTAACAGATAGAGTAGCCACATTCCCTGGGTTCCTCACATGCTGCCCACATATTAACAAAGAACGCCCTCTATGACTAAGTGAACATAATTTATCATAATACTCAAGATGTTTTGTTTGGTGTGTACAGAAGAATGGGAATGAGTGTTTGTGTATAGTGTTGAGATGCAATGGTGATATGAACACTGTAAATAATGTTGGTTCCTTGTTATGTATTTGTTAGTGATAATGAGTATTTGCCTTATCCTGGATGTTAACTCTATTCCTGCACCAATGTGCTGCCTCAGAATAGTGCTATGACAGGACCCACTAGTCTATCAGGGTGGTCATTTAGCCTAGGATATGCCCCTAAAAATCTGTCTTTGCAATCTAAACCATATTGAAGGCTTTCTGCTACTGACACCAAATTCATTGAATAACTTCAGTGTCTACATTTTTGATAGGCTTAATTCAAATTGTGTCTGTAATTCCATATCATTGGTACAGAGAGTAGATACTTGCTGCAAAAGACAGAAATGCATACTTTCTAATTATGTATCCCCTGAGGATAAGTCTAGACCTGGACCAAGGTCTTAGGTCATTTACAAAAATGTGAAGGCCTTTCAGGCCCACATAAAATATACAACAGACTTATGTTTAAGTTTGTTGGGTTTTTAGTAAGTAGAATGCCCTGGCACATTTGGAAAATGTATTTCTAATTTCTGGAAAATGTTGAAAACATGATGCTCTGAAAGTTTTTTAGATTTGAGAAAAATTGTTCTTTTCCTCTGTTTGGAGATCTTTTGGTTTGCTCCTGCTCAGTCTCTGGTTTCTTAAACACATACGATTAGATTTCTCACTGTGGCTTTCTCTTTTACAGCCCCGTGGAGGACTCCCAATCTCTCCCTAAAAGAAAATCTTTTCAGAAAATAGTCCCTGAATTTTAAAAACATCACTAGATAAAAGAGAGCTGGAACTGGCAGTATGATTTGAGGTTATAAAGGGTGTGAGTGCACCTCTCTGAGATGTGAGCTTTAAGGTGATTCACTGGATGGCCAAGGCTACATATCACTTTTGTGGTTGATATTTATACTTGGTCTGTCATTTGGCACACAGGATGAGGACTGAGTTTCTTTGGAAAGTGATAGGAATAGGATAGCAGAGCTGACTGGCTGAGAAAGCACAGAAAGATAGCAGCACTTCAGTCACCTTTTCTCCCCTTTCTCCTGGGTCACCTTTTTCTCCTCGTGGACCTGGAAACCCCTGAAAAAATACACAAGAACACCTTATCTATCTAGCTTTTTTGGGGGTATTTGGAAAATCAGTCAGAATGTATGGCTGGGGTACTATATCATAGGTATGAGGATTTTTTAAATGAAAATGAGAAGGAGGTGTGCCTTGGGTTCGTACAGTAGTGCCGACCTGTTGATATTTCCAACAAAAATTATCCAGAGAGGTTGCTCTACTGGAACCGAGATCCTAGTTTTCATTGGAAATGTCTGGGCTTATGTGGTCTCAATCCAACTATTCCACTTCTTCCCTGGATAATTCTTAAGCTGGTCTGCTAAAACGCATCCTAACCCACAATGAACCTAGTGTACTCCAGGGTCAATTTGGCTACTAGATCTCAAACAAGGAGAAAAAGATTATGTTACTCCAGGCTCCATCCTTTCTGCCTCACCTCTCCCTATGCCTGGAATAATCTCCCTGAGCCCATATGCCAAGCCCCCTCCCTATCCATCTTCAAATCCCTACTCAAAGCTCACCTCTTCAATGTCGCCTTTGGCACCTAACCATTGTACCTCTACCCATGAAACTTAGACCATGAAATCCAATTTTTGATTGTCTGCACTCCTTGTCCTTTTTGTCTGTCTTGTCCTTTAGATTGTAAGCTCCTTTGAGCAGGGACTGTCCTTCTTTGTTTTTGTACAGCGCTGCGTAACCCTGGTAGCGCTCTAGAAATGTTAAATAGTAGTAGTTATTCTATGACACTTGTGACTAACACCCCTAGCTCCTGAGACATGACAGGGCAGAAATTCCTGTTGCTGCTGAAGGAGATAAACTGACATACACTGATCATCACTAATTCCATACAATTTAAGAACATCAGAACATAGGCATTGCCATACTAGGAGAGACCAAAGGTCCATTGAGCCCAGTATCCTGTTTCCAACAGTGGCCAATCCAGGTCACAAGTAACCGGCAAGATCCCAGAAGAATAAAACAGATTTTATGCCGCTTATCCCAGGTATAATTGCTTATGAATTTTTCTTTTAGGTCCAAACCTCTTTTAAACCCTGCTATCCTAACCACTTTTACCGCATTTTGTGGCAATGAATTCCAGAGTTTAATGACACATTGAGTGAAGAAATATTTTCTCCAGTTTGATTTTAACCCCACATGTCCTTGTATTGTTTGAAAGAATAAACAAGTGATTCACATCTACCTGTTCCACTCTACTCAGTATTTGCTATAAAGTGCCCTGGATTAAGGTGCTATCTAAATTCTGAAACAGCAATTCTAACACTAATACTGCAGGAAAAATTGTCTGGAAAGCCTACTAGGGCAGTTGAGAGAAGGGAAGATGTAAGCATATGCCTGACTAGAGCTGAGGAAACCAGGTGATCTCATGCATTGTTTGTTTTGATTGTGCTCTGTTTGCCCTCATTTTTTATACAGAGAATCATATGTTTTATATTAATACTAGCCGTTAAGCCCGTTAAAACGGGCGAGATTTCCAGCTACCCTCCTCGCCGCCGCTCCCTTCCCCCTCTGTGCCGGGCCCCCTGCACTGACCTGACAGCGCCTCTCACCTCAGTGTGAAAATGCTGCAGGCAGCAGCAGATCTCCTGCCTGCAGCGCTTTCACACGGAGGTGAGAGGCGCTGTCAGGTCAGTGCAGGGGGCCCGATATGGAGGAGGGCGGGAGCAGCGGCGGGGATGGGGGGGATGGTGGAGGTTGGTGTGCGCGATGTTCGTTTCCAGGCAGCAGTGTCCGACAGTGACTCCGACTCCGTTTCCCTCTCTGTTCCACCCTCTCACGTCATCACGTCTTGACGCGAGGGCGGGACAGAGAGGGAAGTCTCTACTGCGCATTTGCAGGTGAGTCGGTCACTTGCCGTTTATATGTTTGATTTTATTGAAACACTTGTTTGTTGGCATCTTGTGAAAAAAATCATTAAGACTTATTTTTTAGTAGGTGAGTTTATATGTTTTTAAATTTAATATGATTTTTGAATATGATTGTATTAAAACAATCTGGGTACATTACTAAATGGCAGAGGTTCTCAACTCAGTTCTTGGGATGCACCCAGCTAGTCAGGTTTTCAGGATATCCACAATGAATATGCACGAGATAGATTTGCATTCAATGGAGGTAGTTCATTTAAATTTATCTAATGCATATTCATTGTGGGTATCCTGAAAACCTGACTGGCTGGGTGTGTCCCGAGGACTGGGTTGAGAACCACTGCTATACGCCGTCTGAGGTGTGCTATCTTCACCTAGTAAATGAAATAAATGAAAAATAAACACACAATGAAAAATAAAACACCATGCACATGCATTCATTACTAATGTTATTCTAATGTCGCCAACCACTGTGCCAAATAAACTGGCCACCAGGGATACTCACATCTAAGCCAGGCTCTCCATCTTTGCCCTGCCAAAGAACCATGCAAACAGAGTCAGAGTTTCTACACTGCTACTAGATTGCCTCTCATCTCAGTGCAATGAATGCGAAGCCAAGCCTGATAGGGGAAATTCTGTTTTATATATATGTTTAATGCAGGAGTGCAAAATTCCTGGCTCTCTGTGGAAGCAAGGAGAATGAAGAAGTAGAGAGTATGAGACAAGCTTCAACATAGGGAGGAATAAAAGAAAAAAAGGAATTGTGATAGACACTCCCTGTGTTGAAGCTTGTGTCACACTCTGTACTTCTTCATTCTCCTTGGACTTTGTGTAGAAGAGTTTTCCTGTTTTGCTGTATATCTGTGGAAGCACTCATCTGTGTTATTGGAGGAAGTGCATGACACGGAATTACTTAGAATCAATTATTTAAGCTTATCTGCCTTCTCCACCCTAACTGAATTACACAGTTACTTGGAAATAGCAATAAAATATTGATATTCAAGGATGATGATTAAAAAAGTCAACAAACATATGCTAACATACCGGCAAACCATAAGGTCCTCTGGGTCCAGGATCACCTACTGCTCCCTTCTCACCCTGTGAAGAAAAACCTTGCGGGTTAAGAAAGTCCTCTGGACAAAAACATGGAATGCATCTTCTTAGAATTATACCATCTTTTGCTGTTGAACCAGATTCTTTGATTGGCTTTCCTCTTCTACTTGTTTCCAAGAGCAAACCCAACAGATTGATACATGTATACAGACCAATACATTAAAAAAGAATCAGTGTGACTGTAGCTAACTTTACCACAATGACCTTACAGCAAAATATATAATAACAAGAGGCCTCTCCTCCTTTCCAAGTTCTTAAATTATTATACTTCTATCCCGCCTATAAACTAGGCAGTTTCCATAAAAAACATACATACCAATGTAAAACAAAACATTATCAATTAACAGAAATATTTATTTATTTATTACATTTGTACCCCACATTTTCCCACCTATTTGCAGGCTCAATGTGGCTTACATAGCGCCGTGGGGCGAAAGCCTCCTCCGGTGAAGAAACAAATATAGAGTGATGTTATTTTAAATGAAATAGATATGTACAGACACATTAGGGAAACACAGAGAGGGGAGTTATATAAAGGTCATTAAGTTCATAACAAATTTGGGTTTCTTTGAAATGCTGGATTCAGGTAATTAAGTTGGGTCCTTAGGATATGCCTTTTCGAACAGGTAAGTCTTTAGTGATTTCCGGAAGTTGAGGTGGTCGTACGTAGTTTTCAAGGTTTTGGGGGAGTGCATTCCAGAGTTGTGTACTTATATATGAGAAGCTGGATCCATGAACTGATTTATATTTGAGTCCTTTGCAACTAGGGTGGCGGAGACTTAAATAAGAGCGTGATGATCTGATTGAGTTTCTGGTTGGTAGGTCTATGAGGTCAGACATATATCCTGGCGTATCACCGTATATAATTTTATGGACCAGGGTACAAATTTTAAAAGTAATATATTCTCTAATTGGTAGCCAATGTAATTTTTCATGAAGGGGTTTAATACTACTAACATAATCCAAAACATAAGGTGCTGCTGTCATAACTTCCAAAACTGCACTATTTCAATAGTATGCTTGAACAAAAAGCTGTGTTTTGAATAATTTCTTAAATTGCTGGAAACTAGTAGTTAAATGAAGGGGGAGGAAACAAAGATGAAAACAGAGTCACTGGTTAGAAGCAGAATGAAGAGTTGTAGAAGAAGAGTCATTGGTGAGGCCCCAGTATTGTGTTCAGTTTTGGAGGCTGTATCTTGCTAAAGATATAAAAAGATTGGAAGCGGTGCAAAGAAAAGCTACAAAAATGGTATGGGATTTGCGTTGCAAACCGTACGAGGAGAGACTTGCTGACCTGAACATGTATACCTTGGAGGAAAGGAGAAACAGGGGACATGATACAGACGTTCAAATATTTGAAAGGTATTAATCCGCAAATGAACCTTTTTCGGAGACGAGAAGGCGGTAGAACTAGAGGACATGAATTGAGGTTGAAGGGGGGCAGACTCAGGACTAATGTCAGGAAGTATTTTTTCACAGAGAGGGAGGTGGATATGTGGAATGCCCTTCCGCGGGAGGTGGAGGAGATGAAAACGGTAATGGAATTTAAACATGCGTGGGATAAATACAAAGGAATCCGGTTTAGAAGGAATGGTTCCATGGAATCTTAGCGGAGATTGAGTGGCGACGCCGGTAATTGGGAAACAAAACATGAACTGGTTTACACCCTGATCATGACTGAAAAGATAGGGATGGGCTTGAGTGTAAATTTTAAGGGGTTTCGACGTTAGCTTCAGAACTTAGTACAAGAACAGTACTGGGCAGACTTCTACGGTCTGTGCCCTGAGAAAGGCAAGGACAAATCAAACTCGGGTATACATATAAAGTAACACATACCATGTAAAATGAGTTTATCTTGTTGGGCAGACTGGATGGACTGTACAGGTCTTTATCTGCCATCATTTACTATGTTACTATGTAAGAGAAGCATCAGAAGAGGAGGAAGGGGAACATGGGTTTGGCAATGAGTTTGCATGATAAGAAGGAATGGAGGCAGGAAAGACAGATTAAGAGAAGATGCAAAACAAGGGCAAATGTGCTGAAGAAACATGTAAGAAATGTGTACTCCCAACAGTGAACAGAGAAATGCCATAATAAAGGTGGTTAGCTTAGCGGAGTTTAAAAAAGGTTTGGACGGCTTCATAAAGGAAAAGTCCATAGACCGTTATTAAATGGACTTGGGGAAAATCCACTATTTCTGGGATAAGCAGTATAAAATGTTTTGTACATTTTTGGGATCTTGCCGGGTATTTGTGACCTGGATTGGCCACTGTTGGAAACAGGATGCTGGGCTCGATGGAACTTTGGTCTTTCCCAGTATGGCAATACTCATGTACTTATGTACCAAAGCGAACTCCACCCTAACCCTGCCCCTTAACACTAGGGGCCCTGTTTACTAAGCCACACTAGAGGCGCATTAGCGTTTTTAGCACACGCTAACTGTGTAGATGCCCATAATATTCCTATGGGCGTCTACATGGTTAGAGTGTGCTAAAAACGCTAGCACATCTTAGTAAACAGGGCCCTAGGTCACAGATAGACACAACCTGCTTATAGGGTATCTTTTTGGAACAGAGATACCTAGAAAGGAGTGATGGGGAAAACAGTAGGAGGCAGAAGGGGCTGTTCATAACTGATGCTGTTAGATACTGCCTAAAGACAGTGAGAATTCTAATCAATTTTATTTCTATCTTACCATACAACATAGCACAATAACATAAAATGATAAAAGAATATTAATAAATTATAAAAGAAATACTGTACTACAAGTCCAACAATCAGGACTGCTCAGGGATTGGGTTAGTCCAGATTTTTGGATTTTCCACACTCTCAGGCAGTACTTTTAAAATTCAAATTTAAGAAAGAATAACGAAGAGATGAACAGGTGAATTTTGTTGATTTATTGACTAACAAATATGCTTCATTTATCAAAATAGGCATATTTACAGGAAAAAACCCCCCAAAGAAACTTAAATATTATGTCTCATCGAATTAGGCCACATTAAGAGAGTCATAGAAAATATAGGCATTTTCCTGTAAAATTTGTTTTTGAATGTTCATTTTTTCCTGTTTGTAAGACTTACTTTAAAGCTCCAGCATTTATTTATTTCCCCATCCAGTGCCATTCTCTCTCTCTCTCGCTCTCTCTCTGTCTCTCTCCTTCCCCCACCCAGCATCTCTTTTTCTCTCTCTCTTTTTCTCCCATCCAGCATCACCCCCTGCAGCTTGGAAAATGCCTGTACCCAAAGGAGAGGGCCTAGGTACCCAACGCCCCCCCCCCCCCCCCACCGGCTACACCCTACCTTCCACCTCCCTCGCACAGTGCAGCATCTCTCCTTCCCTCCCGACCCTACCCATGACTCTATCCCTCCCCTCCAGGGTTGCCAGGTGGAAAACTTTTTCCCCACCCAAACCAGCCCAAAACCAGCCCAAAACCCGCCCAAAGTCAAACCCCGCCCCTGACACCCCCACCCCCGCCCCCCGCCCCCGCCGTCATCAACCCCGCCCCTGACACCCCCACCCCCGCCCCCGCCGTCATCAACCCCGCCCCACCATCATCGGCCCCGCCTCCCCGTCATCGGCCCCGCCCAGAACGTCACTAACCCCACCCAGAACGTCACTAACCCCGCCCCCCGCGGCCGAAAAAACTGCTTAAAAAACCGCCCAAAAGACCCAAAAGAAGCCCAAAAAAACGCAACCCGCCGCGGGCAAAAATTTCCCGCGGCGGGTCGCGGAAAACCGCCCAATTGGGCGGTAAAACCGCCCACCTGGCAACACTGCTCCCCTCCCATGTACTTCTTAATAAGTGAGCAATTCTTCAGTCTTGTAGCTCCAGGCTGCCTGTGGCTTGTACCGGGCCTTTCCCTCTGACCAATCCTACCCCTTCTGATGCAACATCCTGTTTTTGGAAGGGCAGGATGGATCAGAGGGAAAGGCCCAGTGCAGGCCATAGGCAGCCTGTAAGTAAGGCTGCTGCTGGCGCTGCAGGATTAAAGACTTGCTTGCTTATTAAAAGGTACATGGTGGGTGGGGGGGAGGGAGAGGGAGCTGTGGGCAGGAGAGGAGAGATAGATGTTAGACCATGCACAGGAGTGCCAGGAGGGAGAGAGAAAATGTGCAGCACTTGATATGGGTTAAACTCGTTAAAGAGTCCGGATTCTTGGGCGGTCTGGATTGTGCAATTTAAAAGATTCCCAGGTGGTCTGGATTGCTGGCATCCAGATTTTTGGGCGTACTGTATTAATAAATATAATGCACAACTGAGACTAAGAAAGCTAAAACAAGAACAGATGGATAAGATAAAGCAAGTAAAGCAAGGCTAAAAACAAAGGAGGCATTTTACTAAGCTGCTTTATCCAGCTAGCATAGGTTTTACTATAGGGTAGGCTTTATCATTGACCCACATTAACAGCTACTACATGCTAAAATCAGCTAGCTTGGTAAAGAAGAATAAAAAACCCTGCACTAGTTGCTTAATACAGGTAGGGGTGGTTCAAGGGTGTGACTGGGTGGAGGGGAGAAGTAGAAGGTTTTGACAGCTAGCACTCATGGGCTGATGATCAGAAACAAACATGGGCGCTAGAGGCCAATAGCGCCACACTAGCGCCTTTGTTTGCTTCCACCTCATGATCAGAGCCAGTGAGCACATGTAATAATGTACTTGCTGGCTTTGAATGCTAATTGCATGCAAATGCATGCAAACAAGGGTCTCACACATTCATCTCTCATGATCAGTGGGCAGTGTGCCAAACAAGGGCAGTTCAACTGCTGCAAACAGTACGCCAGTTTGGAGCTGGCGTTACAGTTTACTAGAGAGGGAGGAAGGAGGGAGACCCACTGAAGAGGTTTGACAGGTCCGGGATTTTCTCCCGGACCTGTCAAACATAAGCCCATCCCTCCCCTAAAACACAAGAACTGGAGGTGTGGTGGACTTCCAGGCCCCCCACCCCCAACGCGCAAAAACCCTGGTGGTCCAGTGGGACCACTAGCTTACCCCATCCCACACCTCCACATCGCACAAAAACACTGTGGTGGTCCAGTGGGACTGCTATCTATCTGCCCCCCTCCACCCCTGGCGGTCTACCTCTCCGTAGTGGTGGTAGTATTTGGAGGATGGAGGGAATGCTAGTCCTTCCCTCCTCCAACTACTTCCACCACCATGGAGAGGTAGGCCATCGGGGGTGGAGGGGGGCAGATAGACAGTGGTCCCACTGGACCACCAGGGCATTTTTGTTCGATGTGGGGGGTGGGAGTGGGAAGCTAGTGGTCCCACTAGATCACCAGGGTTTTTGTGCTTTGGGGGGGAGGGGCCGTGAAGTCAACCGAACCTCCAGGTCTTGTGTTTGGGGGGGGGGGGGGGGGAGCTTAGGTTTGACAGGTTCGGGAGAAAATCCCGGACCTCTCAAACCTCTTCTGCTGTTTGACAGATCCAGGTTTTGACAGCCTGGACCAGTCAAACAACTTCTGCAAGAGGATTGTGCCTTGGGTGCATGCCCAGGCACAATCCTCCCACAGAAGTACCCCTATGATCAGAGAAGTACCCCTATGATCAGAGCTAATAGAGCACATAAATCTGTATGCTATTAGCTTTGATCATAGGGGCGTTATAGCTCTGTGATGTTCTGGCGCTATTTTTAGAGCACTGTTTGGAACAGTGTGGGGCTTCTGATCTTTGACCCATCAGTCAGCACCGTGTGCTAGCTTTCTCAACTGTTGATAGTGTGGCTGTATTCAAAGTCACCTTAACAGGTTAGGGATCTTTGTTTTAGAAAAGAGAAAGTTAAGGGAAGATATGATAGAGGTCTATAAAATAATGACTGGAGTTCAACGGATAGATGTGAATCACTTGTTTACTCTTTCCAAAAGTACAAAGACTAAGGGGCATGCAATGAAGTTACTAAGTAGTACATCTTATCATCACTTTATTAATTTGATATACTGCCTCTTTCTAGCATGATTCGAGGTGGTTTACATACAATTGGTACTTGTGACCTGGATTGGCCACCGTTGGAAACAGGATGCTGGGTTTGATGGACCTTTGGTTTGTCCCAATATGGCAATGCTTATGTTCTTATATCTCTAAATGCAGCTGTGCTACAAGCAGTCCAGTAGTATGACTGCTCCCACTTCTGCTCCCTCCCAAAGCACCCCCATGCTACCCTCAAATACTTCTCTACCTGATCCAATCCCCTTCAAAGATTCCCCTCGTCATCCAATCCCCTCCCAAGAAGCCCCTAACACCCGATCTGATCCCCTCCTTAAGAAACTCTCCCACCTGATCTGATCCCAAGAAGCCACTCCCACCCAATCCAATCCCTGCCAAATACCTCCCACCTGATCCAATTGCTCCAAGAAGTCTCTTATTATTTTTTATTTTTTTGTTACATTTGTACCCCGTGCTTTCCCACTCATGACAGGCTCAATACGGCAGGCAATGGAGGGTTAAGTGACTTGCCCAGAGTCACAAGGAGCTGCTTGTGCCAGGAATCGAACTCAGTTCCTCAGTTCCCCAGGACCAAAGTCCACCACCCTAACAATCTGAATCCCCTGAAGACCCTCCACCTGATCTGATTCCCCCTCCCCATGGAGCTTCTACCAGCTGATCTGATCCCCCTCAAGGCCCCCTGAACTCAAAACCTAGATAAAGCCCCACTCCCTGTGAAAAGTCTTTCCCTGATCACTCTAACTCTAACCTCCACCTCCGCCCCCCTAAGCACCCTGGGAGCTACCCATGTATAATCTCTGGTCATCTAGTGAAGCAGGGTAGCAGCAGTTCCCTTCACTCCCTCCCTGTCTGGCTCCAGTTGACAAAATGGCATCAATGAACCCTAGTAGGGGGATTAAATCAGGGATTGAAATGTGGGATCAAATTGGGAGAACTGAAATAGGGTGTTGGTTTGTGCTGGGGGATGGGAATGCAAGAGATCAGAATGGAGGATTATATGCTGGTGGGATTGGATTGGGGTGGGATTAGAATAGTGGGGTCTTCACGGGGGGGGGGGGGGGGGGGGAGGATCCAAATGGGGAGGATTGGGTTGGGCAGGTCAGAATTGGCAGTGTGTTGAGATAGCCTGATGAAGCAGCTGCACTACTGGACTGCTGGTAGGACAGCTGCATTTAATGCTAAGGCTCCTCGGCACTGAAGTTAATGGCTGGTGCTGAGCTAGGTACCTTTCTTCACTCCCGTGTGCTCTGAAGGGAGTGGGCAGATCAGCTTGCTGTGAGCAAGGGAGGGAGACAGACAAGGGGTGATATTGGGATCGGAGGAGGTGGGGAGATAGAGAGAAGTGGTATTATTGGATGTGGATGGGGAAGGGAAGAGAGAGAGAGGGGAACTGTGGCACATGTATAGCGAGCAAGGGAAGAGAGAGTGGTACATGGATGGTAGGGAAAGAAAGAAAGAAAGAAAGAAAGAAAGAAAGAAAGAAAGAAAGAAAGAAAGAAAGAAAGAAAGAAAGAAAGAGGGGATCTGTAGTACATGGATAGTGAGGTAGGGTAGAGAGAGAGGGGGAACAGCTGTATGTGGGTGCCAAGTCTCCTTGGCGCTGAAGTTAATCACCAGTGCTGGGCCAGGTACTTTTCTTGACTCCTGCAGATTCAGAAGGGAGAGGAGAGATCAGCTTATGGTGAGCGAGGGAGAGACATGGGGTGATGTTGGGATTACAGAAAGTGGGAAGATAGAGAATGGGTAACTGGACAAAGAATTCTCAGGGGTGGGGTTTTCACATCCATGTAATACTGACAATTCAAGTTTATTTATGAATACTTAGCCCTGACAAACAAGTCCATGCAGAGGGAAATATATGCATCAGTTTGGGAGGGGGAGGGGGATCTTATAAACATCAAACATATAAACGGCGAGTGACCGTACTCACTCGCAAATGCGCAGTAGAGACTTCCCTCTCTGTCCCGCTCCCGCGTCAATACGTGATGACGGGGGGGGGGGGGGGGGGGGGGGGGGCGGGACAGAGAGGGAAACTGCGCCGCCGAGGTTGCTACCGCTCCCCCCCCACTCGGAGTCGCCCCCGCCACCCCTCCACCCGGCCCGGGCCCTCTCTTCCCTTCTGAACTTACACATCCATTCGCCGAAAGCAGCAACGCACATCAGCTGAGCTGCAGTGAGCCCTTCCTTTTTTGCCTGTGGCCCCGCCCTCCTGTGACATAACGTCAGCGAGGGCGGGACACACACAGGCAGAGAAGGAAGGGGCAGCTCAGCTGATGTGCGTTGCTGCGTTCGGCGAATGGATCTGTAAGTTCAGAAGTGAAGAGAGGGCCCGGGCCAGGTGGAGGGGTGGCGGCGGCGGCGGCGACGACTTCGAGGGGAGGGAGTGGTGGCGACTTCGCGGGGGGAGGGGAGCGGTGGTGACCGCGGGGGGAGGAAAACCTCAATACCAGCCCGTTTTTACGGGCTCAACGGCTAGTTTATACATAAAGGAATAGATTCAGTAATTCATGCCAAAAAATCGGCGTGGAAAAAATTATGCGTCCAGCGCTCTTCTATAAAGGGTATCTACAGCTTAGGGTATAGCACCTAAGGGCCTAATCTGCACCTAACTTAAGGTGCCTCCATTTATGCCTGCTGAAACCAGGTGTAAATGCTGGTGCCTAAATTATGAGTGGATCAGGCATATTCTATAACAATGTGCATAACTCATAAGAACACCTCCTAAACATGCCCTCTTGAAATTACGCACTAGAGTTATGTGCATATCATTATAGAATATGATGTGCGCGTAACTCCTAGTTAAAGCCAATTAATGTCAATAATTGGTTGTTAGCAGCCAATTATTGGTGCTGATTGGCTCATTAATTAATTAAGTTGCACACGCAAATCGGCTATGCCCTATATAGAATCCAGAGGAAAATTTAAAAATATTTATTACTTTATTTAACATAATATGTATATGTATGTGTGTGTGTGTGGGGGGGGGGGGGGGGGATTTTATGTGTGTTGACAAGTAGGATTTGAGCAATGTAAATACTGTGCCACTGATACCTGTTCCTGCTAGCCTTGTAAGCATGATATTGTGATCCACAGTGTTGAAGGCTACTGAGAAATCCAGCAAAAGTGGTATTGATGCAGATCCCCTGTCACTGTTTCTGTGGAGATCATCATAAGGAATATGAGCTGACTCCATTCCATACCAAGGTCTGAAGATGGATTGACATGGATCTAGACAGTTATTTTCATTTAGCCAATGACTGAGTTGAATGTAGACGGGGATGAATTTTTGCCAGGGATGTTAGACATTGGTTGTCGTTGATATTTTTCAAGCTTGTCCTGGGCAGGAAGCTCTCTTTCAGTAGAGGGTACACCATAACATCATAGTGTTGTTGGCAGCTGCCCTTCTAGGAGTAAACAATTTTAGCAGCCCCCTTCAATGAGGCTTTGTTTACTTGCTATACATTACCTTGGTGGAAAGTTGCCCCAGGAAGCCCACACCCTGCCTGGGGGGGGGGGGGGGGGGGGGGTCCCAAAATTGCAAATAAAAAATGTGGTACCCTTATATAAGGGAACAGAAAGGTGCTGATTTCATCATTTACATAGAGAAGGATTTAAGAAAATGAGAGATCTAAAAAGTATTGCAAAGAAAATTATGGTTGCATTCATGTGCATTCCAGAGAACTTTGAATGAATTTTTGCCCCCAGATAAACATGGCCTTGCGGTAAGGGAACTCTTACTACGTGGCCATGTGGTGGGGAGTCCTTACCACCACCCACTGAGGTGGCAATAAAGGCTTCCGCTGTAACCCAGTGGTAACCCGGCAGCTTGCAGTGATGCCCAATTACTGCCAGGTTACAGCCATGCAAGCCATTTTCGGGTTACAACTGCGCAAGCCATGCTTTGTAAAAGATCCCCTGAGGTTGATAACTAGGATTCGGAAATGGAGTTCAGCAGAATTTCATCCATTTTGAACTTCTTCAGAAGTATCACCCTTCTGCCCCTTATATCCAGCATGAGACAGATCCATATCACCAAAGTATTTAAAGACTGCAGAGGGATGGGAGAGGAACAGGGGACTAAACACATTAGGATATAAGCAAGAAAATCCTACATTTTACTCCCATTTATCCCCTTATTTTTCTTCTAACTGATCTCTCCTTAACTAAACTCTCCTCAAAATGCTGCCCTAAGGTGACCTCCTTTGCAGCTCCTCCTCTCTTCTTCAGTGTCTGCCAGATGTTCCTGCCAGTTCCCTGTCACTGGTTATCTTTGCTGAGCCAGCTTGACCTGAGCTGGCACATTCTTTGGATCACAGCAGGCTGGCTCTATCCTAATATATATTCATTATCTGCACGTGTTACCTGCTGCACTTTGCAGCCTCCTGGTTGATGTGCTGAACTGCCAAGATGAATGATGATAGGCAAGTGAGAATCAATGCAATGAAATGAAATAGAGCCCTGTAGTGTAATTTTGCTGAGTTCAGTCATAGATTGTAGATATGGTGATCTGAACACATTAAAAAAAAGTGACACTGTATTATAAAGAATTAATTGTAGCAGTCTGTCAACATGTAAAGAAGACTGACATTTGAGTTCACGATTTTTATGCCACCAGACCCTTCAATGACAATTACTTCATTTTTATGTACGGCTCTCTATGGGTCATTGTATTCCATACTAGTATCGCACCACTGGAAGGGCGCAGAAATAAAAGTTCCATACATTTAAATGGGCTAACATGGCAGTCATGCTATTTCATGCATTGTGGGAGGAGAAGCATCACACTATCTTAACGCTGAGGCTCAGGGGAGCCAGTCTTCTAGCCCCTTGCTCATGCACTCTATCTCTGTTCACCTTCCTTCTCAAAGTCATAAAATTCCATCTCATAATCCCCCATCTCTCCCATTCTGTTGGTTCCCTTTCACAGCCCACAACCTCACCATGCTTACTCTATTCCTCTTCTCTCTATCTCTGCCTTCCAGTTGCATGGGTTCAGCTCAGGAGCACAGACTTATCAAGGGTGGGTCACAGACCCCCTATATACTTTGATGTTTGGCCCACTTAGCCAACAAAAGCAGCACAGGTCAATGAGAGAAGAAAAGGATGATAGCCACACTGCCTCATACCCTCCATTTAATTTTAGGGTTCACCACCAAAAATGAGTCTTGGTCATGTTCCTTTTTTTTCTTTCTTCCATTTTATCTTATTTTACCATCTCCTGTTTCACATCTGACAGCTCACTGCAGTATCACATATTGTTTTAGCCCATTTTGAGCCGTCTTATTTCCCCCCTCTTTTTATATAATGTATCTGTCTTTTTCTCTGCATCAATAATGCACTTCTTTGCCATTCACGTATTATGGACCTCTGATTTTTACATTGTTTTTTAAATACTGTATTCCCATAGTTTTCTTTTTTCCAGGTATCTTGTTTTTTCCCCGGATCTATCATTCATATTTTATTTTCCATCTTAGTCTACCTATATAATGTACTTCACATTACATCATTTTTGTTTTTTTTCCTTTTTTAAATATTTTTTTATAGATACCCATACCCCCTCACTTCTATACCCATATTTTGGTTCATATATTTCACATATTCACATTCTGTTTTTTCTCATTAAGCTATTTGCATATTCACACTCTGGTTCTTCTTGAACTATTTTTATGGTTTTACACGTTTCTTACTGTTCTTTATTTTTTAATTCATTGTTTTATTACATTATCTTTTTTTATTTTATTCATTGTTGGTTTATGACTGTTTGCTAGTCCCTGAGGATTGCTCTTCTTCCACATACCATGTCTAGTTCATTCATGTGTTCCAGTGTTCTTCCCTTGTGTGGTTTTATAGCGGTTCTTCTCTCTTTATTCAGATTATTACCAGTTTCTTCTCTTTATCTCTGCACCCACACTCTGTGATTTTCACCACAAGGTCAGCCCTGTTATTTATTTATTTATTATGTAATTTATTACATACATTTTAATATTATTTTTTCATCTTTTCACTGATTTGTGCTTACTTCTTATATGCCATTTATGTCCATTTATTCATAAAATTTTATCATTTTATTATTATTAATAATTCTGATTGCTTTATTGGCGTTATCATTATTACTTTTTCAATTACGATTGATATATTTATGCTATTATATTCAAATTTTAAGTTTTCTTGTTTTTAACCTTGTTATGCACATATTTATTTTGTATGTAGTGTTTGACCCCTGAGGCAGACTGTAGATCCATCGAAACACGGTCCCGTGTTGGGTCACATACAAGTCTGGTGCTGAATAAAGTTACTTCAACCCACCATTGGCTGCCAAAATTCCTTGGTCCACCCCTACTCTCTTGTTTTGTCTACCAGTACTCCTGTCACATGTTTAGAGAATAGCAGTGTGCTGGGCTGGCTCTACCAAAACGTTTGATTTGTCTCTCCTAGGTTCCTGGGTTGCAGAAGTGTGTGTGTGTGTGGGGGGGGGGGGGGGGGGAGGTCCTATGACCTTTGGTGGGGGGGATCCCATGACCTACGGCATTCCTAATGCTGAAAGTGAGCATGGCAGACATTTTTATAGGAGCAAATGCAAGAGACAATATATAGACCTTTTTCTTCTTTCATTTAGTAAATGCGATAGTTTTGTTGAAACATGCTATTTCTTGGGAACAAATGGTTTTCAGTGTTTCAAAAGATACCTGAACTGTGTGGCTAGTGCACAGATAATAATATCCTTTGTAGTATAGAATCATATCAGTAGTTAACTGATCACTGGATGCCGTACCAGTTCTTAGTCTCTGTATCCTGAAGATGCAAATATGACTCTGCTGTCCTTGAGGAAACCCAGAAAACCTTTTTAGAACTTTATTTTTATAAGTATTGTTTACACACAACCAGATAAAAATGGGTCAAATACAGAGCAACAGTTGACTGCTTCATAACTGACTTCACATCCCAACTAAACTACATGCTTCAACAAGGTCTTTTCCTCAACGGCAATATCCTACTCACCCCAATACCAAAAGACACCAAGAAAAATACAAACGAAATCACCAACTACCAACCAGTAGCATCTATCCCACTGGTAATCAAACTGATGGAAAGCATGGTAACCAAGCAACTTACTGACTATCTAAACAAATTCTCAATACTACATGAATCACAATCAGGATTTCACCCCCTCCATAGCACTGAAACAGTACTAATCACTCTCTTAGTGAAATTCAAGCAAGAAATAGCAACAGGTAAAAGCATACTCCTCCAGTTCAACATGTCCAGTGCATTTGACGTGGTAAACCATAATATACTACTAAGACTCCTAGACTACTTCGGGATCGGAGGAAATATACTTAGTTGGATCAAGGGTTTCCTAACCACTAGAACATATCAAGTGAAATCAAATTCAAACATATCATCACTGTGGAAAGCAGACTGCGGAGTACCTCAAGGATCACCACTATCACCGATCCTCTTCAACCTAATGATGACCCCACTAGCCAAGTCCTTATCCGACTAAGGTCTTAACCCTTTCATCTATGCGGACGATGTCACAATATACATTCCTTACAAACATGATCCAACAGAAATCACCAACAAAATTAAGCTCGGCTTGAACACCATGGACTCATGGGCAAATGCATTTCAACTAAAACTCAATACAGATAAAACACACTGCCTTATCCTCTCATTCCAATACAATGTGAACAACCCCATAAATATAAACACCCCAGATTACACCCTCCCCATCTCAGACCGCCTAAAACTCCTCGGCGTTACAATTGACCGCAACCTAACACTAGAGAGCCACGTGAAATCCACAACTAAGAAAATGTTCCACTCAATGTGGAAACTCAAACGCGTGAAACCATTCTTCCCGAGGCAAACATTTCGGAACCTGATACAATCAATGGTACTAAGCCACCTAGATTACTGCAATGGAATTTATGCAGGATGTAAAGAACAACTCATAAAGAAACTTCAGACCGCTCAAAACACGGCAGCCAGGCTTATATTTGGAAAAACGAGATTCGAAAGCACCAATTCCCTCTGTGAAAAATTGCACTGGCTCCCAATCAAAGAATGCACTGCTTTCAAAATCTGCACCCTGGTTCATAAGATTATCTACGGCGAGGCTCCGGGATACATGACAGACCTCATCGACCTACCAATCAGAAATACAACCGGATCAACACGAACATATCTAAACCTCCACTACCCAAGCTGAAAGGACTCAAATACAAATCAACTTATGCATCCAGCTTTTCCTACATAAGCACACAACTATGGAATGCACTACCAAAAGCTGTGAAAACAACCTATAACCACCTAAACTTCCGGAAATCACTAAAAACCTACTTGTTCAAAAAGGTATACCCTACCAACCCTAATTAAATACCTGAACCCTGCAACACTACGAAACCAAAGAACGTAATGGATATAACTTAACTCTTCCCCTATACTATTCCCTAATATGTTTGTTCCACATGAACCTTATTCTACCATAAATAACATCACTGTGTAACTGTTTATACCAGAACTGGTGAACGCCTTTACGGTACTATGTAAGCCACATTGAGCCTGCAAAGAGGTGGGAAAATGTGGGATACAAATGCAACAAATAAATAAATAAAGGGAGTGTTCCTCCAAGCCCGTAACTGACATGTTATGACAAATTCCAAATAAAGCTAAGAATTTCCATATGCATTGCAATTGTACCCCACGGTATTCATAATAATAATAAAATAACTTCCATACAACATTAACCTTAACATTAATCCTCATCCCTTCCTCCCTCCCTCCCTCCCACCCCACCCATCCACATTCACCAACATTGAACATTCCACTAATATTAAAAGTATAGTTAAATTTAAAATTAAAATGATCAAAATTAACCCTAGAGGCATACCTACAACCCTCCAGAAAGGTTAGATCCCCAACTCCCACAGCGAAGTGCCAGTCCTCCTCTCTAGTAATCCAAATCTCTAAATACTTGTTAGACTGTCCTTTAAATTCAAAAGATAGCCTGTCATACAAATGTTGCTCATGAGTTACACGGGGTCCACACTCAGTGTTCTAGTGGTGAGCACCTACCATCTTATCCAACAGAATGAATCAAGGGGCCAGCTACTGAGGGACCCTCTGGTCTGATCCCCCCACTCCAGCCCCATAAGACAGCTTCTAGAGTCTCCTTTCCAAGGTCTTTCCCCTGTCTACCCTCCTATCCCCTGGATTCTATTAATGGTGCCCAAAGTTGCATACGCAATTTAATTGAGTAATGAGCCAATTAGCATCAATGATTGGGAGCTACCAATCAAGTTACTGGTGCTAATTGGCAATTTGGATTTGCACATGTACCTGGTTAAGCACTATTCTATAATCATGTGCAGGCAGATAATTTAGCATGTCACTGAAAAGGGGGTGATGTTATGGGAAGGACACGAGTGTGGGTCAGTGGTGTTCACTAAAGATGTGCACACTATCATAGAATTCGGGGGTTCTACACCTAATTTACACGTGAGACTTTACACCAGGTTTCAGTAGATGTAACTTCTCATGCCCAAAGATCCTGGCGCTATATGCTAGTCTATAAATGGCGCCCAACTTTGCTGTTTATAGAACAGTGCTCAGAGCACATTTTTTTCGGTGCCCAAATTTGGCCAACATTTACTGAATTTAGTCTTATCCCCAGATCTTATAAATTGCATTCACAGTTCCATGCACAAATTTGGATGTGTGCCCAATTGAATAATGAGAACATTATCGACAATAATTGCGTGCTAACAATCAAGTATTGGTGCTAACTGGCAACAATTTGAATCTGCGCATGCATCTGGCTAAGTGCTATTCTATAAAGATGAGTGTGGAAATCTTTTAATGCATAACTGAAAAGGGGGCATGGCCATGGGAGGGACATGGGCAGGTCAGGGGCGTTAACTAAAGATGTGCACAGTATTACAGAATTCAGGGATCTGTGCCTAATTTACGTGCGAGGATTTACACTAGGCATAAATCCTCACTCTCAAAGTTGGGCGTGGATTCCGGTGTTATACCCTGTTCTATAAACAATGCCCAACTCAGAGTGCTAGTTTTAGAATAGTGCTCAGCATGCATTTTTTTCGGCAAATTTGGGAGTCAATTACTGGATCTAGTCCTATGTGTCTTCACACCTGATTCCAAAATTTGATTAAGGTTTGGCATCCAGTCTGCCCAAGAAATGTGCCACTTTTTTGTGTATACCTTACCTTGATTTGTACCTGACTTTTTCAGAGCACAGACCGTACAAGTCTGCCCAGCACTATCCCCGACTCCCACCATCAGCTCTGGCACAGACCGTATAAGTCTGCCCAGCACTATCCCCACCTCCCAACCATCAGCCCCACCTCCCACTGTGCCACTTTTTTGTGTATACCTTACCTTGATTTGTACCTATCTTTTTCAGGGCACAGACCGTACAAGTCTGCCTAGCACTATCCCCGCCTCCCACCATCGGCTCTGGCACAGACCGTATAAGTCTGCCCAGCACTATCCCCGCCTCCCAACCACCAGCCCCGCCTCCCACTACCGGCTCTGTTATCCAATTTCGGCTAAGCTCCTGAGGATTAATTTCTTCTGAACAGGATTCCTTTATGTTTATCCCACGCATGTTTGAATTCCGTTACCGTTTTCATCTCCACCACCTCCCGCGGGAGGGCATTCCAAGCATCCACCACTCTCTCCATGAAAAAATACTTCCTGACATTTTTCTTGAGTCTGCCCCCCTTCAATCTCATTTCATGTCCTCTCATTCTACCGCCTTCGTATCTCTGGAAAAGGTTCGTTTGCGGATTAATACCTTTCAAATATTTGAACGTCTGTATCATATCACCCGTTTCCCCTGTTATATCTATATATATAAAGTCACCAATTTCTTATGGTCCTCAGTACTCTTAAATACAACCACCTCCAATGACGTAGGTGACCTATGTAGATTTTTTCTGGCATCCCCACTCTTTAGAAAATCCCATAACTGAAAATATTAAAATAAGAGTATTGTAACTGCTAAGAGATCTTGCAACGGAGCATGGGAGATAATGCTACCATTATTAAATACACCTAAGCAAGAACACAACCCCAAAGTCTCCTATCACTCCCATAGATGTCTGATGTAATTCGAAGATCTGGGACTGTAGTCCCCAATCTTACATATTTTTAGTAAGTGACAAGTTATAATGTGGGCTATCTCATGTTATTATTGGCTGTTTCTTAGTTTTCTTTTTGTTTTCCTCTTTAACCGACGTCCTTGCCATATTGGTCTAAGAAAGATTGCTCTTTTTCTTTTGGTATCTGATATTGTTTCTTGAAGATTGTTTTCTTTCATTTTTCTGTAACAAGTAGTTTGACTTGTATGTTTATTTGATAATAATGAGAAATAAATAATAATAACAATAATAAAGAAATATGCGTTATGAGCATGGAGTGGCCTAGTGGTTAGGGTGGTGGACTTTGGTCCTGAGGAACTGAGTTTGATTCCCGCTTCAGGCACAGGCAGCTCCTTGTGACTCTGGGCAAGTCACTTAACCCTCCATTGCCCCATGTAAGCCACATTGAGCCTGCTATGAGTGGGAAAGTGTGGGGTACAAATGTAACAAAAAAAAATTACATGTATAACTGCTCATTTTGACCAGCGCACTACAGGAGTGACTGAGGAGGCAACTGTCCATAACACTCTGGTATTTTTCATACCGTATAAATATAAAAATGTGACTTTAGGAGCTGAGGTCTTCATTGGCTACTGATGTACATGCCAGTTTTATAAAATACACCACTTATGTGTGTAAGTGCCAGAACTTACATGTGTAGGTTGCAAACATTGTAAGTGCCGGTGCTTGCAAGTTCAAGCTGGCCAGTGATGTTTTTTTTGGGGAGGGGGGGGGGGGTTTAATGTGTACTTTTACAAAATGCTTACTTCTGCCACATGTTTAGGAAACACATGATTAGCGAGCCCTTTGTATAATAGCCAGGAAATTGTGAACATCCCAACTTAGATGACCCATTTTTGACCTAGAAATCCTAGGCAAAATGGGGTTTTGTCTGCGCCACTACTGATCGCAAAAGCAGCTCTGAATAGCAGGTCCTAAGTCTTCTTTGCTGTGTGCTAACTAAAGGTTCTGGCTCATTTGAGCTGTGTTCTGAACTGCACTCACCCCCTGACATCTCTTGATGATTTTGAAGAAAATGACTACACTGTTAATAGACCTTTTTTCCCCCGCTCCCTCATAAACAGATTAAATAGAAGTGAACCTAACACTGAGCACTGAAGGACAATATTGGTTATTTCATATCTCTCGGAAAGTGTTCATTGATCACTACTTGCTTAAATCCCAGATCCATATTTGTCTCACTTTAGTAGACAGCCTGTCACACAGTGCTGTTTCCAAGGACAAATAAATCAGACAGTATCTGTTTTTTTCCTGTATCTAGCTCTGAGGTTGATTTGGGAGGACCTATCACTCCTGATCTAACTGTCATTAATTCGCTCCCATCTGATTTTTGGCGGGACAGAAGTAGGCAGTACTTGACCTGGAAGTAAACACTGATTTGCTGACCTGGCCTGTCAAAATGTGTTTGAAATGAACACCTCCTCCTCCCCCTGCACTACTGACACGGAAATCTTAGTTTCAATTTCCCCCTCTAAAGTGCAATTCCCTCATAAGTAAGACGAAGCTGGACTTCATCTAGTTGCCTCTTGTGCACAGTTCCAGTCATGGTGTGAATCAGCAGTTCCAGGAGAATACCACATGATTCTGCAAGGTTAAAACCCCTGGATAAGGATGGTGGCAGGAGAGGAAGGGCCTAGAAATGAGGTGAGTGTAGGATGGAAAGGAGAAGGGGAGAGGGTGGGAAGAGGACTTGGGGTTACAGTGGAGTGAGAATTAAATATATTACCCTCATGGGGGATATTATAGAATATCACAGTAGACGTCTCAATCCCTATCAAAGTTAATCCAGCCCTGCATGAAAAGACATTGCATAACGGTTTTTACAGAGCTGAGAGGAGAAGAAACACTGGTTTTATTATTATAATAACAATAATGGTGATGGTTCTTACTTGACTGTTGCTAAGTACAGGAGGTGCTGAAAAGTAAACTGGCTTGGGCTGGAACTGTCTATGTGACTTGACATTCAGGGGCCTCATATTTCTTTTGCCTGGCTACTCCACACATATTTTAAGTACTTACCCTGTCTCCCTTGGGACCTGCTGGGCCATGTGGGCCAACTGGACCATCGGTACCCTGCAAATAAGACACTGAGATTAAAACCAATAGTCATCAGCTTGGATTTGTTTTGGTGTGTTCCGTGCAGCCCTGCATAAATCTAGAGCATAAAAGGATTGCTCACTGTGCTTCACCACTTACGGCCAGCTGAGTAGCTAGGAGAGAAGTTAAAACTCAAGAGAAGAAATCTGCAAGCAGAAATGCCACGAAAGGGTTACGAGAGACAGTTTCTGAAAGAGATTGTGCAAGGAACATGTGAAAGCATACAGTGAAGAGCAATGGGCTAGAAGAATCTATTAAATGGCCTCCATACACCGCACCGGAATGCCTTTCCAACACACACATTTCAGCACTCCACAGTGAAGGCAATTTTTCCTTTCTCAAATTGGATCTCAGGTGCATTACAAGTATTGGTTCAAAATGACTAATACATCCTCGACAAGTTTAAGACCCCCATTCTCCTTCCTGGACCATCCACCACCTCCACTATCATATCTGCAAAGACTAAGGTACTAGAGTCACTCCATTGAATTTATCAATGATACAATCAGTCTAATCCAAACTGATTTACACCTCCTAAGCCCCAGATTCAAGATACATGCATTGAGTGGTGCCACAGATAAGGAATCAGATGGAAAACTGTGAGCGAAAAAGGAAGGTAGATAGACATGCCCATTCAGCCAGTAGCTCTGTTCACAGGAATACTATACCGTTACCAAAGCCGTATCACAAGATCAGTGCAAAGAAAATGTTGAACAAGTGCCCTACACAATGATATGGCTCAGTAGATACAACACTCAACAGACTAGTTCAAATCGAATGCTACAGCCCAGGGTGATCTTTAGCAGCTAGTACTTCAAAGAGGAAAATCTCTAAGTGGGCAGCACAAATTAGGTGCCATATTTCCGTGAGAAGCAAGTCTATTCTATAAGAACACTTACACATATGAGTCATCTTATGGAATAATAGCATAAGTCAAGAGCAGCATGCCTAAACGTAGGTGTGAACGTTTAGGGCCGGATTCAGTAGATGGGGCTGAAGGGGCAAATTCATGCTCAGTGTTATTTTATAAAGGGTGCTCCAGGCTGAGTGCTCTTTATAGAATAGCATTTAGGGCTTTGTTTACTAAGCAGCGTTTTAGGCACGTTAACGTTTTTAACGCGTGTTAATCATGTACATGTGTTACCCATGTATCTCTACAGGCGCTACATGGGTAGCGCACACGCTAAGTGTAGGCACGCTAAAAACACTAACGCACCTTAGTAAACATGGCCCTTAGTGCATATTCCAGCGCCCAATTTTGGGTGTGAGGACTTACACCAACTGAAACCTAGTGTAAATCCTGCTGTGGGCCTCTGAATTCTATAAGATTGCACATAATTCTTTGGAACGCCCCTGACCTGCCCATGTCCCTCCCATAGCCCTTTTTGGTGTGGATCTTACAGAATTGTATGCAGCCAGGTCCATGTGCAAATCCAAATCAGAGCCAATTAACATCAATAATTGATTGTGAATAGCTAATTGTTGATTAATGGCTCATGAACTAATTTATTTGCTCATGGATCTCAGGATTGTGTGCGATTTTGGGCACCGAAATTTGGGAACTATTTATAGAATCTGGGGGTTTATGCCAACTCTATGGAAGTTATGCCTAGAAGTAGGCGCCCGCCTAGGGCCATTCCATGATCTGCCCATGCGAATGTCCCCTCTAACAATTATGTACTATGGCAGTTTAGTGTGTAATTATAGAACAGTATTCAGTCACTGTACTGCCATGTACGCATGTATGTATTTGCTTACCCCGCATGAGTGGCAGTATTCCATAGATGTACCTGTGCAATCAGTGTGTACATTTAAGCACCCTGTCATAGAACGAGGACAAATGGGCAAAATGGACTATTAATGCCCAATAATGTGCCATGGCCAACCTGTCCAGCCACATCTCCAATTCAACAACAACACCACAGGGAGCATCTGGATGTCCGACCTACACTCTGTTCTGTAAAAAGCGCAAAGATTTAGCAGCAAAGCATGACACAGGAAGACAAGGGACTCACCCGGGGTCCTGGCTTTCCGTCTAAGCCAGATGCTCCCTGTATGATTAGGTGGAAGTATGGATGATGAGGACAACACGGATGACAAGAATGTGGAATTAGTACACGATGCTGATGAATACATATAACTTGCTCCAAACAACAGAAGATGGGCTGTTACACGGGGCTAGAATAAGTACATTATGGCTACAATTTGTTAGTTTAAAAAAATGCATAGAATTATGCAGGTACAATAACAACACTTTTAAACTGAATTAGTTATACTTGTTATACAATAAACAGTTAACACAATGTTTTAATTTTGTATTAATTTTGTAAGTATGATCTGGGAAAGTGCAGGCCACACAAATTCTGGACTCCTAATGACGGACTTATTTACCTTCCCAGTCTTTGTTTATAATAAATGTCTCTATTTGTTTACCATTTAGTAAAATTAGCTGTGTCAGTCTAATTCTATGCAACAGATAATATGCTCTCACATTTTGCTTTCATGCCAAACACCTTGGGATATGGAGCCCCCTGCTGGATTTTGCACAAACATCCCCAGCATGAGATCCAATAGTTAATAAAGGTTATTTTTTTCTGAAAATTTCACAATGTAAAACATTACTCAAAACAGAGAAAAAAAAGACTTACATAAGTTCATAAACTGAAACCCATACTTAGATGTTAGATTTGATCAAAGTAATTTCATCTGCCTGCCAAGATAGCGTTCTATTTTTGTTTTATTAATCCATTTATCTTCTGAATTTTTGAAGCTAGCACATAAGAAGCTCTATTTTGATGGTCCTATATGATAGATCCATCACCCACAAATACTGATTAGATGTAAATTCCAGCTGAAATTCCAAATCTGAACCAACTGATAATTTTTTTTGGTGGTGGTAGGGGGGGGGGGGAGGTACAGAGTACAGCTTTAATCTATATATCCTAGGTTAACTGTACCTCATGCTACTGGTGTAGGTCACTTGGATATCATTATTTTTAAACAGTAAACCAGGGGCATAGCCAGAACTTGATTTTTTTGGGTGGGGGGCCTTGAGATGGACTGAGGGGCAAGCATTTCTTCTCAGTCATCGTCCCCCCCACTGCCGCTGCCACTTTTCACCTCCCCCCCAATGAAACTGCCACTGTTCCCATTCCCCTCCCCCCATCATACATTTGCTGGCAGGGATGCTCAAGCCCCACCAACCGAAGACATTCTCTGCTGGAGCCCAGGGCCATGCTGCCTGAGGAGCAATGAAGCAAGCAAGCAGGCTGTTCCAGCCTCTGACTCCAGCACTTCCACACATGCTTAGTCTAAATTGCATTAATGGAACATGCGCAGAAGTGCCATCATCGGTGGCTGGACCACTCTGTCAACTTCCTGCTGCTCTGACAGCACAGGTGGGGTCTCCTGTGGTGAATCTCTTTGGCTGGCAGGGCTTGAGCATCCCCACCAGCTACGCTTTCGGTGCCACCATTTTGGAAGGGGCCTGAGCCCGAAGTGGGGGGAGAGGCTCCGAGGAACCCCCATGGCTATGCCAGTACAGTAAACAGACCAGCTTGATCTAACACACTGCTAAATACAGCTGGTACTAATTATTTATATACATATGACACGTGGAGGGGCATAATCGAACGGGGCGCCCACGTTTTCCTGAGGGCAGGATGTCCCAGCGAAGGGGCGGGGAAACCTGTATTATCGAAACAAGATGGGTGGCCATCTTTCGTTTTGATAATACGGCTGGGGACGCCCAAACCTCCACCTTAGAGATGGTCGTCCCTAGAGATGTTCGTCCGCAATTTTCGGCGATAATGGAACCTGAGGACGCCCATCTCAGAAACGACCAAATCCAAGCCCTTTGGTCGTGGAAGGAGCCAGCATTCGTAGTGCACTGGTCTCCCTGACATGCCAGGACACCAACCGGGCACCCTAGGGGGCACTGCAGTGGACTTCAGAAAAAGCTACCAGGTGCATAGCTCTCTTACAATGTGTGGAGCCCCGCAAAACTGTACACCACTACCATAGTCCTTAGGGATGAAAGGGAGCACCTAGATGTGGGTACAGTGGGTTTGTGGTGGGTTTTGGAGGGCTCACATTTACCACCACAAGTTTAACAGATGGGGGGGATGGGCCTGGGTCTGCCTGCCTGAAGTGCACTCCAGTACCCACTAAAACTGCTCCAGGGACCTGCATACTGTTGTCACGGAGCTGGGTATGATATTTGAGGCTGGCATAGAGGCTGGAAAAATATTTTAACATTTTTATTAGGGTGAGAGGGGGTTAGTGACCACTGGGGGAGTAGAGGGAGGTCATCCCCGATTCCCTCCAGTGGTCATCTGGCCATTTAGGGCACATTTTTGTGGCTTGGTCGTAAAAAAAAAGGACCAAGTAAAGTCGGCCAAGGGTTCGTCATGGACGCCCTTCTTTTTTCCCATTATCGGCCAAGGACGCCCATGTGTTAAGCACGCCCCAGTCCCGCCTTTGCTATGCTTCCGACAAGCCCCCAGGAACGTTGGTCGTCCCCGCGACGGAAAGCAGTTGAGGGCGCCCAAAATCAGCTTTCAATTATGCCGATTTGGGCGACCCTGGGAGAAGGACACCCATCTCCCGATTTGTGTCGAAAGATGGGCGCCCTTCTCTTTCGAAAATAAGTCCAATAGACTGCTATAACCCCTGTAGCTCCAGGAGCTGATATATCTACTTCTAAGGAAATCACTAATCCAACACCGTCATTTGGGAGGTGAAGAGGGTGGGGCCATATGCAAAACTAAAATCTCTGGCATGACCATGGTCGCCTTAAAGCATAACATTCACTTCCCACTAAACCCCATTTCTTTCCATTTTACAGCTACAGTTCAAAATGCAGTAATATATGGATTTCCATGAATATATAATTGAATACAACATGTACTGAATGAAATGCCATGCATGTGCAGGTTCATTAAGGAGGGAAAACTGCATTTGGAAAACAAAACATAACACTGAGACAATGACATGATTACTGTGCTCTGGTGCAAGACTGATAATGCCAGCGTAGCCAATGAGGAAGGCACGTGTTATAAGGATAGGTGGCGTGAGAGATGTTGGTGAAGACACTGGGAATGACTGTTGTTCTATTCCAGCATGGTGCCCTCTGAGCTGAAATGGCATCCAAGGTGGGGGGGAAACTAAAGAGGCTAATTAAACCAAAAAGGAACAAAATATTTGCATGGATTGTATAGAAATATAGCAGGTTTCTTTACTTACAGGAAGGCCAAGGGGTCCTCTGTCACCTTTATGACCTGGTTCACCCTTCACTCCTTTAAAACCATTTAACCCTGGTTCACCCTAGATGTAAAAGTAAATACCCGTATTTTTACGCTATAATGGCTGGGTCAGAAGAAAATCAGTCACAATAACTGCTGCAAACTCCAGTTTAATATATTTTGCCTTGCAGAGGTGAGAGAAGGCACAGCATCTAAAAGCAAGGTGGCATTAAGCACCATACACTGTCAAGCAGAACAATGTTCTGATATGAAATACTGCTTCTCATTAGTAAGCTATGTCATGTTGTAGCCATTTTGAATAATTCCCAGATGTCTTTTCTCTTTGATTTACACACAATACACATGTTCTCACCACCTGCTAATGCAAAGTACAGAAACCTCCTAGATAGAAGGTCATGTCTCTGCACTCTAGCAGTGACTTTGCATTAAATCTTATTTTTTAGGAAATATACCTTACATGATGATGGAATCTGCAGCACAGTCTCAGAGCAAACTGAATTCTTTGATTAAAAGGCATTCATACGGCAGCTATTAGCTTAAGGATCCAGGAATAAGGATGTGTTAGAAATGTTTTTGAATCCTACCTATAGCCAGGCCCTAGTAAATGTGGTGACTGGGAGCAGAAAGAAGCTCCCATCTTTTTACTCTACCTGTTTCTTCTGTGCTTCCTGTGTGGTTGATACATCACTACCTGTCTGCTCAACATATCAAAACATATCAGAGGGGGGAAATGCCAGTCATGGAAAGATATGAACAGTGAAATAGGATGGAAACCTTATTTCAATGCCAGGATTTTTTCTGGACATAAGCATAGGTAGGCTAACAATAAATCTGAAATCATGCCCATTACTTGATGTACAGTAGGAATGTGCACAGGAAAAACAATTTATTTGTTTTTAGATTTTGGCCTTCTTCCCCCAATTTTCCAGTGGCATTGTTTGTTTTGTTTGTAACTTATAATACTGCACCTCACCCACATTCTGCCCTATGTGTATGCCTACCCTCAAACTATGCACTATCAAAGATACATGCATAGTTATAGACATAGGCGCCCGGTATAAGAGGCTTGGGGAGGCTAAGCCTCCCCAGCCGGAGGACCGTCGAATTATGATTGACAGGTCGCGGTGGGACCGACCACGCCGCCTGCATCAGCCCCCAGTTCCACCCGCGGGGCTCGCTGCTCGGCCCAGCCGCAGGATTATCTTCATCAAAACTTTTTCGGAGTGACGCCGACGCGCGCAACCACGACGCCGAGCCGACATGGACACGCCATCCCAAATTCAGCCCGCCCAGGCCCCAGGCAGTTGAGTTCCGCCTGCTCGGGCTCTCACCGGCATGCTGGTCCTGTGTGCCTGCAGTGCTTACTGCGTGCTTCTTCTTTCTTCGCCCGTTGCCCCTCGCCCTCGGCTGGGCTCGCCTTCAGCTCACACTACTGGGAGCTGTCAAGTCAGATTGTGTCGGGCTCTAAGCAAATTAGGGAGGCTCATTTTTGAGCGTCTTTTCCAAAGAAGAAGGCGGCTTATGAGGGTGAGAAAGTGAATGTATGTGTCTGTGTGTCCTTGCTAAACTTTCAGGCTATGGCAGATGGGTCATGATGTTTTTTGCCTTGTCTATCTGTGCATATATAGGTGATCCAGAAAGCAGAAAATATTTATTTATTTTTATTTATTCATTCTTGTATCCCACGAGTATCCAAAAATCAAATTTCGGTTCAATGTGGCTTACAACTGATTAACAAGATGAGGTTACTATCTGGATTGTCCCTATCTAGCTTTGTCTACAGTATATGCACTGGACAGAGATAAAGTAAATTGCTTACTTTAGTACCTCTCTGTAAAGATATAGGGATAATCTTAGCTTTCAGCACAGAAGGGGGGAAGATCTATTAGGGTAGCAGTTTGTGGTTAGTATATGCTTTGAACAACCACTTTATTCTTTGACATATGATACATATCTAATATCTAAATTTAAATAAAGGCATTAATTGTAGCTATTTTATTTTTACTTGTTTTTTTTCCTGTGTTGTCAGACAATTATGGATGTAAGCTCCACCCCTGGCCCCACCCCTAATCCCGCCCCCTTTAGCCTCCCCAAACAGTTGGGCCACCGACTGCCTATGGTTATAGAATAGAACGAGGGTGCATATTGGGCATATATACATATGCAAATATATGCCAGGATTCTAATTGTTTATGTGAGTATCTACTGTCTAAATGTAGGCACTTTCTTTATACACCCCGTTAATGGAGAAATATAGGGGAAGGATAAGGAAGGTAAAAAAGGATGGGCAACCTGCCAATGAATTTAGTCCCGAGAAAGCTTTGGTAAAGAGTCAAGTCTTAAGGACTGATTTGAATTTCAAAGAACTCTCCAAGTGAAGATCCATGGGTAGTAAGGAAAGGGCCAGCCAGCTAAAGTTCATGCTATGGGGTTTATTTATTTATTTTCCCTATGTGTCCTTCTGTCTGTCTGACCCTTATCCTTATTGGTCCTGTCTGTCTGTCTGTCCTGATTTAGATTGTAAGCTCTTTTGAGCAGGGACTGTCTTTTCTTCATGTTCAATTGTGAAGCACTGCGTACGACTGTAGCGCTATAGAAATGATTTATAGTAGTAGTAGTAGTAGTATTTTAAAAATGTTTAATTCTCGGCAGATTAGAAATAAAACACGCATAATCCTACATTAAAACTAGAAAGACATGGGATGAGTTCAATTGTAACTTAGTCATGGATGGGATAACCAGAAGATTAGCCTGAGAGAATCTGTGGGAGAGGAGTGTTGTGGGTGGCAGGGAATAAGAAGGAGGTCAGATAAATAGGGACATCTATACAGTAGGCAAGGTGTGCAAGCATTAGGATTTTAAACTGGATCCTACTATGTATGACAAGCCAATGTTGTTCAAAGAGAATGGAGCCACATAATCAGATCTTCCAGTATTGCGTAAGAGCCTCACAGCCATACTGACACTAGATTTAGGGCCCTGTTTACTAAGCTGCACTGTAGGCGTGCTAACTTTTCAGCACACGCTAAACACTAGTGTGCACTAATCATAGACACCCATATATTCCTATGGGTGCCTCTATCATTAGCGCGTGCTAATTATTAGCTCATGCTAATGCTACAGACAGCCATAGGAATATATGGGTGTCTCTAGCGTTAATGCTCACTAAAATGTGTCTACAGCGTGGCTTAGTAAACAGGGTCCTTAGTATTCAAAGCTAAAGTGGAATCTAGTCACCCCAAATTCAAAGTTCTGGATTTCAAGCACGCTGATTTCTATGCAAAGAGGAAGGACCTGAAAGAGGAGTTGGCACAGTGGGAGGAAATAAAGGACGCTGAGAAACGGTGGGCTAAACTGATAGGGACTATAAAAATGGCTACTGATCTTTATGTAGGGAAAGTAAAAACCCAAGAGGAGCAGGAAACCATTATGGTTCACCAATGAAGTGGCTGCAAAAATCAAGGCACATAAGTAGTGCTCAGAAAATACAGAAGATCACAAAAGGAAGAAGATAAACAAGAATAACACACAGGGCTTTTTTTGAGGGGGTACTGAGTATCGGCACCTTTTCCATTGTCTGCTAAAATTGACCCATGATCCCCAAGTTTTAATGAAAGAGCTCAGGCTCTACACACCAATTCTGCCTTGTCATAGATTCTGTGACTGGTTGCAGGTGGCCTGGCTATTGTGGGGTGGGTCCCTCAGTGATCATCCCACCCCTGAAGGATGGCCTGGCATTTGAGTACCGGCACCTTTTTCACTAGAAAATATGCACTGATAACACATAAAACTGAAAAGCAGTCAAAGAAAGAAATTAGGATGGCAAAAGCATGGACAGAATTAAAATTAGCTAAAGATAGAATGCAAAGTGACAAGACATTTTTCACATATATTGGGGAAAGAGGGAAGGCTAGAGGTGGAATTATGAGACTCAAAGACTTGACATTGATGTATGGAACAGTGGCGTAGCAAGGGGGGGGGGGGCGGTCCGCCCCGGGTGTCAGCTCAAGGGGGGTGCTCCCTGCCAGCTCCCCCCCGGGTGCAGCACGATGACACCCCCCCTCGGCGCATCAACACCCCCAGACCCAGTGCCTACCCTCAGCTCCGTCCAACCAGCTCCCGCACCCTACCTTTAAAGAAATCTCGGAAGCCGTGGCGAGGCGCAGCGCCTCGCGCCTGCATGTAAAAGAAGTGTGGATTGTGGATTGTCTAATCGGGCCTACCCTCACTCTGTCTGTCTCGCCCTCCGCTGACGCAACTTCCTATTTACGCAAGGGCGGGACAGACAGAGTGAGGGAAGGCACTGGGTTGGGGGGGGGTGTTGATGTGCCGAGGGGGGGGGGATGTCATCGTGCTGCACCGGGGGGGGGGGTGCAATGGTGAACCGCCCCCCCCCCCCCTTTGCTTTGCCACTGGTATGGAAGGTGATGAGGGAAAAGCAGAAATGCTATATGCTTGTTGTTCATGGAAGAAAAATCTGGAGAACATCAACAGATGAATGACAAACAAACATATGGCGATGGCATAGATACCGAACCATTCACTGAAGATAGTGTTCACGAACAGCTTGTTAAACCGAAAGTGGACAAAGCCCACAGGACTGGATGAGATAAATCCCAGGATACTGAGGGCAGTCAAAAAGGTAATGACAGGTCCTCTAAAGTATGTATTTAATAGATCCTTAGAAATGGGGGATAATCTGTGAAACTGAAGAAAGGCTGATGTGATCTCTCTCACAAAAGTGGGAACAGAGAAGAGGTGGGAAACTACAGGCTGGTACGTTTAACTTTAATGGTGGAAAAGATAATGGAGACACTATTGAAGAAAAAGTGAACTTTCTACAATTCAATGGGATGCAAGGTCCAAGAAAATATGGCTTCACATAAGGTAGATTGTGTCAAACAAATCTGATTGATTTTGTTGACAGGGCTGCGTCAGGGGACACTGTTAAATCAACACAACAATACAATAAATAAAGCAAATACAAGAATACATATTTATTTATTCATTTTAGAACATTTATATCCCACAGAGTCCCACCATGGCGGGCACTATGTGGCTAACAACATTTACGGAAAGAGCATCATACAAATTCTAGGTCAGAACAGAGAGTAAGGAACATCTTGAAACACAAACCAGTTACAAACAAAATTAAGATAATTTATCAGTTACCGCATAAGATAACCACTTAAATTGGGCTGCATAAATAGCAGTCCTATCTTTAAGCCATTCAGCTTATGTGGTCAAGGGCTGAACATTGCACTTAACTGCATAAGGTTTAGTGGCCAACCTAGAACCGGTTATTCAATGCTGATGCTCGGACATGGCCCGGCATTAAATATCTAGGAATACAGCCGGCAGCGGACACAAAAACGCTGACTGCTGCCGGTTGAATATCGGCTGGACAATATCCAGCTAGTAGCCGGAGGGTTAAATTCATCACTGGTGGGTATCTATATTTGTGATTCCCCGAACATGTCTGACTGAACCAGGGGCGTAGCCAGACTTCGGCGGGAGGGGGTCCAGAGCCTGAGGTGAGGGGGCACATTTTATCCCCCCCCCCAGTGCTGCCATTCCCCCCCCCCCCCCCCGGCGCCATTGCCGACACCCCCTGCTGCTGCCAGCACCACTACGAACAATTTTGGGGCCCTGCCGATGACCCTCTTGACCCCCGCCCATTTCCGCCGTCGCCTACCTTTGCTGGCGGGGGACCCAACCCCCGCCAGCCGAAGTCTTCTTCCTTCATTTGGTTTTCGAGAGTGACGTCCTGCACATACAACGTGCAGGACATCAGACTCACAGAAACAGAACGAAGTCCTGTGGTCCCCCACCAGCAAAAGTAGGTAATGGCAGGTTGATGGCAGGTTGGCGGTGGGAGGGGGAGTTGAGAGGGTCGTCGACATGGGGGTCCAGGGCCAAATCTATGGGGGCCCAGGCCCCTGTGGCCCCATAGTAGCTACGCCACTGCTGCACACTAAAAGGCTGTCCCACAGGACGGGCTCAGGTGTCCTGGGGTAGTTTTGGAATCAGTGCATGCTACCTGCGTGGTAAAAAATAGGTTTCATTTTTTAGTGCAGGGGGTGTGTTTGGAGGCAGAGAGTAGACATGCCCTGCGCTAATCAGCTAGTGCAGGTAATCGCTGTAGCTGCCCAATTAGCGTGGAGTTAGTGTAGAAGCCCTTACCGCCTAATAAATAGGTGGCGGTGAGGGCTCAGACGCAAATGGCCATGCGCTAATTGGGAAATTAGCGCATGGCCATTAATGGGAAAATAGAAATTGGGGCCATTTTACAGCCACGCTAAAAGTGGCCCCAGTGTGCAGGAAACCCATGTGCTAAAAATAGCACAGGCCACTTTTTAGCACAGCTTTGTAAAAGGCTCCTAAGCGCGGGTCTTGTGTAGAAAAATGAGAGATTCCACTGAGAGCCATGGGGGTGGGGGGGGGGGGGGGGGTGGGGGGAGTAGTTCAGTTGATGTTGAAGTTCTATACTTAATCTATGATTGTTCAAGTGACAAAAGAAAAGATGCATCAAAGATAAGTGTCTTGTACTAGACTGAATTTGCTATGTAATGAGAGTACTGTGAACACTTTGCAGTCTTGATAAATACATTACAAAAAGTTTCAGCTATGGTTGTTGACCCTTTTTTCTTTATAACTTAAAAAAAAATAAGTGGATATTTAAAAGTCATTATTGAAAACAATTTATCTGATTAACCTTGATATGCCTGGGTGCAATTATCTTTCAAAAGCATAGTGCCTATTATTTCCTGATTTCATTATTTCTGTATTTTCTGAACTTCTGATGGAGGCTTGAATGAGGGCTTATCTTTCTGGGGTGGAAGGTTCTGTCCAGCCCATAACTCAAGCACTCACGGTGCAGAGGTGGTGCTGCTTCCACTCTGGTGCCAGTCACTGTGGGTAGCTATTTAGCAGATTTCCACTTAACTTCCAAGGTATGCTTGGGGGAAAATGGAATGGATGTCTGTGTGTGTGTGGGGTGGGGGTGGGGGTGGGGGGGCCGACAAAGCTGAGTAAGGTGGCAGCAGCTGGAGGTAACACTGGCAGTGGGACAAGAGTGTAGCATCTCATCTCCCACCTTTTTCCTTCTCTTCCACCATCGCCGCCACCTTCACTCTTCTGGTGCTGAAGAGGCAAGAGGATTCAGCACCAGTGTGGGCCCTTGAAACACAGACCTGTGCTCAAATGCTGTTGTGTCTCATTCCACCCCCTTCAAGAAGAAGTCCTGTGCCAGAGTGTAGAGCGGGATGCAACAGCACTTGAGCATGGACCTGTGTTTCAAGGCCCTGATCCAAGTGCTGAATCCTTCAGCACTGGATGAGGGAGGATGGTGGTAGCAGCAGCAGGTCCGGTAAGAGGAAGGGAAGAGCGGGAGATGCTGGACACTGGACTCAAAGGGGAAGAAATGGAGGGGGAAGTAAGACTGCATGTTGAATAGGGAGGAAGGGAGGGAAAAGGAAGATGCTGGATACAGGTGGGAGACGGTGGTAGGAAATGACATAATTCTGGCACACTGTTGGCCTGCCCTTCTGCTCCCCTCCCTCTCACCTTCCCCACAGAGGAAGGAAGTTTATACTGGGTAAATTAATAGTGGTGTATTTTTTAAGCAAATCTAGTGCAAGTTGTTTGGCACATCTAGATTTTTAAAGCAAGTTTTGGAAGCACTGTTAGGTAACTAACCCCCTCCCCCTTTTTACAAAGCCGCACGGCAATGCTGACACAGCCCATTCACTTTGAATGGGCTATGTTGGAAATACTGCACTGGCAGCCGCTACCATGGCTTTGTAAATGGGGGGGGGGGGGGGGGGGGGGCATATGTTTTCAAACCATCAGGTCAGAAATGATCATCACTGTGCAACAGTAATTAAAAACAACTCAAGACACAGCAAGAAATACACAGTTACATTCATACTTGTGTTCTGTTTCAATTAGAGATTAAGAATGTCATATATATATATACAACATAAGATGGGACAAAGACAAAACAAGCACATAAAGACACGTATCACTGAGGAAAACATAAAACAGAGAAAAAGAAAGCCTGTTTTGTGAAGGATTCATTACCTTTGGGCCTGAAAGTCCATGTGGTCCCTGAAATGTAAATAAACACATTGCTTAGCTACATCATTAAAAAAATAAATCCAGTAAAAGCAAATTCCTGCGTATAATATACAATATATAATAATGTATATTCCTGGGTGTAATATATAATAATAATAATAATAATAATAATAATAATGTAAAACATTAACTGGAACACACTGTGCGGTGTCAGTCTGTTGTATAAAGGAAAACATTCTCAGGATGCACCCTGTGTAGAGCCAAGCACCACCATTTTTGAAGATGGTAGAGCTGGAGGCAAGAGCAAAGAGGCATCGCTTCTGTGTCCTTTAAGGTATGGGATCTGCAGGAGGGGGCCTGGGCAAGGTATTGGGGGTGGGGTGGGGAATTGCACTAGACACCAGGGACATTTATTTAAACTCAAGTGGGGTCGGGATGGGAGTGGGATAGGAGGGGATGCCATGAGACACCAGGAATGTTATTTGGGGGGGGGGGGGGGGGGGTTAATGGGTCAGAAGGCAGTTTGTCAGGGCATCAGTTACCCACAGCATGCTTTTTCTCCCTGGCTGGTGTATGTGTGTGTGTTTTTTAATGTCACAATTCCTTTTACTCTGGAATGGAAAAAGCCATGACGGAAAATTGTAAGCCACATTGAGCCTGCAAATAGGTGGGAAAATGTGGGATACAAACGCAACAAATAAATAAATAAATCAACAATGAGCTGTGGATTACTGAAGCAATATTAATGCAGCAGTAATTTGCATACTCATTGCTTATAGCATGCCATGGTATTTTTGGCACGCTAATTTTACGGTGAGCTGTACGCTGAGCTGGCTCTACCGTAAGACTTTCTTGGATTGACCTTTCCGCATGTTCTGATAGCACAGACAACAAACCTTTCAACCCCACAGATTCCAGTTTCATTAGTATTTTATATATTAGGATTTAACTCGTATCTTTTCATTATTGCTCAGTATAAGCTTCATTCAAGTACAGGAGGTATTTCCTTGTCCTCAGAAGGGTTACAATCTAAGAGCCTTATTTACTAATATACATTCACATATTAACACGCATTTCTATGACTTAATTTTTAGTTTATATATTCTTCTGTTTGTTACTTTGTGTCTTTATGTTATGACTTGGTTAGATTTATGTATGGTTTTATAAATGGTTTTTTGTACTGTGCTTTGGGAAAGGTAGAGTACAAAAAAAAACAATAAACAATCATTTAACACAGGTCCCATTAAACAACAAAGTGCATAGCTCATATGAAAATACATTAGTAAAACATAGATTACGTTTGTAAATAAAGCAATGGCGGGTTAAGCAGCTTGTCCAAGATCACAAGGAACAGCAGTGGGATTTGAACCCCAATTCCCTAGCTCTCAGCCACTGCTTTACCACTATATATGAACTTCTGTATGGAAAATTACTCCTAGCATATTATGCACTTATATTTATACCTACACTTTTCAAGAGTTTGTACATGAATAGAAATCCCTTTTGACTCCATCCTTGCAAAAGCATCTGCCCAGTCCAGGCAAACCTGTAAGTATGGATGTTTAACTCACATGTTAATTAGGCATTTTTATAAAAACCTAACACAGGATGTTATCAAGTCATAGGCTACTGTTAAGGTGTGTTATTTTACTGTTAACCCCAGTTATGAGTAACTAGGTCTCATTGCATTTAACAGGACATGTGCTAAAACAGCACGAGTTAGTGGTAATATAACACATCTTAACGGTAGCCCATGTTGATAATTTCCCTCCTTAGTGTGAAATGTTTCATTGTATGGTAACCAGAGCCGATATTGTGATGTCATAATGCCTCATTCTATCAATGCTTAAGAGAGAACTTCACCAGTGATGTCACAAAGATTGGAGGGTAGCAAATCATGTAATGCCAATTTTTAAAAAGGGTTTCAGAGGTGATCTGGGAAAATTATAGACCAGTAAGCCAGACATTGGTGCAGGGTAAAATGGTAGAGACTATTATAAAGAACAAAATTACAGAGCATATACATAAGCATGGATTAATGAGACAAAGCCAACATGGATTTAGTGAAGGGAAATCTTGTCTCATCAATCTATTGCATTTCTTTGAAGGGGTGAATAAGCATGTGGACAAAGGTGAGCCAGTCAATACTGTGTATCTGGATTTTCAAAAGGCATTTGACAAAGTACCTCATGAAAGACTCCTGAAGAAATCAGAAAGTCATGGGATAACAGGCAATGTCCTATTATGGATTAAAAACTGGTTAAAAGATAGAAATCAGAGAGTAGGGTTAAATGGTCAGTATTCTCAAAGGAGAAGGGTAGATAGTGGGACTCCCCAGGGGTCTGTGTTGGGACTGCTGCTTTATAACATATTTATAAATGATCTAGAGATGGGAATAACTAGTAAGGTAATTCAATTTGCTGATAACACAAAGTTATTCAAAGTTGTTAAATCGCAAGAGGATTGTGAAAAACTGCAAGAGGACTGGAAGACAGCATCAAAATGGCAGATGATGTTTAATGTGAGCAAGTGTGAAGTGATGCATGTGGGAAAGAGGAGCCCAAACCACAGCTACGGGATGCAAGGTTCCACATTAGGAGTCACTGCCCAGGAAAAGGATCTAGGTGTTATCGTTGATGATATGTTGAAATCCTCTGCTCAGTGTGCAGCGGTGGCTAAGAAAGCAAATAGAATGTTAGAAATTATTAGGAAAGGAATGGAAAACATAAATGAGAATTTAAAAAGCCTTTGTATTGCTCCATGGTGTGACCGCACCTTGAATACTGTGTGCAATTCTGGTCACCGCATCTCAAAAAAGATATAGCGGAATGAGAAAAGGTACAGAGAAGGGCGACAAAATGATAAAGAGGACGGGACGACTTCCCTATGAGGAAAGACTAAAGTGGTTAGGGTTCTTCAGCTTGCAGAAGAGACGGCTGAGGGGAGATATGATAGAGATCTATAAAATACTGAGTGGAGTGGAATGGGTAGATTTGAATCACTTGTTTACTCTTTCCAATAATAATAGGACTAGGGGGCACACAATGAAGCTACTAAGTAGTAAATTTAAAACTAATCAGAGAAAATATTTCTTCACTCAACAAGTAATTAAACTCTGGAATTCGTTGCCAGAGAACGTGTTAAAAGCATTTAGCTTAGCAGGGTTTAAAAAAGGTTTGGCTACTTTCCTAAAAGAAAAGTTCATAAGCCATTAGTAGGATGGACTTGGGAAAACCCACTGCTTATTCCTAGGATAAGCAGCATAAAATCTGTTTTACTGTTCTGGGATTCTGCCAGGTAGGTACTTGTGACCTGGAATGGCCGCTGTTGGAAACAGAATACTGGGCTTGATGAACCTTTGGTTTGTCCCAATATGGCGACACTTATGTTCTTATGTAAAGCCTTGATTGCCCTGTACTTGGCTCACTTTTATTACATACTGCAGTGATTTCAATTTCTAGAAACATTTCTTTTTCTTTAATTAAGGGGGGAAGTTATCAACATGGGCTACCATTAACATGTGTTATTTTACCTTTAACCCCAGTTATTAGTAACTAGGTCTCATTGCATGAAATGGAACCTGTGCTAAAATAGCACCAGTCAGTGGTAAAACAACCTGTCACAACAATAGCCAAGATTGCTAACTGCACCCCTAATTCTGCAGGTATCCACAGAAATACTTTTGAAAATTATACTCTAGCTGCACAGAGTAGGAGACCAAGCAGTCAAAAAGCAGATGAAATAAGCATGCAGCTGGTAGTGAGTATCAGAACTAAATCACATAGAGTTTCTTTACTAAACTGTGGCAAAAAGTGGCCAAATTCCCATGTTCTGATCTAATGGCCACACTCTAATGCTAATCGGTTAGCACAGCTACAGTACCATGTGCTAACTGATTAGCACATGAGCCCTTACTGCCTACAAAATAGGTGGTGGTAAGGGCTCACATGCTAATTATTGTTAATGTCCACAATGTTGTTGCTTTCAATGAGCTTCACCTTTTTTTATTTTAACTACACTGGCTTCCAATTAAAGTGAGAGTTACCTTCAAACTCTGCACCTTCATCTTCCAAATTCTATATGGCCTAACCCTTGAATATATGCAACATCTCATTGAACTTCCTTCACAAAACGCCATCCCTGGGGCTAGGGACTACCTAACACTTCACTTCCCAAGTTGCAAGAATGTCGCATATAAATCAGTTCATTCGGCTGATTTTACTTATCAGAGCGTTACGTGGTGGAACTCCTTATCCAGATCCATTAAATGGCACAACAACTATCTGAGGTTTCGTAAAATGTTAAAAGCTTTCCTCTTTAAAAAATGTCCATTATCAGACAATGAACTCACAAACTAATTCATTATTTCTGGTATTAATTCAGGACTATAATGATCTTCTTCTTCTTATATCTTACTGGTTATTCAACTGTCACTCTACTTCTGGAATCTATTTTGAACTGTATTTTGATTACCACCTTATGTTTTATCTTACAATTTGTATATCCAATTGTTGATGTTGTATGTTATTCTTAATTGTTAAAGCAAGAAGAAGTAGAGGCTGGCCAAACAGGCAAATCCAACACTGGAGATATTGTGAAGAACTACTTTATTGTGTCCACTGATTTGTGAATGCCCTTTGGCCAGTTTGGTTGCACCACAGCCTCTTGAGTAGGGTTCTCCCGACTGCTTTGAATATAAAGTGTTGTCTGAGAAACCAATGCATGACCCCTGATGTAGGCATCTTGTGGTGCCGAAACACGGACCGTTTTGGGTCACCCTTTATCAGCAACAATAAAGTAGTTCTTCACAATATCTCCAGTGTTGGATTTGCCTTTTTGGTCAGCCTCTACTTCTCCTTGCTTGGACTTCCTGACGTAGAGGCTTCCTCCTGCTCTTGGTTTTGATTCTTAATTGTTTGCCACATTGAACCTGAGAAAACTTGGGATAAGGGGGGATATAAATATCATAAATAAATAAACATATAGAGGCCGATAGTCAAAGCCATTTAAGTGGGCAGGAGCATCTCCTGCACGCTTAAATAGCTCCTCGGCGCCTAACTGGGGATATTCAGCGGTACTTAACTGGACAGTGCCACTGAATATCCCCGGAGACTGCCCAAAGTAAAAGTGGGCAGGTCAGGGGCGGTACTGGGGGCGGCACTGAGGAGGAGCCCCAGGTTATGCGGGTGCTGGCAATATTCAGTGACAACACCCGCATAGCTAAGCGGCTTCATTTAGGACAGCTCAAAAGCTGTCTCAAATAAGGCCACTTAGATATGTGAGTGTCGGCTCTGAATATCAGCTGGCTCCTGCAAAACTTCTTTTTTGTGAATGAAAGCCCCCAAGCCCCCTCCCAAATGTCCCCTTTTTTCCCTCCTTCCCTCCCCCCATGCATTGACACCCCCCCCCCCCGCAAGACCCCCAATCCCCTGCCTCCCACCAACAGTGAAGGTATGCCTCCAGGCTTACCTACATCCCTGATGGTCCAGCGGGGTCATGGGGGGCAGGAGTGCAGCTCTCTCACTCCTGCCCTTGCAGCAACTTGGTAAAATGGATGCCGCAATCTCTTGCGGCAGCTCGCAGTACTAGTAGCTTCATCATTGGGGGGAGTCAGAGCATGGGGGGTCTTAATAAGCGGGGGGAGGAAAGGAGGGAAAAAGGGGACATTTGAGTGGGAGGGGTTGAGGGGACTTTAAAAAAAAAAAAAAAAGTTACACGGGCCGAAGTGGCCTGATATTCAGCTCTTATGCGGCCCTGGCTGAATATCAGCCATGTCCACATAACCTCTGGCAGCCTGCCCACCCCAAATTATCCCATGATATTCAGTGCTGGTGCCCAGACATGGCCCAACACTGAATATTGGGAGATAATTTAGCCGTGCAGGATGTCAGACTCAGAAACAGAAAAGCCTTGCGCCGGAAGAAGAGGACCTCGGCTGGCGGGGGTTGGGATCCCCTGCCAGCAAAGGTAGGCGACGGCGGGTTGGCAGTGGGAGGGTCATTGGCAGGGGGGCCAAATGGCCCCACGTAGCTACACCACTGGCACTAATGCTTGCTTACCGCAGCTTAAAAGGGCTTACTGCAGGGAACACTGAGAAGTCCTGTGGTAAGTTTCAAATGTATATGGGCTACCTGTGTGCTAAAACTTTTTTTGGCTGAGGGGGCCTGTCTGGGGTGGAGAGTAGGTGTTTTTACTTTGCACATCAGCATTGCTGTGCACTAACTGATTAGCGTGGGATTAGCATGTGAGTCCTTAATGCTTATGGTAAGGGCTCACGTGCTAATTTTGTTCATGCTGCAAACTAATAGCAAAATTAGCATGTGGCCATTAATTTGGAAAATGGAAAATCGGCCATTTTCTGGCTGTGGTAGAAATGGCCCAAGCGCATGGGAAAGACCTACTTAAGGGTGCACTAAGGCCACTTTCTATCACAGCATTGTAAAATGACCCCTAAGACAGGCATGCAGAATGTGCGGATTAAAGTGCCAGCCAGCCTCCTAGCAGGCCAACCTGCTGCTCGCTAGACCACATAGGGTTACACGTATGTGAAAAAATGAGATGGTAATTAAAAATATTAAGATCATCTGCTACAAAGGCTCCGTGAAATACACATTTGGTAAAACAGACAAACACTCACAGGTGGTAGAATGCCCTTGAAGAAAAGAAACAGATGGAAAGGATGCCTTCATTACACTCAGAGGAGTGTTTAGAACTGAGACATATATTTACGAAATAACCATTACCATGACTAGTAATGCTCTGCCCATATAATTATGGTTATTATAATCCGTTCATGCATATTGTATAAACTTTGTGCTGCATGCAAGAGATACATCCTACATGTCATTTTATTGTGCAGGACAATAGGACTGTGAGGAAAATTAAATATATCTGTTGTACTGAACCAGCATAAGACAGTGTAAGGCCAATATTCAAAGTGATTCAAGGGGGCAGGAGCCTCTTGCCTGTTTAAATTGCTTCATGCTGCCTAAGTGGGGATATTCAATGGCACTTAACCAGGGGCGTATCTGCGTGGGGCCATAGGGGCCTGGGCCCCCGCAGATTTCGCCCTGGACCCCCCTACCACAGACCCTCTCCACCTCCCCCTCCCTCCCGCCCGCCCGCCACCAACCCGTCGCCGATCTTTGCTGGTGGGGGACCCCAAGCCCCCGCCAGCCGAAGTCCTCTCTTCCGTGCAGGATGCAAGTTTCAACGCTTCCTGTTCTTCTGAGTCTGACGTCCTGCACGTACAACGTGCAGAACGTCAGACTCAGAATTTGGAATTCAGTCTGACGTCCTGCGCGTTGTACGTGCAGGACGTCAGACTCAGAAGAACAGGAAGCGTTGCAACTTGCAGCGGCGCAGCCTGCATGGAAGAGAGGACCTCGGCTGGCGGGGGGTTGGGGTCCCCCGCCAGCAAAGGTAAGTGACAGCAGCGGGGGAGGGTGTCATTGGTGGCGAGGGGGGGGGTCCGGAAATGGCGGGGGGGGGGGGATCGGTGGCGCCGGGGGGGGCTAAAATGTGCCCCCTCCCTCTGGCTCTGGCCCCCCCTACCGCCTGAGTCCAGATACGCCCCTGCACTTAACCACTGGGCATGACTGAGGCGGCACTGGGGAGGAGCCTGGGGTTACGCGGGTGCTGGCACTGAATATCGGGCCGGCACCCATATAACTTTTCATTAAAAAAGGTTCCCCTGAGCCCCTTCCTGCTCCCTGAGAATGCCCCCTTCTTCCCTCCCCGCTCACCAAGACCACAAAGACCCCCCCATCATCTAAATAGGACCCTGGGCCTACCTGTATCCCTGGTGGTCCAGCAGTGGCCATTAGGGGGCAGGAGCGAATCCCCCTTACTTCTGGCCCCAACGACCACCACTGGACCACAATGGATACAGGTAGGCCCAGGGGAGCCTACCTGGATGGTTGGGGGTTTGGGGGGGGGGGTTCTGGAGGGGGGCTTTCTCTCTGTGGACTTGGGGAATGGGAAGAAAAGTAGGGGAACCATCAAGGGGGGACAGGAGGAGGCTCAGGGGAACCTTTAAAAATATATTTTTTAAAATTATGCGGGTCCTGGCTTGATATTCATATGGGCCACATAACTCTTACGTAAGTCCCGGCTGAATATCGGTTGGGCCCGCATAAGTTCTGGCACCCAGTCCACCCACATTTAGCCCCCAATATTCAATGCTAGTGCCCAGACATGGCCTGGCACTGAATATTAGGAGCTAATTTAGCTGGCAATGGTATGCGTTTAAAAAAAACGCTGACCGTCACCAGCTGAATATTGGGAGGGGGGCTGTCTTTTAGCATGATACATATCACTGAGCACCCAATTCTTTACTATGCTACACACCTACAAATTAAACAGCTGTACAATTGGCATTGGTGGTTTTTTTTTTGTAAATCAAGGAGTTTATTTATTTATTTATTGCATTTGTATCCCACATTTTCCCATCTATTTGCAGGCTCAATGTGGTTTACATAGTTTGATGTGACATTGTCATACAGGATATCAGATATAATTAGTGATGTGCTAAGATTAAATAAGGGAAGAAAGAAGGAAGGTGTTAGGCGGGTAAGTATAGACGGTGGACTTTCATAGCTGGGTGGGTTGGTGAGGAGGATTAATAGAGTTGTAAATTCTCTTTGTAGGCCTTGTTGACGTAATATATCTTCAGAGATTTGCGAAAGTTGTATGTTTCGTCGATTGTTTTAAGGTCTGTAGGTAATGCATTCCATAACTGCGTGCTCATGTAGGAGAAGGTAGAGGCATGCATCAGCTTGTATTTTAGACCTTTACAGCTGGGGAAGTGCAGATTGAGAAATTTGCGAGATGATCTTGTGGCATTTCTGGGAGGTAAGTCCACGAGGTTTAGCATATAGATTGGGGCATCTGTGTGAATAATTTTGTGTACAATCGTGCAAATCTTGAATGCAATGCGTTCTTTAAGTGGGAGCCAGTGAAGTTTCTCTTTTAGGGGTTTTGCGCTTTCATATTTAGTTTTTCCAAATATGAGTCTGGCGGCAGTATTCTGGGCTGTTTGGAGTTTTTTGATAGTCTGTTCTTTGCAGCCAGCGTACAGTGCGTTGCAGTAGTCCAGATGGCTTATTACCATTGACTGTACCAGAGTGCGGAAGATGTGTCTTGGGAAAAAAGGTTTTAATCTTTTAAGTTTCCACATGGAGTGGAACATCTTTTTTGTCGTAATCTTCACGTGGGTATCGAGAGTAAGGTTTCGATCAATAGTCACTCCAAGAATTTTAAGGTTTTGTGAGACGGGAAGAGAACAGTATGGTGTGATTATGGTGGAGACGTTTTTTGTGTTATGTTAGGTAAATATAAGGATTCTTTTATTTTCACGTCCTGTTATGATCTAACTGCTAGACCCTTGAATGAGTTAAAACCAGTCCACAGCCTTTGTGAATTGTGGTAGGTAGGAATGCGCATAGGAAAAAAAATATTTGTTCATCTTCAAAAATGTTGGATTTTTTCCCCACAATGTTCATCAGTCATTTCAAACTTTAAAAAAGTTAGATCTTTTTAATTTGTAGAAATTGAGGGTGGGCAGGTTAATTTACAGGTTAATGTGCATTAAATCAATTTTACACCAGCTTTTATAATTTGCACTAATGAATGCATGCCTTTAAACTGTAACAAATTTGATTCTCATGAGTTTGCTGCAGTTCAAGAGAATAATCAGAACTTGTTGGCCAGCACTTCCTGGCTGTTGGTCCCTTACAAGATTTGTACCCAGGGAGTTATTGGTCCATGAGTTACAACAGAGTCTGCAGTGTTGGTACAAGTAGCTGGTGGAGAGGAAAAGATCCATGGCAGCTGGCAGACCCCTTCAAAACAGCCACTGAAGAGTGCAGAAAGTGGTCTGACATAACCCATAGCTCTGTTCAGGGGGAAGGTAGATACGGGGAGGAGAAGCACAACATAATTTTATGGGAGAACATGGATGCTATCTTTAAAGGTTCGGTGGGGGGGGGGGGGGGGGGGGGGGGGGGGGGTAGGAGATCTGGTGGCATGAAAGTTAGCACCACAGAATTCTCTCTCTCACTCCCTTTGCTACCTTGTCATCATTCAACCTGGTCACTATTTCATTTTTTAAAGAGAAAATCACCCCTGGATACAACTGTGCTGTCATAGGAGTTAGACAGTTACTTCAGCTAATCTATGAATCCAGAGATCATTGTAAAATGATAATCAATAGAAATAGAATAAAATAAAACAGAGAAAAGAAAATAAGATACCTTTTTTTATTAGACTAACTTAATACATTTTTTGATTAGCTTTCGAAGGTAGCCCTTATTCGTCAGCTACCACATCTCTCTATTGTAAAATGAAAAATCCCTTGGCAATTACAACAGAACTACCATCATAATATCACTTCCTCTGGCAAGGGAAAATCTTTCAATAGAAGGGTTTTCTTAAAATGGATGCAACGCAAATATTCAGTTTATCGTTTTCACTTGTTCCCCCAGTGGGCGAACCACAATAGTTCCCATTTTAATTATAATATCACCTTGTAACTGTTAACACCGCAGTTCTTAATCATCTTTCTGTAACCATGTAAGCCACACTGAGCCTACAAATAGGTGGGAAAATGTGGGATACAAATGTAACAAATAAAAATAAATAAAATAAAATAAATGTTAAACAATAAGAACATCAGAAAAACAGTTTATTGAATTCCAGTTCACACACCACCTGATATTCAAAATGATTTAAGTGGGCGGGACAGAGGCACTCGATATCACCACAGACTGGAGGCTGGGAGGAGCCAGGACTTAACTGGTTAGCGGCCATATTCAGGTCATTAACCGATTAAACAAGTTGCTAAAGTTAGGACAGCAAAAAGCCTGTCCTATTTTTAGCCTTGAAGGTACCTTGGCACCAGTCTGAATATTGGTCAGTGCCTGGTTAATCTTCAGGTTATGGCAGAAAAGTGCTGGCTGCCCCCCCCCCCTTCTAATCCTCCTTCCCAACCCCCAGGAACTACAATACCTCCCTTTATGTCCTGATTCCCCTCCCACCTCCCCAAAAAGATGGCAGGCACCTCCCTGAGCCGTTTGCCTCACTAGACTACCAGGGACAATCTAGGTAGGCCTGGGGGGGGGGGAGGAGGAGCTTGGGCCCACCATCTTCTTTATTTGAGGAGTGGTAGGAGGGGGATCGGGATAGAAAGGGGTGTGCTGTGGTTCCTGGGGGGGGGGGGGGTAGGAAGGGGATCAGAAAGGGGAGAGGGTGCTGTGGTTCCTGGGCAGAAACCTTTATGTGGGTCCCAGTTGATATTCAGCTGGGACCCGAATAAGTGTAAAAAAAAAATCACTGACTGCTTCCAGTTGAATTATATCAGCCAGTTTCTTTGAAATGGTACATTATGTTAAAGGTTATTTACAGAGTAGGTCTACAAATGTGGCACTTCCAAGCTTTCAGACTGCCTTTTGAAATATGCCCCAAATTATTTCGACATTTATAAATTAGTCTAGTCTACACAAGGGCAAGAGATTTCATGAATGCTCCCTTCCAACCTTTGCTTTGATAAAAGAATTATAACACAGTCACAAATAGGTGACATGAAGCTCCTAATGCAGTGATGCCCAGTGTCTTTAAGGCCTTAATTACTTCAGAAGGAATTCAGTGCAATTGCGCAGAACAGAATTCACACAGATTTCTTCACCCCAGCAGGATGGGCAGCAGTAGCTCTACTCACTCTCTCTCCCCATCCCCCGCTGAGTTCACACAGCAAGAAGAGGAGGAAGTGAACCACTGCACATCAGACTTCTTCTTCCTCCTCTGCTGGCTTAGACCCAACTGCTCATGCAAACTGCGGGGCTGTATGGAGGCTCGTATGGTTCACATAAACAGTCGAGTCTTTGGCACAGGAGGGGGAAGTGACCCAATGTGCTGCGGTTCACTTCCTCCTCTTCTTGTCACAGGAACTCAGCAGGGAAGGGGGGAGAGAGTGAGTAGAGCAGAGCAGCTGCTGCTACCAGTAGTTGAAGATGAGAAGGGGGGGAGGGGGCACAGCAAGGTCAGTATGAAATGGGGATAGGAGCGGGGCAGAGCAAGGTCAGATTGTGCCATGGTAGGGGGACATTTTAAAGTACACATGCCTCCATCTGTACTCTGCCCAGATTCCACCCCTAAGTATGTCTGCTGTACAAATACACACCAGCTTGCACCACAAGTACTTTTAGTTGTGATCTAATTTTATAAGATCCTGTTTACATTCATGTTTTATGCAGAAAAATGTTTTATAAGATTACCCCCCCCCCCCCCCAGAAGAGCAGGGCTCCACACTTCACAAAGCAACAAAAAAAAAAAACAGTGAACACAACATAAGAATCTGGTGCACTTATGTCCTTTAACTGATTTCTTCAAAACAATCCAACGACTTGACACGGGCTGTGTTTTGGACGAAACACAGCCCGTGTCGTCAAATTGTTTTGAAGAAATCAATTAAAGGATAGTGCACCACATTCTTTGGTTACATCACCGGGCTGAGAACCAAGGAGTGTTCACGTCGCAGTGATGCTCTTTATGACCTTGGGCAAGTTACTCCATTGCCTCAGGTACAAACTTGGATTGTAAGCTCTCTGGGACAAAAATGCCTACTGTACTTGAATGTAACTCACCTGAAAAGATGTGAGCTAAATCCAAATTCCTCCCTAACCTGGCTCTATCCTAAGAAATTTCTTGTTTTGCACACAAGTGTGTGCTGATGTTGAGCTGTTCCTTGCAGTAAACGCCAATACTGTAATATTAAGTTCTCAAGAAAACAGAAGACTTACCATGGGGCCTGGTGGACCATGAGGGCCAGGAGGTCCAGGAGGGCCAATGATCTATAGAGAGAAACATGTTCTAAGATGAAGCAGACAAGTAACAGACTTTAACTGTTCTGTTTTGCAGAAGAGATTAATAATATTCAGGCTGAAGGATTTTAAAAGGGCATCAGAAATGTTCTTGCATCTTATGAATCCTTCATGTCTTTAATTTCTAAACAGTATTAGATCATCTAATTAAAACATAAATTAAGCTGAACAGTTCTGCTAAACCATGACTGCCTTTGCATATAGTCATGCCTCATTGGATAAAAATAGCCTACAATAACAAGGGATCCGGAAATGTAGTAATGCTCCCTTAACTCTTCACCAGCAATCACAGCAAGCACTGTAAGTGAACGAGTTTCACTGTAGAGCAATCTTGGGGGTCGCTTCTGATCTGTACTCTTCGGGGCCTACACAACTAACAGAGATTTCCTTTATGATTCAGCATATAAAGATCGTCAGCAGCTTTTATCCTTAAGACAGGTCTGAGTCAATACACAAAGTTTTCCATGTGCAGTGGGTGGACAAGGATAAGCAGATGGCAGCATCATGGTGAGACTTACAGAAGCACCTTGTGAACCAGGCAAACCAAGATCTCCTTTTTCTCCTTTCATGCCGTTGGTACCCTACAAAATAACAACGACAAAACAGTAAGTGTGAATAATAGTTCCATTCGGTGCAGGTTAGTGGAAACCAGCACGTATGGAAAAATCTATTCACAAGCCATCAATGTATGTTTTTCTTTCTGAGAGGTCATCTACCTCTTGATTTTCTTGGTAGGCCCCTTATAATAAAATATTTATAAACTCTGGTTCTCTCCAAAGCTGTAGCTACAATGAAATCACTGATGCTAAAGAAACCTATAGCAAAATTCAAAACAGGTTTTTAGATCAATAAAGAGGTAGGTGTTTGGTCAAGGTTCATCTGGTCACTCTGCATCTGCATCTTGTGAAGAACTGGAATGTACAAAGATTATTCATATAGGGAGTCTTTTACTAAGCCACAGTAGCATTTTTAGTTCGAGGTGGAAATCAGCTGGTGGTAAATGCTGAGACACTAATAGGAAGACCAGAAGGATGCTAGGCTGCATAGAGAGGGGTATAACCAGCAGAAGAAAGGAGGTGTTGATGCCCCTCTACAAATCGTGGATAAGGTCCCATTTGGAATATTGTGGTCAGTTTTGGAGGCTGTATCTTGCTAAAGATGTAAAAAGACTGGAAGTGATGCAAACAAAAGCTACAAAAATGGTATGGGATTTGCGTTGCAAACCGTACGAGGAGAGACTTGCCGACCTGAACATGTGTACCTTGGAGGAAAGGAGAAACAGGAGTGAAATGATATAGACGTTCAAATATTTGAAAGGTATTGATCCGCAAACAAACCTTTTCCGGAGATGGAAAGGTGATAGAACTAGAGGACATGAATTGAGGTTGAAGGGGGACAGACTCAGGAGTAGGGGGACAGACTCAGGAGTAATGTCAGGAAGTATTTTTTCATGGAAAGGATGGTGGATACATGGAATGCCCTCCTGCGGGAGGTGGTGGAGATGAAAACGGTAATGGAATGCAAACATGCGTGGGATAAACACAAAGGAATCTTGTTTAGAAGGAATGGATCCACAAAATCTTAGTGGAGAGTGGTTGGCAACACCAGTAATTGAGAAGTAAAACCAGTGCTAGGCAGACTTTTATGGTCTATGCCCTGATCATGACTCAATAGATATGGATGGGCTGGAGTGTAAATTTTAAGGGGCTTCGACGTTAGCTTCAGAACTTTTGGTACAAGATCAGTGCTGGGCACACTTCTACGGTCTGTGTCCTGAGAATGGCAAGGACAAATCAAACTCGGGTATACATATAAAGTATCACATACCATGTAAAATGAGTTTATCTTGTTGGGCAGACTGGATGGACCGTAAGGTCTTTATCTGCCTTCATTTACTATGTTACTATGAATATAATGGGCATCTCAGTTTTTACTGCCAGCTGATTTCTACCACGAGCTAAAAACGTTACTGCAGCTTATTAAAATACCCCCCCCCCCATAATGCATTACTTTGCATAACTAACAATATTTGGCCAGTTGTTCTTCATAAATGTGTGCAGTCAGATGGGGTCAATGAATATCACTATACTGGAAAGGAAAGAAACTGACCTCTGTGTCTAGAACTAAGTATAGGGCAGTTTGTTGCTGTCCATAAAATCATCTTCACATAAAGTCTGGCAATGTAACAGAAATATGATCTGCACCACTGAAATTATCTCTGGACTGGAATAAAGACTTTCAACTGTTCAAAAAAAAAAAAACTGAATAAGAGCTCACTGGGGCTCAGGCTACACCCAGGAATTTCTCTCGTGATGTTGGTAGTTGGTGAACTGAAATGGGCAATTGGAAATGTGCTGGAAAGCTAAAATTTAGGGTCCAATATTCAACTGGCAGTGCATTTTGCTGACCACCGCCAGCATTAAAGCCAGAACTTCAATGCTGGGTCATGTCTGGGCACGGCATTGAATTTCTGGGTTTCCAGAACCAGCTAACATATGGTTAAATGCGATATTCAGCACTTAACTGGCTATAGGTTACTGCATAAAGACAGAACTGACTTTTATGTGGTCCAATTGGTTTCTGTCAGGTACTTGTGACCTGGCTTGGCCACTGTTGGAAACAGGATACTGGGCTAGATGGACCATTGGTCTGACCCAGTATGGCTACTCTTATGTTATGTATATTCAATTTATGCAGTTAACCTGGCTGGTTAAGAGCTGAATTTTAACACTTAACTGGCCAAGTTCCGACTACCCCCCTGATGCCCCCAAAATAGCTGGGTTTGAGTTCAGTGTTAACTAGTTATTTTCAGTGGCACTAACTGGTTAAGTGCCACTGAAAATTAGCAGTTAGCCCCGAGCATGTGATCAAACTGGTCAGGAGCGGTTTCTGGTGGTTAAATTACTTTGAATATTGATCCTTTTGTTTCCTAGTAAGTGTACTTGCATAACCATAGAACAACATGGACAATAAGAGGTCAATAATCAACACTAATTATTCAGTTACCTACAACTGCTAACTGGATAAGTGCATTGGCCTGGATATTGAGCAGCACTATATGGATATCCTCACAGCCTGCCTTGGCACTATTTGGGTAGAGACAAGTCAGTCCGAGTGCAGAGCTAGGGTGGAGTTACCAGATATCTGTTTAGTGGCAATATTCAGTCCATTAATCGGAAAACTATCCGGATGAAGTCAGGCCACCCAAAATACTGTCCTAACTTTATCCAGTGAGCTATCTGGATACGTATAACTTGAGACTACCTCTACTTCAGGAAGCAGGTGACAGCCTGGCTCTTCTCCCAGTGATCTGACTATCCACTCATTCTGCACCTGTACTAGCTTGCTACACACACTGTAACTTAGATCAGTTCCTTATATCTTGTTTAACTGTACAAAGAACTTGCCTTCAGTTTAGCCACCCATCTATTTATCCCAACTGACTCTGTACCACCCATCTTGTTCCCATCTATATGTCTGTACTTGGCCCCTCAGCTATATGGTAGGCTGTATTGTAGAAAAGCATTAGTATCATAGCAATGTTATTTGAATGTTCTAATGTGCACTTATTAGATATTTCATTGGTATTATGCTGACATCGTATTATATCTCTGTTTTTTCGAATTTCAGTGTTGTTAAATGTGTATATTTTTGATCCTGTTTCATGATTCAATTTGCTGTTTTCAAGTTTACCTCATTTATTGTATTTATGTTTATACTTGGTCATTTACTATTGTTACGCTGTTAATAAAATTGTAAGTTTTATTTTAAACTGTACACTGCCTTAGGTTAATAAATCCCAAAAAATAAATAAATAAAATAGTAGACTCAGTGCCGCTGGTATCTGGACAGTATTCATATATTCAACACTGGCCATTAATCAGTTAACAGGACTACATATCTGGATTTTATTTAAATGCTGTAGTCAGTATTTAAAAAAGAATTGCTAGCCATGAAGTTTAAATATTAAGTGGTAAATATATACTGAAAGTATTTGTCTAATGTATTGAGTGCAATACTTTATTCTGTTCCATACTGGCTTTTGCAACATATCTCTACTACTACTACTACTATTTAACATTTCTAAAGCGCTATCAGGGTTGCGCAGCGCTGTACAATTAACAAAGAAGGATAGTCCATGCTCAAAGGAGCTTACAATCTAAAGGACAAAAAGTGCAGTAAATCAAGATTGAGGCAGTCTAGGTTTCCTGGATAGAGGTATAATGGTTAGGTGCCGAAAGCGACATTGAAGAGGTGGGCTTTGAGCAAGGATTTGAAGATGGGTAGGGAGGGGGCTTGGCGTATGGGCTCAGGGAGTTTATTCCAAGCACAGGGTGAGGCGAGGCAGAAAGGGTGGAGTCTGGAGTTGGCGGTGGTGGAGAAGGGTACTGAGAGGAGGGATTTGTCCTGTGAGCGGAGGTTACGGGTAGGAGCGTAAGGGGAGATGAGGGTAGAGAGGTAGTGAGGGGCTGCAGATTGAGTGCATTTGTAGGTTAGTAGGAGAAGCTTGAACTGTATGCGGTACCTGATCGGAAGCCAGTGAAGTGACTTGAGGAGAGGGGTGATATGAGCATATCGGTCTAGGCGGAAGATAAGACGCGCAGCATATATATATATAGCTAATATTAATAACGATAACCATAAAAACTCTCATTAATTTTTACATACTTACTGGTAACCCAGGAAGCCCAATTCCACCTTTTTCTCCCGGTATTCCTGATTCACCCCTGTCACCTTTTGAACCTTTAGGACCCTAAAAAACACAGTTTTTGAGAATGGAATGAATTACAATCAAAAAGGGAATCCAAGTGTTTTTAAACTTCACTGGCCAGATATTCAAAAAAGTTGAGCTCCTACATTTAGGCTCTTAAGTTAGACTCTTAAAATCACACAATTTTTTCTGCGAAACTAAGGGGATCCTTTACTAAACCATGGTAGAAAATGGCCTTACTGTGTGGCAGTGGCATAGACAGACTTGACATTTTGGCGGGAAAGCCTGGACTTAACATGAGGGGGCACTAGGCATATAGGTGTGAGTAGTGTTTGCTATATTCCTAAATAATATCTTAGCATGTACTTGACAGATTTCTAAGTAAACAGTATATCTTGCACCAAACATAAACCCCATACACACTTATGGAAACTGTGGGCACCTTTTACAAAGCCATGGTAGTGATTCTTGGCGTGGAAAATGTGACAAAGCCCATTCAATTCACATGAGCTTCATCGCATTTGCCACGTGGGAATCAGTATCGCAGCTTTGTAAAAGGAACCCTTTGGAAACACTGACATTTAAAATCCCATAACTTAAACTTTGCCATTATAGTAGAGTTGAGTCTGGTCAACATGTCAACACACATCTCAGTATCCTGCAAAATAATTGCTACAATGGTACATATAATAAATAAAAACACCTTAATACGCTGTATTAACAAAACAGGTATATACTTTTGAAGTAGAAGTTTAAATATGAAGCCTAAGAAATCTAATATAAATATAACAACCCCTAACACTGCACACTGGACCATCAAACTGTGAATTTAAACATATATTTTGGATCCACAGAAATCCCCATAGCTTCTCCTCTAAGAATAGATGCAAAGCAGGAAAAGAGCATTGCCCCAGGAACTTACCATACAAAAAATGTTGATTTTGGTGTAATCTCAATAAAAACATAGATCCTTTCCAGTCCCAAGCATATTGTGAAGTGTCTGTATTTATAATATATGGAGGGGCATTTTTGATATGACGTCTAAGTCTGACTTTGGATGTTTTGCACAAAACGTCCAAAATCCGAATAGGAAAGAAGGTCATTTTCGAAAAAAAAAAAAAAAAAGAAATAATTAAATTAGATGGAAGCTAGCGGAGAATGACGCTGCTCAATTGCAACAATGGTCAGTCTGCCCTTGCAGTAGGTTTTAACCGGGCATTTTCAAAGAAGCTGATTTAGGAGCGTAACTCTCAAAGTTATCATTGGAATATCATGTCCCATATAACTAATAGAGTTTTAAAAGCAGACAAGGGCTTATAAAAATCCTGAGTTCACTTGTAACTGATTGCCATTTTTAATAAAGTACCTAATCAAATTCTGCAGGGCAGTTCTTACCCCTGGGGATTGGCACAATAAGGAAAGCAAATATATGCTGGTCGTTCATTTTATTTATTGCCTTATGAAAAAATTACTCATAGAGATTTGTGCCCTGCTTTCTCTGTGGGTATATTTTTTGATGGAAACAAAACATTTAGCAGCTCCAGGAAAACAGATAACTCTCTTACTCATTGATTTTCAGCAGCACTATTGGGGCAATTCTAGAACTGGGTGCCTCCATTTAAGCTCCCCAAGGGTGGGTGGTAGAAGCCTATCCTACCATGGAACCTAGGTCCTGGTTTCCTTTATAGAATACTAGCGTAACCTGGTATTAGAGATGGGCACTCCTTAACAATGAGAGAGAAAATGTCAAATGATATTTCCTCTGTTGTTTCCTGTCATTGGCAAATGAAAAAGGGCAGGGTTTGTTTTTCAATGAGAGGTTTGGCAATGACAGCTCCACCCCACCATGATTTAAGACCCCCTCAACGATCCAAGGCCCCCCTTCTAGTCCATCTCTCCACGGCTGCCCCTTCTGAACCCCGTTCCCTGTAGGCCCCCCTGGGCTTATCTCAATCCCTGGTGGTCCAGTGGGGGTATGTTGGGGGCAGGAGCAATGCCCACTCACTCCTGCCCAAGGCAACAAACACCATCTAATATGGTGACTGCAAAATTTAACCCTAGTGAGTGATATTAATGGGCTCATTTTCGAAAGAGAAGGGCGCCCATCTTTCGACACAAAACGGGAGATGGGCGTCCTTCTCCCAGGGTCACCCAAATCGGCATAATCGAAAGCCGATTTTGGGCGCCCTCAAATGCTTTCCATCTCGGGGATGACCAAAGTTCATGGGGGCGTGTCGGAAGCATAGCAAAGGCAGGACTGGGGCGTGCTTAACACATGGGCGTCCTCAGCCGATAATGGAAAAAAGAAGGGCGTCCCTGACGAGCACTTGGCCAACTTTACTTGGTCCATTTTTTCTTGCGACCAAGCCTCAAAAGGTGCCCAAACTGACCAGATGACCACCAGAGGGAATCGGGGATGACCTCCCCTTACTCCCCCAGTGGTCACTAACCCCCTCCCACCCTAAAAAAAAACTTTAAAAATATTTTTTGCCAGCCTCTATGCCAGCCTCAAATGTCATACCCAGCTCCCTGACAGCAGTATGCAGGTCCCTGGAGCAGTTTTAGTGGGTGCAGTGCACTTCAGGCAGACGGACCCAGGCCCACCCTTCCCCACCTGTTACACTTGTGGTGGTAAATGTGAGCCCTTCAAAGCCCACCACAAACCCACTGTACCCACATCTAGGTTCCCCCCTTCACCCCTTAAGGCTATGGTACTGTTGTACAGTTGTGGGTAGTGGGTTTTGGGGGGCTCAGCACCCAAGGTAAGGGAGCTATGCACCTGGGAGCAATTTCTGAAGTCCACTGCAATGCCCCCTAGGGTGCTCAGTTGGTGTCCTGGCATGTCAGGGAGACCAGTGCACTACGAATGCTGGCTCCTCCCATGACCAAAGAGCTTGGATTTGGTTGTTTATGAGATGGACGTCCTCGGTTTCCATTATCGCCCAAAACTGGGGACGACCATTTCTAAGGTCAAACTAAATGTTGAGATTTGGGCGTCCCCGACCGTATTATCTAAACGAAAGATGGCAGCCCATCTTGTTTCAATTATAAGGGTTTCCCCGCCCCTTCGCAAGGACGTCCTGCGAGAACGTCCTCAGGAAAACCTGGGCGGCCCGTTCGATTATGCCCCTCCACGCCACCATCCAAATAGTTATGGTTTAATTTGGGCCAGCAAAAGGCTCTTCTAAATTAAACCACTCAATTATATGTTTAGTTACTGAATATAACTGCAATGAGTGTAACCACTTACAGTCAGTGGTCTCTGTATATATTTAGCACCATTAACTATGGGGTTGATATTCAAAGTGATTTAACCAGCCAGATTCGGCTCCTGACCAGTTAAATCGCTTGTTTGGGTCTAACTGGTCTTATTCAGCAGCACTTAACCGGATAGTGCCACTGAAAATGTCTGTTTAGCACCCAACGCGAAACTGGCTATTTTGGGAGCACTCAGGGGGTGGAGTCAGTTACATAGCTGGTTAAGTACCAATTTTCAGCACTTAATCAGCTAAGATAACCGCATAAATAGGACCACATAAAAGTCAGTCTTATATTTATGCAGTATTACATATTGTACTTAACTGGCCATGTTTTCGCTAGCTCCGTATACCCATAAATTCAATGCTGGAGCCCGGACATGACCCAGCATTGAATTTCCAGGGATAACACTGGCAGTGGTCAGCAAATTATTAATCATTGCTAGCTGAATATCGGGCCCTATGTGTGCAGTGCTGTATCCAGCATTTAAGAAATCTTTGGAGATGTTATTTAAGTTTATGGAGGATTATGTTGACTTTTAATGCCCTTTTACTCAAACGTCTGTGTTGTTTACTATAGGTCACAGTTATGCAACTTTTTTCTATTTGTTTACTTTTCTGAGCTGCCTATGCTCTCTTTCTCAGTTTAAGGTGTTATTGAGTAGAGTTTTTGCTTTGGTTTTCTTATTGACTTTGGGGTTGATACTCAAAGGCATTTATCCTTGTAGGGATACATATTCAGCAGCATTAACTGGACAATGTCACTGAATATTTCCTCTGGCCCTCTCAGCATTGTCCTGATAGTGCCAGGACAGTCAGTGGGTGGAGTCTGAGCATCAGTGGGTGGAATTCGAGCTGTCTTAATATCACCACTAACTAGATAGCATAATCAGTCAGTGCTGACTATTTAATTGGATATTGCTGCTTTACACCTAGATTTATTTTACCCATGAAAAAAACATTGACCACCATGGGCTCAATATTATGGGGTGGGGGATTATGTGACAGAGGCTTAAATGTCGAAACTTAGCCAAGTTGAGCTCCATTTGGATTATATAAATAAAGAGTATGGTCTTTCAACACATCTGGAAGCTTTTTCTGCCACTGTGTCCTTCTCCACTTAATTTGCTTTTAAAAACATCAGCTTAATAAAATTTTAAAGTAAGGCTGCACTTTAATCCATAACTATCAAAAATTGCTAAGCAATTTCAGGAAACATTTTATTACATTTTTAAGGACGTTTTGAAGAAATTGCTTAGCGATTTCAATAGTTATGGATTTTAGAACATCTTAAGTTGAATTTTGAGTAGTTTTTGATTGAAATGTTCAGCGTTTTATTTTCAATGGTTTCAGAACTTTTCAGTTTCAAAATGGATCTATTTTATGATACTGGCACTGTTGCTTTTACATTTTTCATCAGGTTTATATTGTTTTTAACCCACATTTTTGTTCTCCAATGGCTTTAGAGAAGTTTTTGGTTCTTTTACTGCAATTATGCATGCATGACATCCTATAAACTAGGTTGTCATAGCAAGTTTGTTTTAACACTGATCTACAAGCCTGCAGGTACCAGTGGCGTAGCCAGAAAGCAATTTTTGGGTGGGCCAGCAGGTTGGATGGGTGGGCACCCATGCTCTGTCCCTACCCCATTCCATGCTGGACCTCTACCTTACTCCCCATATGGTCCACATCTCTCTCCTTTCCCTTCAGCCATCCCCAATCCCCTGCATATCCAGCACCTATCCCAGTCCCCCTTCTACATGTCCAGCACCTCACCTCCCTTTTCCTGCCAACCCCCCGCCCGCATATGCAGCTCCTCTCCCCTTCCCCCCTGCAAATCCAGCACCTCTCCGTCTCCCATTCCATGCAACCTCCCCCCTGCAAGTCCAGTGCCTCCTCACCTCACAGTCTCCGTGTCCTACCCCCGCTGCAGCGCTTGCAATTTACTATCGTCGGCGCTGCCTGACACAGCTGAGAGACGCGGCACGACGTCCTGCTCCGGGGCCTTCCCTCTGCCGCGCTAATTCAACTTCCTATTTACGCAGGGCGGAATGCACGTGGCAGAGGGAAGGTCCCGGAGTAGGACGTCACGCTGCGTCTGTCAGCTGTGGCAGCGCGCCGACGATAGCAAATTGCAAGCGCTGCCGCGGGGTGGAAAACGGAGGCTGTGAGGTGAGGAGGCAGCGCCGATAGCGCTAAAGAGAAGCGCTACGGTGGGGGTGGGAGAGGGTGTGAGGAGACACGTCGGTGACGGAGGTGTTGGGAGTCTTCTCTGGATGGGCCTGAACCCAAACTGGGCGGGCCTAGGCCCATCCAGGCCCACCCGCAGCTACGCCCCTGGCAGGTACAAGACCATACAAGTTTGCCTCCTTTTTGAGTCTTATTTTTTTGTTTTTAAGATGGTCTTTGAGCAGTTATAGGTTTTAAGACATGTAGGGCCCTGTTTACTATGCCGCACTGTAGGCATGCTAACTTTTTAACATGTGCTAAAAATTAGCGCATGCTAATGATAGAGATAGCCATTATATTCCTATGGGTGTCTCTTGTTAGTGGACGCTTACATCGCGGCTTAGTAAACGGCCTGTAGTTTTTAATTTTTGTTTAACAGTGCCTATATCATATGACTTTGTGGGACTAGACTAGGTGAAGTGTGCTGTATACACCAGGGGCATAGCCAGATTTCGGCGAGAGGGGGGTCCACAGCCCGAGGTGAGGGGGCACATTTTAGCCCCCCCCCCCGGTGCCGGCACCCCCCCCCCGCCATTGCCGCCGACACTGCCCGCCCGCCAGTCATTGTCGACCCCACCACCAACAACTTTGCCCCCCCCCTGCCGATGACCCGCTCGACCCCCCCTCCCGCCGCCAACCCGCCGTCGCCTACCTTTGCTGGCGGGGAACCCAACCCTCCACCAGCCGAGGTCCTCCTCGCAAAAGGCTTCCTTCTGTTTCTGATGTCCTGCACGTTGTCGTTGGCAGGGGGGTCCAGGGCCAAATCTACGGGGGGCCCAGGCCCCCCAGGCCGCATGTAGCTACGCCATTGGTATACACCAGCTGGGTAAGCCTCTCTATTTCCCCTCCCCCAGTCACTACCGTTTTTTTTAAGACTAAGTTCCTCTATGTTTTTACTGTGTTTTTATGTAAATGTTTGTGAGATTTTTTTAAGTTAGTGAATGTATTATTTTTGTATTGCTGTTTCTAGTTTATTCTGTCCCTAACACAGCCATGTCAGGCACAGATGATTGTTAACCTGGGAGCATTTTACTTTATTAAAGACTACCTTTTTATATGATCTGCTCCTTGTTTCATATTTTCCTGGTTAAAGTTAGACCAGCATAAAGGCTGGCTTAACATTATCTAGGGTCCTATCCAAACACCGGTCCGAATATCAGCCACTACCATGATAACTTCCAGCGGTCGGCCATACGCAGATAGTTAATGCTGGTGCCGGGACTAGGCACCTTTAAAAATGCTTACTGCCCCTGGCTGAATATCGGGGAGTATATGAATAGCCAGTGGTGGGATTGCCTTACAGCTGTGTTCAGTGTTGCTATATGGATAGGTGATTGTGGTACTGCAATAAAACTACAAAGTAGTACATTTAAAACTAATCCGAGAAAATGTTTCTTCACTCATCGTGTAATTAAACTCTGGAATTCGTTGCCAGAGAATTTAGTAAAAGCAGTTAGCTTTGTGGGGTTTAAAAAAGGTTTGGATGGCTTCCTAAAGGAAAAGTCCATACACCATTATTAAAATGGACTTGGGGAAAATCCACTGCTTATTTCTAGGATAATAAGCTCTTTGAGCAGGGACTGTCTCTTCATGTATGGTGTACAGCGCTGCGCATGCCTTGTAGCGCTATAGAAATGATAAGCAGTAGTAGGATAAGCAGCATAAAATGCATTGTACTGTTTTGGGATCTTACCAGGTACTTGTGACCTGGATTAGCCACTGTTGGAAACAGGATGCTGGGCTTTGATGGACCTTCGGTCTGTCCCAGTAAGGCAATACTTATGAATGTATGCATTTTTTTTTTTAAAACACTGTGGCCAATGCAAGGTCAGTGCTGCTGCTGAAAAATGGGTCTCTGGGAGACTGATTTGTGATACACAGGGGTCACTTACTTCTGCTCCACAAACTCCAGTGCAGATCTAGCCTTTGTTTCAGGAGCCCTATCTACTGCTTCGCCAGATCTTTGCTCTGTCCTGCTATATAGTTTTGCCTTGCAACAATCCTCTATGGGAACTGCCCGCAGACCTCCAATACAAGAAATAGTACAGCTGACGATGTTTAAAGTGTTTTAAAGTGCTTTCTAGTCAGTCAAGATGAATTCTTCATTTGTGTAAAAGAGTACACTAATCACTATCTGGTGCCTGTTTGCAGTATTTAATCAACATCTGAGCAGTGTGCAGGAGAGCCAAAGGCTTCTGTGAAATTAAATGTGTCTAGTTCAAATGTCACGACTGGGAGAATAGATTAGGAATGTTGTTGATTTATGGGAGATCAATTAATTTGCTACCAAATATACCCAGTAGCGTATAGCCTGTTCTCATTAATTGAGTCCTAGCACAATGAATCCTGTAAGCAGATGAGAAACCATACTTAAACGAGCAATATACTGCACAACCCCAAAAGAGTTATTGGACCAAAAGGCCGCAAATGATGCTCCCCACGTACCTGCTCCCCATCTGCTCCTGGAGGTCCTACAGATCCTGCTTCACCCTGTAATAACAAGATTCATGGCATTCTGGTTACTAATTTAGAAAGCAATCAGTTCAAATATATTATGTTGGTTAAGGGCACAGTCCTCGGTATCCTACAGCACCTTGGCTGGAAAATTTCTGCAGCAGAGATCTCAAATTCTGTGACATTTCTATCATGTATCTGTATAAGCGTTTATTGTTTAGCATAGTACGGCAGGAAGTTATCAATGTGGGCCACCATTAAGATGTGTTGTTTTACTGTTATTCCCAGTTATTACTAATTTTAGGTCTCATAGCATAAAATGGAACCTGTGGTAAAATAGCTCATTAGTGGTAAAATAACACATTTTAATAGCAGCCCACTTCGATAACTACTCTCCTAAATAATGGAAATGTAAATTTTACGTAACACAAAGTAAAGTAGTTTTCCAAACTTCTTTGTGTGTTTGCATAATTTGTTTTGTTTCTTTTTAGGTGTTTCATGATTTGAGTTTCTCAGGCATGGGTAAAGAGTAGGGGAAAGGAAATGGGCAGAAAATTATAGGGATGAGTGAAGGAGGGAGGAGGAGAAGACAGAGAGGGAGAGAGGATCTTGGAGCTGAGGGTATGAGGGAAGGAGAGGGGGCATGGCGATTGGGCAAGAAAGAAAACTGGGAAGAGGATGGAGCACAGGAGTAGGCTGGAGGGGTTGCAGAGAGAGACAGAACTAGGGACAGAGCAGGGGCTTAGCCAGACCTTACGGTGAGAGGGGGCCAGAGTCCAAGATTGGGGGCACATTTTGAGTGCCACCCCACCGCCCGCCCCGCCCCCACCGCCTCCTGACCTGCCTGCCTGCCTGGCCTCGCCTCCTCGCCTGCCCACCCGCCTTGCCAAAAAATACCTTCTTCAGTGCCGGTCTCTCCACGTTTGCTGCTCTGCTCTTCTTTCTTCTTGATGCAGAGCATCAGCGTGCACAGGAGGAGCAAGAAGAAAGAAGAGCAGGGCAGCGAACGTGGCTACGCCGGAGAGACCGGCGCTGAAGAAGGCTTCGACTGGCAGGAGTTGGGGACCTCTGCCAGCAAAGGTATTTGTTGGCGAGGCAGGTGGGTGGGCAGGCGGGAGGGGAGGGAGCCAGAGCCCGAGGTTGGGGGCACATTTTGAGTGCCGCCCCGCCGCCTGCCCCCCCCCCCCCCACCGCCGCCGTCTCCTTGCCTGCCTGCCTGTCCTCCTTGCCTCTCCACAAATACCTTTGCTGGCGTGGGGCCCCAACCAGCGCTGAAGAAGGTTTCGGCAGGCAGAGGTTGGGGACCCCCACCAGCCAAACCAGGGGCCCAGACGAAATTTGCAGGGGCCCAGGCCCCCATGGCCCCCCCATGTAGCTACGCCCCCGGGACAGAGTTAGCCAAGATCTCATGGGGGAAGAAAAAGAAGAGAGAAGGAGGTAGGCTCATAGATCTGAGAGAGAAATAAGGGGCAATAAGGAGAGAGAGGGAAGTTATGGGCTAATAAGGGCTGACAAAAGAAAGAGTACAACTGTGTCTTAGGTTCCATCCTTCTCCCTCTATTGCAGGTTTGAACTGTGAAGCACAGCATAGCACTCTGCAGTTAAATCTAGGTTGTTTGATAACAGGAGATGGCATGGGCCTATCTGGCCCATTGTCCCCCAGATTCTATATATCACGCCAAGATTTCTGCACGGAAATCAAAACATATCCCAGAACAATGCATATAGCTTAATTAGTTAACAAGCTCATCAGCGCTGATAATTGGATGTCAACAAGCAATTATCAGCACTAATTGGCATTAATTAGAATTTACACGCACTACTGTCTAAACGTATTCTGTAACCTAGTGCACCCAAATTCTAAATCACATAATTGAAAAGTGAGCCTGGAATGGGCAGGCTGTTGTTGTTTCTAAAATCTATGCGCATTGTTATAGAATACAACTGCTCCGCGCCTAATTTAGGTGTCGGGATTTACACCAGGTTTTATTTGGCACAATTGACCATAACTACATTTAGTCATATGAACAGGTGCGCAGCATATTCTATAAACCATGTGGAAATTTAAGCCTATTCTATAAAATTTAGGTGTACATTAGGGGAATACGCCTAGTGTATTTTTTTTACGCACAGAATTTTCAGGCGTCATATATAGAATCTAGTCCTATGTAGGCTGAAGCCAATAGACGGAGCTTGTCACCCTATCAATGTAATTGTTTTGGATGTACCATGATGGTGGCAGATGCATTGGGGAGAATTAAAACCTCCTTGAAGTGGGTGGAGACCGGTTTCAGTCTTGTGACATCATGCCATCCCCTGTTATCAAACCTCCTTGAGTTCAATGCATGATTAAGAACCCTAGCAGCAGAGGGGAAGGAAGCAACCTGAGGCTTCACTACTGTCTTCTCCTTCTGTTGGCCTGGAAAGTTGGGATCAGCAGGAGGGCTGTGAAAAGTTATCAGAGGGTGAAGGATGGGAAACACTTGTGCAGTGGATAGAGAGGAAGTAATGAAAACCTACTCCTGTCTAGCTATCCTGATCCAGTTCCTCGATATATGGTATATCAAATTCAATACATACATAAATATATTTCATAGATTCAGGACAATTAAGCAGCAAGGATCAGATTTTGCAGCTTTGGCAAACAAATTGCAAAAAAGCATGGATTCTGGTTATAGGCAAATTAGAGAGTGAGAGAAAACCCAATAAATGCCAATAACATAATTTATGCAATCAAAGGCTGATTTACTAACTTTTTCTTCATTATTTCCACTGAAATAGTGGGAGGTTTTCATAGATAAATGGAAACCAGTTATGCATCAGAACAAAACAAATGCAAACTTTTAACACATTAGCCCTAAAGAAGGAGCCTCAGGAAGGGGCAAGTAACCATTACAAAAGAATGTATTGCTTGTTCACCAGAATACTCCTGTGTACGCACTATTAAACTCTATTTTGTCACTATAGAACAGTTTATCTAGTCCACTAAAATTATATATATATATATATATATATATATATATATATATATAATGAAGAAAGGACCATTGATTTTCTTGAATGTGCTTTCTAGAGGGATTCAGGCACAGCTGTTGATGGGAACAAAGCACATCCTTAGCTGATCAGTCTGGGGCCTCCTACAATTACTGCTCCTTTCTTCATTATATATATAATTTTAGTGGGCTAGATAAACTGTTCTATAGTGACAAAATTGTAAAGTGTCTGATATAATACACTGCATTGCATGTACTGTGCATGTAAGGGGTGTTCAGACTTTAACACTTGGTTAATGCACGCTAAGAGGCTACCGGGGAATGCATTAAAGCATTTTGCAGAAATTTGCCTGTTATCTATTTTTTTTAATATTTTTGTGAGGGGGCGTTCCTATATTATCAGACTAGCATGGTCGCCTTAGTGCGCACTAACCCCCAGATTCTATATAGTGCGACTTGAGTTGTGCACGCAAATCAGGGCGTATTCTGAATTTGTGCACAACTCAATTGGTTAACAAGTCAATCAGCGCCGCTAATTGGATGTTAACAAGCAATTATTGGTACTAATTGGCACTAATTAGAATTTACGCACACTACTCGCTAAGCATATTCTATAACATAGTCCATGTAAATTCTACCACGCAGATCCCATAAGAGAGTGTGGCTATGGGAGGAATAACCTGTTCTCTGACGGATTCTATATAATGTGCCTAGAGATATGTGCTGAAATCCAGGCGTATTCTATAAAAACGTACATAACTAAATTGGTTTAACAAGCTAATCAGCATTGATAATAGAACTTAGCATGCAATGAGCATTAATTGGCAATAATTAGAATTTATACATACAGCTCGCTAAGCGTTTTGTGTATTGAACTGCGCCTAAATTCTAATGCATGCATTTTAAAAAGGGCGTGAATATGGGTGTTCCCAAATTTACACATGTAGTTATAGAATATGGCCCAGTGTGCGTAAATCTATGCACAGGCATTTACACCACGTTTTCATTGGTGGTGCGTAGTTTTAGGCGCTGGGATACCAACTAAGTGTATTCTATATACCATGCCTAAATCCAGAAGCCACTTATAGGCATGTTTAGGTGGAAATGTTTACTGTGCAGATTTTTTAGGTGCCTAATATAAATCTGTCCCTCTGCACCTAAAATTAGGTTTGGTCATTTACACTAGGTTGTGTGGATGGGCTTAGGCATATTCTGTAAACCATGCCCAAGCGTGTTTTCAATTGGCACCTACTTTTTAGATGCTGTATATAGAATCTAGCCCAAAGCGCATAATGCAGAGTTAATGCGTGAGCATTTAGTGCCTCCGAAATAGGAGGTTGTAAGTGCTCCTGTATTAATTCACTGCTGGTACTGCATGCTAATCACAACATTAGTGCGCAAGCTGCAACTGAAACACCGGAAAAGCCCTATAAATATGCCGCATTCAATCTGGGCATAGTGTGTGGGAAAGACCTGCATTAACCCATGTTAAGCCCAGACTGTACTGCAGCTTCGTAAACCACCTCTAAATATATGAATACAGATCTGAGTCATAATGTGCTAGTGGAGGGAGTGGGAAAAACTGTAATTTTTTTTCTGTAAATGGGAAGCTTTAAGTCAGGATAATCACCTTGGCCCTTGAAATCCTGGTGGCCCAGGAGGTCCTGCGGGACCCTGTGAAGAAAAAATAAACATTTTTATCTTCTATGTTTCACTAACACAGTTGAAAGCTCTTGTACTCAGTTATGTTTTCAATATTGTTAAAATCACGCATAAACCAAGCAGACGTGTTAATACCAGACAGAGTAAATCAGGGTTCTGAACCAGGGGCGTAGCTACGTGGGGCCACGGGGGCCTGGGCCCCCCAGATTTGGCCCTGCCCCCCGCCGCCGACCCTTTCAACCCAACCTTCCCGCTGCCGCCAACCCTCCCTGCTGCCGCCGTCGGGTACCTTCAAAGTGCAGGACGTCAGGACGACTCACACAGAAACAGAATCCTAGGCTTCAACATCAGCTGCAGCAATGCGCGGGCCTGGAGACCAGCTGAAGAGGACTTCGGCTGATGGGAATTGGGGACCCTCGCCAGCACAGGTACATGGCGGCGGTGGGGAAGGGTTGGTGGAGGCAGGAAGTGGAGGGTCGAAAAGGGGAGGGGAACTGGGGGAGGGTCAAAGTAGTGGCGGTGGCGCCGGGGGAGGGGTCAAAGGTGGCGGGGTCCGCGGCGGCGGGGGGGCTAAAATGTGCCCCCTCACCTCGGGCTCTGGCCCCTCCTCCCGCCGAAGTCTGGCTACGCCCCTGTTAAATCTGAACATGTTACTTTACACAGATAACACAAGCCATCATTACCTTTGTTAAACCAATGTTATGGGTTTATCAAACACCTTGGGTCCTATTTTCAAAGTCACTGCAATTTTTGTAGCCAGCTTTGACACCTTTGCAGAGGTGGGTTTTCTTGTCATTTCAAGCAGGATCCAAATAAGTTTAGCCGCATAGAAGTGTGCGAGGGGCATTTCACAAGTGTTCCAACTTCCCACTTAATTATTGCTCAGTTGTGCATGTTTCTGAATGTCCTCCCCCACTTTAAGTGTGCAATTCTGTAAGCGCCTTTCCGAGCTTTTTAGTGTGCGTTAAAATATTTAATGCATGCTACATTGACTTAGGGCGCATGAACCTTCAAATTAACATGTGTGAACTCACAGACTAACGTGTTAAGTTGATGAACATGTGTCAAAAAATTCTAATATGCATTAAAAAAAAATTTTAAACATATATTTGGAATAAACTAAAAGATTTGAAAATCAGGGGGGAAAAAAGCCCAAACCAACCACAATGAACCAAAAAATGTTTCCTTGTGCTCAACCATAACAAAAATGTTCATAAACGTTAGCATTAATAGAAATAAAAGTAAGGGGCACTTTTACTAAGCTGCGGTAAAAGGGGGACTGCGCTAGTGTCAGCTTATGTTGTTGACGTGCACTGAAGCCCTGTTTTACCGCAGCGGGTAAAAGGCTGTCTTCGTTTCAACAAAAAATGCCCATTTTAGGGGGAAGCACTTACTGCCACCCGTTGAGGTGGTGGTAAGGGGCTCCCGTGCTAACCCAGTGGTAACTAGGCAGCATGTGGCACTGCCCGATTACCACCAGAAATGGCATACGCGGGGGGTGAGAACTACCACCGGGCTCCTGTGGTAGCCCGGTGGTAGTTCCGGATTGGCGTACGGCAAGCCCATTGCCATGCTCCAACCCTTTAGTAAAAGGGCCCCTAAATTCTTGGACTTAACAACTAATTTGTCGAAGTGTCTGGATGCCTGTTTTGGCTTTGTTTCTTGCCTACTGTGGGATTTTTTTTTTGTCTAAGTCAGAATATGCCTACCGAAAGTAGTGAAACAGGGGCATCTCCCAAGCACAGGACTGGCATAGGGTTGAACTGTTTATTTTAAAACACTTTTCAAATTGCTACTTCTCCACATATGTTAGACAGTACCACATATTTCTATTTGAAGATGAAAGTTTTACAGTCTGTACAGGTTTGAACATAGGGTCCCTTATATGATTTTTATTTATTTATTCATTTGTTACATTTGTATCCCCCATTTTCCCACCTATTTGCAAGCTCAGTGTGGCCAAGCCGGTAAAGAACAAATACAAACTGGTATTATTGGTGGAATAAGATACATGTGTTACAGACACATTTAGGAATCGTAGAGAGAGAATTGCGTAAGTCCGATTACTAGCTTTAGATAGTTGTGTAGCAGGGTTCAGGCTTTTAGGTTATGTCAGTAAGGTATGCTTTTTTGAATAGGTAAGTTTTTAGTGATTTCCTGAAGTTTAGATGGTCGTATGTTGTTTTCACGGCTTTTGGTAGTGCATTCCACAGTTGTGTGCTTATGTAGGAAAAGCTGGTTCCATAATTTGATTTGTATTTGAGTCCTTTGTAGTTTGGGTAATGAAGATTTAGGTATGTTCTTGTTGATTTGATTGTGTTCTGGTGGCATAGGTAAGTGGTAGAGATATATCTGTATAGGTGCCAAGGTATGCAGATCTGTCCCATTAGGGATATTCTGAACACCAGACTGGCTGGTTATGTGGGTCCTCAGGAATGGCTTCAAAACCACTGCAGAGGTAGGGCTTCTATTGCTAATTTCCAAATTTTATGAATAATGAGAAAGCAAACATTATGGGATGTCTTTGAGACTAATTTAGTCTTTGAAGATAGACTGATTTGTGACTGTCATTTTCACAACACAATACTTTTAAGAGACTTTTGAGGCAGGCACATGGTACCGTGTTGAGTCATCATTTAGAGTCATCAATTAAAGTTTCAGTTTCATATTTGGTGTTCCTTAGTCTGTGTTTGAAGTGCTTGGATCCATTTCCCTGTTTCCTGCTGCATGCTTTTCCATGGGATTCTGGTGTTCTTTCCACACCTGTGGTTTGTCTACTATGATGCATTTCTCAATCTATTTATAAATTTTGGAGTTAATAACCATTTCAGAAAAACCTTATAGGAAAAACGTTAACTAAATTTCCAGGAAGCATTACACAATGGAGCGTTTAAAAGGGCAGTGCCACAAAAACGACGGTTTGTTTCTAATCTATATCCCTTTGGCAGCATTACATATCTGGCACATTCATTGCTGGAAATCATGCTTGACTTTGTTTTCAGGGGCTGATATCATCATGATTCAGAAGACCACAGAATTGTGATACTACTATAATCCAGTGCTGGATTTCATTATCAGACCAATGCATTCTGCAGGTTCGAAGCACCAAGTTCTGTTTGGAATGACAGTTAGAAAACCAGAAAGGGGACCTGGGTCTCTGGATGACATGGGACTTGGACTGGTAACATCAAACAGATTTGTGCTAAACCTTGACATCTCAGATTTTCTAAATGACTCTCTAGGTAGCTCTAGCCTTCTGTTCCAAGAAGTCAACCTTTTCTCCAGCAATTACAGACCACAAGGATTTATGTCACCTATGTTCTCTAGCCCCCTGTGGTTTGATATGTCTTCTCCAGAATTAACTACCTGTCGCACTTATCACTCACAGTACATTAAGGGCTTTGAAACTAAAGGAAACTGAGACAACAACCCATCTGTGTTTTTTTTATTTCTCTTTTTAAATAAAACAAAATCTTTTTATCAAACAAGGAATCAGAAAATGACTTGTGTCAATGATAATGTTTGTAAAGAAACCCATTTCTTTCTATATATGCATCTAAAAGACTTAAATCTGTCTGACACTGTATTTGATCATGGATCATTTTGCTTCAAGCTGTATATGGTTTCGTTTCCTTATGGCTCACAGGGACTTATAATATTAAATCATAGACAATCAAACAATAAGGTTTGAAAAGGTTGGCACACAGTAGAGGGAGAAGTTAAGATGGCTGACAGCATGTAGCTGCTTCTCTGAACTCCACTATGGTAGGTGGTTGTCACCAGCTGTGGGGAAAAGGAAGGGTAAAATTAAGAACTTATCCCAATGCTTTCTGCACCTGTTTTAGGACCGAAGGATTCTATTTTGTAGCATGAGAAGCATTTGGATACCCAGGTTGGGGTTTACAGCCTGAGTCAAGATCTTGGGGGTTCTTCTTTTCGTGGAAGAGCTTCTTTTATGTGCCCATGTTCAGTGATGGCAGCTAGTGGACTCTACCATGGCTGTTGTAGTTTTGGAAGTTGATGATCTGAAGTGTCTCTGGCAGTGGCTTTGCTGAACAGCGAAGGAGTGTGTTGGAAGAAACAGCCATATGGTCACCAGTGTACAGAGATCCTGGAGCGGAGAATGAAGATGCCTTGACTGAGATATTCAGAGAGAAAAGAACTGGTAGTAATTGTCACTCATATCTGTCCCCAGTGCCTTCTCCCAGTTGCAGCCTGATTCCCTGGGTGAGAATTGGTCAATGATATCCCAAATGGAGAATTCACGTGTTGGCTGTGTATCTCAATTAAGTTTTCCTCAGTAACCACCATCATATTGAAAGAACAAGAAGAAGTAATTAAGAAATCAGGAGGCAAGATTGCAATAGAATGAGGGTTGTGTGACCACACTTCAGAACTCTGATGCCTCTCTCATTAGGGGCTGTCACTGTTTTTAGTAAAGATGGACAACTTGTAGGACCAGATGAAAGGGTGAAATTTACCATTTACTAATTTCCTTCAAAGTGGTATGATAAAACCTATTGATATGTTGAGAGGTATTTGCTTGAATCCTGGTGTATTCAGAGGGAGCCAGGACGGTGCAAGTGGAGTTTTTAGGGTTGATTCCTGATGCTAGACACTCTGGATGTAACTGCACTAGTGGAGGCTTCTCTGGCCTCTCAGGTGTTTACAGCTACTTCACTTAGTTTGATGTGAGCTGACCTAAATACTTATAAACCCTTGTTGAGAGGATAACCTGTGATACAATTTGTACCTAACACTGCATCTAAAAATATTGCACGTCCATTGTTTAAACATCCCAGTGTTACAATTCTATTGTGTACAATTCTATTCAGTGGAACAGCTCAGCATCAGTGTGTCTTCTTTGACTTTTTGGGTTGTAGAAATAATTTCTATGATCATTGTCAGAATCCCTCAACGATGACTCCACAGAATTTAAGCTTTGGTTGGAGTTGCTTAAACATAACACCTGCCACATACAGCCATGCAAGGAAACTGTCACAGTACAACATGACAACAGAGACATCCATGCAATGGGAATTACCGTGACGGTTACAGTGGTAATCCTCTGTTTGGCAAATGCATGAATAGAAAGACAATGTTTACCAGGATAATAGATCAAATGAAGATACGTAATCAGTTCATATAATAATTTAAAAATAATAATTCTAGTATCTAAAAGACTTTAAAAATGGAAATGCAGATATATGCATGATGTTTAACAATGTCACCCATGGTAAAGTGGGCTAATTAATAAAAACCTATTAAAAGCATATATCTTTTGTAATACAAAAGTAATTGGGGTGTTTTATGTTTTATAAAAGGAAGTTCACAGCAAGGAAGGAATAAAATTAGTAGATAAAGAGAAATGTTATTAAAAAGAAATAAACCCAAGATTAACTTCCATTGCAGTCCCAGAGCCTCTTGTTATATATCGTAAGGATCCGTATTTGTTTTCATACATTAAAGCCTTTTTATGCGCTTTACAGACAAAACCATCATTTCTACAAGGAAAAAAAGGCTGGACAATTATGTAATAAGCACTATGAAAGCTGATTAGTTCATGCAATCTTTGTAGAAGTACTGCCTTTGAGAAAATGACAATAAAATCAACAGTTTTATTTTACAGAAACATCCCAGCAGAGATCCCATCAGGTATCACAATTAAAATAATAAACAGAAATGGGGCTGGTGGAACTAACATTCCTGGTGGCCAATGCAATAACATACATTGCCTTTGCAAATGCAATAATGCACAGAAAAAATGCATATAGTTGCATTTGTAAAATTTTCTGTGCATTGTGTGCTGTTTTAACCACGCTTCTAAAACCAAAAGCAGAACAAACAGTGGCCCTATTCTTAAAAGTCTTTCTTCATTCATATAAGAATTGCAGTTACAACAGACCAGTTTCCAGTGCTTATCTTCATACTACTATTTTCTTGTCCCTAGCCCGACAAGAATACTTTTTAGAATTGGACTGCTGTTTATTCTGTTTACATTTGCCTCTCTCTTTGGATACCACGTATTTTCCATGCACAATTTTGCATTTATGAAATAAGCAAAATTGCTAATAAGCTGAAGAATCAGAAAGGCTTTAATGACTCTTACAAAGTTAAAATTTTGCATAGAAAATTGCACAAACTCAAGGTGATCTCACTTCTAACACATTTAAATAAGCTGGCTTCTCATAAAGCGAAGATACTTACCTGTAGCAGGTATTCTCCGAGAACAGCAGGCCTGATTGTTCTCACATGTGGGTCGACATCCACGGCGGCACAGGAATCAGATATTTTGCAAGCAAAATAAACAAAGGTTTGTCATAGAGTTCTGGTGCGCAAATCACATTCACCACGCATGCGCGGATGACTTCCTGCCTGCCGCATGAGCGTGTACCTCAGTTAAATCAAAAAGCAAACAAATAACTAACAACAACTCCAAGGTGAGGTGGGCAGGTTTGTGAGAACAATCAGCCTGCTGTCCTCGGAGAATACCTGCTACAGGTAAGTATCTTCGCTTTCTCCGAGGACAAGCAGTCTGCTTGTTCTTACATATGGGGTATCCCTAGCACTCAGGCTCACTCAAAACAATGAACATTGGTCATTGGCCTCTCAATGGCGAGGACATAACACAGATTGACCTGAAACCATAAACAACTACTGAGAGTGCAGCCTCGAACAGAACAAAAATGGATCTAGGGGGGTGGAGTTGGATCCTAAACCCCGAACAGATTCTGCAGCACTGACTGCCCAAACCGACTGTCGCGTTGGGTGTCCTGCTGAAGGCAGTAGTTAGATGTGAATGTGTGGACTGCTGACCATGTTGCAGCCTCGCAAATCTCCTCAATGGAGGCTGACTTTAAGTGAGCCACTGACGCAGCCATGGCTCTAACATTATGAGCCGTGATATGGCCCTCTAGAGTCAGCCCAGCTTGGGCATAAGTGAAGGAAATGCAATATTCTGCTAGCAAACTGGAGACTGTGCATTTCCGATGCGACTCCCCTCCTGTTGGTGTCGAAGAAACAAACAACTGGGCAGACTGTCTGAAGGGCTTTGTCAGCTCCATGTAAAAGGCCAATGCTCTCTTGCAGTCCAAGGTTTGCAAACTGCTTTCGCCAGGGCGGGTATGAGGATGCAGAAAAATGTTGGCAAGACAATTGACTGGTTCAGATGGAACTCAACACCACCTTCGGCAGGGAACTTAGGGTGCATGCAGAGACTACTCTGTGTGATGAAATTTGATATAATGTGGCATGCACTCACTACCAAGGCCTGAAGCTCACTGACCCTAAGAGCTGAAGTAACAGCCACCAAGAAACGACCTTCCAGGTCATAGTACTTCAGATGGCAAGAATTTAGTGGTTCAAAAGGTGCTTTCATCACTGGGTGAGAACGACTTTGAGATCCCATGACACCGGTGGAGGTTTGACCTGGGCTTTGACAAAAGCAAACCTCTTATGAAGTGAACAACTAAAGGCTGTCCAGAGATAGGCTTACCCTCTACACGGCAATGATAAGCACTAATCGCACTAAGGTGAACTCTTACGGAGTTGGTCTTGAGACCAGACTCTGACAAGTGCAGAAGGTATTCAAGCAGGGTCCGTGTAGGACAAGAAAAAGGATCTAGGGCCTTGCTGTCACACCAGACGGCAAACCTCCTCCATTTGAAAGAGTAACACTTTTTTGTGGAATCTTTCCTGGAAGCAAGCAAGACTCGGGATACACCCTCTGAAAGACCTAAAGAGGCAATTTCTAAGCTCTCAACATCCAGGCTGTGAGAGCCAGAGACTGGAGGTTGCGGATGTAGAAGCGACCCCTTGTTCTGGGTGATGAGTGTTGGAAAACAGTCCAATCTCCATGGTTTTTCGGAGGACCACTCCAGAAGAAGAGGGAACCAAATCTGATGGGGCCAAGAGGGCGCAATCAGAATCATGATTCCGCGGTCTTGCTTGAGTTTCAGCAAAATCTTCCCTACTAGAGGCATGGGGAGGATACGCATACAGAAGGCCTGTTCCCCAATGTAGGAGAAAGGCATCTGACGCTAGTCTGTCATGGGGTCTGAAGCCTGGAACAGAACTGAGGGACCTGTGATTGATCTGAGAGGAAAAAGATCCACCGAGGGGGTGCCCCACGCTCGGAAGATCTTGCGGGCTACTCCCATGTTCAGTGACCACTCGTGAGGTTGCATTATCCTGCTCAGTCTGTCGGCCAGACTGTTGATATGCCTGCCAGATAAGTGGCTTGCAGAAACATGCCGTGATGGTGCGCCCAAAGCCACATCTGGACGGCTTCCTGGACACAGAGGGTGAGATCCGGTCCCCCCCTGCTTGTTGGGTAATACATAGCAACCTGATTGTCTGTCTGAATTAAAATGATTTGGTTGGACAGCCGATCTCTGAAAGCCTTTAGAGCGTTCCAGATCGCTCACAGTTTCAGGAGGTTGCTCTGAAGATTTTTTTTTCCTGAAAGGACCAAACTCCTTGAGTGTGAAGCCTATCTACTTGAGCTCCCCACCCCAGGATGGATGCATTCGTCGTCATCACTTTTTGTGGCTGAGGAATTTCGAAGATACTTCCTTGTGAGCTGGAAGTTTTGAGATATGTGTGTAAGCATCCTTTAAGTCCAGAGAGCATAGCCAATCGTTCTCCTGAATAATGGGAAGAAGGGTGCCCAGGGAAACCATCCTGAACTTTTCTCGAACCAGAAATTTGTTCAGTCCCCTTAGGTCTAGGATGGGACGCATCCCCCTGTCTTTTTCTGCATAAGGAAGTACTTGGAATAGAATCCCAGCCCTTCTTTCCCTGATGGAACGGGTTTGACCGCTTGAGCCTTTAGAAGGACGGAGAGTTCCTCTGCAAGTATCTGTTTGTGCTGGGAACTGTATGAATGAGCTCCTGGTGGGCAATTTGGAGGTTTGGATTCCAGATTGAGGGTGTATCCTAACCGGACTATTTGAAGAACCCACCGGTCGGAGGTTATAAGAGGCCACCTTTGGTGAAGAAATATCAACCTCTCTCCAACCGGCAAGTCGTCCGGTACGGACACTTTTATTGAGGCTATGCTTAACTGGAGCCAGTCAAAAGCCTTGCTTTTGCTGGGGAGCAGAATGGGCCTTAGACACACGCTGTTGCGATGAATGAGCGAGTTGGGGCTGAGCCTGGGCAGGCTGCCGAGAAGCAGGAGTGTACCTACGCCTAGGATAGGAATAGGGAGCACTCTCTTCCCCCCAAAATACCTCCTAGATGAGGCAGCAGTAGCAGAAGGCGCCCGGTGGGAGAGAGAAATCCATAGCATCATTATGTTCTGATCTGATCAACAAGATCCTCTACTCTTTCACCAAAAAAGGTTGTCCCCCTGGCAAGGAACATCCACCATTCGCTGCTGGACAGAATGATCCAGGTCAGAGAAACGCAGCCATGAGAGTCTGCGCATCATATACCCTGAGCAGTGATCCTGGATGCTACATCAAAAGTGTCAAATGTACTCTGGCCAGGAACTTTCGACATGCCTTCTGCTGCCTGACCACTTGGCGGAAAAGGCTCGGCCAGCTCCGTAGGGAATGCATCAACCAAGCTCGACAGTTGCCATATCGAGTCCCACAAGTGCACGCTCATAAAGTTTCACAGAAGGACTTCCTTCAGTACCTTATGCAGAGGAACTGTTAGACTCTTTAGGTGGAGAAGAATAATCCAGGACATTGAGCATCTCAGCCCTGGGCTCATCCTCAACCTCTACAGGGAAGAGAATAGTCGTAGCCATTTCCCGGACAAAAGAGGAAAAATACAGACTCTCCGTCAACCCAACATGTGAGAACAAGCAGCCTGCTTGTCCTCGGAGAATAACCACATTAATTTGGGTACCTAAATGGTGGTGACTGCCCAGTGACAGCCCTACCATTACGCCACCTGAGGCAGAGGCCTTGGGCAGCGCGATCCAGGAGCAGCACTCTCCCCTTCCCTCTTCAACCCATTACCTTATTTGTTTCTTCCCAAAATGCAGCAATGGCAGCCAGTCCCATAGGATGCCACCAGCACCGGCCTCTTCTCCCATTGTGGCCTACCTCTTGATGTAACTTCCTGTTTCCTTAGAGGCGGGATGCAGCAGCGAAGAGGCTGGTGGTGGTGGCAGGGCAGTCTATGGGAATCGCTGCCGCCTTTTGGGAAAAAAAATAAGGTAAACATGGGAAGAGGGTTGAGTGGGGAAGGAGGGGATGCTAGGCCAGACGCAGGGGCGGGTGTCAGGTGACAGATTTGCCTTGGACCACCCCTACGTCTGCCCTATTTAATTCCTGATGCAAGAGTCCAGACCCTGCTCAATCTGTAGCTTTCCCTCACTTCTTCATAGCTAAGGACCCTCTGCAGGTGTCCAGTGCTTCCTTGATTTCTGATGTCTCTCCAGCACCTCCCCTCAGTGAAACTGTTCCTTGTAGCCACTTCTCCTATCATGCAAAATGTTTCATACTGGGGACAGCAATACATTAGACAATATTGTTCCACACAAGCTAAAAGGGGAAGAGTTACTGGTACTGTATGATTCAGATGTACTAAGCCTTTGAAAACCACAGCCAGCGGGCTTCATGCTTCAGATGATGCCAGGGCAGCCACGAGAGGAGAGAAAACAGTGCAGATAGTCACAGAGGCATCAGAGAAACATTACATGGAAAATGTTGACTCATCAGCTCCAATAAATATAACCTACATTGAGGAACAGTTTGGACAGGCACTTACCTGTTAGAAGCTTTTGAATCATAAACACTTACATTTCCAAACCTCCCTCTTCCCCAGAGAAACAGTTTAAATTTCTTTTGAATGTTTGCATACCTGTAGAGCTTCCTGAATATTTCCATTGTAATCTATTATCTCTGTTGCTCCTTGGTCACCTTTTTGTCCTGGTGGGCCCTGCAATGCATTCCCAAGGTTTACAGCCAAAACTGGCCACTTACTTAACTCATTCCAAGATTACATATCAACATGTAATTTAACATACTGTGAAATTAAAGCCTATTGAAGAGTCATGCACAGACTTAGACATAGGCAACTAGCCTCCAGCTCCAAATTTTGCTTGGCGCTAGAGCTGCTATGTTTGATCTGGATCCACCTGTCAGAAAGTGCAAACAGGTCACATGGCAGCTCACCCCTTGCCTGGGATTTCCTTGGTGACAGGAAGCCCGTGCAGAATAAAGAGGTTGGAGCTTCACAGGGCCTGTAAGTGTGTGAAAGTGGACTGGCCGCGACGCTGAAATTAATATGAAGATGCAAACTGTTGTAACGGACTGGCCACTTTTCCTGTCAACGGCTGAGGAGAGGAGAGGATCTGGGCAGGGGTGATGGGGGAAGGGATGACACTCCCTTTCCACATTTCCAATGAGCTTCTTGAGTGATTTATGTTGGGGGCAAGGGAAGGGAGCTTCCTTCACCTGAAAAAACCCTGAACTCAGTACCGACAAGAATCTCTCAGACCTGCATAATGTTAATAGTTCTACACTGCCATATTCTTCAGTCTGTTTCTACACCCTGACACAGTGAGCCATCCTGCAAGCATGCACTTAGCAGGATTGCAGTGACATAGCAATGACAGTGGCCATTTTTTTCCCAGGGAATCCATGAATGAAGACTTTACAAACGCAGTGTACTTTATAGTTTTTTACCGGCCAATATTCAAAGGCTCTTATCTGGTTATCAAGTGCTTGCTATCCTGATAAAACCAGCTATTGGAATATTCAGCAGCACTAGCCAGATAAGTGCCACTGAATATTCCTTCTGACCATCTCGGACCTATCCGGATACTGCCAGAGCAGTTCTTGGATGGAGCTGGGCAGAGACAAAAGATATCCAGTTAGTGGCAATATTTCAGACTAATTGGATAGCTATCGGGTATAGTTAGGACAGCAAATAGGCTGTCTAACTTTATCCGGTTAGTGGTCACGAACAATGCTGGTAACTGGATAGCACAGCTGGTTAGCACGGATTCCCAAATATTGAGTCCATGGGAGGCAGCTCAGCTGAGTCCCGTGGTTCAGCAGTGAACCTGGAAATTTGATGCCGGCTGTATCCGGTGGACCCTCATTGAATTTCTGGGTTTTATTTGGCCGACTGTAAACATAGACGGTTAAGCTTATATTCATCAGCTGACCAGCTATGTTATAGCAGCTAAAGATAGACCTGCTATTACATGGCTCTATTGCCTAAATTTTAGTCGGTCCAGAGCGATGAATACTGGTGCTAACCCGCTATGTTTTGCAACATAGCCTGTAACCAGGCTAGCTGCTAAGCGCCAATATTCAACTGAAATAGCTGGCTATCTTGCTCTGAATATTAGCGCTTAGCCAGCATAAGGCTATTTAACCAGCCAGGAGCCATTCTGGTTGGTTATATAGCGCTCAATGGGGGGGGGGGGGGAGGGAGATGGTGTTTTTTTTCTCCCATGCATCCAACATTTTAAAAAACCTTGAACCATCAGGGTTTAATATTGATCCCTTAACGGCACAATTAGTTTTCTCTTGTATCAGTAGAAAAGAAACAAAAGCTATCTGGGAATTTAGGGCAAAATGGTATTTACAAAATAATTGATATGTTAATAGTATTTACAAAATATTCTTTTAACTGGGGGAAATTTTGTTTTTGTGTTATTTGTAATGACAAGTAGCAGACTGCCTATGATGTGTGCCAGGTTTATGACTGGATCAAATGACTGACATTGCGTAGGACTGTGTCAGGGAGTCCTTTCTACATGCTAGTGTACCTGAAAATTTTAGACCAAGGCCTCCAGCAAATAATCCTCACAATGAGGACAAAGCTAAACTTGATGGAGCTCTGGTTGTGATTGCTGGCAAAAGCTGCAGAACTGCCAAGCTTCTCCGCTCTAGGAGGGCAATATTGGGCAAGTCATATCCTGATACATTATGGGCCTCACAGCAGAGATTTCAATGGGCAGAATCTGGGGTTAGAAATACCATGCAGCACTGGAATTCAAGCGCCAAACAGGGACTAGCCAAAAAGTCTCCAAACTGGCTAACTCAGTAGCTGTGGAGCTGTGATGCAGCACTATGCACCTCTACAAACATTTCACACTGGCTACATCAAGTACTGACTATTTTTAACAGTGATAGATGTTTTGAAAATGTTTTGGCTAAGTTGGAATTTTATACACTTACCCTGGGACCCATGAGTCCTGAATCTCCTTTGTCTCCAGGATCACCCTAAAAAAGCAAACGATATCTGTCATAGTGAAATACATGCATAAGCAGAAGTGTGCAAAAAAAAAAAAAAATACGTGCTTATCCTTTTGGGGACAATTCTATGAAGAATCACTTATTTTAGGTGGGAACAACATGAACAAATTTTGGGATTCTAGTCATTTCTGCACTTATGTGAGTAAATGAGCAGTTTCTAAGTGTGTGCCTAGATGCCATGGTGTGTACCTTGTGAGTGGGCATTCACATGGGTGAAGTTTGGGAAAAGTATGGGTGGAGATGCATACTTATGCAGCTAGATTATAAAATCTTATCATCGATATGTGATCTTGTGCAATCTAGGTGCAATCAGTGCTGTGGATTCGGTACACCAAATCTTCGACTCTGACACCTGTATTTTTCTACTGTCCAACTCCAAATCTTATTCTTACTGATATTAAGTTTTACATTTTTTGTATTGTATCTAATGTACTAGTAAATATAACTTATATTTTTGTTCTGGATCTAAAGTACTGGTAAATATAACTTAATTTTACCAGTACTTTAGATCCAGGACATTTATTTCTCTCTCTCTCTCTCTCTCTATATATATATTTATATATATATATATACAACCTCTATACTTTGCTTTCTTTCAGTGCTATAAATTTCCTTCAGAAATGTGCAGGATGTGAACATGAGAAGTATTCAAGATAAAGTTTGAAGAGTATCATACAGCAAAGATCTTTGAAGTTGTGGCTTCCACACTTCAAATATCAAAAGGTCCACTTCATTTTACTTTGATTTAGAACAAGACAGATGCATTAAGCAAAGAAAAGAAAAAACATAAGGGGGAAGAGAAAAAACCAGCACCTTACTCAGCCCTAGCTGCACTCATGTCTAAGAGCTCTTAAGTGTTCAGTCACAACGTGTGTTTATAGATTCAAGAACAGTCTGTTCCACCTACTATGACGAGAACTTCCCCAGAGAGATCTCAGGAGGTAGGAAAAGAACTTCTGGCTCAAAAAAAAAAAAAAAATTAACCTTTAACAGATCTCAATGTAGAGGGGTCTTTATTTTCTCTCCCTGTTACAGTCAGGATTGACCACAATCCAAACTTTCTATTAGCAATTTAAAAAATACAAATAAACATGGGAAAGCATTACTTATTAGTAGTCCTGATCTTCCAGTATCTCTGTTCCTTCCATGGACAGACAAAAAGAGGCAAGTTTAAAGAACTCAAAATTCATATGCAAATTAGTGGCCCCTGCTTTCTGTAGAGCTTACTCCAAACTATCTTTATATTCCCTATTTCTTTCCGTTTCTACTGGAAAATCCTTCCATTGTAGTTCAAAGAAATTCACAGTTCAGTTATCTAGTAGTATCCACTCATTCTTATTAGACCAAATAATCCTTCAGTATATAAAAAGGATTGGCTAGCAATCAATTGGTTACAACCCAGTGTTTAACAGCCCCTCCCTCAGGATAGTAAGGGAAAAAAAAGACATAGTAACATAGTAACATAGTAGATGACGGCAGAAGAAAATGTTACTATGTCTTTTTTTCCCTTACTATCCTGAGGGAGGGGCTGTTAAACACTGGGTTGTAACCAATTGATTGCTAGCCAATCCTTTTTATATACTGAAGGATTATTTGATCTAATAAGAATGAGTGGATACTACTAGATAACTGAACTGGGAATTTCTTTTGAACTACAATGGAAGGATTTTCCAGTAGAAACGGAAAGAAATAGGGAGTATAAAGATAGTTTGGAGTAAGCCCTACAACATTAATCTCTTTCTGTCCTCCATCTTATGACTGTGTTTCATTGAACAACAACAATAAAAACCACTTGTTCTCACTTCTCCAGAGTACTGTCAACATTCAAGAAGTTTCTCGTAGTTCCAAGCCACTCAGCTTACTCCCTTTTTAGAGCTGGAGACTGGCCAGGTCCATCCATTTTGTCTTTCCGTGTTTAGCTAAGTGTTGCTGCAGAGCTTATTCAGGTGAGAAGAGCTGCGCCTCCTACTCCTAACTTACCCTGGTAGGAACTTATATGGGCTATTTGGGAAAAGTAGCCCCCCACACACACACTTCTTTGCCCTCATTGGAGAATTGGCAGTCCTGGGTGGAATAATGAACTCAGCTTCCTAGAGTTTCATGATCCTGCTGGTGTGCTCCCCTCCCCTAGTTCTTAAGAACATAACAATAACCATATTGGGCCAGACCAATGGTCCATCTAGCTCAGTATCCTGTTTCCAACAGTGGCAAATCGAGGTCACAGGTACCTGGCAGAAACCCAAAGAGTAACAACATTCCATGTTACCAATCCCAAGGCAAGCAGTGGATTCCCCATGTCTATCTCAATAGCAGACTACGGACTTTTCCTCCAGGAATTGTTTAATAGCACCGGTCCCAGTACAGATCCCTGTGGTACTCCACTATTCACCCTATTCCAATGAGAAAAATGGCCATTTAACCCTACCCTCTGTTTTCTGTCCAATAAGCAATTCCTAACCCACAAACATGTAAGGGTTCAGTAACACTATAGGGGAACAAATACACTTTTTTTTGAGCCATCATAATTGGATAAATTTATTTCTAATAAAGGTACAATGATTGATGAGTAAGATGTTCTGTTTTATTTCTTTTTTCATATTTTCTTCTCTTCCTTCTTTCAATGGAATTCTGGAAGATTTGTAACTTATTGATTGATTGCATAAATTTGGCCACTTTTTCCCATAGTATTTTCTTTTTTCCCTTTTGATGTAAACATACGCTCCCTCTCTCTTATAACATGGGATATGTGATGAATATTGCTTTTTCAATTTTGGGCTAATTGTCCTTGCTTCTCTGTTGTTAAAGTTATTGTAATTTTCTTTGGTATTATTGGAATGTAACATGTCAAATGCTAATAAATAATTGGTACCAACATTTGCATTGGTGATCTAATCATGTGCAGTACTCCTCTAAAAAATAAACAAAAAACCCTCATGACACCATTCTGGGCCATCACAGATTTTCCCAGTATCTGTTGTATATAGCAGGACAGTGCTGTACACTGCATGTTTAGAAAACTGAGGAAGAAATCCCCTTGTAGAAAATCAAGAATGTGGTACCTAGTTTTTCCCATGGAGAAAATTCTCATCCCTGCACCAGCCAGAAGGTTACCAGCCTCCGCGACATGAGCTTGTTTTGCCTCATGAAATCCAGAAAATATTGTCCTCTACTAGAACAGCTGGAAAGTTAAGTCTTGAGTGTATATGGCCCCAGGGCCTTGGAACTGTCCACAGACTATCCACTTCGTCTGTGGGGGATGACCAGATCCAAAAGAACAAAATGAGATGCATCTGAACACTGAAAGGGCAGATAATCACAAGTCTTGTACAACATGCAACCAGCATCAATAACTGCTAGCCTTCACCTAGCACCACCATCAGAGATCAGCTGGCCTTCACTAAGCAAGGGCTACAATCTGTCCACCATCCAATTAAAATGCCTTTCTGAAGCCTTTCTGTTGTTCAGAGACAGAGCCCTTCCCATAAATAGACAGTTCCTATTTGTGAGCTCGGACATGTACAGCACATATCAATCTGGGTGTGACCAGAGGACTGGGTTGAGAACCCCTGGTCTAGAGTAGCAACAATGCTAATGGTTGTGGCACCTTTCCAATCAATGTATTGAGATATAAGCTGTCAAGGAAGGGTCCACGTAATCAGATGCATGTTTAATAAAGACCGCATCCAGACTCATATTTGGAAAAATGAGATACGAAAGCGCCAAACCCTTACGTGAAAAAACTACATTGGCTCCAATCAAAGAACGAATTGCGTTAAAAATCTGCACCCTGGTTCATAAAATTATTCACGGTGAGGCCCCAGTCTACATGGTAGACCTCATAGACTTACCAACCAGAAACACAAAAAGGTCAGCATGCACATACCTAAATCTCCACTACCCAAGCTGCAAAGGAGTAAATATAAATCAACATATGCATCCAGCTTCTCCTACATAAGCAAGCAACTGTGGAATGCACTACCAAACGTCATGAAAACAATGCACGACCTAACAAACTTCTGGAAATCATTAAAAACCAAATTGTTCAAAAAGGTATACCATAACGATCCAACCTAAACACCTGAACCCTGCAACACAATAAAACTTATACCAGAACTGGACAAAACTCTTTCTCCTTGACTACCTAATTTACTCTGTCACTTATGAACTTTAACGCAATACCACTCTGTATTTCTCATACCGGAATTGGCGATCGCCATCACGGTACTATATAAGCCACATTGAGCCTGCAAATAGGTGGGAAAATGTGGGCTACAAATGCAATAAATAAATAAATAAATCTGCAGATGTTTGAGACAAATTCTTGTAGGGGCTCAATGACCTAGATCCAACCTAGCATTTATGCTGAACTGGTTTCCTCACTAGTAGTCCCAGAGCCTCAGCCTTCTGCGAGGCAACATCTAAGTTAAACTAATTATGAACCTAGATTCAATCTAAGAAACTGATCTGGAAGAAGTCAGTATGGCTATGTGATAGCATAAGAAAAAAACTCCTTAATCCAGCAAGTTACGTCTGGGAAGAGGAATGAGAGGAGGATCTCAACAGAGTTAAGCTTTATTTGTACTTTTACCTTACAGTCAAGCCAACCTCTGATCCAGGCACAGATTAAGGTGTGCTACCAACCAGATTTTTACCTGCTTTGGTTTCCGCTGCATTCAAAGGGGCATGCTGGGACTATGAAATTTGCAGTGATCGTTGATATAGGTATTTATTTATTTGGTGTTTTTGATCTCTATATTTTGTTGAAGTGTTGCTAAAGAAACAAATGAATTACTTTTAGCAAAATTCTACAATGTTTGTTGCATATTTTTGCTTACACAATTGCTTGGCAGCATTTTCTCTCAGGTAGGTAAAACCTTGTAAGCTTTGGGAAAACATGTTCTATTCTGAAAGCTGCCAGTTGCAAACAAATAGCATTAGAAGGCACTAGTAAGGATAGACCAAAGGATGCTTCCATCACAGTTTTGCAATGAATGAAAAAGATTTAACCCTGGCAAGGTCAATTGAGACATCATGATGCAAACAGTGTAGTTTGACATTTACATAAGCAAACTAATGGATTGTTTTCACCTTGATGACATCCGGGCAGGATGACACAGATGCATGCACTTCATTATTTTGTACTGGGATTCACTAATTGAAAACAAATGAGTCCCATGGATATACTGAGTTCCTAATATTACTGCTTTTGCTGTTTGCATAGACGGGATGCTCTATTCAACCTCAGAATCTTTCCAATGTTGTTCTTATATATTCATATGTTAAAAACTCTACCCAGGTTCTATATATGGTGCCCAAAATTGGGTGCCAATGTTTGGGCGCTGATCTGAGATGTGCACCCAACTAAATGGATGACAAGCCCATTAGTGACAAAATTGGGTGCTAACGGACACTAAGTGGAACCAATATGAATTTGCACAACACATCTTTCTATGCGCTATTCTATAACAATGTGCTTCCAAATCCCAAGGCGCACAACCCAAAAGGGGGCATGACCATGAGATGCGCATGGGCAGGTCAGGGGCATTCCTACAATTTATGTGCAGTGTTATAAAATACCTGGTTTCAGCAGGCGCAAGCAAGAGCATAGCCAGACACCCAATTTTAGGTGGGCCTGGGTTCAAGATGGGGTGGGCAAATCTCTGCCTTGTGATTGGTTTCTCCCTCTCTTGCCTGCATGCCATATGGTCTCTCAAACTTCCCCCTCCCCCACATACCTTTTAAATAGCAGATTTTCACCGGCAGTGAGCAGCAACTAATGCACACACACACTCTTCTCATGTTGGCCCCACAGCCTTCCCTCTGATGCAACTTCCTGTTTCCGCATAGGCGGAAATATATCAGAGGGAAGGCTGTGGGGCTGGTGCAAGCAGTATGTATCAGTCGCTGGTTGCTGCAGGTGACGATCTGCAATTTAAAAGGTATGCAGGAGGGGCAGTTGTTGGGAGTTTTCGGCTGGTGGGGCTTGGGGATTCCTGCCAGTCACATCGTAGATGTGCTGCTACTAAGTGGGCCTGAGCCCACAGTGGATGGCCCTGGCTTACCCAGGCCCACCCTTGGCTACGCCAGTGCAAGTCCTGGTGCCAAAATCAGCATTCAATGCTATTCTATAATGGGTGCTCATCTTTGAATTGCATCTTTTTAAATCGATGATGAAATATCATCTGCTAAGCCAGACTAGTGGACTATCATAACTGCCCATACTTCACTGACTCTATGGCCTTGCTGTATTTGTGAGATGTTGGCTGAGGGAACACCTAGAAGATGGCCAGAAGCTGTCTGTTTTCACGTTGCTGCTGCCAGCAAGTGTGCAGGACCATAGGCAGGCAGGCAAGCGGGGGAATGAAAGAGGAGAGGAGACGGAGTGAAGCTGGATCAGAACGGGGAGAGAGAGACAGACTGGACCAAGGCAGTGGGGAGAAAGATGCTGAACCCGCTGGGAGGGGAGGGGCAGAAAAAACGTAACCACAGCACCAGGTGAGAACACTGGCAGTGACATCAGCAGCTGGGGATTTTGGTGCCCTGAGCCAGTGCCTCTCCTGGTCCAATGGTTAAGCCAGCTCTGCTCAAAACTGGAAAAATCTTGTAGATCTCTAATATATGTAAAACAGAACAGATAAGGAAGAGGAAAAATAGTGCATATTATAAATAGAGAATAAGATCACAATGCTAATAGTTAGCATACGAGAACATATACTGTATACACTACCGAATCTATCAATCTTCACATTTTGGATGGATTTGATAGTCATGTTTACTGACCTTTGACCCTTTGGGACCCCTAGTTCCAGACTCGCCTGGTTCACCCTTGTTTAAATGAACATAATAGGAAGGAAAAGATAGACAACCAGAGAGAAAAGAGTGGAGAGCAGAAGAAAAGTATCAATGACAATAAAAAGAATAGTAGAAACTTTTGATTAAAAAAGAACAGCTGCTTTATACTGCAAAGAATGATTAGGAAACTTCAAACAAAGGTGTGCGTTGAACAGAAGCCTCATCAGAACTTAAGGTCTAGGGAAGCACAGAAGACAAACATACTGCAGGAACTGGTGTAATGTGACAAACAGCATCCTGCAAAGAGCTGAAGGAACTTACAAGTTAAGGTTGCATTTGTTGAAATTCTGAGAATTTTGATAAATGGTGGATTTCTTACAAATTCAATGATCTGCATTTTAATCAATCAAACGGTATCACTTTGCACAGGCTAATATGAATAACTTATCCTGCCATTTGTGTGAACCACAGTTTTTGTGACCTATATTTTTACAAGTCTCAGCCTCTAATGTCATATTTATAATGTTGACATAACTAACCTTTGGCCCCTGTGCACCATGTTCACCTCGTTCACCCTTTCCAGGGGGTCCTGCTTCTCCTCTCTCACCCTGGAAAAGGTTAAAGCTCATATGACAAACTGCCAATTTGATTTCAATTCAATGCTAAATAATATATATTGCATCTCTACACACCGTGTGCATTTGTATATATTAGACTACCAAAGAACACAACTATGAGTAAAATATGCACTAATCATTCTGGAACAACAATATACAACACAATCTCTAACAGTAATGCATCTAAGATATAACCCAATGACTATTCCGTATGCACTAATAGTTAGTTATCTTGCCAACCACTGTAAAACACAGCATCATACAACCTTGTAAATGTAATTGAATCAATGTAATTTCTAACAACTGCCATTGAACCGAAACTTGTTTTTGAATAATTGTGGGATACAAGTATAAATAAATAAACTTCCATCAAAATGTGGTGGGGGATTAGAAAGCTGAGGACATCAATGTCTTGGGAGTCAGATTTATTTTACAACCAAGATAACCTCAGAAGTATGAGCCAGCAATTGACCAGTAATTAGATCTTTGGAAAGAAATGTTTATTCATAGGACCAGTGCAGTTTTTCCAGCGAACAAGGGTGCCGGTACTCAAATGCCAGGCCACCCTTCAGGGGTGGGGTGATCACTGAGGGACCCACCCCACAATAGCCAGGCCCCCTGCAACCAGTCACAGAATCTATGACAAGACAGAATTGGTGTGTAGAGCCTGAGCTCTTTCATTAAAACTTGGGGTCCATGGTCAATTTTAGCAGACAATGTACCCCCAAGTACCCCCTCAAAAAAGCCCTGCATAGGACTGAAGGCCAAGGCCTTAGTAAAAGTATTCCAAGATCTGGATTTTCTTCTGTTGAATCTGCATATGTACTTTGTTCACAGAATACAGTTAACTTTATGTTTCATTTCGTTTGGAAGTAATGAGCCGCACGGCATTATTAACAGGTTTCATAGTCGACAGAAGGAAACACATTACTGTAGATGTGGTAGAAGAGAGAAATATAGCAATATAATGTGACAAAGAACAGCTGCAACAGAACAAGCAGAATATAGCCTGATTTAGAATAAATGCTACAGGCAAAGCAAATGAGAAGATGTAACTTACCTTTGTTCCTGGTAACCCTGGTAGGCCAGGCTCTCCCTGTGGACCAAGGAAACCTGGTTCACCCTTTAAAAGACAAATGCATTAGATCACTATTTGAATAACAGGATAATGAAACCTGTCCATAAAGGTCATTGTGGAGGACTTTATGGATAGGTGGAAGCTTTTTTATTGTTTTCAACCAAATAGAAGTGGAAAGAATTATGCAAAAAGGGGTAGAGAAATATCAGTTTGTGGGGCAAAATAACTCTGAAAATTAAACATAATTGGATAAAATTTGGTGTGGGAGAAAACCAGTTAAAAGACACACCGAGTATGAAAATGGGCTTGGTGAGACTATGGATTCCAGAGAAATAAGTGTCTCCCCCTTTCCCCCCCCCCCCCCCAAAATAAAAAAAAAAATGGCCCAATGCATTTCTATGGGAAGAGTGGTTCCAGCTTTGGCAGCATAGAAACTTACGGTGAAATATTTTCTGTTGTTTTGGGTGCCATAGGCCTGATTAAAATCAATTTTCAGGCAGACCTTGATAGATTGCCTATACAAGTTATACATTATGAAGTCCAGAAGGAAGCTCTCTTTGGCAGAATGCAAGCACTATGGTAAGTGTTAGCAGTAAAATTTGGGAGACTGAGATCATACTCCACATACCTTGGCTTAGGAGTGAGGTTCATTCCTGTCATGGAATGATCAAAAGTAACCCATTTGAAGACACTGTCCCAGAGTGAAACATATATGAGGGAAACGTGTTCTTATATATGGTCCTGAATGTTAGGCACTACTTCCACACTGAAAATTCAGTGCGAAAAAGCATTCTGATGGATACAAGGTGTTGAAATGGGGCGGAAATGGCAGATCTGCATGCCCATTTATAGAATAGCACCTAATGCTTCTGCATGGCTCTGTAAAGGGTGTGTGTCTATGGGAGGGGCATGGGCGGTCAGGGGCATTGCCTTACAATGTATGCAGTGTTATAGAATAGTGCAGATCTACGCCCATCTTGCACACCGAGATTTGCACCTGGTTTCAGTTGGCGTAATTCCTCACGCCCAAAGTTGAGCAGGGATCCTGGTGCTATGCGTTATTCTATAAAAGGTGCTGATCCCGGAACATCTGTTATAGAATACCATAAGTACGTTTTTCTATACTGGAACAGACCAAAGGTCCATCAAGCCCAGCATCCTGTTTCCAACAGTGGCCAATCCAGGTCACAAATACCTGGCAAGATCCCCCAAAAAAGATAAGTACATAAACACAGATTTTTTTTTGTGCTGAATTTTGAACACCATTTACTGAATCCTGCCATAATTCTATTTTTAGAGGGGGTAATTCTATAAATTACGTACTAATGCATGCGCCTATTCACCAGAAAGCCATCTAAGCGATATTCTGTAAATCCCTGCTTAACTTACACAGCACATATTTACAGGGGGGTGCACAGGGGGTGGAGGATGGGCAGGACAGAAGCGAGGCTCCCACGTGTGTGTGTTAATTTACATGTGTATCTGCTGCGCTTAGCCGTTCAAACTTGCACAGCTCTATGGCTGGCTTCAGCGCTCATGCCTAAATGTTAGGTGCATTACTACCTGATTACAATGGTATTTTATATCGGAAAGTAAGCACCTGATTTTTGTATGGAATAGATTCCTACCACACACCCTGCATACATCTAATTCTAGGCACCCTGTTTCAGAATTGCCCCCAAAGTGCGTAAGGTGGTTTTCATTTCTTTTTGATAGCATTCAAAGCTATTACTTTCAAATTTTGTTTAAGAGAGTTGATCTCCGTTTGACCCCAGACACAGGCGCATGAGTGCCGAAACAAGGCCCATGTCGGGTTTTATGAATAAAGGGCTCTTTGATTATTCCACTCTGAAGGCCTTTTTATGTTTGTCTGTATTTTTGGACTCTCTTTTTGCTACTTGGAGTTTTACAGTGCAAACATTTTGGTTTTGGTTTATGTCTCATTTATTACTGTTTGTGTTAATATTTATTTTAATTGGAATTTGTTCACATTGTTTTTGAACATAAAATTCAATAAAATATCTTGGACACATATGGGCTAGATTCAGTAAATGGTATCCAAATTTGGGTTTCAGGAATATCGACATTCAGCACTATTCTATAAAATACACTCTGGGATAACTGCCCTTTATAGAACAGCACGCAGCATCGATACTCAACCAAAATAAGGCGACAGGACTAACGCCTGCTGAAACCAGGTATAAATCCTGGCATTCTATATCATTATGTGTAATGTTTAGGAACACCTGTGACCCACCCATGCTCCTCCCATGGCCGCCCCCTCTTTCAGGTTGCACGTGACAGAATTTAGGACGGTTCTTTATAGAACTGTGCATAGGCAGCTGCGTGCACAACTCCAAATTTATGCCAATAATTGATTGAAGGATACTCCAACACTCAAAGGAAGAAAATTTTATCAGATTTCTCTGGGGAAAATTTACTTCAATATACAAAAATCATAACCCACAGGGTAATAAAAATAACCTACAACATTTAAATACTTTCTTGAAACTAGATGGTGTGTTCTACTACTGCTACTTAACATTTCTAAAGCGCTACTAGGGTTACGCAGCACTGTACAATTTAACATAGAGGGACAGTCCCTGCTCAAAGAGCTTACAATATATATATATATATATATATATATATATATATTATATATATATATATATATATATATATATATATATATAAACTGTTTTAGAAAAGACTGTTAACTTTGTGTTCGATGATTAAAGCATTTTAGACATAATTAGACCTGTTGGTCAGTGATAGTCCAGTGGAAACTAATGAGCACACCATCTATTTTCAAGAAAGTATTTAAATGTCATACATTATTTTTATTACTCTGTGGGTTATCTTTTTTGTATATTGAATAATTGATTGTTAGCAGCCAATTATTGAGTGCTAAAGGCTCATTAAGTTGCATGCGTAACTCAAGATCACACCCAAATTTGGAAGTGGAGGAGTGGCCTAGTGGTTAGGGTGGAGGACTTTGGTCCTGAGGAACTGAGTTCAATTCCTGGCACAGGCAGCTCCTTGTGACTCTGGGCAAGTCACTTAACTCTCCATTGCCCACCACATTGAGCCTGCCATGAGTGGGAAAGCGTGGGGTACAAATGTAACAAAAAAAAAAAAGACCTTTATAGAATCTGTGTGTAAATGTGTTCATTTCATCCAGCCCTTTTGTAGAATGGATTAATTACCCTGTTTACTAAGTCGCGCTAGCGGCTGCTGCTCGCCAACGTTGCCCAGCCCATTCAAAGTGAATGGGCTGTGATGACATTAGCTCACGGCAGCCGCTAACACTGCTTAGTAAACAGGGGGTTAAGTGTGTTCGCTCCCTTAATCCGCCATTTCTATTTTCCCTCTCCAAACTTTATATAAAAAAGGGTAGTGGCCCCTGTTGTTAATTAGGGGCATATCTGTGTATAGGGTTGTAAAATGGAAGGCATATGTGTGTAAGTGCTGACACACGTCTATGTAGTGAAATACCAACTTTCACGTGAGAATACTGGCACTTGAACATGTACGTTGTTGAGGTTAGATTGTAAGCTCTTTCGAGCAGGGACTGTCTCTTTATGTCCAGTGTACAGTGCTGCATACGTCTAGTAGCGCTATAGAAATGATAAGTAGAAATAGTAGTAGAGGTTCCTCTGTTCAATATATCAACATGTATCTTTGAAAAATGGCTGCTGTACACATATCAGAAAATACACATACACTCCTGTATATATTTTAGAAAAAGGTCTATGTTGGCAGAGCCTTCTCTAAATATCATCAGAACTGTGCATGTGTAGTATTGCTGCAGATAGGGATAACTGACAATGTCTAGATCAGATGTTTCAAAATTTCCCCCCTGACGTTTCACTGAAAATGACCTGATTTTTAGCTACTGAAAGGATATATACTGTCATGCAAAACTTCATCTTACTCTATCGTTCAGAAAGTAAAGTAGATACTCATTCAACTAGAAGATATTTGCCAGATACAATTTCTATCTGATGCAAACAGCTAGAAAATTGCTAGGCTTGTATAATTAAAACAGAATGATCATGAAAGATTAACTAGTATTTTTTGCAATGAGTTAAAACATAAACATAATGATATGTCAACCGTACACATTTTACTACCTAATAAGAATCCATATCTGTCTAGACAGTATCTATATCAATTTGTTTAAGTAGATATACTACATATTTATCTCTCTGTAGCTCACATAGATTTTTTTTCAACTAGGCATATTTTTATTAACTATTTATCTTCAGCTGTCTGGTGTTCTGTGCTGTAGAAAAGAACGATAGAGACGAAAGCGTGAACATATTTTTCTCATGGATGCTTCTCAGCACCCCAGGAAGCTGGTTAGTAGCAAGCTATGTTTCACGGATCCATCCATAGCACCGCAAATGAACAAATCTAGCACTCAAGAGCACAGCAGCAAGACATGCAACACAAACATCCATGCCAATGAGGGCAAGACAGGGCAAAGCAGGAAGAAATGAACATTGCAGGCTCATTTGACTATTAGCGTGGATGTTAGAAAATACAATCCAAAAATGCAAACTACAACACTGCTCTGTAATTGTATACATTTTGTGAGTCCAATTTAAAATGTGAAGCTTTGCTGATAAAGAACTATGGGGTCCTTTTACTAAGGTGCACTGAAAACGGCCTGTGGAAGTGTAGGCGCAGGTTTTGGGCGCGCGCAGGTCCATTTTTCAGCGCGGCTGTAAAAAAGGCCTTCTTAAAATTTTTGCCGAAAATGGACATGCGGCAAAATCAAAATTGGCATGTGTCCATTTTGGGTCTGAGACCTTACCGCCAGCCATTGCCCTAGCAGTAAAGTCTCACGCGGTAACCGTACGGTAATGACCTACACGCGTCAAATGCCACTTGGCGTGCGTTTGATACGCGCATCCGAAAATAAACATTATTTTTCAGCTGTATGCCAAAATTGAAATTACTGCAAGAGCCACGCAGTAGCTGGGCGGTAACTCCATTTTGGTGTGTGTTGGGAGCGCATAGACGCTTATGAGGCTTAGTAAAAGGGCCCTATGAAAGCTATGTGCAAGTGTATGCATCATTATACATATAACTTACAGGTTTTAATTTTGAACGCAATACTGTTTAATGAAGGCAAGTGAGACAATATAGGTAGTGGGGATAGTTCAGTCTCATTTATTTAATAACAGGGTTAGTGGTTTGATAGTCCATATCAAATATTTCTGGAAGCAGCTGAAGCAGCTTCACTCTATGATCGGCATGCCAGAGTGGAAGTTGTTATTGTCCCCATCCTTCTCTAATTATCTAAGAAAAGAATTATTCATTGAAAACACTTTCAAGCATTTCTCTCCAGTACTTTAAATGCGAGACTTTACTTCTTTTTCTTCCAAAATGAAATAGTAGAATTAATCATCATCTGTTTTTTTCAACAAGAAAAGCTCAAAGCTAGTCACAGATTTCAGTTTATAATTACAGTAAATAAATTCAATAATCAGCAATCATAACTTACGAGCAGAGGTATTGCATGAAAATAAATAAATACACAATAAGGTCAGATATCACCTCTAACGGGAGTAGAACATACGAATAGCCATACTGGGCCAGATTAATAGTATCCTGTTTCCAACAGTGGCCAAGTCAGGTCACAAGTACCTGGCAGAAACCCGAAGAGTAACAACATTCCATGCTACCAGTCCCAGGGCACGAAGTGGCTTCCCCATGTCTGTCTCAATAGCAGACTATGGACTTTCCTCCAGAAACTAGTCCAAACCTTTTTTAAACCCAGATACACTAGCCGCTATTACTACATCGTCCAGCAAAGAGTTTCAGAGCTTAACTATTCGTTAAGTGAAAAAATATTATTTTAAAAAGTATTTCCATTTAACTTCCTTGAGTATCCCCTAGTCTTTGTACTTTCTGAAAGAGTAAAAAAATCAATCAGGATTTTGTAGACCTCAATCATATCCTCCCTCAGCCATCTCTTTTCTATGCCAAAGAGCCCTAATCTCTTTAGGCTTTCCTCATATGAGAGGAATTCTATCCCTTTTATCATTTTGGTCACTCTTCTTTGAACCTTTTCTAATTCTGCTATATCTTTTTTGAGATATGGTGATCATAACTGAATGCAATACTCAAGGTGAAGTCGCACCATTGAGCGATACAGAGGCGTTATAGCATTCTTGGTCTTATTTACCATCCCTTTCCCAATAATTCTTAGCATCCTGTTTGCTTTTTGGGCTGACGCAGCACACTAGTGAGAAGATATCAGTGTATTGTCTTCAATGACACCTAAATCTTTTTCTTGGGTGCTGACCCCCAAGGTGGACCCTAGAATCAGTTAAGATTTCGGTTATTTTTCCCAATGTGCATCACTTTGCATTTGTCCGCATTAAATTTCATCTGCCATCTGCCATTTGGACATTATTTTGGCTCTAAAGTGATGTTAAGTATGGATTATTTGGGAATGCACAGGGCAATTTGACTGTCAAAAGTCTGTACAAGATTGTCTGTAGTGGTGATCCATGACCAGAGTCCAAACCGCTCATATTGTGCCTGTGAAGCCAAGTGCTGCTTCAAACGGCCATGTTTTAAGTCTTTCCTACAAACTAGGGCTTGAGATTAGTCTGATCTTTGGTAATAGAATGTTCCATAGGGTTGCCGTTGATCAGAGGGACAAACTAGCCAGCTTTGCTGAACCCTCATTACAAAATAATGTGCAGCGAACGCATGTAGGTACTGTAGGTTTTTGGTGGGTTTTGAACAGCTCACACTTTCCACCACAAGTGTAACAGTTAGAGTGGAATTTGGACCTGGGTTCCCTTCTCTACAGTGCACTACACTGACTACTAGGCTATACCAGGGATCTGCTTACTGTTCTAGTAAGCCTGGCCATAATATCTGATGCTATCATACAGGTTGATATGTACTGTTTCTTTCACTCCTTTGGAGGGTGGGAGAGGGTCAGTGACCACTGGGGGAGTAAGAGGGGTTCATTTTTAATCTTAATTTACACGCGGTATTTAGAATACGCTTAGGCATGATTGCCTACCCACGTATTAATTTTAGGTGCATATATAGAATCTGGCCCTATATATGGCATCATCCTGCTAACATATAGGTATGCCAAGCCAGCATAGTCAGCCTTTTATTTCTATTCTATTCTTGGCATATATAATGTTTCTATCATTCAAGAATCTAAGTGGGTTACAAAAGATGTAATACATGAGAATAACAACCAATAGAATCTACAAGTACAACAACAAAAATCACATAAAATCAGAAAGTATAACAACAAAAATCACATATTCAGATATCTGTCAAACAAGGTTTCAATGCTTTCCAAAACAAAAAAATATCCAGAATGAGTATGTATTTGCTCCGGAATTAAATTCCAGATCTTACTAGACTGGTAGACAAATGAACTATCTAAAATCCTTTTAAATAAAACCTTCTTGGCTGTTGGAAGACCCTATAATAGAGTAGAACAGAAACGGGAATTCTCACAGTAATCTGGATACGTTAATATATGAGTATGAAAAACTGGGCAATGACAATATAAAATTTAAATACCGTATAAGCAATCTTAAACACAACATCAACTCGAAATGGCATCCAATGCAAGATTCTCAGTAAAGGAATTGTGTGATCGAATCTTGAACAATTAAATATCAATTTTGTTGCAACATTCTGAAGAAGCTGCAGCCTATCAGCTAATGTAGAATGTAGACCAATATACAGATCATTACAATAGTCTAACTGTGACAAAATGATAGCATGTACTATCATTTCAAAAATGGTCAGGAATTAATATAGATCTGATTGTTCTAAATTGACAAAATTTTAAAAATATTCTCTTATATAAATGATTTACCTGATGTTTCACGGACAACTGAGTGTCCAGAATTACACTGAGAATGCTAGAAGATGTGTCAGATTGTAATTGCTCTCCCAAAGGTGTTTTAATATTAGCTGTAACTGTTGACAGATCATTACTAAAGTAGAGAAAATTTCAGACCAATATTCAAAGCAATTTAAGCAGGCAGGGAGCCTCTCCTACCCACTTAGCTTACTGGCGCCTAGCCGGGGATATTCAGCGGCACTTAACCAGACAGTGCCGTTGAATATCCTCTGAGACTGCCCAAACAAAAGTGGGTAGGTCAAGGGCAGCACTGGGGGCAGCACTGAGGAGGAGCCCCAGGTTATGCGAGTGCCAGCAGTATTCAGTGCCAGCACCTGCATTGCTAAGTGTGTGCTGTCCTAAATGAAGCCACTTAGCTATTCAGGTGCCGGCTCTGAATATCGGGCCGGCACCCATATAATTTTTTTTATATCTTTTTTCTTTACTAAAGCCCCCGAGCCCCCTCAAGCCCTCCCCCCCCCACCAATGTACCCTTCTTTCCCTTCCCAGCCATCAAGACCCCCTACTCCCTGAAATCCCCCACCCCTCCAGCCCTGAAGATAGTCCTCCCTCAGGGCCTACCTGTATCCCTGGTGGTCTAGTGAGGTTGTTGGGGACAGAAGCACAGCCCCCCTTCTCCTCCTTCTTGCAGCGCTGGTCTAAAATGGCTGCCCCCAATGACTGCACTGGACCACCAGGAATACAGGTAGGCCCGAAGGGAGGGCCTGTCTGCACGGCTGGGGGGCGGGGGGTCTTACGGGGGCAGGGGGTCTTGATAAGGGCTGGGAGGGAGAGGGAAAGAAGGAGACATTGTCTGGGGTAGGGGGATTGAGGGGGCTCGGGAGCTTTAGTAAAGAAAAAAATAAAAAGAAATTTCAAATATTTTTAAAAGTTATGCGGGCTGGCCAGCCTGATATTCAGCCAGGGCCACATCAGCTGGGCCCGCATAAGTGCCGGGCACCCAGCCCTCCCACAAAAATCCCCAATATTCAGTACCGGTGTCTGGACATGGCCCAGCACCGAATATCGGTGGATAAGTTAGCCAGCGACGATCAGCATTTAAAAAACACTAACTGTTGCCAGATGAATATTTGGGGGGGGGGGGGGGGTTGTCTTTAACGCATTTAGGGGCCCCTTTTACTAAACTGTAGTAAAAGGTGGCCTGCACTACTGTGAGCATATGAAATTGGCGCGCACTGGGCCATTTTTTACCGCACCTGGGAAAAAGGCCTTTTTTTAATGAAGCAGTAAATGGCCGTGCGCTAAAATAAAAAGTAGCACACAGCTATTTACTGCTTGAGCCCTTAATGTTACCTATTTACTTGGTGGTAATGGATCAGGTGCTACTCCTGTGGTAATCAGGCAACACGCAGTAAAGTGGCCATGCTGCCAATTACCACCAGGAACATACCCCATGGTAGAAAATTACTTTCTACCTTGGAAAAATGCACACGCCAACTTTGAAACTATCACAGGGTGCCTGCAATACCCCTGCGGTAGGGTTAATTTAGTGCATGTTATCGTGCGTTAGCCTACTACGGCTTAGTAAAAGGGCCCCTAAGCTTCAGCAAATGTTGAATAGCCCATGAATGAATAAGAAAAATACAATACTAGCAGTTTACAAAGTCAAAAGAATCTGAAGTCTTAGGAATCAGTACAAATCAGTAATTTTTCCTCTGGTCTATCTTTTGCAATTAATTTCTCATTGCAGTTTTATAAATTTTAACTTTTTTCCTCCAGCCAAATCTATCATTAGAACATTTCATTTTCAACCAAATTCTTTCCAGCTGACAACATTGTCTCTTAATCACTCAGAGTTCTTTTGAGAACCATGGAGCATATAATCCTGCTTCGCGTTTCCCAGATCCCTCAGATGAGCATTTTCACAGTGTATGATGTCACCTGATTATGTCAATCAGATCTAAATTTAAACAAGGATCCACCAATTGAGATTTAACCTGTTCCCAAAGAAGATCTACTGCAACTATTCTTCTAGATCGACTAAGTTGAAATTGGATTTCCTCTGATGTTGAGGTAAATAGAGTGTAAAATCAGCTAAGTAGTGATCAGACCAGGATACTGATGTCCATGAGACAAATTTTGTTTTGTAAATGAAGCAACAAAATCAAGTGCATGACCCTTTTCAAGATTTGGTTCAATACTACTGACAGAAAACCCAAACAAATTTAAATAAGAAAGCAAACTTCCAACTATGGTATCAGAATTATCCAGATGCAAATTCAAATCACCTAACACCACCAAATGAGAAAAAGTTACAGTATTCTTGAGAATCTTATTCATCTATCACTACAAACCTCTTTCTGGAATAATTCTAATTTTCTTGTTAACAACAATGCTTTTTCAGGAAAATGTGGATAGATGATAATATTTGGTGTATAAAGAATGATTATAATTGCAATACTAAAAATATATTGTCCTTTCAAGAGCTGCAATCTACATTTCAGTTGTCCTCTTCTCAATTTTTTTCAATGGATCCAACTATCTCACTGTCTGAAAAAATCTGGGGCCCTGTTTACTAAGGTGTGCTAGCGTTTCTAGTGCATGCTAAAAATTACCGTGAGCTAACGCTAGAGACACCCATATATTCCTATGGGTGTCTCTAGTGTTAGCATGTGCTAATATTTAGCGCACACCAAAAACATTTTTTGAAACGTCAACTGATCTGACCCTACCATTCTTCAACTTTCCAACTCCTTGCAAAGCAATGGTCACGCTGCTTCTACTTTATATACAATGTTTGTGTCACATCAATATAAGAACAACAAAACTTTTCAATTGATTTGGGAAAAAGATACCAACCACTCCATTCCTTCAGACTTTCAGTCTAAGCTTTGCTCATCTCTAATCAAGCTTATATCTGATGCCAACTTTCTTGCAATCAATGTATCTTCTATACCACAGAGCTTGTTTGGACTCCTTGCAAACTTCACGCTGGAAAACTTGCCTCTTCCAATCTCTGTTGGCATTGTCATGCATCGCCAGGAACATGAATTCACATGATCTTTGAATGTTCACAAATTCAGTCTTTTTGGCAGGCTATTTGGATTACTTCTGATCACGCTATCTGCCTAGTTTCTCTCCCTGAGCTGTACCTGTCTCCAGACTTGGGGGTCAACCTTAGGGAAACTGGGAGAGGGGGGAGAGGTAACTAAAGAGTGGACACATCACTGAGATTGAGTACACGGTGAAAGAAGTGCTGGAATTATCAGAATAGAGTAGCACTTGGAGGTGGAGACATCACTTGGGGTTACATAAGTACATAAGTGTTGCCATACTGGGACAGACCGAAGGTCCATCAAGCCCAGCATCCTGTTTCCAACAGTGATCAATCCAGGTTGAAAGAACCTGGTAGAGTCCCAGAAGAGTAAATAGATTCCATGCTGCCTCACTTTAGGAATAAGTAGTGGATTATCCATAAATCCATTTTAAAATCTGTCAGAATAAATGATTCATTGCTACAAAAATGGCTTTCATCAACTATCGTGTCAAGGAGAATGCAACTTATGAAATCAAATCAAGATTTTTTATAAATTTTAATTGCTTCTGAATATTTCTATTATTGTTCTTTCATATCAAAAGTGTAGAAATATGCCTCCAGATTCTATATATTGCACCCACTCTGAAATCCAAGCGTATTTTATAACAATGCATATAACTTAATTGGCTTATAAGACAATCAACATTGATAACAACGCTTAACAAGCAATTATGGGGCCTTTTAGTAAGCCGTGTAGGTGCCTACACATGCCCAACGCGCATCAATTGGGAATTACCGCCCAGCTATCCCGTGGCCTGGGCGGTAATTTCATTTTTTATGCGCGTCCCCTACACGCATCAGAAAATAATTTTTATTTTCTGGCACACGGCACTACTGGGCAGTAAAAAGCATTCTATGTATGTAGACCATTACCACACAGTTGACGCACGAGACCTTACCGCTAAGTCAATGGGTGGCAATAAGGTCTCATACCCAAAATGCACATGCGCCAATTTTCATTTTGCCGCATGTCCATTTTCGGTAAATTTTAAAAAGGCATTTTTACAGGTGTGCTGAAAAATGGATCTGCACACGTACAAAACACGTGCTTACACTAGCACAAGTCATTTTTCAGTGCACCTTAGTAAAAGGACCCCTATGAGCACTAATTGGCAATAATTAGAATTTACGTGCATAACTCGCTAAGCATATTCTATAACACACTGGGCCTTAATTCTAATGTACACATCCAAAAAGGTGCGTGGCTATGGGCGTGTCGTGAGCATTCCAAAAAACTACATGCATAGTTATAGAATATACCTGCCTCATGCATAATTTAGGTGCTGGTATTTACCCCAGGTTTTACTTTGCGGAAATGACCGTGACTACATTTGGTTACGTGGAGAGGCGCTCGGTGTATTCTATATACCGCACAGAAATTTAAGCCTATTCTATAAAATTTAGGTTTAATTTAGAGAATATGCCTAGGCATAATGTTTTTCCACACGGATTTTTTCAGGCACCATATATAGAATTTTCCCCATGATGTGTAGATTAGTGAAACAAAACTCCTACATCATGCATTTTGAATTATATGTGGAGGGGCATTTTCAATATGATGTCTAATTCCAACTTTGGAAGTTTTGTGGAAAACATCCAAAAATCAAGTGGCGAACATGGCCATTTTCAATCCAGACAGCAAAAGAAAGCACCAAGTGCCTTCAAAATAGGGACAAAGTTCCTTTAATCACACAACTTTGGAAAACTCTGTCCCTATTTTGAAGGCTCTTGGTGCTTTCTTTTGATGTTTGGATTTGGGTTTGTACTTCATCTTCAAACCAGAAAATCGTCTATCTTTTTGCTTTGAAAATGGCCATTTGCAAGATGTTTTTATGCTCCAAGGAAAAAGCACACAAAAACAAGCCATTGGGATGTATGTGGAGTCAGCATTCTTAGTAGACTGGCCACATAGACATCCCAGCAGAGCAGTGGGGAACCCTAGAGGGCACTGGAGTAAACTTTTCATAGAAGGTCCCAGGTAAACATTTCACCATTAGCTCCTAATATTGTATGGTGAGCCCTCCAAAACCCAGCAAAAACCTACTGTACCCAACCGTACACCACCACAATAGCCCTTTTGGCTGCAGGTGTCACCTATGTGTGGGTACAGTAGGTTTTTGGTGGGTTTTGGAGGGCTCACACTTTCCACCACAAGTGTAACAGTTACAGTGGGATATGGGCCTCTGTTCCCTTTTCTACAGTGAGTAAGGATAAGGGATCATGCTGTAATTCCTCCAGTGGTCATTTAGGGCACTTTTTTTTATGACTTTGTTGTGATTGAAACAGGTCTAGACTAAGATGTCTAACTTTTAGCATTGGATGTTTTTGTTATGTTCCATTATGGCAGAAAAACATTCAAGTTTTGGGAATACTCAAATCCCATCCTGTCCCAATATGCCCCCTTGTGATTAGGATGAACTGCATAGAGAAATGTCTTTAAAATGGGTTTTGAAAATAGAGTTTTGGATTTTTGGCAAAAAAAAAGTCCATCTGCATCATTGTGCTACTTTTTGGATGTTTTTCTGTTTCAAATCTGAGCCCTTAGTCAGCAGAATGTGAAGAATTTTGGAAGATACTGTATCAGATAAAACACACAAAGCCTTTTTCATATGCCTATTTTCACAAAATTCAACCTTAATGAACCTTAATGAACTGATAGGTCCAATACTCCTTCACTGTAAATCCCTGGAACGGTGTGACATCATTACCCAAAATGCATCATGCAAGTTTGAGGTACTTGGAAACCAAAAACAAAATATCCTGTCTTCATTCCTTTCCTCTTACGAGGTAATTGTTTTTATGGTTTGACTTTGTGATTTGTGTTACTTACTCTCTTTAACTTCCTCCTCCACCCCCACAACTAAATATTCTGATCAATATTCAGCTGATGGTGGTCAGCATTTCTTTAAACATTGACTACCTCCAGCTCAATTAAGCTTGAATATTCAGTGCCAGCTCTTGTCCAAGAACTGACACTGATTATCCGGGTACTTAGCGCCTGACAAGAGTTACCCGGGTATTACCAATTACCCATATAGCTAGTTGGTTAACATAGGATAGATTTTTTTGTCTGTCCTAATTAACCTGAGAGTTTATATCAATGGTGTATAGTTAACTCCTGGCTCTGCCCTGACTCCACCCCTAGTCTGCCTTGGCTCTACTTAGTGCCCAAATATTCAGTGGCCCTATTTGGGTATATGCCACTGAATATCCAGTTTTGACCCAGTTAAATTGTTTAGAATATTGAACATATTGTTTTCAAAATATTGTAGACACAAGTGAATCACCTCTGGACATTATTCAAATGATATGGACAAGGCATAAAGTGTGATGCTAATTGAAAAGGAGGAAAACCATGCTTCAGAGCTCTTTATTTATTTAAAAAAAACATCTAAATGTATTTTTGCAGATATTTGATAAATGTAATTATTTACTGGTAGCTTATCTTCCAGGGTGGGTATGATTTAACTCAGTGTTTCTCCAGTAGTTCTTGCAGGATATCCACAATAAATATGCACAAGATAGATGTTGTACTGACCAGCCCTGAAGATGGAGGAGGTGAGCCTTAAGTCCTAGTCCAAGCGGACCAAAGACAGCCAACAAACCCCTGGGTTCTTCACCTCGACCAACTGCTGTTTCCCTAAGGTTGGCCCCCCAAGTTCAGGCAGCCAGCGGGACTAGTCCACAGAGGTATCTGGAGACAGGTACAGCTCAGGGAGAGAAACTAGGCAGACTGCAGATAGCGTGATCAGAAGACAGCTCAGGTCAAGAAAGGCAGAAGTCAGAGTGGTCAGAAGTCAACTCAGGTCAAGGCAGGCAGAAGACAGCATGGCCAGAAGTCAGCAAGGGTCAGGGCAGGCAGCATGGTCAGAAGTCAGTTCAGGGCAAGGCAGAAAGCAGGCAGCGTGGTCAGAAGTCAGCAATGTTCAAGGCAGTCAGACAAACAAAAGGGCACTCACAGAAGCAGCCAAAAGCTGTTGCCGAAGCCCCGAGGAAGCTGCAGAGCTGGCAGAAAAGTTAACACGTATCTGACATCACAATAGGCTGACACCGTCAAAAACGCAGAGGCGAAGCCCGCTCCCAGCGCTATAGAAACACACATGGGAAGGAAAGGTAGCCACACCGTGACGCCTCCCGCCAGAGCGCGCTGCCAGGAGCAAAGGACCCATGCCTCCATCCTGCCAGTCACTGGTGCCACCCGCCGTCGAACACCTCCAAAGTGCGCCCGATGTGCCCCCAGGTATGAAGGCATGACTGATGTGCAGGGACTGCCTTCATCATGAAAACCAATCTCAACCGTATTCATCATGGATATTATGAAAACCAGACTAGCAAGAGGTACTTCAAGAACAGCTTGAGAAACACTGATTTAACTGGTTTATTTAAATATGCCTTAATTAGCATAAGAATATAATTAACTAACAAACAGATCTCCATGTTTCAGAGAAATGCATACACATCTTGCTGTATTGCACAGCTATTTCTGGGTTTCACGAGGCAAAGGTTGTGCTATTTATATACTGTATATGGTGATCATCCTTACAAAAACTTACAAGCTGAAACTGTATACCCTGTAAACAGTACTATGAGGAATTATATCCCACTTGAACTAGGTCCAATAGTCTTCTAGGCTACAGGCAGCAATTCTATTAGGGGCCGATGCAGAAAGTCATGCGTTAGAGCTGGCTCAATGCACGGTTTCTACTGCAAATTAATGGTAAAAAAAAAAAAATTCTGTGCTATGCAGGAAGTAATAGGCATGCAAATTACTGCCACAAAGTCACAGCTCATTGTGAAATGTCCTCTTTTCTGTCAGTGAGTGGGGGTGATTGGCTCAAACCAAGAGGAAAGAGGAAATTTAAAAAACACAAAACAAGCCTCCAGCTTTTCTGCACTGGTCCCTAATCCTTGGTGGTGTAGTAGCCCTCTCCCCCAGGCCTGCAATCCAACATACCCCCTGCCATGACTTCCAAAAATAATCCCTGGTAGTGTAGTGACCCCAACCGCCCCCCTTCACTCCTGACTTTAAATAATTAAAGCTATGCTGGCCGATATTTAGCTGACACTGAGCAGCACGCTGTCCGCCCAAAGCTGGCACTCAACCTGGATATTCAATGTAGGGCTGGTTCTGGTGACTGGCACTGAATATCCGTGGTGGTGGTGGTGGTGGGGGGGGGGGGGGGTGGCTAGCTTAAACTTAACCGGCTATCCTGCTTATAATCGAATGAGAAAAAACGCCCAAGTTCCGACCTAAATCGGGAGATGGATGTTTATCTCACAAAAACGAATAACACGGTATAATCGAAAGCCGAACTTGGACGTTTTCAACTGCACTCCATCGGAAGCATACAAAGTTGATGGGGGCGTGTCGGAGGCGTGGTGAAGGCGGGACTGGGGCATGGTTATCACCTGAACAGAGATGGGCGCCTTTCGCCGATAATGGAAAAAAAGTATGCGTTTGTAGCTAGAATTTAGGGCACTTTTCCTGGACCTTGTTTTTTCATGAATAAGGCCCCAAAAAGTGCCCTAAATTACCAGATTACCACCAGAGGGAATCGGGGATGACCTCCCCTGACTGCTCCAGTGGTCACTAACCCCCCTCCCACCACAAAAAATGATGTTTCACAACTTTTTATTTTCACCCTCAAATGTCATACCCACCTCCCTGGCAGCAGTATGCAGGTCCCTGGAGCAGTTGTTAGGGGGTGCAGTGGACTTCAGGCAGGTGGACCCAGGCCCATCCCCTCCTACCTGTTACAATAGTGCTGCTTAATGCTTAGTCGTCCAACCCCCCCAAACCCACTGTACCCACATGTAGGTGCCCCCCTTCACCCCTTAGGGCTATAGTAATGGTGTAGACTTGTGGGCAGTGGGTTTGAGGGGGATTTGGGGGGCTCAACACACAAGGGAAGGGGGTGCTATGCACCTGGGAGCTCTTTTACCTTTTTTTTTTGTTTTTGTAAAAGTGCCTCCTAAGGTGCCCGGTTGATGTCCTGGCATGTGAGGGGGACCAGTGCACTACGAATCCTGGCCCCTCCTACGAACAAATGCCTTGGATTTATTCGTTTTTGAGCCGGGCGCTTTCATTTTCCATTATCGCTGAAAAGCAAAAACACCCAGCTCACAATTGTCGAATAAAACATGGACGTCTATTTTTTTTCGAAAATACGGTTCGGTCCGCCCCTTCACGGACCCGTTCTCGGAGATAGACTTTTTCGTTTGATTATGCCCTCCACGTAATATTCAGTGCTGACCGGTTAAGTTTATAGTGGCCAAAGATAGGTCTACTATTTGGGTGGCCCAATTTGGCCATCAAACGTAGCCTGTGATGCTTTGAATATTCACGGCTAGTTGGCAGTATCTCATGATATAACCAGTTAGCCACTATCCGCCAATATTCAGAAGGAGATAGCCAGCTATCCCCCCCCCCCCCTGAATATTTGTGGATAGCCAAATAAGCGCTATTTAACCGGCAAGGAGCCGTTCCTGACAAGTTAAATAGGGCTGAATATTGGCCAGATGGTGTTTAGCAGTACTCCTCCCCCCAAACATACCATATAAGAGACAGAAGCAATGCCCACATGCCTCTGGCAGTGCCATCTTGGGGAAATTGAGGTGCCTAATCCCTTGTGGTGCACCTTGGGATGCACCGGGTGTGATCAGTCTGTCAAACAAGGGAATTTTCCCCTTTCTGGTACCAAATAACTCTCAGAAGTGTCTTTTGATGAAGAACATAAGAGTAGCTATACTGGGCCAGATGTATGGTCCATCTAACCCAGAATCCTGCTTCCAATAGTGACCAACCCAGGTCACAAGTACCTGGCAAAAACCCATTTAGTAGCAACATTCCAAGCTACCAATCATGGGGCAAGCAGTGGCTTCCCCCCATTTCCCTCTCAATAACAAACCATGGACTTTTCCTCCAGGAATTTGTCCAAACCTTTCTTAAACCAAGATACGCTAACTGCTGTTACTACATCCTCCAGCAAAGAGTTCCAGAACTTAACTATTTGTTGAGTGAAAAATATCATCATCATCACACAACCTGAATGGCCACATCCGAAGTTTGCACATGGAAGAGACACCAATTTCAGGCCCATATTCTTGTCTAGTTTTGCCCCTAAGCTTAACTCATAGGCACAAAATGCTAAGCTTAACTCATGGGCACAAAATCTCTTCCTAAGAAGGCTCTTACTGTACAGACTGAAAAGTGCTACTTTTAATCAGTTTCCCCAGAAATTCATAATACAAATCCTAACAATAGATATAAACATGGCTTTTGTTGCAGGACATTTTCAGTCCTGGCAGAAACAGTTACCAGTTGTCACCACTTATGGTTGCTTTTAAAGCAACGAGGACTGGTCAGCAACAGTTCTTTTCTACGTTTTGATTCTTCATTCCTTCTCCTGTGTGTTACACGCCTGGGGTGAAAATCTGTTATTTGTTATGCCCCTGGCTAAAGCGCGTCACGAAATTACTCATAAATATGCCTTCTCCCTCTCAATCTAGACAGGACACTTAAATTTAAGCACCATTTGCAAGCTTAATTTTAGCACTTATACTGTGACCCCCTGATTCTATAAAGGTCACCCAAAACTGTGTGAGCAAATTTAGATGCGTTCCCAATTTGCGCATGCAATTTAATAGAATGAGCTAATTAGTGCCAATAATTGCCTGTTTAACAAGCAATTATTGGCACTAATTAGATTTAATTGGGACCAACGCATGTACAGTTAGGCACGGGATCCATGCCTGAAATTTACGCATGGTCCAAAAAAGGGGGTGCATTTTGGCGTGGAACAGGGGCGTGGCTTTGAGTTACGCCCGGAATTACAGAATAATGGGGGTTCGCACACAAATTTAGGCACGGGCATTTGATCCACGTTTTCGTTGGTGCAAACGGCCATGCTTAAAATTTACACATGACTCTCAGCTTAAGCGCATATTCTATAAATCACTCTGAACGTTAGGTGTGGCTTATAGAATACTATTTATGCGGGTACGTTTCGACGATGACGATTTTTTAGGGCCATATATAGAATCTAGCCCTGAATGTTCATTTACTCATATAAGTGCTAGCAGAGTACTCAGTGCTGTTTTATAATTTAAATCTACAAATCGCTAAGGGGTCCTTTTACCAAGCTGCGGCAAGCACTAACATGTGCTTACTGCAGCTTAAAATGCCTTAGTGCAGGGCATTAGTGCTGGGGGTGGGTTTTGGGTAAAGAATAGCTGTGTTCTGCACTAATAGCATGTGGATAGAGTGTGAGCCCTTTCTGCCTACGAAATAGGTGGCGGAAGGGGCTCACGTGCTAATGGCCTCATACTAATGGTAAAATTAAGACGTGGCCATTAATAGAAAAAAAAATCAGAAATTCAGCCACTTCACCCATGCAGTTAAAATGGCCTGAACGCACGGGAATGACCCATGTAAGGATACACCATGGCCAGATTTTACCATAGTTTAGTTAAAGGAACCCTTGGGGGCCCTTTTAGTAAGCCGTGGTAGGCTCTACGCGCATGCAGTGCACGTCCAAATGAGATCACCGCCAAGCCAGTGCACCTCCCTGGCAGTAATTTCAGATTTGGTGCACGCCCATAACGCTGGATGAATTATTATATTATTTCCTCTCACACACACACACACGCCGTATCTGGCGGTAATTGGCAGTTGGCATGTGCCGACCGGTCACCGTGCGTGTAGCGCATGAGCCCTTACCACTATTACGGGTGGCGTTAAGGGCTCAGGCCAGTTTTAGACGCGCGCAGGTTTCAGTTTTACCGCATGCCCTTTTCCTGTCACGAAAAGAAAAAAAAAAACTTTTTTGCAGATGCGGTAAAAACTGGCCAGGCGCACGCCTAATACACGCACCTATACTGCCGCAGGCCAATTTTTACCGTGGCTTAGTAAAAGGGCCATTCACAGGGGAAGGGCATGGAGGCCTAACATGTTGTGTGTGGCTTATAGAATACTTAAGTTATGTATGTAAATGACACATTTAGGTGTGCCCACTTGTGCCAGCCATATATCTGATAGAAGTGGTTCAGCCATAGATCTGGGCTATGTGGGTGTGCCCAAATGTAGACACACTGATGTTGACATGCTAGCGTTCTATAAAAACAATTATGCATGGAACTGTTCTTAAAGAATAGGGTCACAGCCTGCAAATAGAATTGCCCTGGGAGCTTCATTTCCAAACATTAGGAAGATTCCCTAATTTGGGAGCCCTTTTAGTAAAGGGTTGGAGTGCGGCAACAGGGCTTGCCATGCGCCAATACAGAGCTACCGCAGAAGCCCGGCAGTAGCTCCCACCCCAGCATGCGCCATTTCCAGTGCTACAAAAATATTTTCTATCTTTTTACCATTGATGCTTACCCGGCAGCGCCAGGTGATGCCCGGTTAACTCGGGGTTAGCGTAGGAGCCCTTATCACCACCTCAATGGGTGCCCCCCGCCCCGGAAATGGCCACGCACCAAGTGGTTCACTTACCACACGGCCATTTCTTTTGAGAAAAAAAAGACAGACTTTTACCTGCTGCGGTAAAACGGAGCCTCGGAGTACATCAAAAACATGCGCTGATGCTAGGCGCAGGCCCCCTTTTACCACAGCTTAGATTGGAAGCAGGTATTAAGGCCTACTATTTTTCCCAAGGGTTTAAGGGTTGAGTGTCTTTACACCATCAGATGTGATGGTCCTTGGCCAGCCCTCCAGGCATTCTTTCTCTTCTGAATGCTCTTCATTTTTGACTGTTGATTTTAAACCACTCTGATGTTTCTAATGAAGAATAGTATATACAATTTTATAATACACATAAGTAGAAACATAAACATTAGCAAAAGCTGAAAACTGCCACTCATTTTCACACAGGAGTGTGCAACACTTACAAATGAGGAAGTCCAGCTGCCTCAGCACCATTTGGAATTTGTAGCCTCGCTCACTACAATGTAATAATCCACCCCAGCACATGGCTAATAATAATTTTCCTATAAATCACAGGAAAACCTATGGCATAGAAGCATTTTTTATGTAATACAATTAGATAAAAAATATTTACTTGTTATAATTTAGCATTTCCACGGTTACTGCCTAGGAAATGAGGCAGTGGAAGCATAAATACTGTTTCTGATCCTAAAATACACTGGAGTCTTGTTTTCTATGAAGTGTGAATAAAAGAGGGAGATTACAGAACCTAAGGGATCTGATCATGAGCTTGATGGGTGGTAGAAGCTACTTTTTAGAAACCACTATCTTTTCACCCTGTGCTCAGTGTACCGCAGATGATGATAATGTGCACAGTCCTGATTCAGACAGAAATTTATATCCAAGCAGGATATTCGCATGCATGAGAAACCTAAATAAGCAAATGAGGCCATTCAGTTTGAAACTGTAAAGCATCACAAAAGGTCAAAGATTTCCACCCCAGTTTGGAATCTAAAGCCACTGCCTTGATGTTTTTGATGGTCTGTTTGGCTTCATTCTAAAATCCAAGGTAAATATAATATGCAGAAACACACACACACTATTTTCAAAAAGGGAGCAAGAAAGATAAAATTCAGAAACCATTAGTTTACAGAACTAAAAAGAGAGCTGCCATAACGTTTCATAAGGTTAAACAGATTAAAAAGAGGCCTTAAGATTATATTTGACAAAAGTGCCAATGTCTTTTTTCCAACCATATAATAATTTCTCCTTTTGTGGTGCTCTTACAGACAGATCCCCACTAGACAGAGACTGTGGTTGTATTTACCTTTATCCCAGGAAGTCCAGGAAGCCCAGGGAGACCTGGTTCACCCTATATAGGAAAATTATATACAATTATAGAACACTTTTCACATCTAATTGGAATCCGGAAGAAGAAATTGCATACATACATTTCAGGTATCTGATCAACGGAAGATTATAAAGGCAGACCAGCCTCTCAAAACAGTGTAATCCAAGGCCTATGTAGGCCAAATGATCCTATAATTCATACTCTATGAACCCAAGCTATAGTAATTACTTATAATCCCAATAAGTATGTTGTAGTGGTGATTCAAGGCCAATCAACGGTATTCAGCAGCTGGTTATAGGCTACATTAATGGCTAATCTCTCCTTCCGCTGCTAGATGAGATCCATATGGTGTTTCCTTTAATTTTGCAGTATAATTGCTGAGTAATGAAGAGAAACTCTCATTGACCATGAAAGACTATGAGAAAAGTCATGCTGTTGGGCTTCCCAAGGGTTCAATATCACTTTGTGAAACTGTAGTAAGGAGAGCATGAATGCCTAATGTTATATGGCAATAGACTGAGGGGTCAGTCTCGCAGTAGAATGCCTCAACTGGAATTTAAACTTAGAAGAATTCAGATTCCTTTGGAAGATATTTAGCTAGCAAACACCCACAAAGCACTTGCAGGGGCCCTACCAGCTTCCCTTCCCCTCTTGAAGGAATTGGTGCTTCTATTCACTTCCTCCTTGCTGCCATTCTGATCCTACTTTTGCCACCTTTTGGTCACATGAGTTGGCAGATCCAAAGTACAGCTAGAACACAGCAGCAGAAGGAACTGGACAGCAGCTAGGGTGGACACAGGGCCTGGGGGTGCCCCAAGTATTTTGTGGTGTCTGTAGAAGCCTCTCGATCCTGGCATTGTAGGGGCAGCTCTGCAATGGGGAACACATGCACACTCATGTGCTCAGCTCTATCCCACCACTTGCCAACATGCATCACTTCTGGCTAAGCTCATTGTATACAGAGAAAAACAAAATGCAGCAATCAGAACAGATGAATAAGATAAGAAATGTTGTAATGACTGGAAGTTTCTTAATCATGGAAACAGCTGGGACCCCGTGGGCATGGGATTCAGGTCAGACTACCAGCAACACAAAATTGGTGCTCTGCGGTTAGAATGAGATTAATTGCTACTTGCACCTAGTCTGGAGTATCAGAATATGCCGATATTATTACTGCCTAATAAGTCAAGTTAAAACAAGCAAATCAGAGGAAAATAACAACATAAAATGTTATCAGGAAAGTAGAGTGTACAAGGCCACAGATGGAACAACAAGGTGGACTCAGGAGTCGAAGAAAGCAAATGTTTTATTCATAGCCCGACACGGCCCGTGTTTCAGCTACTGCCTGCATCAGGGGTCAGTCAGAATTAAAACATCAACTGGAAAATCCTTCTTATCAATGACAATACAGGAAAGTACACAAAAAGTACTCTATACAACTCATGAAAAAAGCAGCGGCAGTTTGACAGCATTGCTAATCAAAGGCTTCCTTCGACTCCTGAGTCCGCCTTGTTGTTTCATCTGTGGCCTCATACACTCGACTTTCCTAATGAGTCAAGGTAGACAGCAAGGTATACACATAGCTTTTGGGGAGGAAAGGAATTAAGGAAGAATTAGGGATTAAGTATAAGTAATGCATTTATTCCCAATTCAGTGGCCAAATGAACATGAGTTAAGGACACAAGCTACATATATGTTTGCATAAATTCATTGAAACTATTGTGTATGAGTCGAGGTAATTAATCACTACTTGGTGAGATGGCACACTTTGCCATAGCCAGGAACTTCACACATTCCCAGCCATGGCAACACGCAAAAAATAAAATAAAATAAAAAAATATATACATATAATTTTTATTTTATTTTTTGCGTGTTGCCATGGCTGGGAATGTGTGAAGTATATATATACTAGTAAAAAAGGCCCGTTTCTGAACACAAGGAAATGAGGGCGGGACCAGAGCTGAGAGACAGAAACGGCCCGAGCCTGTACGCCGTTTACTGATGCTGCTGCTGCTGCCGCCGTCTGCCGTAACCACGACTGGGTAAGTGAGAGTTTCAAAAATTCGTAAGGAGGAGGGCTGGCAGTGGATGGGAGGGAGGGAGGAAGGAAGGCACGATGATCCTGGAACTGTGAGCGAGAGGGTATCCTGGAACTGGGAGGGAGGGAGGGAGGGATGGAGGGAGGATCCTGGAAGTGGGAGGGAGACCCTGAAACTCGGGGATCTGGGAGGGAGGGAGGGAGGCCCTGACACTCGGAGTGAGGGAGGGAGATACTGGGAAGGTGTGTGAAATACGGGTGAGGCAGTTTGTGTGTGGTGGGGGGGGGGGGCTGTTGGATCACCTCGGGGGGGGGGGCGGTGGCGACCTCAGGGGGGGTGGGGGTGTGATTGGCAGCGGCGACCTGGGGGGGCGTGGCGTTGCGGCGAGGGCAGCAGGGGCGAGGCCTCTTGCTCCTGTCTTGCGGTTGGTCAGTGTTGCGGGTGACGTACACCTCCTGCTCCTTATCGCCGAGCCAATCTGGTGTCTCCTTTCCAGTGTTGTCAGCAATCTACGGAGCCTAGCAGAACAACTCCGAAGGAGCCACGGTCTGAGGCAGCAAGATTAGAACGTTGGAGGCGAGAATTATTATATAGGATAAGCCTAATGTCATGCAACAGCTACAGAATATACTGGGCCCTCAAGGTCTACATGTCTCACCCTTGGGGAAGTTCAAGTGACCTCTGATACAGTAGTAGCTACCACATTACCCCCTTAGCCCTGAGGCAGGTCATAAATGATAAAGAGACCCCCCCCCCCCCCCACCCAACACACACACAAAGCCCCATTCTTACAATGCACAAATCTGAGGGTCACTCCAACCCACCCTCATCCCCATATTCTTTCTCCAGGGTCCCAATTCACTCTAGGGATTCAGGGCAGAACAGGTAAAGCAGCAATCCTAACTTGCTCCTGCCACACAGCAGCCAGATGCAGCAGATAAAATGGCACTGTCTGATATCTACCAAGAGGTTCCTAGTTCTACCACTGCTATAACAGGGATCAGGCAGTATCATTTTTTTTTTAAAGGCAGCCACTGAGGCAGGGGCACTCAGCTTCACTGGGACCTCTATTGTGAGCAGGGGCTCAGAAAGGAAAAGGGCAGGGAGATGAGGGGTGGGAGCCAGCTTCAGATTTGTGCATGCTGGGGTGGAGTATTGGGGCTACCTTTTTCATTTATGCCCCAGCAGGGGACTGGGGAAGGTGGTGAGAAAGCTGTTGTCTATTTTGCAAAACGCAGGCCCGTGGAGCCCTCTTCACTTGCTCGGTTTTGTAAAACATTTCAATAATGAGCTGCTGTGCATGATTTTGCATTGAAGCAGCTCATTAATGCAAAATTTAAATAAACTTTTGTGTGAAAGATTACTATAAGACTGACCGCTTTTGCAAAACGTTTTTCAAAAGAGCTTTCCCACATTAAGCTACACCAAAACACCAACATTGTAGCATTTTTGTATGTCTGCTGGCATTTTTGTGCAATGCACACTTCAGTAGATGAGGCCCTTTGTAAGCATAAAAGTAACTCATATCTATCTATCTATCTATCTATCTATCTATCTATCTATCTATCTATCTAGAGACCTCCAATACAGAGATCTCTTCTCACACTCCATTTCAGGATATGGACCTTATATCTCGAACCCCCCTTCAGCATTCTCAGTCCCTATGATCAATGCCCTCATTATATCATATCTGTATAGTGTGAAAAGTTGCAGGTTAATGTTTTTTTTTCAGCATGCAAGGTTTACATTCAACTCATTCATGGTTATTAGAACAGCAGAGGCAGGTGTTATTCTGTACAGTCAACTAGGCTGAAGAGTGAAGAGATGCAGCAAGGGAGCAGGAGGCCCGTGAAAAGCATATTGGCTGGTCAGGGGGTCTATCTCTGCCTGCATATGTTAATTATGCAGAGCAGGCTGGTTTGCTATTTAAAAAAAATGTAAATTAAAAATAATCTCTCCCAACTGCTGCCATGGAAAAGAAGGTTGCTGAGTCACTATGCAATGAATCTGTTCGAATACACTGACCATGCAAATGTTTAGCCAACCTTATAAAACTGCTGGCTGAACATAGCTCTCTGTTTTACAATACCACTTCAGTCCCAACCTGACAAAAAACATGCAGAAATAGCCTATTAAGGAAAATACACTTTTTTTTTTTTTGCTGTCACCATTACTTGTTATATACAGGAAGCAAGGGACTGCAGTTTTCTTTACAGAGGGGTTTAAAAGCAAAGATAAATTAGTGATCCCTGTAAATGAATATTTTGAAGCATTACCTTTTGCCCCGAACGACCCGATTCTCCAGGTTCACCCTATGAAAAACAAATACAAGATCTTGTTCAGCAGAGGTTACTGAAGGTCAATGAGGAAAGAAAATGTGAAAAAGCACAAACCTAAGATTTATTAGCAGAGGACCTTGAAAAACAAAACAAACTGAAATGATAATATTCTTACAATTACCTTAATCCCTGCTGCAGAGCTTCCAGCGTCTCCCTTATGGGACATGCAAAACAAAGAAGTAAGAGCACATTGGTTAACTGTGTTACTGAAGCACATGGAACAATAATAATTACTTTTATGTTTGCACTGACACAAAGGAAATGGCAAGGTGACTTGTCTCCCGCAGCAGGTTAACAATGCGTCATAAAGGTGCAGCGGAACAATCAAACAGGGGATCATCTGTAATCACTTAAGGGGTCAATTCTCAAAACTCTGGCGCTGTAAGGAACAACATTGGGAAATATAATGGGAACAGCACAACAAAATAACTTCCCAATGCTCAACACTAATAGAATGCAAATTATATGCACACTGTTAGCGTTCAGCATTGGGAAGTTAAGGACAGGAACTTGCCTGGCCCATGCGCACAGCAGCTCTTGTGCACATGCCCAGTCAAACTGGGGAACAGGGAGTCCGTGCTCAGGTCCAGTGGCTGCTGAGAGTTCTGTAGGAAATATATATTTTTGTATGTAGGGCATCGCTTTTCCAGCCTGCGGAGGTCAAACTGTTTTTATCAGACTCTAGAATTGTGCGATTATTGTGGTGACTCAACAGCAAAGTTACTGCTAGACCGATTTCACAGTTTTGTAAGGAAAAATATGCCTAATGATCTTCGTTAGTGCCAGTAAGGGGGCAAATTCCATGAGACATCCTCTCTTTAAATATTCTAACACCAGCTCTGAGCTGTCATTAGGTTTTCAGCAGTAAGGACAGGGTTTGGTTTGTGCGTTGTTTCTGAGCACTAGCGGGAATAGCCAAGAACCTCATTCACGCACATTTTAATGCTATTTGCAGCCATCTTTGGTGCACACATTGTCCCCAGCGTTGGTGCTCTCTGAACGTTCTGTGAACCCTAATGCGGGCGTCTAGTGCTGGTGTTAAGTTTTACGTATCGGCCCCCAAGAACACGTTTTTCTTCAAGACAGTATCAACCTGCTTGTTATTCTGCAAAAGCCTGAAGCAAATCAGTGGGAGCAATGTGCAGAATGCAAGGCTGAAGAGATCGGCTGTCAAGCTTCCAAATTCAGAGATGCGCCACACACCAGGCTCATGTCAGACACTGAATATCTCTCAAACTGGCCAAACATATCTCTTTATTCTTTTGTCAAAATGAGATACATATACTGCTCTGATGCTTCATATAACACTCTTGTGTTCCTATATAAGGGGGCCCTTATACTAAGTTGTAGTAAAAAGTGGCCAGCGCTAGTTTTGCATGTGAAATTGGTGCATGCCGGGACACTTTTATCACGGCAGGAAAAAGGCCTTTTTCAAAAATGGGGCAGTAAATGGCCGTGCGCTAATATTAAAATTAGCGCATGGGTAATTACTGCCTGAGCCCTTACCCCCACCTATTTAGTAGATCGTACGGGCTCACATGCTACTCATGTGGTAATCAGGTGGCACGTGGTAATGTGGCTGCACTGCTGATTACCGCTGGGAGTGCCCCCCCCCCTTGTGGTAGAAAATAAAAAATTATTTTCTTCTGAAACCACCTTAACTTCAGGAAATCACTAAAAACCAACCTGCTCAAAAAGGCATACCCCATCGACCCAACATAAACACCTACACTCTGCAACACCGCAAAACCAAAGCTCGTAATGGACATTATATAACCGTTCTTCTCCTCAATCCCTACTATACCTGAAACATATGTACCTTTATTCGACCACAGTACCACCTTGTATTCGTTTCTTTACCGGATTTGGCGTATGCCATTATGGTACTATGTAAGCCACACTGAGCCTGCAAATAGGTGGGAAAATGTGGGATACAAATGCAATAAATTAATTAATTAAAAACAAATACCATAGTTTTGTGTAATACAAGCTTCTCCCTTGAAATTTGTTCAAAGTGAGGAGAACAGCACAATCACTGCTCTAAAACCAGGAAAGCATGATGGCACCCTAGTGGGGTTACCACAGACCACAGCCAGAGGGCAGCAGTACATCTCCAGTGAATCCACTCAGGGCACTATGGCAATAAAGAAAGAGTCATGGCTAGTCAGCTTTTTTTTTTTATTTAGATTTTGCTCATACCTTTTTCAGTAGTAGCTCAAGGGATTTGAACTAGCCACCTCTGGATTGCAAGACTGGTACTCTAACCACTAGGCCACTCCTCCACTCCTTGTCTTTCTTTCTGTTTCTTTTTTAACCTACTAAAGAGGTAATATTCAAAGTACTGGCACAACTGAAAGTGAACAAGACCATGGGGCCTTATGAAGTATATCCCAGATTACCGAAGGAGCTATTTATGTAAATATTTTACTTTGCCTCTTCTTAACAACTGAGACCCAAGTGGGCTACAACAATTAACCATAAAAATTTAATGCACAAGAACCAACCACCATAAAAACAAAAGCAATAAGCAAAATATATAAACAAAACAGAAAACATGCTCTGAATCACCTTACAATAAAGAAGGCACACATAGCAAAACAACAGACAACTTTTTTAAAAACTGACCTATAAATTTAGGTCATTATAGGCAACAATCCATCAAAGCAATCATCCAATAATTAGACAGATAAAATCCAGATAAAGAAAATGCAGGCCATTCAGAAATATACTTAAAGGCCCATGTTTTAAAAAGATGTATTCTTAAAAATAGGAAGAAATCATAGGAACTAGCAGAGCAATTACAGAAACACACAATTGACTAAGCACTACAATAAATTCAACATTTTTTGGACATTTAATTTTAAACTTTTAGGGCATCAGACAGTTATATGCTTAAAACAAGTCAAAGGACGTTTCCTTGGAGTATCTTCCATAGCATGTCCAGACCCTCAAATTCTTCTCAATCATTTGCCCAACAGTTTTAGTAATATAAGTTGTGCTTCATATCCCATATGTGAGATTAAAACTAGTCTTTAAGCAACAGGTGAGCACTTATCTGAAGCAGAGCCTGCACAAAGGTTGCAACAGTCATTATTTGAGTGGGAAGCTAGGATTCTTTAAAATTTATACTATCTTTCAGAACACTGGATAGATACTAGGGGCCTGATATTCAGCTGGTGGTGGGCAGCGCTTTTGCTGTCCGCGCCGGATTAAACTCAGATATTCAATGCTGGGCTGTTTCTGGCAACCGTCATTGAATATCTGGGATTTTTTAAACCGTGAAAAAGTTAACCAGTTAGGCTGATATTCAGCACTAAGCGGATAACGTTTTAGCAGTTAATGATAGACCTGCTATTTATGTAGCCTAGTTTAACCACCGAACCATAGCCAGTTAAGTGCTTAACATTCGCACCTAACCGGCTATGATGCGCGATATAGCCGGTAAGCGGCTAGACATGGACATTTAGTGGGAGATAACCAGTTATCCCCCGCTGAATATCCACGGTTAGGTGCCGATATGCTATTTAACCGGTCAGTGGACAGTTAAATAGCATATCGGGGGGGGGGGGGGGGGGGGGGGGGGAGTAGATGGCTTTCCATAGCTCTAAGCTGTTTGGGTGAAAGTTTCAAAAGATTTCATTTAACACAACAAAGTTTCAGTTTTTGCTGTAAGGATTCTGACAAGGATTTTTGTTCAGCATAGCGGTGACCCATTTACTCAGTTTTCAAAAGCTAACAAATCTTGATATTGCCTCAAGAATGAAATAATTCTTAAGCTGAAAATGAGAGAAGCTATATTGAAATCGTACTTCTTTCATTGTCAAATCACTTCACCCTCCATTGCATCAGGTATAACCTTTAGCCTCACACATTACCATGCAATAAACACATTTTTTAATGGAAGCCCCATTCTTCTTAACAAAACACACATTGATGCATTCCTCTTTCAGGGAACTACCAACTGTATCTGAATTTGTAACTCCCCTGGAACGCAAGTTTGAAAGGGCAAATCATTATATCCAAAATCTAAAGAAGCATAACAAAATGCATTCATCCTTGCTCATTTGAGTCAGCAGTTAATGAAAGGTAGCACCTCTTGTGAAATTTTAAAAACCTCCCAGGGACATTTAGAATAATCAACTCCCTCAGAGAAGAAGAAGCAGCATAGTGAAGGTCTCTGTGAACAGAGCAAGAGTCTTGAACCGACTCCAAGAGCGAGTGGAAGTCAGCCAGCAAAGTTGACCTATTTATAATCCTAGCAGCGTTATTCTGTATTACTACAAATAGATGCCTAAGATAAACCTAAGTAAATCATGTTATGATTGTCAGTTCTGGAAAGAACTATGATTGAACATAGCAATCCAATCCCTTCTGCCTAGGAACAGGCAGAGCTCTTTAATCAAGCAGAGATGGAATGAAGAAGATCTAACGATGACTGAGATTTGGTTATCCATTTTCAGACTAGAGGGTATTATTTACTAAAAGGCGCAATTGCATTGCCGTGTGTTATTTGCTGAGGGTTCCATTCTGTGCGATGGGCACTAATGTGGAGACGGATTTTAGAAAAGACATTCAAATCGCAATTGAGTTGTCCAGGTCAGGACTTGTCAAGTTTCATTAGTATTTACAGACAGGATCTGCCAATGTAGAATGGACATGTATGTGCTGGTTATGTGCAGCAGGAGCATCCTTTTTACAAGCATCAATATCGAAAATATCAACAGGATCAACACGGCAACATAAAACTGTACGTGCCAGAACACAGATGGATATATGTTAGTATGTCAGAATATACATGTATATGTCATCCATTTTAGAAATGCGCACGTCTATGTTCTCCACAGAGCCCAATATCCTTTGTTAGTATCGCTTTCAGTGGGGACAAAAACACTAGGAGAATAAGGAGGTGACTATCACTAATCCAGTGGAGCACTGCACAGAATGAACAACCTAGATATCCCCACGAGCAGGTGAAAAGCCCAACATTTATGCTGGTGGCCATAAACACACATTCCTCTTCTGAAATAGGGAGTGCACATGTATCTTTCTGCCCCATCCTAATCCCAGACCTTGCCCCCCTGCTATATGCACATATTCAAATTTTGGACATGTATATACCGCATGCAGGTCCAAAATTTATTTATTTATTTTATTTGTGGCATTTATACCCCACTCTTTCCCACTCGATAGCAGGTTCAGTGCGGCTTACAAAGTATGGTACATAGTATCACAGCGATAATACAAAGTATGGTACAAAGTATCATGGAGATAATACAAAGTATGGGACTGTCGAGGTATGGCGTTCCAGAGTTGGCTGCCTATAACAGAGAAGTTGGATGTGTAGTAGGTTTTGTATTTGAGGCCTTTACAGTTGGGAAGATGAAGATTGAGATATGTTCGAGAAGAGTTGGACCGGTTCCTGGCTGAAAGATCGATCAGGTTGGACATGTAGCTTGGAGATTCACCATTGAGAATCTTGTGGATCATAGTGTGGGCTTTGAAGTTTATTCGTTCCTTGATAGGGAGCCAGTGTAGCTTTTCTCGAAGTGGTGTTGCACTTTCGAATCGTGATTTGCCAAAAATGACTCTTGCTGCTGTGCTTTGGGCAGTTTGGAGTTTTTTCATGATTTGGGCTTTGCAACCGATGAAGATGCTGTTGCAGTAGTCGGCATGGGTAAGTATTATGGATTGTACTAGATTGCGGAAAGTTTTCTGTGGGAGGAATGGTTTCACTTTTTTTCAGTACCCACATCATGTTGAACATCTTCTTCGTCGTGGCTTTTGCATGAGTGCCTAAAGTTAAGTGTTTGTCTAATGTTACTCCTAGGATTTTTAGATTGTTAGATATTGGGATTGCAACATCTGGGGTGTTCAGGGTAGTTGGGAGCAGAGTAGAGTGTTGTGATGAAAGGATTAGACATTGAGTTTTTTCTTTGTTCATTTTCATCTTGAAAGCGTTGGCCCAGGATGTTAGGATGTTCATGGCAGTGGTTATTTTATCCGAGATTTCTGTAAGGTTGGACTGGAAGGGGATGAATATTGTGATGTCATCAGCGTAGATGAAGGGGTTTAGGCCAGATCTAGATAGGGATTTGGCCAGAGGAATCATCATGAGGTTGAAGAGGATCGGGGATAGGGGTGAGCCTTGGGGGACTCCACATTTTGATGGCCACGCAGGCGATATTGAAGATGTTGATTTGACCTGATAAGTTCTGGTGGTAATGAAACGTTTTATCCATTTAATGATGTTTCAGCTGATTCCTAGCTTGTCCAGTAGTTTTGTGAGAATTTCATGGTCTACCATGTCAAATGCACTGGATAGGTCGAACTGCAGACGAAGTATTTTGTTGCCAATTGAAATTTCTTGTTTGAACTTGGATGGCACTAGGGCTTCTAAAATGGCTACCAGTATGTGTAAAGGCATCAATGCACACTAACACAGTAGCACACTTGAATGAATCTAGCCTTAAGGATGCAAACACAGTCTGAGGGAACAAGTTCAATCTTTAAGGCTAATACAAGAGAGAGTTTTCCCACTCAGAATGTCTCAGATTTGAAGGGGTTCAATGTAAGCACGTTCATTGTCAGCTAGGTTATTCAGTTATCTTATCCAATGCCCTGTCTATGTTCTTACTCAAAAGTATATACAAACAGATGCCAGCATACATTAAAAAATGTTAATCCCACATACTGGGTCATCTTTGTCAGAAGACAAAAGGCAATGGGATGATACGACTCTCTGTGGTACACCACTGGTCAACAATTGAGGAGAAGAGAAATCGACCAATGCTACTCTCTATGTCAGACACTCAAAGTAGGAGATCATATAATCAAGGCAAGTCTCAGTGATTCCCAGATTCTACAATACTAGTTGCAAGATATAAGGCATATTTTCAAAGCACTTAGACTTACAAAATTTCATAGTAACTTATGGAACTTTTTAAGTCTAAGTACTTTGAAAATGAGCCACACTAGTGATCTATGGTACTAAATGTTGCATGGATACCTCTGTCCATGTTCCTGTGAAGCTTTTCCAGGAGTAGTTTATAAACTTTAAATTAAATCTTCAGTTTACCTACTGAAATGATTCTTCAGGGTTCTATATCACCACAGTACTTTCATTATTATGATGTGTTCTAAATTTAGATTGGGATACATCAAGGATTCTATTTTAAGTTATGTTCTTATTTACTTAGACTTATAGTGGACCCACCTGTGCACCTCGGTACATCGGGCAATAATGCTCTCCGGTGTGGTTGACTGGCCACAACAGTTTCCCTCTCTTTCCAACTGGTACCAATATACTGAATATCTTCTTTGAATGTTTTAACTAGGTCTTGTTTGGTCTTCCTCTCTTTCTCTTCCCACCTGTTGTTGTCCATTGCATTTCCTTAGAAAAATATATCCAACCAGCAGGATCCATTGCTCAGCTACAATATCTTGGCGCCTCCATTTCACTTTTCAGGATCTCCTCATTGGTAATATGGTCATGATATATGACACCAATAGTTCTTTGCAGGCACTGCTAATAGAATACATTTACCCCCCCCCCCCGACCCAGACATTCAAGAGCATTTAACAGGCCAGGACCAGCACCTGGCTGGTTAAATGCCCCATAACTGGCTCTCTGGCAATATTCATAGAGGATAGCCATCTATCCCCCACTGAATATTGCTGCATAGCGACTAGTGGATTACCAGTTATATCGGGCGATATAACCGGCTATCCGCCAATTTTCAGCCTGAGTTTAGCAGCCAAATATGGTCGTTTGAAAATGTGGGATATTTTTGGGCAATTTCAAGATATCTACTTAGCCGGTTATGTTGAATCTGGCTAAAAATAAACCGGATATTCAATGCCAGTCACCGGAAACAGCCCAGCACTGAATATCCAGAATCACCACAGACCACGGGAGTTAGCCGGGCTGACTCCCATGGTATGAATATCAGCCCCTCAGTATTTGTGCTGTCTTTGTAGTAATTTTCAATGTTTTTGTAGGCACAGGTCACAGTTGGCAGGACAATAGCTTTATAGATCTTAATTTTCATCATAGTGTAGATTGTTATTGCCCATATTTGAGGCATCTGCTGAAATACTAATGCCACCTTCAATTTGTTCAAAATTCTGAGGCATGACTAATGTTCCGCCAGTGTCGCTATGCTCATATTAGCCCTCTCCTGAAGTCACTTCATTGGCTCCCTATCCATTTCTGTATATAATTCAAACTCCTCTTACTGACTTACAAGTGCATTCACTCTGAAATTCTTCAGTACCTCTCCACTCTTATCTCTCCCTACACTCCTCTTTGGGAACTGTATTCATCAGGTAAATTTCTCTTATCTATACCCTTCTCTTCCTCTGCCAACTCTAGTCTCTGTTCCTTTTACATTGCTGCACCATACGCCTAGAATAGACTTCCTGAGTCAGTACGTCAAGCTCCATCTCTGGCCATCTTCAAATCTAGGCTAAAAGCCCACCTTTTTGAGACTCCATTTAACTCCTATCCCCTATTCACTTGTTCAGTACCCATGTCTGTTGTATCATTCCCACCTTAAGTAATTCTCTTATCCTTTATTTCTCCTGTTTGTCTGTCCTGATTAGATTGTAAGCTCTGTCGAGTAAGGACTGTTTCTTACATGTTCAAGTGTACAGCGCTGTGTACGTCTAGTAGCACTATAGAAATAAGAAGTAGTAGTAGTAGCTTTGCCAACCCTATAATTGACATCCCTCCCGAAAGTACCAGCTGTGTTCAACTTATCACTTAAACAAAAGAGGTGCCAAGAAACTAGAGAAGAGCAGGTGGGAAAAAGAAGGAAGTGGAAAATTATAGTTAGTTTAATATCAGTAAAAGGCAAGATATAGAAATAGTACCAAGTGCTAGAATACTGCAATATCCTGAATCCAGTGGATTACCAGATCATAGGTAACATGGCTTCACTGGAATGACTGATTTCTTTGCTGATGTGACTATATTAGCAGATGAGGGAACACAGTGAATATGGCCTATTTGAATCTCAAGAAGCTTTTGAAACTGTTTCATATAGAAAACTGGGGAGCAAGCTAGCCAGCCTGGGAACTGAAAGAAAAACTATAAACTAGGTGAGGTGCTGGATAAGCAACAGGATTCAGAGATTGGTGCTGAGGTTTATTATGTAGGTTTAATTCTTTTGCTTTTGCACTGGCTATAAGGTAATCATGACCAAAGGTTTGGGTTGTGAGACATTAATTTTCTGCACTGTGCATGTTCTCGGGCTCCATCAAAAGATTAAAAGCAAAATAGGAAAACACTATCTTCAGCTCATTCATCAGACTCTACACTTATCCAAAAGAGGCTAAGGGTAATAGTCAATAGAGTTTGGCATGGTAAAGAGAAAATAACCCAAGGAGTACTGTAAGTATAAGAGTTAGGTCTTTATAAATGACAGTAGGCAGTGTGATTTAAAAATATGCAAACATGGACATGCCAGAGATGGTAATAAAACATGATGATTACTTTAAAACGTTGGAATTATTATCAAAGCTGTGATGAAGTGCTTGGAATAAACCTGAGTTTCCTTAATGGCACTCCCTCACTGGGAGCCACATGAGACGTTAACAGCAAGACAGCCAGCCTGTGTAGTAACAGGCTTTGGCATATTTGGATGAAGCCATAAAGAGTTTTTGGTTTAGCTTTATCCCTTTGATTGGCTGTTTCTGTGGAGGCTCAGTCCTGCCACCGTGCCCACAATAACCCAAAAGCTATAACACTATGCATTAGTACAGATTTAAGAAAAATTTGCCCAGGTAAAATAGTAGCTGGGCAAAATTCATGGGCTGAAAACTTCCTTCCAATTAGTATGTGCAGTTGTAGCAATGGAGTTTTCCACTCCAGAACAGATTTTCAAAGGAAAGCTCTATCTATATGATACTGTCCCCACCAAACAAAGACAAAGAAACACACACACACAAACTCTTTCGCTCTTCAGATACATGCATGTACTCTCTAACCTTTTGGACACACCAGTGGCATAGCCATGGGGGGTGGGGCCTTGGCGGGTCATCCCCACCAGCAAAGGTATAATTCGGCAGCGGTTTGGGGGGACTGAGAGGAAATGCTTGCCCTCCCCAAGAAAAAAATTAGGTCTGGCAATGCCCCTGGGACACACACACAAGCACACTTGTACACTTAGACACACACATGCATTCTCACTCATCAGACACATATTTATTTATTTAACACATTTATACCCCACATTTTCCCACTAGTTGTAGGCTCAATGTGGCTTACACATAACCGTAGGTAAGCTGCGGTTCAGAAAAGTACAATTAAACAATGTAATAGTAAGATAGTAATCAAATAGGTATCACATAAAACAGCAAAGATAATAAGATAATACAAGATAAAAGGGTCAATGAATTTTGTTGAAACCAAGAACAGGTAATTTAGGTTGAGTCTGGAAGGTAAGCCTTCTTGAACAAGGTGGTCTTCAATAATTTTCTGAAATTTTGATGATTCTGAGTTGATTTTAAGATTTTGGGTAGTGCATTCCAAAGTTGTGTGCCTATGAAGGAGACACGTAGGTAGATTTGTATTTTAGGCCGCTGCAGTCTGGATAATATAAATTTAGGTAGGATTGGGAGAAACTGGAACTGTTTCTGGGTGGCAAATCAACCAAATATAGCATGTATTCAGGAACTTCTCCATAAATAATCCTAAGAATCAAGGTACAGACCTTAAAGGCGAAATGTTCCTTAATGGGAAACCAGTGTAATTTTTCACGAAGGGGCTTGGCAGATTTGAATTTGATTTTCCAAAGATCAACCTCGCTGCTACTAAAGCTGAGTGCACTCTAATAGAATTATAGTATAAAATGGGCTTCTTAGCATTTAACTATTTCCATTAGCATGCGCTAAGCTTTGTATAAGGGACCCTCATATTCTCTTCCTCTTCAGACACACATACACATGTGGACACATACACTTACTCACTTTTCAGATACACACTTCTGGTTCTGTGCTGCTGCCTGCTGATCATGCCCTCAACCAGTTCTGCTCACCATCATGTAAAAGTCTTGCATTTGCTGCAGCAGCATCCCCATCACACTTTCCTCCATTCCTTCCCCATGCCAACCTTTTCTCAGAAATCCCCTCCAAGATACCTCACTGGTTCTACTGGCTCTCTCCATGATCAGCACAGAGACCTGTGCAGAGCTTAGTCCCCCACTTCATTTGCACAACACAGAAACTTCTCCATGGCTCACCCCTTGCGACTAGAGATATGGATCCTACCATAGTCTCTGCTACTAATGACACTGGAAGCAGGCAGATATGGCTCATTCCTACAGGTGGGAGGATTAAAAATGCTTAGCCATTCGCCTGACTTCTACACATTAATACAGGTAATAAATAGAAATAATACATAGCAAAGATTATAGGATGATACCTTTTTTATTGGACTAAATATTTTTGAATAGCTTTTGAAAGCTATTCAAAAATGTATTTAGTCTAATAAAAATGGTATCAGCTTATTTTCTTAATTTTAATTTCTATTTATTACCTTTAAAAGTGGACTAACATGGCTACCACACAACTTTACTCAAGACATTAATATAGAAATTGTTACAGTCCTGAAAAAATCCAGGCAGTTGTCAACACCATCCTCCTGTGTCGTAAATATATCTGACAGGATCTCCCTAAATGTTTGGGACTAGGCAGGTATATATTTTGCCTATGCCTTAATCAGCCTGCTCCTGGCTAGAATGGACATAGATAGGCTTGCATCCCTAAATGACTCTAGAACTTGAGTTAAAATCCTTCACTGCTAAACTTCAGATAATCCACCAAAGTTTGTTTTTGTTTTTGTTTTTTTTTCAAATTCAGGGTCAGCCTACTCAATGAATGCCAATCATTAAAGTTAAGACAACTCGTTAGTCTACTTGTCTATTCCTTCTTCTAAAGGTATAAATAATATATGGAAATCATTTTCATACATCTAGAATTCAAAACTCTTCTCATACAACAGTACAGTCAATTTTTTGACACATATATTAATCAGCATTGCTTAGCGTGAAGAACCCTGACTTCTATTGGGAGCTTTCTTCAAAAAGACTCCCTGCCATGAAATATAACATAAGTACATAAGTACTGTCACACTGGGACAGACCAAAGGTCCATCAAGCCCAGCATCCTGTTTCCAACAGTGGCCAATCCAGGTCACAAATACCTGGTGAGATCCTCCCCCAAAAAGTTCAATACATTTTATGCTGCTTATCCCAAAAATAAGCAGTGGATTTTCCCCATGTCATATTAATAATGGTTTATGGACTTTTCCTTTAGGAAGATGCCAAACCTTTTTTAAACCCCGCTAAGCTAACTGCCTTTACCACATTCTCTGGCAACAAATTCCAGAGTTTAATTACACATTGAGTGAAGAAATATTTTATCTGATTTGTTTTAAATTTAAATTTACTACTTTGTGGCTTCATCACATGGCCCTAGTCCTAGTATTTTTGAAAAGAGTAAACAAACAATTCACGTCTACCCCTTCCACTCCACTCATTATTTTATAGACCTCTATTATATCTCCCCTCAGCCATCTTTTCTTCAAGCTAAATAACCCTAGCCACTTCAGACTTTCCTCATAGAGAAGTCGTCTCAACCCCTTTATCATTTTCGTCACCTTTCTCTGTACCTTTTCTAATTCCATTTTATTCTTTTTTAAAGAGCAATAAAAAACAGTTTGGAAGACAGCAGACCGATCAAGCAAAGGCATTATTCTGGCATTATTTTCACCCTTATTCATCTGAAGCCAAAGGTAGTTGAATACTAACATTATTAAGTTTCCAGGGGGTCCATATTCAAAGTGATTTAAGCAGGCATAAGAGGCTCCTCTCACATCAAATTCAGTGGGCTGGGCACTGATATTCAACGGGACTTAACCGGGTAGTGTCACTGAATATGAGCTGTAACCCCATACAATACTGCCGGACAGTAGAAATGTGTTTCAGGGGTGGAGTCAGGGAGGACCCAGGAAGTATGCGGGTATACTTTCCCGGTCTCCCCTCCATCTTCCTAAACATTAGCCAACCCCTCTCCTGGATCCCCCTCTCAATTAAGCACCCCCCAGACCTCTCCCAACTAACAGTGCCCCTCTCACCCACCCACCCACCCACCTCTAGATTACGATATATACTTTTCTGATAGCCAAGTGTTTCTAGAATTTATACCTCCCCCCCCCCCCCCCCCCCATGTATCTGGAATATAGGATTAGATTCAGTAAATGGTACCCATTATAGAATCACCAAACACACCAAGAAGTGTTTGCTACAAAGGAAGATGCTGTCCAAGGAGTAGAGAAAGGATGTGGGGCAACCAATCCAAGTGGGACACCAAAAGCTGAATAGATAAAATCTTTATTTCCAATGACCAGATATAAAAGACTTGATTTTCCTGTGCTTTAAGCAATATTCTTGGTGCTGTGCTTTTTGAGTGTTACTCGATGTTTTAGCAAAGGTAGCTTTTCAGCTACAAGATTGCACAACTGAAAATTGACACAGATTTGTTGACTCCTGAGGCAGGCATACCATTTGCCGAAAACACAGAACCATGTCAAGCCCATTATAGAATAGCACTGAGTGCCAATTTCAGCGCTCAAATTTGGGTGCCAGGGCTTACACCTGCTGAAACCAGGTATAATTCCTGGTGCCAGGGCCGTGCCTGGGGTCTCTGGTGCCCCACTGCAGACTATCAGTTGGCACCCCCCCCCCCCCCCCCCCCCCCCCCCCCCCCCCGTGTGGCACAAGATGCAAAGGAAATAGGAGCTGAAAGATGGAGTGCATCTTTGTGGGATTGCTCAACAAATAGAGGGTTTACAACCACTTAGCTTTTCGTGCTTTCATGTTCACGAAATTAGTAATTAAATCTTTGATATCTAACTGGGCACATATATCATTCTCAATAGCAATCATGACAAGGCTTACAAGCCTTTCTTGCGAAATACTTGATTGCAAATAATTTTTAATGATTTTTAACCGTGAAAATGATCGCTCACCACTTGCCACACTGACAAGAATTGTCAGCAATATTCTTAGAAACAAATTGCTATACATTGCAAAATAAGATAGCAGATGTAAATCCTCAAAGTGGACATATTCCAAATGCTAAAATGAAATAAAATGATTTTTTTTCTACCTTTGTTGTCTGGTGACTTTCTTTTTCTGATCATGCTGGCCCAGTATCTGATTCTGCTGCTATCTGTCCTCTTAACTCCGTTTCCAGGGCTTCCTTTCCATTTATTTCTTTACTTTCCTCCTTTCTTCTTCATTTCTTGCTCTATATCCATAAGTAAAAGCTGGGTCCTCCACAGACTTGACTGTCCAGTGGATCCAGCTTCTGCCTATTTTCTCCATCCATGTGCAGTTTTTCTCCTCTCTTCCTTTTCCCTCATCTCATCTCCTTCCTCTCTCTTCCCTCCCCTCCATTCATGCCCAGCATTTCTCCTTTCTCCCTTCCCCTCCATCCATGTGCATCTCCTTCCTCTGTCTTCCTTTCCCCTCCCCTCCATCCATGTCCAACAATTCTCCTCTCTCCCCTCCATGTCCAGCAATTTCTCCTCTCTCCCTGGGCCCTGCCCTCCCATCCATGTCCATCCTTGTCCCTCTCTGCCCTTCCCTCCTCCATCCATATCCAGCAATTCTCCTCTCTCCCCTCCACATCCAGCAAGTTCTCCTCTCTCCCTGGGCCTTGCCCTCCCATCCATGTCCATCCTTGTCCCTCTCTGCCCTTCTCTCCTCCATCCATATCCAGCAATTCTCCTCTCTCCCCTCCCCTCCATTTCCAGCAATTTCTCCTCTCCCTGGGCCCTGCCCTCCCATCCATGTCCCTCTCTGCCCTTCCCTTACCTCAGCTCTGCGCCGCCCTGGTGGCTTTAAATCTTTTACCTCCGACAGTTGCAGCAGCTGAGCAGCGACAGTAAAAGCGCTGCCGACGTCTCCAGCCTTTCCTTTGCGCTCGCTCGTTCCCTCAGTGTCCCACCTTCTTCTGACATCATTTCCTTGCAAGGGCGGGACACTGAGGGAACCAACGAGCGCAAAGGGAAGGCTGGAGACATCAGTAGAACTTTTACTGACGCTGCCCAGCTGCTGCGACCGTCAGAGGTAAAAGATTTAAAGCCTCCAGGGCAGCGCGGAGCTGAGGTAAGCGGCATGGTTAAGCACTGCGGCGGCGCCCTCCAGAGGTCGGTGCCCCCCTGTGGTGCTTACCCCGCTTACTGTGTTGGCACGGCCCTGCCTGGTGCCCATTTTGGGTGCACATCCCCGGTATTCTAGATCACTGTGTGCAAATTGTAGGAATGCCCCATGACCCGCCCATGCACCTCCCATAACCACGCCCCCTTTTGGGCTGTTCGCTATAGAATTTGGGTGCATATTGTTATAGAATAGCATGTAGCGAGATGTGCTGCAAATTCAAATTGGTGCCAATTAGCACCCAATGATTGGCACTGATTGGCTTGTTAGCCAATTTATCTGGGTGCACATCTTGATTCTGGTGGATAATTAAACTCACCGATGATCCTTCCTATACTCTTTATGGAGGGTACTATTGTCATTTCACAAAATTTAAACCTTTCCCCTCTACAGAGTGTGCCTCCTCTGACCCACAGGGGCTTACTTGCATTTCATGGAACAGTACTCTATAGAATTGCTTCTCAGTCCCCCTAGAGCAGTATCTGTTGCACCTGTGCACTACTAGTTCTCCAATCAGGTGGGGGCCCCATCCTAGCACCCTGAGCCTTGGGGTGGAAACTTGGGCCACTGACTCCTCTATCCCTTTGTCAAGGATAAGATCTTTCTCACTCAACCTTAACTACCAAAGAAACTCCACCCCTCCCCCTTCTTCCCACCCATCTTTTTTTATTTGTAACATAGTAACATAGTAGATGACGGCAGAAAAAGACCTGCACGGTCCACCCAGTCTGCCCAACAAGATAAACTCACATGTGCCATTTTTTGTACCTTGATTTGTACCTGTTTTTTTCAGGGCACAGACCGTATAAGTCTGCCCAGCACTATCCCCGCCTCCCAACCACCAGCCCCGCCTCCGGCACAGACTGTATAAGTCTGCCCAGCACTATCCCCACCTCCCAACCACCAGCCCTGCCTCCCACCACCGGCTAAGCTTCTGGGGATCCCTTCCTTCTGAGCAGGATTCCTTTATGTTTATCCCATGCATGTTTGAATTCCGTTACCGTTTTCCTCTCCACCACCTCCCGCGGGAGGGCATTCCAAGCATCCACCACTCTCTCCACTTCAAAAACTCTTGAGTTAGGATGGACAATACTCTACAACACAGAGACAACCCGATGTGCTCATTCTCCATGTAGTTTCATAGATGGTGAATAAAGGGGGAAGGGGTAAAAAAAAATAAATATGTGCACTTCCTTAATCTCCCCTCCTGCTCATTCTAGGTCTACCTTAGGGGAGACAGTTTCTCCTTCAAAGAATGATTTTAGGTTTTCTCTTTTTTGATGGGTCTCCTTCAAAAAGCAAGGCCCAGTTTGATACACCAAGGTCAGGGATCATCCTCAGCAAACCCTACAAATGTAGCCTCTGCCCTAAAACGGATCTAAGCAGGTTAGAGCAGCATTCAGCAGTTCAGTACTTTAAACCCACTATTACCTGTACTCAATCTTGTTCAGCTCCTGGCCTGTCCTTGGCTTCACTGCCTATTCACATTCCTGGTTCCAGCTTGTTCCTGATCATGCCTTGCTCCTAACCTTACTACTAGCTTGTGCCCTGGACATCTGGCATTGTGTCTTCATCTGTTACCAGACTATTGTCCTCTCCTGCTCTAGGATCCACTGCCTCCAGTCCCCACTCTGCTTCCTATGCAGCCCCATGAATGCCATACCTCTGCCAGGGATAGGTTGCAGAGTGAAGTCTCGTAACTTAGTAGCCTATGGCTGCATTCAGCAAGTCTCAGGCCCTCCCTTCTGTCTCACAGAACCCAGTGGTTCTCAGCTTATTCTAATCAGCAAGTTCAGAAGTGGCAGTCATAGAAAGTTTGTCCTCCACAGACTTCTGTTAAGTGCTTATGTACTGTAATTTAAGTCACTTTATTAGAGGTTTGAAAAAAAAAAGTGTCAGGATACTTGTACATTGATTTGTATGGATCACAGAGAACAGAGAAGTAATTAGATACATTTTCCCACTATATGAAAATTGCTTTGCAACTCATTTGGCTTAAAAAGAAACACATTAAACTGTGCCCACTGTGAGGCTATTATCTATAGCAGCTGTACTCAAGCAATTTTCCTAAGATTATAGATCACTGCCAGCCAACCTCCAGCTTAAAAGCAACACAGGATCCAGAGTACATAATTGTGTTTTGTACAAAAATACTAGTTTACAGAGAAGCCTTACAATTTAGTGAAGCTACATAGTACTATGCTGATAGCCAAGAAACTGACATTGATATAAAAAATACAGTCAGCTACTTTCCTACAAAATATAACTTCTTGTGTCCAGCAGTATCATAAATGTACAGTTCAGTCTCGTTTATCCAACCTTCGCTAATCCAACCATCCGGCATATCCAACAACACCCCCCACCCCCCTGGTGACATCGGTGCGTTGAAGTTAAGAAGAAAATGGCTTCTCTTTCTATTTTACATCATAGCACACACGGAAGTTTCGCACCTGAGACCCTACTTTTGCCACCAGACATGACCATTGTGACCCAGGACCCTGCTTTTACTGCACAATGAGTTTTACTCTCTTTTTCTGCAACATTTTTAATAGAAATGTAATACTGTATACTACGGTACTGTATTTTTATTCTTCCTCTTCAGATCTGTGAAAGATCACTTCTGACATGGCCAGTGAAAAAGAGGAAAAAATTGTTTTGTCTATAGAACAGAAACTTGACACTTAAACAAGGGTGAATCCATCCAAAAAACTGCAACAGAACTAGGAGTGGGGAGAGTAACAGTAATTGACTGGAAAAGGCAATGTAGTGAGCTGAAGAAATAGGCTTGATATCGTGCCTCTATGTTTTCATTGAACACTAGAAAAACTATGAAAAAATGTGAATATGAGAAGGTGAGCAAAGCCTTATTCCTGTGGTTCACATAGCAAAGAGACAAGGGCATACCTATATCAGGGAGTGGAGGAGTGGCCTAGTGGTTAGAGTGGTGGACTTTGGTCCTGGGGAACTGGGTTTGATTCCCACTACAGACACAGGCAGCTCCTTGTGACTCTGGGCAAGTCACTTAACCCTCCATTGCCCCATGTAAGCCACATTGAGCCTGCCATGAGTGGGAAAGCACAGGGTACAAATGTAACAAATAAATAAATATTGCAAGAGAAAGCTCTGATTTTTCAAAAGGACGTGATCTCACTGCTAGTATCAGGTGGATTGATCTTTGGAAAAAAAGATATGGAATAAGGCAGCTCTACATTGCTGGGGAAAAGCTGTCAGCGAACTCTGAGGAATTTGTCACTTTCAAAGCGAAATTTCAGCATCTTTTTAAAAAGGAAGGCATACATCAAGGGACCAGATATACAACTGTGATGAAACCAGGTTAAAATTTAAAATGTTGCCATCAAGGACTCTTGCATCACGGACTGTAGCAATGCAACTGGTAAACATAAATTACCACTGACTTTCATTGGAAAGTCAAAAAATCCTAGGGCCTTTAAAAACATGGCTCCTGCTGCATTTCTGGTGTGCTGTAGGAACGATAACAATGCCTGGATGGCAAAGACATTTTCTGAAACTGGTTTTTCAGGGAATTTGTTCCATCAGTAGAAAACTTCTTGAAATGATCAGTGCCGTAGCGAGGGTGCCTGACACCCGGGGAGGGTCGCCACTGCGCGCCCCACCTCCGGAGCACACCCCACCGAAACGCACCCTACCTTTCAGCGGGGGGCAGGCGGGAGGGCCGATCCGCCCCCCAGTGCACGTCACTGGGAGCTGCGTCGGCTCTGCTGCTTCCCTGCTTTCTCTGCCCCGGCACAGGAAGTAACCTGTTCCGGGGCAGAAAGAGCAGGGAACCAGCGAGCCGACACCCCCCCAGCGCGTGCACCCGGGGCGGACCGCCCCACTGCCCCCCCTTCCTACGCCACTGAAAATGATAAACCTGCCTAGGAAAGTAATCCTTCTATTATATAATGCACCATCTCATCCCAATGAGGATGAACTGAGATGTGCTGATATTAAATTGCTTCTTCTGCCTCCCAATGTCACATCTTTGTGTCAGCCAATGGACCAGGGCGTACTGGAAGCCTTAAAAAAATATTGCTGTAAGCTTTTTTACTACGCTTGTTTGTGCACTGGATGACGGGAAAGGAATGATTAAAGTTTTAAAGAAAGTGAACATCAAAGATGTTATCTACTGGATCGCTCACAAGCTTATTTTCGAAAGTGATCGCCGGCCATAAATCGGGAGATGGCTGGCGATCTCTCAAAAGCAGCCAAATCAGTATAATCAAAAGCAGCTTTTTTGACAGCATCGCCGCTTTCCTGTTGCCTCGCCGGTGAAAGTTCAAGGGGGCGTGTCAGAGGCGTAGCGAAGGCAGGGCATGGGTGGGCATGGGCGTGGCTACCAGACGGACGGCTTTCGCGGATAATGGGAAAAAAAAAGCGGCGTTCAGCAGTATTTTGCCGGGTTTACTTGGTCCTTTAATTTTCACGACCAAGCCTTAAAAAGGTGCCCCAACTGACCAGATCACCACCAGAAGGAATCGGGGATGACCTCCCCGTACTCCCCCAGTGGTCACCAACCCCCTCCCACACTAAAACAATAAAACTAAAAACCTTTTTTGCCAGCCTGTATGCTAGCCTCAAATACCGTACCCACCTCCATGACAGCAGAATGTGTTGTATCCTCTGACAGCCTTTCCCTGGTTGTGATGTGGCTCTCAGGTGAGTGTGACACCTTTTCTGTTAGGTGCACTGCAGAGTCACATCAGCAATGCATTGTGGTGGGTGTAGGGTAGTGGGCTCTACTCCCATGGTGCTTTCCCCCCTGCTAACTGGGTCAGAGTGTGTCCTGTTTTGTTTCCGGTAGTCCATGAGATAGTGGGCCATTTTTGTCAGCCCGTTTTAGATCCCTTTCATGTGTTACCCACGTTAAAAAACTTAGTTATTACCTTGAATGTTGCTGAAAGAGGGCATTGTACACCATTCTGCCAGCTCTGACCTACTGCTAATCTCAGTACCAGGGAGACTCTTTGCCAGTGGGGCACAACCTCTGATCTGCAGTTAACTGTGAGTAAACGTGCTTATTCAAATAAAGGACTTTTTCAAAGAGATTAGTCTTCACGTGTCAACTGGTGTGCCAAGGTTATACAGCAGCAAAACGTCCTAGAGGCCTGCGTGAATGCAGGTCCCTGGAGCACTTTTAGTGGGTACCGCAGTGCACTTAAGGCAGGCGGACCCAGGCCCATCCTCCCCCTACCTATAACACTTGTGCTAGTAAATGGGAGCCCTCCACTGTACCCACATGTAGTTGCCCCCTTCACCCCTAAGAGCTACGGTAGTGTTGTACATTTGTGTGTAGTGGGTTTTGGGGGGGGGGGGGGTTGGGGGGCTCAGCACCCAAAGTAAGGGAGTTATGCATGTGGGAGCTTTTTCTGAAGTCCACCGCACTGACTCCTAGGGTGCCCAGTTGGTGTCCTGGCAGGTCAGGGGGGCCAGTGCACTACGAATGCTGGCTCCTCCCATGACCAAATGCCTTGCATTTTGCCGGGTTTGAGATGGCCGGCAGTTTTTTCCATTATTGCTGAAAAACAAAACCGGTGATCTTAACCCCGGCAAACTCTGGCATTTGGCCGGGCTAAACCGTATTATCGAAAAAAAAGATGGCCGGCTATCTTCTTCGAAAATACGGTTCCGGCCAGCTGTTGCGCCGCCGCCAAAATAGATCGCCGGCGATCTATTTCGTCGGCGATGTTCGATTATGCCCCTCGGCACATCATGTACAGAAATCGAACTTCCAACCATAGAAAAATCATGGAGAAAGTTAGTTACTTCCTGAGAATGAAAATGAACAAGGCCATGCCACTGAACACGGAGCAGCTGAGGAAGATCTCCTTCCTTTGTTACAGGAAATACCGGGCTGTGAGAATGCCATACAAGAATGGGTGCACGCAGATGAGCAAGAAGAGCTGACAATGATGTGATTGCTCTGGTGCATTGGAATAGGAATGGAGATAATGCCGATGAAGGCACCTCAAGTGAGACTAAACATACGATTGTAAAATTCAGTCATAGTGAAGGTGTCAAGGCAATTGAGGATGCACAGGCATCCATGAAGTAACAGCTACTGATGTAATGTTATTGAGATGCTGGCGTGACCTTGCAGCGAGGAAGAGACGTAAAATGGGTAAACAAACATTAATCACAAACCTTTACAAAACAATTTTATAATTTAAGTTTACTGGTTACATTCGTTACGAGGTATATAGTACAATTGTGTTTTTACAGTTCTGCATTGGTCTGATTTTATGGTATAGTACAGGGCGGGACACTGAGAGGGAAGGGAAGGCTGGAGGCGAGCTGACGTAAGCTCATTTGCATATGGTTACGAACCCAGCCAGCCAGGGACGCACATGGATAAATTATTATATAGGATAAGCCACTACAAGGGACATATAAAGAATGATGTGTTAGTGCATATAGTGAAATTGTTTTTGACCAAACTGGTTTACATTTTGTTAAATGCATTTCTCTGGAAACAAATACCCCATATTTTATTCTGGGGGATGAGGTTAGATCCTGATTCCTCTACTTTTTGTCTTATTGACCCACAATAGACACGTATGTTAATCTCAACTTTGTTAAATGTTTCAGACATATCCATCAACTACAGAAGGAGAAAAACAGGATGGAATCGGTTCAGAGGGTGGCTACAAAATTGGTAAGTGGTGTCGGTCATAAAACATATAGGGACAGGCTTAGGAACCTCAACATGTATATGATGGAAGAGAGGTGGGAGAGAGGGGATATGTTAGAGACATTTAGAAGGGATATGATAGAGATGTTTAAATACCTCAGTGGCGTTAATATACAGGAAGTGAGCCTTTTTCAAATGAAGGAAAACTCTGGAATGAGGGGGCATACGATAGAGGAAATAGGCTTAAGAAGAATAGCTACTTCTTACATGTGAGCATACTTTGTAAAATGTTACTTGTTGTTATGTTGTGAGCTCTTGATTGTATTTGTATCGAAAATCAATAAAAGAAATTAAACTCAAGAAGAATCTAAGAAAACACTCTTTCATGGAAAGGGTGGTGGATGCAGGGAATGGCCTCCTGGTGGAGGTTGTGGAGATGGAGACTGTGTCAGAATTTAAGAAAGCGTGGGACAGGCATGTGGGATCCCATAGGAAAGGAAGAGTTAGTAGTTACTGAGGATGGGCAGACTTTAAGGGTCACTTGGCCCTTATCTGCCATCATGTTTCTATATCTGGGCTCTTACTGGCTGGAATAGTGACTTCTGTGGTGTACCTAGGTTGGCTGCCACCCATGGCGGGTCACCACTGTGCTCCCTTCCCTGGCGTATCATGGCCCCCTCGGTGCATCACTCCCTCCCCTCCCCACTGAAGCACATCACCCACCTCCCCCTGAAGTGCATCATCCTCATCACTTGGGGGTGAATGGAGCAACTGTGCGGCTATCGACTGTCGGTCCTCTAACCTGGAACAGGAAATGACATCAGAGGTGGCAGGGAGCCGGCGGAGTCAACAGCCATGTGACTGCTCCGTGCACCCCCTTGCTGTGTACACCTGGGGCAAACCGCCCCCACTGCCCTGCCCTTGGTATGCTAGAGAGTGACTTACCTCTGTCTAAGCTATCACGACTACTACTTAGCAAATTAGTGGATGTTGGAGCTCCACAGAATCATCTGCTCCATTTATTCTGAGGTCCAACACATGACATTCACAAAATTCCCTGATCAGTTTGATGGGACACAAATCCCCAATTTAAGTCACCTCCATCACAGTGCTAAAGCACCATCTCTGAGCTGTCCCCTTAATTTCCTCTTTGTCAATTAATACTTTTAAGTACCTTTGCTCCCATTTCACCTTTGGGCCCACTCTCTCCGGAATCTCCCTGCAAAAAAAATAAAAAATAAAAAGATGATCCTCAAATATTTCAAAAGTGATAGAAACATAAATTATCCAGTTCAGCTGTCACGAGATTGTAAGCAACAAACAGCTAGTGTGGGCTTTTGCAGCCTGGGTCTGTGCCAAAATAAGGATAAATGACTAGATTCAGTAAATGACACTCTAAAGACAGCACTGAAAAAAAATCTGCATGGAGTGCTATTCTATAAATGGCGCTCTGAGTTGCGCATTGTTTATAGAATACCGCTTACAGCCGATTTTGGCACCAAACATTGAGAGCAAAAATTTACACCAACTGAAACCTGGTGTAAATCCTGGAACATAATTTAGGCGTAGATCCCTGCTATTCAGTAATACTGCGCGCATCTTTAAATGAATGTCCTTAACTCGCATGTGCCCTCTCTATGGCCACACCCCCTTTTGAGTTACACAGTAACAGATTTGTGTGCGGACCCTTATAGAATAGCATGATGAGCGTCCAAATGCAAAATGTTGCCAATTAATGCCAATGATTGTTAGCACCCTTATTGGAACTAATTAGTTTCGTTAGCCAATTTATTTGCATGTGCATCTAAGGATAGCACACAATTTTCCTCACAGAAATGTGTTTGCCATCTATAGAATCCAGGGGGGAAGTGTTCAATACATTATGGGGGTCTTTTACTAAGCGGCGGTAAGCCCAATGCGGGCACACCACTAGCTAAACCAGAAGTGCCACCAGGCTGCAGCAGCAGCCCAGCGGTAGCTTCTACCCCTAGCATGTGCCATTTCCAGTGCTACAAAAATATTTTTATATTTTTTTAGCGCCGGTGTTTACTCAGTGGTAATCGGACAGTGTTGGGTGCTGCCCAGTAACAGTCGGGTTAGCGCGGGACCCTTACTGCCACCTCAATGGACGGCAGTAAGTGCTCCCTCTCAAATGGCTGCACGGCCATTTCTTAAAAGGGCACCTCAGCGCGCATCAAAAACGTGTGCTGATGCCAGCGCAGGCTCCCTTTTGTTCGCAGCTTAGTAAAAGGACCCCTATGAGCTTTATAAAATGTGTCTCCAAGAAACACCCAGAAAAAGTCGGCAGTTTTGCTTAATGTTTGCTCCAATTTTGCTTTAAGTTTTTTTTTCACAAACTGCTAGAAGATAAATGACAAGTGCAACAGAATCTTTCACATGTGGGACACATTTTCATATAAGCCTTTTGAAAAACTGACCCAGAATGCCACAGGGCTGTCTGTTTTCTCTATCATTCTCCTGAAGGTTGTTTGCAAGTATACCAATGGTGGGAACAACAGTACATATGGGCACAAAATATAAAATAAAATCAACTTTAAAAAATTGACCTTGCCTAGATACTCTCTAGTTTAAATTCAATGTCCAATCTAAGAAATCTAGGGCCCTGTTTCCAAAGGCACACTAGCATTTTCAGCACTCTAACGCCTGTGTTTACAAAGGTGTGCTATAGGTGCGTTAGCGTTTTTTAATGTGCGTTTAATGCTAACGTGTGTCAAATGCTAAAGCACCTACAGTGGGGGAAATAAGTATTTGATCCCTTGCTGATTTTGTAAGTTTGCCCACTGACAAAGACATGAGCAGCCCATAATTGAAGGGTAGGTTATTGGTAACAGTGAGAGATAGCACATCACAAATTAAATCCGGAAAATCACATTGTGGAAAGTATATGAATTTATTTGCATTCTGCAGAGGGAAATAAGTATTTGATCCCCCACCAACCAGTAAGAGATCTGGCCCCTACAGACCAGGTAGATGCTCCAAATCAACTCGTTACCTGCATGACAGACAGCTGTCGGCAATGGTCACCTGTATGAAAGACACCTGTCCACAGACTCAGTGAATCAGTCAGACTCTAACCTCTACAAAATGGCCAAGAGCAAGGAGCTGTCTAAGGATGTCAGGGACAAGATCATACACCTGCACAAGGCTGGAATGGGCTACAAAACCATCAGTAAGACGCTGGGCGAGAAGGAGACAACTGTTGGTGCCATAGTAAGAAAATGGAAGAAGTACAAAATGACTGTCAATCGACAAAGATCTGGGGCTCCACGCAAAATCTCACCTCGTGGGGTATCCTTGATCATGAGGAAGGTTAGAAATCAGCCTACAACTACAAGGGGGGAACTTGTCAATGATCTCAAGGCAGCTGGGACCACTGTCACCACGAAAACCATTGGTAACACATTACGACATAACGGATTGCAATCCTGCAGTGCCCGCAAGGTCCCCCTGCTCCGGAAGGCACATGTGACGGCCCGTCTGAAGTTTGCCAGTGAACACCTGGATGATGCCGAGAGTGATTGGGAGAAGGTGCTGTGGTCAGATGAGACAAAAATTGAGCTCTTTGGCATGAACTCAACTCGCCGTGTTTGGAGGAAGAGAAATGCTGCCTATGACCCAAAGAACACCGTCCCCACTGTCAAGCATGGAGGTGGAAATGTTATGTTTTGGGGGTGTTTCTCTGCTAAGGGCACAGGACTACTTCACCGCATCAATGGGAGAATGGATGGGGCCATGTACCGTACAATTCTGAGTGACAACCTCCTTCCCTCCGCCAGGGCCTTAAAAATGGGTCGTGGCTGGGTCTTCCAGCACGACAATGACCCAAAACATACAGCCAAGGCAACAAAGGAGTGGCTCAGGAAGAAGCACATTAGGGTCATGGAGTGGCCTAGCCAGTCACCAGACCTTAATCCCATTGAAAACTTATGGAGGGAGCTGAAGCTGCGAGTTGCCAAGCGACAGCCCAGAACTCTTAATGATTTAGAGATGATCTGCAAAGAGGAGTGGACCAAAATTCCTCCTGACATGTGTGCAAACCTCATCATCAACTACAGAAGACGTCTGACCGCTGTGCTTGCCAACAAGGGTTTTGCCACCAAGTATTAGGTCTTGTTTGCCAGAGGGATTAAATACTTATTTCCCTCTGCAGAATGCAAATAAATTCATATACTTTCCACAATGTGATTTTCCGGATTTAATTTGTGATGTGCTATCTCTCACTGTTACCAATAACCTACCCTTCAATTATGGGCTGCTCATGTCTTTGTCAGTGGGCAAACTTACAAAATCAGCAAGGGATCAAATACTTATTTCCCCCACTGTATAGTCTCAGGTTGTCCTTAAGGTAGACTTATCAGGTTTTTACAAAACACTTTCAAATAGGGAGACAGACATTTTAGCACATTTGATCATAACAATGAGGAAAAGATCTCAAATCATTATTTAAAGTGATAATAAAAGCAGCATTAATCAGCTGAAGAGCTGCAATTAAATTGTAAGGCATGAACATGAAATTCATGACAAGCCATGAATAGTAGCGTGGCTGGCGGACAGACTGGGAGCCCCACAGACACAAGGTACTGTGTAAATCAAAAGGAAACTTTATTGCTGAACAGGCAAACAACAGCAGTCTGTTTCTCTCACAGACTCAGGGCTTAACTTGGCAACAATCACATTAGCAATGGTTTCTCTTCTCTTCGGTAGTCCTATCCTGTCAGGCTTCTACAGCATATCTCAAATCCACTTATGCATAAATCTGGGCCTGGCTCTAGTTATGACACTCAGTTCTAAGTCTTCACAAATAAAGAAATGCGTGTTTTTACCTTTGCAGTCTTCTATTCCTTCTCTTGTAACCCCTGGGTGGTTACCCTTACCCTCAGGGGCAAATCTCGGAAATAGGCCCATTTCTTACTTGCCTGGGTCTCAGCCCAGCCAACACCTTGAGAGGATTCTTTCACTCCCGCTCCTCCTCCAGGAGACCTGTACTCAGAGTCTCGCTTCTGGAGATCTCTTGCCTCGGAACCTCTCTGATCCACTGTGTTTCGGGGGATTTAACCACCTTCCGGCCTGAACCCTGTCTCTCTGACTCAGCCTCCAACATAGCAGGTTAGTGCCACCTGCTGTAGGGTGGCTTAACTGCAACATCAGTGAGGGAGTGCTCTCAGGGACACCTGCTGCTATACCACTCACTTCCTCACAGCATGTAATTTCAGCACTGTGGGCATTCAATAGGAATAAAAGATATTGTTGATCGCTATGGGGAGAATTCTATAAATGGGGCGTAAAGTTATGTGTAAAAAAACTGGCGCTAAGCTAGTATTCTATAATGGCAGAGTTGAGTGTCAAATCTGTTACAGAATACTGGCACAAGCCTGCAGTTACACATCAAACTTTAGGCGCAACCACCTAAGCCATCTCTATGTTGGTGTAAATGCTGGTGGCTAAAAGCAGCAGTTGGGCACGTAAATGCAACTAATCTATAAAGCCTGCTCTGAAATAGTCATAATACATGTGGCCTGCCCATTCCCCATCCCATGGGAACAAAATTGTGGAGGCAGACATGGTTAAAGTAGAAGGAATCTTAAAAATCTTTACTGAAGTAGATTAAAATGCTGCCCAATATGGCCGTGTTTTGCCCTGTTCCAATCCCAGTAGAATCCTGTTTATGTCTCAACCTCTCCAAGAAATCCTGGGTCTGGCTAAAATCAAAAATCTGTAGTCCTCAAAAGAGTGATTCTTCTGTATTGAGTGGGACACCAGCCCCCAAATTCTACATATCATGCCTTAATTTCTGCGCAGAAATCGGAGCGTATTCTATAATAATACGCATAACTTAATTGTTTAACTAGCTAATCAGCACTGTTAATTGGATGTTAACAAGCAATTATCAGCACTAATTGGCATTAAGATTTATGCGCACAACTTGCTAAGCATATTCTGTAATGTTGTGCACCTAAATTCTACGTTGAATGGTTGAAAAGGGGCGTGGCCATGGGCAGGGCATGGGCGTTTCTAAAATCTATGCGCATTATTATAGAATACACCCGCTCTGTGCCTAATTTAGGCCCCAGGATTTACGCCACAAAAATGTGGCCTAAATGGACGCAACCAAATTTGGTCATGTGAAGAGGCGCTTGGCATGTTCTATATACTGCATGGAACTTTAAGCCTATTCTATAAAATTTAGGTGTACTTTAGAGAATACACCTTTACCACGCAGATTTTTCAGGCACCATATATAGATTCTAGCCCCAGGGGCTTATCTATTGGAAAAGAGATTGATCTTAAGGTTTAAATAAATAAATAAATAAAACACTGTCTCTCCTCATAGTCTTAACCAAGAGTTTGACCTAGCACATAAGCACCGCCATACTGGGAAAAGATCAATGGTCCATCAAGCCCAGCATCCTGTCTCCGACAGCGGCCAATCCAGGCTTCAAGAACCTGGCAACCCCCCCCCCCCCCCCCCCCCCAAATTAATTTTTAATAATGTTCAATGGACTTTTCCCTCAGGAATCTGTCCAAACCCCCTTTAAACTCCGTAAGGCCAGCTGCTGTCACTACATTTTCCGGCAACGAGTTCCAGAGTCCAACTACACGCTGAGTAAAGAAAAACTTTCTCCTGTTTGTTTTAAATCTACCATATTCTAGCTTCATCTTGGTTCTATTGTTGTTTGAAAGTGCAAACAAACACTTCACATCTGTCCACTGTACTCCGCTCATTATCTTGTAGACCTCTATTATATCACCCCTCAGCCGCCTTTTCTCCAAGCTGAAGAGCCCTAACCTTCTCAGCCTTTCCTCATAGGGAAGTCGTTCCATCCCTTTTATCATTTTTGTCGCCCTTTTCTGCACCTTCTCCAATTCCTTTATATCTTTTTTGAGATGCGGTGACCAGAATTGGACACAATATTCGAGGTGCAGTCACACCATGGAGCGATACAACAGCATTATAACCTCCTCGTGTTTGTTTTCCATCCCTTTCCTAATAATACCCAACATTCTGTGTGCTTTCTTAGCCGCCGCAGCACACTGAGCAGAAGGTTTTAACGTCTTATCCATGATGACTCCCAGATCCCTTTCTAGGTCTATGACTCCTAACGCGGAACCTTGAATGACATAGCTGTAATTCGGGTTCCTCTTACCTACATGCATCACTTTGCACTTGTCAACATTGAACTTCATCTGCCACTTGGACGCCCAATCCCCCAGTCTCGCGAGGTCCTCCTGTAATCTTTCACACTCTTCCTGCGACTTGACGACCCTGAATAATTTTGTGTCATCTGCAAATTTAATTACCTCACTAGTTACTCCCATCTCTAGGTCATTTATAAATATGTTAAAAAGCAGTGGTCCAGGCACAGACCCCTGAGGGACCCCACTAACTACCCTTCTCCATTGAGAATACTGACCATTCAATCCTACTCTCTGCTTCTTATCTTTCAACCAGTTCTTAATCCATAGTAATACCCTACCTCCGAACCTGTGACTCTCCAGTTTCCTCTGGAGTCTTTCATGATGCACTTTGTCAAACGCCTTTTGAAAATCCAGATACACAATATCCCCATTCCAGGGGGTATTCTATACCCTGTATTCGGCAGGCTTATAAGCGTGCTTGGTATGCCCAACGATTGTTACTACTTTTGGACAAACCAAAAGAAAAAATGAACAAATTGGTTTGTGTGTTGGGATTTTCAACTTTGGCTCCTCAAGTGGCCCGATTAATATACAAACATTGGCATCCAATTTTCATGCAGTCACCCTGTATTCCATATTCTCATGGACGTAATCTAAGGGACAATTTGGTACACACCACTGTGATTCATGCTAGCCAATTTACTGAAGAAGCAGTACATCAACCTTGTGGAGAATGTCAGTTCTGTGTTCAGACTATAACTTTCAAAGAATGGACATACGTGCTGACACAGCAGACTTACAAATTAAGATACAATACTACTTGTTTGTCATCTTTTGTAGTATATATAATAATGTGTCCCTGCAATCTATACTATGTAGGACGTACTATTAGATGAATGAAAATTCGATTAACACAAAAGTCGATTTACAACACACACTGTTACTGCTCCTCTAGTGGCTCACTGTTTGCAATTTCAACACAAGTTTACAGATTTACGGTGGTTCATTATAGATCATGTTCCAGAATCCCCCATGGGGACTGATCGGGTCACGAGTTTGGCCCGTCGGGAACAATGGTGGATTTTTACATTACAGACTATTAGCCCTAAAGGCTTGAATGAAAGTATTGAGTGGAATACTATAATTTAGTGGTTCTTGATAACTTTTGATTTATAAGCGTTTAGAAGAGAAGAGGTATCATCTAAGACTTTGATATGGGTACTTTTTCATAACTTAGAACATTCAAAGAAACACAAAGTTTTCTTATTTTGTAGCGACGTCATCAAAGGAACTTCCTGTGTGTAGCCATGAGACGGGTGCCTATAAAACCTACCTGATTGAACATTTGAATCGTCTCGCAGTTTGCTTTTCAATGACAGATGGTGCAGAGAGCTGCCTTAACCCTAGTCCCTGAAGAAAGAATTTTGAAACCCGTGGAGTTGGGCGCATTTAGGGGAAGGCAATTGGTCGGATGTGTTCTTACAATTTAGCCTTTGGACATAGCGAGGCATTGAGGAGACAGCACAAAAGAAAAAGAAAAACCAGGTAAGTGCTGCTTGATTTTTTGAGAGTATTGCCATTTGTGAAAACTGGTGTTGGTTTACACAACTTATTACATTAAAGACTGGTTTCTACATAAGGGCTGGTTTAGAAGGTATATCATTTAGAAAGTTATGTGAACATACCAGCCCATTAGCACTTACACGGTGTTTTAATTACACATAAAATGAGTAACCCGATGAAAGAAGTGCTACACCACTAGGCAGCAGTGTAACTGAGTGCCGAAAATAGTGGGAATATCTGAGGGTACTCATAACAAAAAATATATATACATATTATGGCAATACTTTGGAATATATTTGTATGAACTTTCATTAGGTATTAGAGATCCTGGTTCCAGCAGTGGATTATATTCTATTTATCTACCAGAGAATTGTGGATATTTACTGTTCTGTTGTACAAAGATAAACGCACAAAGCACAAAACCTGTTCAAAGTGGTATTTTCAGAAAAAAAGACGTTTTTCTTTTTTCAAAAATGGTTACATTTGTTATTCTGATTTGGGGCATTTAGCGCAAAACGTCCAAAGTCCGACTTAAAGTCATATTGAGAATGCCCCTCCACATCAGGCATGGATGTTGTTTAAAAATGCCATCTTGGAAGCCCAGACCAGATGCATTCTAAGTATTTACAAAGGTGGAAAAAAGAGAAAATGAGAGCCAGTATGGTTAAAAGGTGAGGTAAAAGAGGCTATTAGAGCCAAAAGAATGACCTTTAAAGAATGGAAAAAGGGCCCAAATGAAGAACATAAGAAGCAATATAAACACTGGTGAGTTAGATGCAAAGCTTTGATAAAGAAGGCTACAAGAGAATATGAAGAGAAATTTGCCACAGAGGCAAAATCTCACAGTAACAACTTTTTCAGGTACATCAGAAGCAGAAAGCCTGTGAGGGAATCCATGGGACCGTTAGAACATGAAGGAGCAAAAAGGACACTCAGGAAGGACAAGGCTATAGCGGAGACACTGAATGAATTCTTTGCTTTGGTCTTTATGGAAGAAGATGTAAGAGATCTACCTGTACCAGAAATGGTTTTCAAGTGAGATGATGCAGAACATCTGAAAGAAATTTTGGTGAACCTGGAAGACAAGGGCATAATCGAATGGAAACATCTATCTCCATGGGCGTTTATCTCTGAGAACGGGTCCGTGAAGAGGCGGACTGAACTGTATTTTCGTAAAAAATAGACGTCCATGTTTTATTCGACAATTTGTGAGGTGGGCGTTTTTGTTTTTCAGCGATAATGGAAAATGAAAGCGCCCAGCTCAAAAACGAATAACTCCAAGACATTTATTCGTGGGAGGGGCCAGGATTCGTAGTGCACTGGTCCCCCTCACATGCCAGGACACCAACCGGGCACCCTAGGGGGCACTTCTACAAAAACAAAAAAAAAGGTAAAAGAGCTCCCAGGTGCATAGCACCCTTCCCTTGTGTGTTGAGCCCCCCAAATCCCCCTCAAAACCCTCTGCCCACAAGTCTACACCATTACTATAGCCCTAAGGGGTGAAGGGGGGCACCTACATGTGGGTACAGTGGGTTTGGGGGGGCAGTTTGGAGGGCTCCCATTTACCAGCACAAGTGTAACAGGTGGGGGGGGGGGATGGGCCTGGGTCCACCTGCCTGAAGTCCACTGCACCCCCTAATAACTGCTCCAGTGACCTGCATACTGCTGCCAGGGAGGTGGGTATGACATTTGAGGGTGAAAATAAAAAGTTGTGAAACGGCATATTTTGTGGTGGGAGGGGGTTTGTGACCACTGGGGGAGTCAGGGGAGGTCATCCCCGATTCCCTCCAGTGGTCATTTGGTCATTTAGGGCACTTATTGGGGCCTTATTCGTGGAAAAACAGGGTCCAGGAAAAGTGCCCTAAATTCTCGCTACAAACGCATATTTTTGTTCCATTATCAGCGAAAGGCGCCCATCTCTGATCGGCCGATAACCACGCCCCAGTTCCGGCTTCACCACGCCTTCGACACGCCCCCATCAACTTTGTCCGCATCCGCGACGGAGTGCAGTTGAAAACGTCCAAATTCGGCTTTCGATTATACCGCTTTATTCGTTTTTGTGAGATAAACGTCTATCTCCCGATTTGGGTCACAATATAGGCGTTTTTCTATTTCGATTATAAGCAGGATGCTGAGACAAATCGACAAATTAAAGAGTAGTAAACCACCTGGACCAGCTGGTATGCATAAAAGGTACTGAAAGAACTCAAACATTAAATTGCTGATCTGCTGCTAGTAATCTGTAACCTGTCATTAAAATTGTCTGCAGTACCTGAAAATAGGAGGGTGGTCAATGTAACACTGATTTTATAAAAAGGTTCCAGGGGTGATCCAGGAAATTACAGACCAGTAAGCCTGACATCAGTACTGGGTAAATAGTGGAAACTATTAAAAAATATAAAATTATGGAACACATAGATAAACATGGTTTAATGGGACAGCGTCAGCATGTTTTCAGCCAAGGGAAATCTTGCCTCACCAATTTGCTTCATTTCTTTGAAAGTGTAAATAAGCATGTGGATAAAGGTGAGCCAGTTGATGTAGTGTATACAGATTTTCAGAAAGCTTTTGACAAATTTCCTTATGAGAGACTCCTGAGAAAATTAGAGTCATGGGATTAGGAATTGGTTATTGGACAGAAAACAGAGGGTAGGGTTAAACGGCCATTTCTCTAAATGGAAGAGGGTGAATAGTGGAGTGCCACAGGGATCTGTACTGGGATTGGTGCTATTTAACATATTTATAAATGATCTGGAAATTGGAATGACAAGCGAGGTGATTAAATTTGCAGATGACACAAAACTATTCAAGGTTGTTAAAACACATGCAGACTGTGAAAAATTGCAGGAAGACTTTAGGAAACTGGAAGACTGGGCATCCAAATGGCATATGAAATCTAATGTGGACAAATGCAAAGTTAGGAAGAACAATCCAAATCATAGTTACCTGATGCTAGGGTACACCTTGGGAGTCAGCGCCCAGGAGAAAGATCTAGGTGTCGTTGTACACAATGGAGGAGATTCTATAAATGGCGCCTAAACAATCAGCACTGAAATTAGTGCCGATTAAGCGTATTCTATAATCAGCACCTAGATTTAGGTGCCAATTACAGAATAAGCTTAGTTGGTATTTCAGTACCTAAATTTGCGTGCATCCATTTACACCAGATAAAACATGGCGTAAATCCTGGCGCGTGATTTAGGCACACTGGGTCATATTATATAACTAGGCGCCTAAATTTTGAAATGCCCATGAAACGCCCATTTTCCTGCCATAACCATGCCCCTTTTTGCCTCCACGCATTAGAAGTTCGGCACACATTGTTACTGAATACGCTTAGCGAGTTGTGCGCCTAAATTCTAATCAGTGCCAATTAGTGCTCATTATTGCTTGCTAAGTGCTGTTATCAGTGCTCATTAGCTTGTTAAACCAATTAAGTTACGTGCGGTGTTATAGAATCTGCGCCAATTTCGTGCCTAAATCTAAGCGCACTATATAGAATCTGGGGGAATACACTGAAATCTTCAGCCCAGTGTACAGCGGTGGCCAAAAATGCAAACAGGATGCTAGGAATTCTTAGGAAAGGGATGGTAAATAAGACTGAGAATACTATAATGTGTCTGTATTGCTCCATGGTGCAATCTCACCTTGAGTATTGCGTTCAGTTCTGGTCGTTATATTTCAAAAAAGATAAAGCAGAATTTAAAAAGTTTTAAAGAACAGTGACCACAATAATAAAGGGGATGGAACTGCTCTCATATGAGGAAAGGCTAAAGAGGTTAGCGCTCTTCAGCTTGAAAAAGAGACAGCCGAGGGTGGATATGGTTGAGGTCTACAAAATCCTGAGTGGTGTAGAATGAGTACAAATGAATTGATTTTTTTGCTCTTTCAAGAAGTACAAAGACTAGGGACTCAATGAAGTTATATGGAAATACTTTCAAAACAAATTTTTTCACTCAACAAATAGTTAAGCTCTGGAACTCTTTGCTGGAGGATGTAATAACAGCGGTTAGCGTATCTGGGTTTTAAAAAGCTTTGGACAAGTTCCTGGAAGAAAATTTCATAGTCTGTTATTGAGATGGACATAGGGAAAGCCACTGCTTGCCCTGGGATTGGTAGTATGGAATGTACTATTTTGGGATTTTGCCAGGTACTTTTTTGCCGTCATCCACTATGTTACTATCCACCTTATAATTGAAAGAGAAAAACGCCTAGATTTCGACCCAAATTGGGAGATAGACGTTTATCTCACAAAAACGAATAAATCGGTATAATGGAAAGCCAATTTTGGACGTTTTCAACTGCACTCCATCGCAGAAGCGTACAAAGTTGACGGGGCGTGTCGGAGGCGTGGCGAAGGTGGAACTGGGGCGTGGTTATCGGCCGAGGAGAGATGGGCGCCTTTCGCCGATAATGGACAAAAAGTATGCGTTTGTAGCTAGAATTTAGGGCACTTTTCCTGGACCCTGTTTTTTCATGAATAAGGCCCCAAAAAGTGCCCTAAATGACCAGATTACCACCAGAGGGAATCGGGGATGACCTCCCCTGACTCCCCCAGTGGTCACTAACCCCCTCCCACCACAAAAAATGATGTTTCACAACTTTTTATTTTCACCCTCAAATGTCATACCCACCTCCCTGGCAGCAGTATGCAGGTCCCTGGAGCAGTTGTTAGGGGGTGCAGTGGACTTCAGGCAGGTGGACCCAGGCCCATCCCCCCCTACCTGTTACAATTGTGCTGCTTAATGCTTAGTTGTCCAACCCCCCCAAACTCACTGTACCCACATGTAGGTGCCCCCCTTCACCCCTTAGGGCTATAGTAATGGTGTAGACTTGTGGGCAGTGGGTTTTGAGGGGGATTTGGGGGGCTCAACACACAAGGGAAGGGTGCTATGCACCTGGGAGCTCTTTAACCTTTTTTTTTGTTTTTGTAGAAGTGCCCCCTAGGGTGCCCGGTTGGTGTCCTGGCATGTGAGGGGGACCAGTGCACTATGACTCCTGGCCCCTCCCACGAACAAATGCCTTGGATTTATTCGTTTTTGAGCTGGGCGCTTTCATTTTCCATTATCACTGAAAAACAAAAACGCCCAGCTCACAAATTGTCGAATAAAACATGGACGTCTATTTTTTTTTTTTTTGAAAATACGGTTCGGTCCACCCCTTCACGGACCCGTTCTCGGAGATAAACGCCCATGGAGATAGACGTTTTCGTTCAATTATGCCCCTCCACGTTACTTCCATATCCTAATTCCTTCCCCACCCCCAGGACATGTCATTTTATAACTGATATTCCCTTATTTTATCATCCCCACTTTAATATTCCCTTATATCTTGTTTGTCCTGTTTGTCTGTCCTAATTAGATTGTAAGCTCTGTCAAGCAGGGACTGTCTCTTCATGTTCAAGTGTACAGCGCTGCGTACGTCTAGTAGCGCTATAGAAATGATAAGTAGTAGTAGTAGTAGTACTTGTGACCTGGATTGACCACTGCTGGAAACAGGATACTGGCCTAGATGGACCATTGGTCAGACCCAGTATGGCATGGTCTTATTTATTTATAGAATTTATTATAAACATATTTATTCTTACAGTTTTTATATTTTGCTTGATCATAGCTCAATGTGTTAAGTTATGTGACTTGTTAGTGAGATATGTTTTGTAGTATTATACAGTAAAAAGGTTGCCCCCAAAGCAGCCCATGTACAGTGAAACATAGCCTTGTCAGACAGCATTTTAATTACTTCAGTAAAGATTTTTAAGATTCCTTTCATTTTTACTGTATCTCTCTCCACAATTTCCTTTCTTTGGGACTTAGCAAAATGTTTGCCTACTTGTGTTAGAACATTTAGTAGGTCTTTTACAAAGACGCGGTAGCGTTTTTAGCACGCGCTGATTAACACTCACTAAATGCTAGAGATGCCCATAGGAACATATGGGCATCTCTAGTGTTTAGAGCACGCTTATTTTTAGCATGGGCTAAAAACGTTAGTGCTCCTTTGCAAAGGGACCCCTTAGATGCCAAGTTATAGAATAGTGCCTAAGTGCACTGAGGCACCTAACTGCCATTTCAGCTCCATTTTGGTGCCTAACAGCCACTATCTCCCACTGCCATGCCACAATTTGTAACTTTAGGCACCATTTATGGAATTCCACCCCCTATGCTTGACCACTGTCCCTGTCTTTCACACACACACACATACATGATGATGGTATGGGGATACTTTTTTTGGGTAGGACTGGAAAATAATACACGTAGATTATATTTTCAAGTCCATACGCATTATTTTCCTTTCAAATTTATCTGCACTAAATAGAGATGCAGAAAGTTTTAGTTTGCAGCCTGGATTTAGGGGTCCTTTTACTAAGCCACGGCAAAAAGTGGCCTGCGACAGTGCGAGCGCATCTTTTGGTCAAACGCCGGGCCAGTTTTTGCCAAGTCTTGGAAAAAGGGCCTTTTTTTTAAGGGGCCAGAAAATGGACTTGTGGCAAAATAAATACCAGCGCACGTCCATTTTCAGACTGACACCTTACCGCCACCCATTGACGTAGCGGTAAGGTCTCAGGCGTTACCTGGGTGCCCACTGCCATTTACCGCCAGGTAAGAAAATATTTTCTACTGCGTGTTTGCAGCACGCTGTAAATTCAGAATTACTGCCTGGGGCACATGGTAGCTGGGCGGTAATGACATTTTGGTGCACACTGGATGCGCATTAGCCCTTATGCGTCACTGTAAAAGGGCCCCTTAATGTGGAGTACAGCTTGAGATTATAAATTAGGAATTTTTTGTGTTTGGGGGATTAATAGGAGTGATTATGAGAAGGTTCTTTTTAATTATTATTAGTTTGGAAGAGGAATTGGGAGAATGTAAATTGTTAATGGGGGTTGAACAATAGAACAGAATATGATTGCTATATTACTTAACAGAGTTGAATTTTTTTTATTGTAAATCACTTTGGGTCTGGCCAAAGAGGAACTATATAAACACATAAAAAAAGTCTATGCTACTTTGTATCGGCAGCAGCAAGTCCCAAAGGTAAAAACACTTGTATTCTTTCTCTTTGAAACTTAGGGGTCCTTCTACTAAGGTGTGCTAATAGTTTTAGAGCGCGCTAAATGATAGGAATATAATAGGCATCTTATCATTTAGCGTGCACTAAATCTGTTAGCACACCTTAGTAAAAGAACCTCTTAGAGGCAGATGCAGCAATCAAACGTAAAAAAATCTAAATCGTTAAAGTCCCTAACGATTTTAAAATAACGAAAAATGCACCAAAAAAAAAAGTCACACATGCTGGAATCGGTATTGAAACGTACAATGTATCAAAGAATCACAATACACATCGTTAATCGGCCCCCAAATCATGCGCAGAGCAGCCAAGCGTTATGTTAGCTGCTCTGCGCATGCCATAAACAGTCAAATCACAAGCACATGGCAAATTGAATTGACACATAAAAAAATAAAACTAAAAAAAGGATCGGGAGGGGGCAAGGGCGCTCATCAGGAGCGTCCTGTACGGACGGCCTTGCCCCCCCCCCCCCGCCGCTGCTCCCCACTTTCCGCCGCTCCCCCACCCCGAAAAAGCAAAATTGTAGCAGCCCCTGCCCCCCTCCCTTCCTCACTACTCTCAGCTCCGCCTCCCGACATCCTCCGTCTGTGCCCCGCCCCCTTTGGGGGTCGTCGCCGCCATTCCCCTTCTCCATCGGGCCCCCCTCCCTCTTACCGGGCCCGTGCAGCGCCTCTCTCCTCTGTCCGAAGGCGCTGCACGGGCAAGAAGAACGCTGAATCAGCTGATGCCTGCCTTCGCGATAGAGCGTCTTTCTCCTCCTGGGCCCGCCCCTGTCTGACGTCAGTAACACTGACGTCAGACAGGGGCGGGCGCAGCAGGAGAAAGACGCGCCATCGCGAAGGCAGGCATCAGCTGATTCAGCGTTCTTCTTGCCCGTGCAGCGCCTTCGGACAGAGGAGAGAGGCGCTGCACGGGCCCGGTAAGAGGGAGGGGGGCCCGATGGAGAAGGGGAATGGCTGCGACGACCCCCAAAGGGGGCGGGGCACAGACGGAGGATGTCGGGAGGCGGAGCTGAGAGTAGTGAGGAAGGGAGGGGGGCAGGGGCTGCTACAATTTTGCTTTTTCGGGGTGGGGGGAGCGGCGGAAAGTGGGGAGCAGCGGCGGGGGGGGGGCAAGGCCGTCCGTACAGGACGCTCCTGATGAGCGCCCTTGCCCCCTCCCGATCCTTTTTTTAGTTTTATTTTTTTATGTGTTTTCTGAGGTCCTTTGGACCAATCACAGCGCTTTTAGCTCTGCTAATGCGCTGGGATTGGCTCAAAGTTTGTTTATTTTTTCACTTAACACTTTTTCCTGGCACAGAGCTGTCCTAACGAGAGGTCCAGACCTCTCGTTAGTTTTCCTGCCTTTTTCCTGCGTAAAGGCAATCGGAAAAGGTTTGTGCATGTCGTTTCAATGGGGTTTTCACACTAATTGCTCATCTCCATTCCGTTTTCGTTAGCTGCTACTGTCGTCGGAAAATAGGCTTAAGTGCATGGAAAGGATCGGAAATTCTTCCCCGAGGGCTCATTTAACGATGAAAAACGTTTAGTGCATCTGCCTCTTAGTGCAAAACAAATGAATAAAAAGTAGGCAGAGACCTTGTCCTAATAGAGACAGTATGAAAAAAGACTTCTCAGTAAGCTCTTTTTTTTCAGTTATTAGCTTTCGATATGGCCAACAGAGGGTTACCACTTGTAGTGCTGCCTGTGTTATGTACTGTACATATAGCATTGTGCTTTGCCATTGAAATAAATACAGTAAATGAAAATCACTGCACCTTTTCACCAGGTTCTCCAGGGTCACCCTGATCAAAGAAGAATGAACAGATATTCTATTATAACACTAGACAATACTGGAGAAATATGCTATGATATAGTAAACAGCACAGACAACATTTAGAGCACAAGATAACAGCAGATATATTTCATTTATAGCCACAGGTGATTTAGGAGAAATAGGCAAATCATAATTTATAGCTATGTAATAAAGGGAAAAAATATGAGTTGTGAAATTATTCAGTACAAACGGAACAGAAAAAACAGCTGAAGATTTCAATATAAGATGCAAAGGAACAGCAGAGAAAAATAAAACACAAGCCTGACTAAAGTTAAAAGCCTTTATTGCACCTATATGTCTAAGTCAGCAGAACTTACATACTTTAGAAGCCTCCACCTGCATCAGAGACAATTAGATGATTCATAAAAGAGATCTGGATATAAAAACATAATAGGGCCATCCAAAACAGGGAGACATGAAAAAACAATAAAAAGAAATCTTAATAGAATAGACATTTAAAAATCATTAAAATAATACCAAGGGGAAAAAAGGGGGAGGTTTGGTGGAAGAAAAGGGGAGAAAAAGCAAAAACAATGGCCAAAATGGTTAAACAAAAGTCTTTTACCTTAAAAAGGTGTAATGACAAGTAAACACGTACCCACAAAATCACTTTCATCAACCAGGATATCATAACCTTACATTTGGAATTATTTAGCTATAGGCTGCCTTTAACAGAAAAATGGGGATAATATCATAGGGGAAATGGTACTTGATATACTGCCTTTCTGAGGTTTTTGCAACTACATTCAAAGTGGTTTACATATATTCAGGTACTTATTTTGTACCAGGGGCAATGGAGGGTTAAGTGACTTGCCCACAAGGAGCTGCAGTGGGAATTGAACTCAGTTCCACAGGATCAAAGTCCACTGCACTAACCATTAGGCTACTCCTCCACTCCTTACAATAGCCTTACAATAGGCAAAGGGCCATCATAACTTTATTATAACATTAGGAATAATAATTTCTTCTCCTTCTTCTTCTTTAAAGAAGCCTGGAACTGAAACAAATGGGCCTGGGGGAAGGGAGCAGGGAGTTGGATTCTATACCCCAAATGGATTCTGAAGAACTGTCTGGCCATAACAATTGTTGTGTATGGGAGTCCAGTTTCCAACAGTAATGAGAAATGAATGTGAGGCCTGAAGATTATATTGCGGCTCTGCAAATTTCCTTTATGGAGGCTGATCTCAAGAAGGCTATCAACAAAGCCATAGCTCTAACATTATGAGCTATGACATGACCCTCTAGAGACAGCCCAGCCTGGGTATAAATGAAGGAAATGCAGTCTGTCATCCAATTAGAAAGAATGTGTTTGCCAATAGCAGCCCCATTCTGTTTGAATAGAAAAAAAAAAAAGTCAGGAGGACTGCTAACAGGCATTAGTCTGCTCCAGATAGAAAGCAAAGTCTCTCTCTTGCAGTCCAGAGTGTACAATGAACTTTCACCTTTATGGGCATGAGGTTTGGAAAACTGCTGATAGAACAACTGACTTGCTAAGGTGGAATTCTGACACTATATTAGGAAGCAACTTAAGATGGATGCGCAGGGCCAGTGTCGTGGTCCTGATGCCACTCTGAGGTAGGTGAGCTCTTGAGTTCTCCCGAGCTTGGCTAGTCCCAGGAGATAACCGCGCCCCCGACTCTTCACCCGCGGCGACCGCCGTTCACCGAGGGTTGAGCCCTCAGCTGCTGGCGGCCAGCGGGACTGCTGGAACCACGGGGTGACGGCTGGCCTAGCGTGAGGTGGACACAAGCACAGTCTAAGAAACAGCTGGCAAGACGACTAAGCTCCACGAGGAAAACACAGTCTAGGAAATGGCTAGCAGGACGGCTAGCTCCACGAGGAAAACACAGTCTTGGAAATGGCTAGCAGGACGGCTAGCTCCACGAGGAAACACACAGGCTTGGAAATGGCTAGCAGGACGACTAGCTCCACGAGGAAACACACAGGCTTGGAAATGGCTAGCAGGACGGCTAGCTCCACGAGGAAACACACAGGCTTGGAAATGGCTAGCAGGACGGCTAGCTCCACGAGGAAACACACAGGCTTGAAATGGCTAGCAGGACGGCTAGCTCCACGAGGAAACACACAGGCTTGAAATGGCTAGCAGGACGGCTAGCTCCACGAGGAAACACACAGGCTTGGAAATGGCTAGCAGGACGGCTAGCTCCACGAGGAAACACACAGGCTTGGAAATGGCTAGCAGGACGGCTAGCTCCACGAGGAAACACACAGGCTTGGAAATGGCTAGCAGGACGGCTAGCTCCACGAGGAAACACACAGGCTTGAAATGGCTAGCAGGACAGCTAGCTGAGTGGCTTCAAACAAGGAAACGGAAGCACTGGATCCCCTCCGTGCTTCCGTTTAAATTCCCCGCTCGTCCTAGCAGTGGAACAGCTGGAGCCAATCCTCGCTGCCGGGGCCGGCAGCGGGGCCCTGATTGGTGCTCCCCTCCGCGGGGCGGAGTTCCTCCTAAGATGCGCCAATCCGGCGCGAGTGGGCGGTGCCTCCTCGCTGGTCCTGCTGCAGCGAGGAGGATGCCGACGCCGGCGCCGCCATTTTGGCCGGCGGATCTCCCTCTCCGAGGCCGGCGCTAACTCCCCGGGATCGCCGGCCTCGGAGCAAGTTGCAGCTGCTGCGATCCCCGTGGGAGCCCTTCCTCGCTGCCCCGTCCTCCTCGGGCGCTCCAACCACCTGTTCCGGCCCGTGGAGCCCCAGGTAAGGGCCCGGAACGGGACAGTATCCTCCCCGGAAGACCCCCTCCTCCGGGGCCCGGGTTTGGACGGATATCGGGCGTGGAAGGCCTTGACCAATTCGGGAGCATGAACATTAGCCGCGGATTCCCAGGAATTATCTTCGGGACCAAACGATTTCCATGCCAACAAATAATACAGTCTTCCCCACCGCCACTTGGAGTCAAGAATGTCTTCTACCTCGTATTCCGGTTCTGGAGACACCTGGAGATCCTTCTCCGGGACGGGAGGCGGGTGCCACCTGGACTCTCGAAACCTCTTGAGGAGCGAGATATGGAAGGCGTTATGCACTCGTAGGGTGGTGGGTAACCGTAAGCGATATGTTACAGGTCCAATCCGTTCTTGGATCGCAAAGGGTCCCGCGTATCTCTGTCCTAGTCTTCGGGAGGGTCCTGGGAGTCTTAGGTGTTTCGTGCTTAACCACACCTTTTGTCCAGGGTGGAGCACGGGAGCCGGCTGCCGGTGGCGATCTGCAAAGTGCTTGTCTTTAGCTGCGGCCTTCTCTAATTGTTCCCTAGCTATCCTCCAGACCTTCTGTAGGTCGGCTACTACTTGGTCCCCAGTTGGTGTCATGGTGGTAGTCGGGAATGGGCCTGGAAGCCGTGGATGTCGTCCATATACCAGGAAAAACGGGGACTGGCCTGAGGATGAGTGGTCACTTTGGTTATAGGCGAACTCGGCCCATGGAAGTAGTGAGACCCAATTATCTTGTCGTTGGTTGACAAAAGCTCTTAAGAAGTTTTTCAGGGTTTGGTTTACTCTTTCCACCATGCCGTTGGTCTGCGGATGGTACGCGGATGAGAAATGATTCTCCATCCCCAAGGCTTTGCATAACCCTCTCCAGAAACGAGAGGTAAACTGAGGCCCTCGATCACTAATGACTCGAATGGGCAGTCCATGTAGTCGAAAGATGTGGTGGACGAATGCTTGAGCTAGCGCTGCAGCTGTCGGAAGGTCTGTGAAGGGAACAAAGTGAGCCATCTTAGAGAATCGATCTATCACCACCCAGATCACAGTCTGACCCTGGGAACGAGGTAGATCGGTGATGAAATCCATGGATATCTCCGACCAAGGACTGGTCGGTATGGGTACCGGTTGTAGGTCTCCCACAGGGGGTCCTCCTACAGGCTTGGTTCGAGCACATACTGGGCACGAGGTAACAAACTGGAGGATGTCTCGTCTCATCTGAGGCCATCGATAGTGTCGCGCAATGAACCGGAGGGTCTTGTGGAACCCGAAATGTCCCGCGCACTTAGAGGCGTGTCCCCATTGCAGGACTCTCTTCCGATCGGCGACCGCCACGAAGCTCTGGGCTGGGGCAAGCTCTCCGGTGGCGGTGCTGAGACAAGCGGGATCTAACATAGGCTGAGTCTCCTGAATGTCCTCGGGTATCTCAAAGGCCCGAGAGAGCGCATCTGCCGGAGTGTTCTGGGAGGCTGCTCGGAACACTAGTTGAAACTGGAATCGGGAAAAGAACAAGGACCATCGGGCCTGTCGGGGATTCAACCGCTGAGCCTCTTGAAGGTATAGGAGGTTTTTATGGTCCGTGATAACCGTGAACCGGTGCTCTGCTCCTTCCAGTAAATGCCTCCACTCTTGCAGTGCGAGTTTCAAGGCCAAGAGTTCCCTATCTCCAACTGTATAGTTTCGCTCGGCAGGAGAGAATTTGTGTGAAAAGAAGGAGCAAGGTTGCCGCCGACCCTCGGGGTTGATCTGAGAAATGACCGCCCCGGCCCCTAACGCGGAAGCGTCCACCTCTACCGTGAAGGGTTTCTCAGGATCGGGGGTTAGTAGAATAGGCGCGGATTCAAAAGCCTCTTTGATTTGCTGGAACGCTGCCTGCGCTTCTAGCGGCCAATCCCTCACCCTAGCGCCCTTATGGGTGAGCTCCGTCAACGGGATGGTCAACCGGGAATATTGTGGGACGAATTGCCGATAGTAGTTCGCGAAACCCAGGAAACGTTGTAAGGCCTTCAGACCCTTCGGTTGGGGCCACTCGCGAATGGCCCGGAGTTTGTCTGGCTCCATCTTTAGCCCCCCTGGAAGCAGTACATGCCCCAAAAATGGTAAGGATCGTTGATGGAAGGCGCATTTACTTAGCTTCGCGAACAGATGGGCTTGACGTAGGCGGTACAGCACCTCACGTACATGCCCCGGATGCTCCCTGGGGTCCTTAGAGTAAATTAGGATATCATCCAGATATACGATCACCGTGGAATTGAGCAAGTCTTCTAGTACACTATTGATGAGCCGTTGAAACACCGCAGGGGCATTACAAAGTCCAAATGGCATTACCCGATATTCAAAATGCCCCTCATGGGTATTGAAGGCCGTCTTCCATTCGTCCCCTGCCCGGACTCGTACTAGATTGTAAGCTCCCCGCAAATCCAACTTCGTGAAGATCTGAGCTCCTTGCAGTCTATCCAAGAGCTCGGGAATAAGTGGTAACGGGAATCGGTCCTTCACAGTGATGGCATTTAATCTCCGATAGTCTATACAGGGTCGCAAGGTCCCATCCTTCTTGGTGACAAAGAAAAACCCCGCCCCGGCTGGAGATGTAGACGGCTGGATGAACCCTTTCCGTAGATTCTCCTGGATATACTCTCGCATAGCCTTGGCCTCTCCTCGGGACAATTTGTACGGGCGGCCTCGGGGAGGAACCGTATCGGTCTTCAGAGTAATGGCACAGTCAAAAGGCCTGTGTGGGGGTAGTACTTCTGCCTCCTTGGAACTAAACACATCAGCAAAGTCTCTATAATCCATGGGCAGGGAACCCAGCTCCTCGGTTCGCTCCCCGGGCAAAGTATTTAAGGCCGGGCAGCTCCCACCCCGGTCCTTACAACAGGTCTCCTGACAGGATCTTCCCCAACCTTGAATCTTTCCCCCGGCCCAGTCGATCACCGGGTTGTGGCGGCGTAGCCATGGCAAGCCCAGGACTACCGGGTGGATGGTCCGGGGTAATACTAAAAACTCGGCCTCCTCCAAATGTCCCTCCCCTACCTGTAGGCCCAGCATAGGCGTAATCTCAGTGACCGGCTGGGGAAGTGTAGTGCCCTGGATGGAAGTTATCCGCAGGATAGGCCTGCGGGGAAGCGTGGGCCAGCCCACCTGCTGAAGCAGTTCAAGCCCAATAAAGTTGCCCCCAGATCCCGAGTCCACCAGAGCCCGAGTCTGGACCGTGGTCTCCTGCCAGCGTAAGGTCACTGACAAGATAAGCAAGGTCTCAGGTAGGGGAGCAGCGTGCCCCAAGAACCCTCCCCTCAGGGTGTCTTGGGGAGCGCATTTCCCGACCGAAGGGAGCAATTCCGGAGGAAATGCCCAGCCTGCCCACAGTATAGACACAGTCCCTTAGACTGACGGAATTCTCGCTCGGCGGGGGTCAAACGTTGCCGACCCAACACCATGGGCTCCTCTCCGGGCTCCGTAGAGTCCCGGTTCACCTGACGGGGCGACGGTCCCTTGCTCGTCCTGGCGGAACTACGTCCCCACTTCTGCCGCTCCGCCCGGTCCCTGGCCCGCTCCCGGAATCGGGTGTCCACCCGGATACAGAGTGATATGAGGGCATCCAGAGACCCAGGGGTCTCCCGTCCCGCCAATTCATCCTTGATTCTCTCATGTAACCCCTCTCTGAAAATGGCCGTCAAGGACTCCGGGTCCCAGCGCAACTCGGCGGCTAAGGTACGAAACCGGATGGCATAGTCGGCCACTGTCCCTTCTCCTTGATGAATCCGAAGCAGCTCGGATGCCACGGAGGAGGGTCGTCCCGGAATATCAAACACCATCCGGAACCGGCGCTGAAATTCGCTATAATTCCCCAAAAGGGAATCGTGCTGTTCGTCCAGAGGGACCACCCAGTCCCGGGCCTTCTCCGTACACAGGCCCATGACGTAGCCTACCTTACTCTGATCCGAAGCGAAAGCCTCCGGTTGCATCCGGAAGGCTAGATTACACTGATGAAGGAACCCTCGACAACCCTCCGGGTTCCCATCGTATCGTGCTGGCTCAGGGAACCGAGGTCCCACGCGGAACCCTCCCATACGGGGAGCGGCTACGGCCTCTTGGGCCGTAGCCGCCTGGTTCTGTACCTGAAGCGTGGAGAGTTGGGAGCAAACGTTCTGGAGAGCCCCAGACAGGGCATTAAGCTGTTCCTGTTGCTGCTGGAGAACCTTGGCCAGGTCCCGGAGATCAGGTTGCGTCGGTGAGCTCATGGCTTCCGTTTTCTGTCGTGGTCCTGATGCCACTCTGAGGTAGGTGAGCTCTTGAGTTCTCCCGAGCTTGGCTAGTCCCAGGAGATAACCGCGCCCCCGACTCTTCACCCGCGGCGACCGCCGTTCACCGAGGGTTGAGCCCTCAGCTGCTGGCGGCCAGCGGGACTGCTGGAACCACGGGGTGACGGCTGGCCTAGCGTGAGGTGGACACAAGCACAGTCTAAGAAACAGCTGGCAAGACGACTAAGCTCCACGAGGAAAACACAGTCTAGGAAATGGCTAGCAGGACGGCTAGCTCCACGAGGAAAACACAGTCTTGGAAATGGCTAGCAGGACGGCTAGCTCCACGAGGAAACACACAGGCTTGGAAATGGCTAGCAGGACGACTAGCTCCACGAGGAAACACACAGGCTGGGAAATGGCTAGCAGGACGGCTAGCTCCACGAGGAAACACACAGGCTTGGAAATGGCTAGCAGGACGGCTAGCTCCACGAGGAAACACACAGGCTTGAAATGGCTAGCAGGACGGCTAGCTCCACGAGGAAACACACAGGCTTGAAATGGCTAGCAGGACGGCTAGCTCCACGAGGAAACACACAGGCTTGGAAATGGCTAGCAGGACGGCTAGCTCCACGAGGAAACACACAGGCTTGGAAATGGCTAGCAGGACGGCTAGCTCCACGAGGAAACACACAGGCTTGGAAATGGCTAGCAGGACGGCTAGCTCCACGAGGAAACACACAGGCTTGAAATGGCTAGCAGGACAGCTAGCTGAGTGGCTTCAAACAAGGAAACGGAAGCACTGGATCCCCTCCGTGCTTCCGTTTAAATTCCCCGCTCGTCCTAGCAGTGGAACAGCTGGAGCCAATCCTCGCTGCCGGGGCCGGCAGCGGGGCCCTGATTGGTGCTCCCCTCCGCGGGGCGGAGTTCCTCCTAAGATGCGCCAATCCGGCGCGAGTGGGCGGTGCCTCCTCGCTGGTCCTGCTGCAGCGAGGAGGATGCCGACGCCGGCGCCGCCATTTTGGCCGGCGGATCTCCCTCTCCGAGGCCGGCGCTAACTCCCCGGGATCGCCGGCCTCGGAGCAAGTTGCAGCTGCTGCGATCCCCGTGGGAGCCCTTCCTCGCTGCCCCGTCCTCCTCGGGCGCTCCAACCACCTGTTCCGGCCCGTGGAGCCCCAGGTAAGGGCCCGGAACGGGACAGCCAGTCTATTATTGTAAAAGTTCATGTAAGGTGGATTAGCTACTGGGGCCTGGAGCTCAATGATTCTGCAAGCTGAAGTTACTGCCACCAAAAATAAGGTGTAGTAGGTGTAGTAGGGTCGAGAGTTAATGGTATGAAAATTTGTCCTGTCATTTCCTATATAGGTATCTATGTATTTGGGCCTTAAGTGCAAAGGCATTCCCCATATTGTGGACTTAAGATCGCTTAATTACCTGTTAATTATTTTTTTTCTTTTCCTTGGGCCAGATTCTATAAATATCTAAAATGTAGACACATGTCTAAAGTTAGGGGCGGTGTATAGAATAGCACATAGGACCAGTGAACGCACCTAAATTTAGGTACGGCCATTTATGCTACTAAAAATCTGGTGTAAATACCTGTGCGTAAATGTAGGTACACTCCCCCAAATTCTATAACTATGTGTGTAAATTCGAGTAATGCCCCGACACATCCACACTTCTCCCATGGCCACTCCTTTTTTCAGATACACATACATTAGAATTTACACATGCCTCTTTTAAGAATATGCCTAAAAAGATGTGTGCATAAATTCCAATTATTGTTAATTAATTATGATAATTATCACTGACTGGCTCATTACTCAATTGAGTAGCACACGTAAATTGGCTGCATGCATAATTTCACGCACACTACTCAATGCACCTTATATAGAATCCAGGGGTTTGTGTATAAATAGAATAAACTTTCAATTTAAAAAAATTACATCGAGGTCCCATGACACTGCAGGAGACTTGATGGGAGGCTTCAATAGATGCAAAACCAACATAAAATGAACAATAAAGGTTGAAAAAAAATGTTTTTTCCTTCTATTTGGTGATAAGCACCAATTGCACTAGGAGATCCCTAATAGAGTTGATCTTGAGACTTGACTCTGACAAGTGTAGAAGCTACTCAAGCAGTTTTTGTATAGGACTGTAGGATATAGGGTCTTACCCAAACACTAGCCAGCAAACCTCTTCCATTTAAGACTGTAGGATCTTCTAGTGGAATCTTTGGAACCCAGTATAACTTGACAGGGAGGTTGAGTGAATCCACTACTAACCTCTCAATTTCCAAGCCTGTGAGGGCTAGACGTGGTATAACACTGATTCCTGATCTTGTTTTTCAATGATGGAAAAGTTTCTGAGGAAAGCTCCAGAAGAAGATGGAACCATGTCTGTCTTGGCCAGTAAAGGGCTAAGAAGATCACAGTTCTTCTGTCCTACTTGAGTTTCAAAAGAGTTTTCACTATGAGAAGTATTAGAAGATATGTATAGAGAAGATGATCTCCCTAATGAAGGAGGAAGGTATCAGAGGCTAGTCTGCTATGTGATCTCAGTCTGGAGCAGAACAGAGGGACTTGGTGGTGAGTGACATAAAATCGATCTCCATTAAAAACTATGGGGCTCATTTTCAAAAAAGAAAAACGTCTCAAAAACATCAAAAAGTGACATTTGAACATTTTTCTCCCAAAACGTCCATATCATAATTTTCAAAACTCTGATTTGAGGCAGTTTTTTCTGCAATGCACCCAAATCACAAGGGGGTGTGTTGGGGGTGGGATTTGAACATTCCCAAAACTTAGAAATTTTTCTGCCATAATGGAACAAAGTAAAAATGTCCAGGGCTAAAAGTTAGGTCTAGACCTTTTTCGGTCATGCTAAAAAGTGCCCTAAATGATGAGATAACCACTGGAGTGATTAACATGACCCCCCCCCCCCCCTTACTATCCCAGTGGTCACTGACCCCCTCCCATCCATCCCCAAAGATGTGAAAGAAACAGTACATACCATCCTCTATGACAGCTTCAGATGTTACGGTCAGTCCTATTAGAACAGCAAGTCCCTGGAGTAGCCTAGTGGTCAGTGCAGTGAGATGTAGAGAAGACGGCCGAAGCCCATATCCCACTCTAACTGTTACACTTATGGTGGAAAGTGTGAGCCCTCCAAAACACACCAAAAACCTATTGTATCTATATATAGGTGACACCTGCAGGCATATTGTAGTGCTGTACAGTTGGGTATAGTAAATTATTATTAGGTTTTGGACGGCTCACCATACAATATAAAGGGGTAATGGTGAGATATGTACCTGGGACCTTTTATACGAAGTCCACTGCAGTGCCCCCTAGTGTGTCCCACTGCTCTGCTGGGATTTCTGTGTGACTAGTCTACTAAGAGTGCTGGTACCCCATATATCTCAATGGCTTATTTTTATGTGTTTTTCCCTTGGATTTTTTTTTTTTTTTTTTTCAGAAAAGGTCTTGTAAGTTGGACTTCAGAGGCTTACTCAGTTGTCATATCAGTTAATACTGAGCATTTCCAAGTCATAATCATCATTAGTCCAAATCTTAAATTCTAAGAGCCTCTTTTTACTAAACCATGCTAGCGATTCCCACATGGCAAATGCGATACAGCCCATTCAAATTGAATGGGCTACAGCGCATTTGCTGCACCGGGAATTGCTAGTGTGGTTTAGTAAAAGAGGCCTTAAATTTTGCATGTTATTCTTTTATTCAGTTTTATTGGATGATTAAAAACTTTACTCAAATACTTCAGTACTCATCAGAACTCATCAGTATCATCGGTCTACAAGACTGATAATAAGCGGAGTACAGTTTTTAAATATCGGATAATGTTGAATAAAAGGATAACGTGTGCAAAATTTAGAATTTAAGATTTGGACTAATGATGAGTATAGCTTGGAAATGCTCAGTAATAATTGATATGACAACTGAGTAAGCCTCTGAGGTCCAACTTACAGTTAAATTAGTATTTTCAGAAGGAGATCTGTTGATGAGAGGATTGTTATCACGCCTCTGGTTTTCTGAAATATAAGTGCTGTTAATTTGATTTTATCTATAAAGATGCCTTATCTATGTTTTCCCATATTTACCTTTTTTAGGTATCTCTACTGTGTTTTGATGTCCAGACGTTCTTTATGAATCATCTAATTGTCCCTGATGCAGGTGAATATTGCCAAACCATATTGGATTATTGAAATATTTAAGTTGGGCTGGACTTAGACATATTGGTGTAATAAAGGCTTTTAACTTTAATCAGGCTTGTTTTTCTCCATTGTTCCTTTGCAACTCATATTGTCAAATTATTTAACAGGAAGAATTTTTCATGCCAGATCAGTTAACTGTGCTTTGAAATATAAATGTGTATCTGACTTAAGCATATTTTGTTGTGATGGGGGCCCTCAGGATCTGATTGACAGTGATCCCAACACTTCAACTTACACCACTCCTCAAGACAACTGAAAATGAAAATATTGCTTCAAATGTGGTAAATATCATGAAGATTTATAATCTGTGAAGCAGATACCGTACATCATTCAGAAAATAAAGAAAGCTCCATCAAAATAACATAAAAGGAAAATGTAATGTTCAGAGGAGAAAAGTACAGAAGCAAAAGACATGACACTGTAATCATGTGAGTTGTGGGGGGATACTATAAAGGGGAAAGGGAAGGGAAATGGGACTTGATATACCGCCTTTCTGAGGTTTTTGCAACTACATTCAAAGTGTCACGTTTACAAAGCTGGAACATAGGTTAGTGAGCCCTTGGGCCACTGCTGAGGGGCAGCAGTGGCAGGCAAAACCACCCCACACCAGAAGCAAGGCAGAACAAACGTACCGGCAAATCCAGGCAAGGTCTCTTAGGCGGGCAGCAAGAATAGTCCAGTAACAATCCGGGTCTAGGCAGGCAGCAGGCAGAAGAATAGTCCAAGAACAATCCGGGTCTGGGCAGGCGGCAGGCAGAAGAATAGTCCAAGAAACAATCCGGGTCTAGGCAGGCGGCAGGCTTAGAAGAATAGTCCAGTAGACAAGCAGAGTCAAAGCCAGAATCAGGAAATCAGACTAGGCAGAAGTGCAGCACAGCACCAACAAACCAGGGACCTTAGACGCAATGCAAAGGCAAAGCAGAATGTTCCAAGATGGCTGATAAGCCCAGAAGCAGTTGGAACTCAGCTGCTGCAATCACCAGGCAGCTACGGGTGCTGCGCAGGCTCAAACAGCACAAGCAAACCTGGCAGCCTGGAAGATCTGGACCGGACTGGGCTGAAATCTGGAACGGGTGACGGTCCACAGCAGCCACCGGTTCTGGCCACCAGAGGGCAAGGTGAACACAGACGCAACACAAAGCGGTTTACATATATTCAGGTACTTATTTTGTACCAGGGGCAATGGAGAGTTAAGTGACTTGTCCAAGCTAAGATACACACCTGTAGCAGGTATTCTCCAAGGACAGCAGGCTGATTGTTCTCATATGTGGGTCGGCGTCTGTGTCGGCCCGGGAATCGGCCAATTTGCAAGGAAAATATTAAAAAATCTTGCCAGAGTCTTCTGGCATGTGTGCAGCGCGCACCGCGCATGTGCAGATCGGCTTCTCACCCATCACATGAGCGTTCCCGCTCAGTTAAATCAAAAAGGAAATAATAAACAACAACAACTCCAAAGGGGAGGTGGGCGGGTTTGTGAGAACAATCAGCTTGCTTAGGGTTATCATATGGCTCCAGAAAAAGGAGGACGGATTGAGCCAGCCGGATTTTACTTCCATTGCTTTCAATGGAAGTAATTGAGCCAGCCGGGTTTTACTTCCATTGCTTTCAAGCAATGGAAGTAAAACACGGCTGGCTCAATCCGTCCTCCTTTTTCTGGAGCCATATGGTAACCCTAAGCTTGCTGTCCTCAGAGAATACCTGCTACAGGTATGTATCTTCGATTTCTCTGAGGACAAGCAGGCTACTTGTTCTCACATGTGGGGTATCCCTAGCAACCAGGCTCACTCAAAACAATGAACATTGGTCAATTGGGCCTCGCAACAGCGAGGACATAACAGAGTTTGACCTGAAACAAAAAAAAAAAACTAACAGAGAGTGCAGCCTGGAACAGAACAAAAATGGTTCTAGGGGGGTGGAGTTGGATTCTAAACCCTGAACAGATTCTGCAACACCGACAGCCCGAACAGACTGTCGCGTCGGGTATCCTGCTGAAGGCAGTAGTGAGAAGTGAATGTGTGAACTGATGACCACGTTGCAGCCTTGCAAATCTCTTCAATGGAGGCTGACTTTAAGTGAGCCACTGACGCAGCCATGGCTCTAACATTATGAGCCATGACATGGCCCTCCAGAGTCAACCCAGCTTGGGCATAAGTGAAGGAAATGCAATCTGCTAGCCAATTGGAGATAGTACGTTTTCCAATGGTGACTCCCCTCCTGTTGGGATCGAAAGAAACAAACAACTGGGCGGACTGTCTAAAGGGCATTGTCTGCTCCATGTAAAAGGCCAATGCTCTCTTGCAGTCCAAGTTGTGCAAACTGCTTTCACCAGGGCGGGTATGAGGATGGGGAAATAATGCTGGCAAGACAACTGACTGGTTCAGATGGAACTCCAACACCACCTTCGGCAGGAACTTAGGGTGCATGCGAAGGACTACTCTGTTGTTATGGAACTTAATATAAGGTGCATGCACTACCAAGGCCTGAAGCTCACTGACTCTACGAGCTGAAGTAACAGCCACCAAGAAAATGACCTTCCAGGTCAAGTACTTCAGATGGCAGGAATTCAGTGGCTCAAAAGGAGCTTTCATCAGTTGGGTGAGAACGACGTTGAGATCTTGACACTGGTGGAGGTTTGACAGGGGGCTTTGACAAAAGCAAATCTCTCATGAAGCGAACAACTAAAGGCTGTCCAGAGATAGGCCTACCCTATACACGGCGATAAGCACTAATCACACTAAGGTGAACTCTTACGGTGTTGGACTTGAGACCAGACTCTGACACGTGTAGAAGGTATTCAAGCAGGGTCTACGTAGGCCTTGTTGTCACACCAGATGGCAAACCTCCTCCATTTGAAAGAGTAACACCTCTTCGTGGAATCTTTCCTGGAAGCAAGCAAAACTCGGAAGACACCCTCTGAAAGTCCCAAGGAGGCAAATTCTAAGCTCTCAACATCCAGGCCGTGAGAGCCAGAGACTGGAGGTTGGGATGTAGAAGCAACCCCTCGTTCTGAGTGATGAGGATTGGAAAACAGTCCAATCTCCACGGTTCTTCGGACGACAGCTCCAGAAGAAAAGGGAACCAAACCTGACGCGGCCAGAAGGGTGCAATCAGGATCATGGTTCCGCAGTCTCGCTTGAGTTTCAGCAAAGTCTTTCCTACTAGAGGTATAGGAGGATATGCATAAAGAAAGCCTGTCCCCCAATGTAGGAGAAAGGCATCTGATGCTAGTCTGTCATGGGCCTGAAGCCTGGAACAGAACTGAGGGACCTTGTGATTGATCTCAGTGGCATAAATATCCACCGAGGGGGTGCCCCACACTCGGAAGATCTTGCGGACTAAGCCCATGTTCAGTGACCACTCGTGAGGTTGCATTATCCTGCTCAGTCTGTCGGCTAGACTGTTGTTTACACCTGCCAGATAAGTGGCTTGGAGAAACATGCCGTAATGGCGTGCCCAAAGCCACATCTGGGTGTCTTCCTGACACAGAGGGCAAGATCTGGTGCCCCCCTGCTTGCTGGTATAAAACATGACAACCTGATTGTCTGAATTAATATTACTTGGTTGGACAGCCGATTTCTGAAAGACTTTAGAGTGTTCCAGATCGCTCTTAATTCCAGGAGGTTGATCTGCAGACCTCTTTCCTGAAAGGACCAGGCCCCCTGAGTGTGGAGCCCATCTACATGGGCACCCCACCCAAGGAGAGATACATCCGTCGTCAGCACTTTCTCTGGATGAGGAACTTGGAATGGTCGCCCCATGGTCAAATTGGATTGAATCATCCACCACTGAAGAGAATTCTGAATGCTGGTGGACAATTGGACTACATCTTCTAGTTCCCCCACAGCTTGAAATCACTGGGAAGCTAGGGTCCATTGAGCTGATCTCATATGTAGACGTGTCATGGGCATGACATGAACTGTGGAGGCCATGTGCCCCAGAAGTCTCAACATCTGCTGAGCCGTGACCTGCTGAGATGCTCGAACCATGGACACCAGGGACAGAAGGTTGTCCGCTCTTGCCTTGGGAAGATAAGCTCGAGCTGTCTGAGTGTGCAACAGGGCTTCAATGAATTCCAATTTTTGGACTGGGGTGAGATGGGACTTGGGATAATTTATGACAAACCCCAGTAGCTCTAGCACCCGAATAGTCATTTGCATGGACTCCAGAGCACCCTCCGAGGTGCTCTTCACCAGCCAATCGTCGCGATAAGGAAACACATGCACTCCCAGTCTGCGTAGAGACACTGCAACTACAGCTAGGTATTTTGTAAACACTCTGGGCGCAGACGCCAGGCCAAAAGGCAGTACATAGAGCATAGCCAATCGTTTTCCAACATGGTGACTAACCAAGACTCTTGGCCCAAAAGTGTCAGGAATTACTCCTGCCTTCCCCCCCCCCCCCCCCTTCAAAAAAAAGAGCTATTGAAAATTCCCTCTATATGTTGTGACACTATCCAGATAGTGTTTGGGCAGAGCAAGGGCGTTTCATTCAGCTAGTGGTAATATTCGGCCATTATTTGTATAGATAAGCGGTCTAATTTAGGCAAGAAAAATTGGTGTTCTAACTGCTTTAGCATATGAATAGGAGCTTAACATTGCTGCTGTCTATACAGTTGCCAGAAGTGTGCACACTCCACATTTATTTTGCTCCACCACCTACCTGTATAGCAGCACTGAATTTATTCATTTATTAAATGCTGCTCGCCATCTGGACTGAATATTGACCCATCCATGTTTGGTTTACAATGTGCATACTGTTAGTCGCACTAAGAAGGGGGACTATCTTTGGAAGTGTTTAGGTTGGGAGTGAAGTAAGTGCATAGAATACAATTTTGAACTCTATATCACCATTTCTCCTGCCTACAAAAAAGGAGGTGCAGAGTCTACAGAGATGCAAGTGAATTACTGGAAAAGAAAAAACTATGTCCACTTTGGGTAGATAGCTACTTTAGGCAGCCCACTGAAAATTGCCCCATAAGGCTTTGGTATATAGTGGAATAGCCACAGGTGGCCATGGCTACTCATGTGCAGCTTTGATACTTAACCCTGCAAATGCGCAGGATACCGGGGATTTCAGCGCCTTTAAATGGCTGTCACCCTACATTCCTACAAGGTGAAACAACTGTATAATATTTATTACATTCAAGCACAAAAGGGTTAAGCACCAACTCTTTCCTCACCTTAAGCCCTGGTGTTCCATCCTGGCCTAGTGCACCATGGGGTCCTGGTTCACCCTGGAATACCAAAAAGAAGGATGATGAAAAGAGTAAGATCACATATTTTAGGTTTATGTTTATTTGCACTTGATGTATTGTCTTTCACTAAGAGCAATCAAAAGCAATTTACAATAATATATCTGAAAAGTGACAGGAACACCAATAAAGTGATAGGAAAGAGACAGGGAGAAAGGGTAAGGTAAGGGACCTGGGAAGCACAGAAGGACAGAGTCAGTGGGATGAAACTGTGCCTAAATGCATATCTAGAGCCTCAGATACCTTCCAGAAGGCCTTTGTAGAGAGGTACATTTTCAGACCAATCCTTTTCTTGGTGGATCATGCGAGATAAAGAATGTACATATTTTGAAAGGGAAATAGGGAGAGGTCAGAAAAGGCACAGGAATCTGCTTGATAATAAAACATGTGCCTGGGCACACCTGATTCCAGACATCCTTGGACTTAAGATTTCCTTTCTTAACATCTATTTACACTGATCCTCCTTCTATGGTCATCCACTGCTACTACACAAAAGTACCTGCAAGCTCTCTGACCATGACATTTATATTTATTTTAAAATTTTCTATTAGTATTAATAATTGCCACAATCAGCCTATGAAAAGGTGATACAATTTCCTTATTTTGCAGTGGTAGTGACATCAAAACTCTTTCCCCATTTTTCTATTTCTCCACCCATATTTTCCCAAGACATAACCTTATTTAACTGCCTATATGTGGTTGGTATGATGGCCAATTGCCAACCAGCGTTTAATTATGAATGACTATAACCTGCACAGAGTGGCAGACCATGCAGGTTTTTATCTGCCATCATTTGCTGTGTTACTGTGTGTAACGGTGACTGTATTTCAGTGAATGCCTTTACTACAGACTTCTTTCAGGCACTACAGTATAATTCATTTTCAGGAGGAGGAAATGCAGGAAGCCTGAAGACTTAATCCAGTCTGTCTAAATTCACTGTAAGAAACAACCAAAAATGGCAAAAGAAAAATGTGGTTTCTTGAACATGAACTATGGTTTTCATTTCAAGTCAGGGTTGAATTACCTCATTTCAACTTGCTTTTCAGCTCCCTCTACGGAGCTTCAAATAGTTTACTTAATCTCTCCTGGCCCTCTCACCAAGTGAAAATTTAACTGAAATAACCCTTCAAGCCCACAAATCCATCTGGAAATGGCAGGGCTTCCTCAAAACTATTTCCCTTCACTCCTTTCAAAAATGACACAAAGGCAACATTTTTTATTTTCAAAAAATAAAGTAAAGCATTTCTCATTCAAAGTAATTAATACTATACAAAGGGGAGCTTTAAATACAGTACAATTTGAAGTTACCATGGTTTAATGCAGGACTTTACTACATAATAGCTGCAAAATTTACACGGCACCTGGGGGCAGAAACAGCCTTTTCCTAGATCCTGTATTAATATTCCCATTAGCACATGGTACGTGCTGGCAGTTAGCATGGATACTACCTGGATAATGCTTCCACACCCATTCTCTATCCATGTTCCTCCCCTAGCAGAAAACACACATGGATGTCCGCCCTTGCCTCGGGGAGATAAGCTAGAGCTGTCTGAGTATTCAGCAGAGCTCCAATGAATTCCAATTTTTGGACTGAGGTGAGATGGGACTTGGGATAATTTATGACGAACCCCAGTAGCTCCAGCACCTGAATAGTCATTCGCATGGACTCCAGAGCACCTTCCTTTGAGGTGCTCTTCACCGGCCAATTGTCGAGATAAGGAAACACATGCACTCCCAGTCTGCGTAGAGACGCTGCGACTACAGCTAGGCATTTTGTAAACACTCTGGGTGCAGATGCCAGGCCAAAAGGAAGTACACGGTACTGAAAGTGCTGTGTTCCCAGCCAAAATCAAAGATACTTCATGTGAGCTGGAAGTATCGAGATGTGTGTGTTAGCATCCTTTAAATCCAGAGAGCATAGCCAATCGTTTTCCTGAATCATGGGAAGAAGGGTGCCTAGGGAAACCATCCTGAACTTTTCTCAGACAAGAAATTTGTTCAGGGCCGTTAGGTCTAGGATGGGACTCATCCCCCCTGTTTTCTTTTGCACAAGGAGTACCTGGAATAGAATCCCAGCCCTTCTTCCCCTGGAGGAACGGGTTCGACCGCTTGGGCCTGTAGAAGGGCGAAGAGTTCCTCTGCAAGTACCTGCTTGTGCTGGGAGCTGTAGGACTGAGCTCCCAGTGGGCAATTTGGAGGCTTGGATTCCAGATTGAGGGTGTATCCTAACCGGACAATTTGATGACCCACCGGTCGGAGGTTATAAGAGGCCACCTTTGGTGATTAAACATTAACCTGCCCCCAACTGGCAAGTCGTCCGGTACGGACACTTTTACTGAGGCTATGCTGGAGCCAGTCAATAGCCTGCCCCTTGCTTTTGCAGGGGAGCCGCAGTGGCCTTAGGCACACGCTGTTGATGAGAACGAGCGTACTGGGACTGAGCCTGGGCAGGCTGCCGAGAAGCAGGAGTGTACCTACACCTAGCATAGGAATAGGGAGCACTCCTCTTCCCTCCAAAAAACCTCCTAGATGAGGAGGCAGTAGCAGAAGACGTCCGGCGGGAGAGAGAATCATTAGCATCATTGTGCTTCTTGAGCTGGTCAACTAGATCCTCTACTTTCTCACCAAAAAGGTTATCCCCCCGGCAAGGAAATCTGCCATCCACTGCTGGACCGAATGATCCAGGTCAGAGACATGCAGCCATGAGAGTCTGTGCATCAATATACCTTGGCAGCGATCCTGGATGCTACATCAAAAATGTCAAATGTACCCCTGGCCAGGAATTTTCGATACGCCTTCTGCTGCCTGACCACCTGGCGAAAAGGCTCGGCCTGCTCCTTAGAGAGTGCATCAACCAAGCTGGACAGTTGCTTCACCAAGTTCCGCAAGTAGACGCTCGTGAAGAGCTGGTATGTCTGGATCTTGGCAGCGAGCATAGCGGCCTGATACGTCTTCCTCCGAAAAGAGTCCAAGGTTCTATATTCTCTGCCTAGGGGTGCTGAGGCATAGTCCCTAGTGCTCTTGGCTCTTTTGAGGGCGGAGTCCACCACCATGGAATTGTGAAGTAGCTGAGACCTCATCAATACAGGCTCACCGTGGATCCCATATTGGGATTCAGCTTTTTTCGGGATCACGGGATTAGACAGAGGGAACGACCAGTTTCGCATAAGGACTTCCTTCAGTACATTATGCAAAGCAGACGTTGCACCCTCTCTAGGTGGAGAAGGATAATCCAGGACCTCAAGCATCTCAGCCCTGGGCTCATCCTCAACCTCCATAGGGAAGGGAATAGCCGCAGCCTTTTCCCGGAGAAAGGAGGTAAAGGATAGACTCTCCGGTGGAGAAATTCTCCTTTCTGGTGGAGGGGAAGGTTCAGAGGGATTCCCAAATGAATCATCAGAAGAAAAGTACCTGGGATCTTCCTCTACCTCCCACGAACGCTCATCTTCAGTATTGGACAAAACATCCCTCAGAGCAGTCCGAAACTGAGCCTGCCTCAATGCCGAGGAATGACGTCCTCGATGGCGGTGCTGAGAAGTCGACGCCCGCTTGGACTCCGGTGAAGCTTCCTCCACTGACGTCGAAGGGGAATCGACCTGGGTGGCAGCTGACACCGATGCCACAGGCAGCACCGAGATCGGAGACCTCACCACAAGCGAAGGGCCAGATGTTGCTGCAGCAGATGGTACAGAAGGTGCAAGCACTCCCGACACCGAAGCAGACTGGTGCAGCAATCCTTCCAGAAGCTCTGGAAGCAGGGCCCTGATACGCTCATTGAGAGCTGCCATTGGACAAGGCTGCGGGGTCGGTAAAGGAGCCGGTGGCAGAATCTGTCAAGGCTCAGGAGCAGGTACCGAGCTGCCAGAAGACCGATGCATCTGCACCTCCTGAATAGAGGGGGAACGATCCTCTCGGCGCCGATGCTTCTCGGGTGCCGATTTCCTTGACGCCCCGGAGCTCCCGGTGCCATGTGTCGAAGGAGAATGACGACGGTGTTTCTTCGCCTTCCCTCGACGCCCGTCATCGAGACTCCTCGGTACCGATGAGGAAGACGTGGAATCCTCATGCCTCCTAGGGGCCGGATCCGACGAAAGTCAGTCCCGGGGGGCTTGCATAACAGGGGGCCTCGAGGCAGGTGGAGACCCACTCGATGCGTCACTGCTCCCAGCGCGAATTGGTCTTTCAGCAGCCATTACCTCCGCTCCCAATGTCGATGCTTCCCTCGATGTCGATGCCACTGACCTTGGTACCGAAGTCGATGTCGACATCGAAGGACCGGACCGAGCCCCAAAAAGCTTTTCTCATTGGGCTTCTCGAGACGCTTGGGTCCATTTCTTCATACGAAGACACAGACTACAAGCGGCTGGGCTATGGTCGGGGCCAAGGCACTGGATACACCAGGCGTGGGTATCGGTACCTGAGATGGTCCAGTTGCACCGAGTACGTTTGAAGCTGCTGGGAGTCTTCGATGACATGGAAGGAAAATTGGCTTCGGCGAAATCAAACGATGCGATTGTGCCTGTTAAAAGAAAAAGGCACAAAAATAAGGGGAAAAAAGCCAGCTGTGTCGAAAAAGAAAGGAAACTTCAAAAGGGAGAAAAACTAAGAAAAGTAAAGGAACTCTACTTTTCTTTTCTTTTTAATTATTTTTAGGAACGATAATAAAAGTAAAAAACTGAAAACAAAAAATGAAGACTCTCTCCTGGGCCTGTGAGGAACAGCGAAAAACACCACCACACCTCAATGCGGAGAAAAAACAACTGAGGGAACGCGTTCACGTGACGGGTGGGAAATCAGTCCACGCACACGCGCCAGAAGACTCTGGCAAAACTTTTTTAATATTTTGCTTGCAAAATGCCGTCCGATTCTTGGGCCGACGCGGACGTTGACTCACATGTGAGAACAAGGCTATCTGCTAAGCAGTAACTAGCAAATTTCTGCTGAATATTGCTGGATAGTCAGCTATGTGCCATTTAACCAGCCAGGAGCCATTCCTGGACAGTTGAATGGTTTTAAAAATCAGCCACTGATTGCCTAATGCACTTTAGTAAAAGGGCCCAAAGATAGCTGAAGAGCTGTAAGCTGACTTAGTAGTGATAGACCAACTATAATTTAGCTATTTAGCTATCAGTTCTGTTCTTGCAGTGGAGGAAAAGTACTCACTATTTACAGATACTGTCAACTAAGGATGTGGACAGAAAAACATTTTTGGTTCATTTTTGAACATGTTTCAGTTCATGTCACACATTGGATTTAATGAATATTTTCAGTGCATGCTAAAACTTTGTAACATGGGTTAATTCATAGGTTAACAGTGTGAAATTGATTGAGCATGCACTAAATTTTTAAGACATGGTGAGCTACTACTGAAAAAGGTGTGAACAAAATCCAAATAAATAATGGTAATAAACGAATGTATATCACTACTGTTAACCTGTGGCATGCTGCCAAGTACGACATTAATGGCCACGTTTTGCAGCTCGTTACAAAAATCTATAGTCCACAGGGGTATAAGCATATATTTTTTCTTTTTAGATTTGTTGGTGGGCAATTTCTGTTTCATTTCAAGTTTTGTTTTAGTTTTACTTTAAAATAGCACTTAGGTTTTGCCTGTTAAAGCCCAAGAAGTTATCATGGGGTCACTTCCCACAGCTATGGGAAATTACCATAAACGTCAACTGTATATGAAGTCTTCGGTGCATACCACTGTAAATATAAATTTACTGCTGTTTAGTACATAGGCTACTAATGTGTTTTAAACTGCTGATCCTTAAATTTTGACTTTAAAATGATGCTACAGTAATCAAAATGAAGGGGATTTTGTTTTCTTGTTTCTTGGTGTTATATAATGAAATAATAAGATGCTTTAATGAAATGGAACCTTGCAGAATTTTAAACTGCAAAAAAATGTATTTTTAAAGTGTGCTTTTGTATCAATACTCTCTTCCACAGACCCTATCTGCTTATTGTTGTGGAGCAGCATTTTAGAAAGGGCATGGAATCAGAATATGTGGAATTCACACACTATTTTACAAGAGGCTCTGTCAAATGTAGAGCCTCTTATAAAACAAGAGCAGGGTTGCACATTCAAGACCCTCCATGTCCAGAGGGAGCAGTGATTTAGAAAAGCTACTACACCTGATGAAAACAAACATAGTTCTTCCATCCCCCACATAGATGTGGGAGCAACCTTGTAAAATTGCTGCTCCCTCAGAAAACTGTCCCCCACAGCATCAACGCCCCCACAGTAAATCCCCAAATCCCCTCCATGGCATCACCACCATCTGTAGCATTACCCTGACCCTCATGGCATCACCACCCCTACAGCTTCAAACCCAGAAGTTATCCTCCCCAACAGCATCATTCCCCCCCCACGCAGCAACTCCCCTTGGACTCCCTCAGATATGGTGGGCAAACACCCATCATGTGGCAACCACCTCACTGAGGCTTAACCCCCCCCCCCCCCCCACCCAGAAGGCCAATGATACTACCCTCCTTCAGCTCTAACACTTCTTACCACACTCCCTGGACTTACTAGGAGGTCTATGGGATTGGGTGGGGACAATACCCACTCTCTCACACTGAGATAATGCCAACCCTCAACATGGCCACCAAGACCCATAGCAGTAATATCATGGTATTACAGCTAGAGTTCAGGCTTCCATAGGCTTCTAGATGTGGGTACTGGAAGCCTAACCCTCAGCAGTAATATCATGATATTACCGCTAGAGATCTTGGTGGCCATTTTGAAAGCTGACATCATCACTGCAGGAGCAAATGGGCATCACTCCCATTCCACTAGACCCTAGGGACCCCCAGGTAAGCCCAGGGAGTGTGTCAGGGGCTGGGGTTGTTGAGGCTGCAGGAGAAAGCCTCTTCTGTCTTTTTGCCCCCATGGGGGTGAGAACCATTATGGACTAGATTCTATATATGGCACCTAAAAATTCCATGTGGAAAAAAATATGCCTAGGCGTATTCTCTACAGTACACCTAAATTTTATAGAATAGGCTTAAATTTCCAAATAGTATATAGAATTACGCTGACCGCCTCTCTACGTGACCAAATTTAGTTATGGCCATTTATGCCATGTTTTACTTGATGTAAATTCCAATGCCTAAATTAGGTACAGCGCGGGTGTATTCTATAACAATGTGCATAGATTTTAGTAACACCCATGCCCAGCTCATAGCCATGCCCCCTTTTCAACTATTCTGCTTATTTTCGAAAGAGAAGGGCGCCCATCTTCCGACACAAATCAGGAGATGGGCGTCCTTCGCCCAAGGTCGCCCAAATCGGCATAATCGAAAGCCGATTTTGGGCGTCCTTAACTGCTTTCCCCGGGGGGCATGTCAGCAGCTTACCGAAGGTGGGACAAGGGCGTAGTTAAGAGATGGGCGTCCTTGGCTGATAATGGAAAAAAGGAGGGCGTCCCTGACAAACACTTGGCTGACTTTACTTGGTCCATTTGTTTTCACAACAAATCGTCAAAAAGGTGCCCGAACTGACCAGATGACCACCGGAGGGAATCGGGGATCACCTCCCCTGACTCCCCCAGTGGTCACTAACCCCTCCCACCCTCAAAAAAAACTTTAAATTTTTTTTTGCCAGCCTCTATGCCAGTCTCAAATGCCATACTCAGGTCCATCGCAGCAGTATACAGGTACCTGGAGCAGTTGTAGTGGGTGCAGTGTACTTCAGGTAGGCAGACCCAGGCCCATCCCCCCCTACCTATTACACTTGTGCTGGTAAATGTGAACCCTCCAAAACCCACCACAAACCCACTGTAACCACATCTAGATGCCCCCCTTCATCCCTAAGGGCTATGGTAGTGGCGTACAGTTCTGGGGAGTGGGTTTGAGGGGCTCAGCACACAAGGTAAGGGAGCTATGCACCTGGGAGCAATTTTTGAAGTCCACTGCAGTGCCCCCTAGGGTGCCCGGTTGGTGTCCTGGCATGTGAGGGGGACAAGTGCACTACGAATGCTGGCTCCTCCCATGACCAAATGGCTTGGATTTGGTCGTTTTTGAGATGGGCGTCCTCTGTTTCCATTATTGGCGAAAACCGAGGTCGCTCAACTCTAAAGGTCGGCGATCTCAACATTTAGGTCGACCTAAATGTTGAGATTTGGGTGTCCCCGACCGTATTATCGAAACGAATGATGGACGCCCATCTTGTTTCAATAATACGGGTTGCCCCGCCCCTTCGCCAGGACGTCCTTAGAGATGGGTGCCCTTAAAGATGGGCACCCAGTTCCATTATGCCCCTCTTTGTGACTTAGAATTTACGCATACCATGTTACAGAATACGCTTAGCAAGTTCAGCGCTTAAATCTTAATGAAAATTAGTGCTGATAATTGATTGTTAACATCCAATTGACAGCGCTGATTAGCTAGTAACCAATTAACTTATGCTTGTTGTTATAGAATATGCTTTGATTTCTGTGTGATATATAGAATCCAGCAGTATGTGGGAGATTAAGGTGTGTTGTATAAGGGGAATCCCATCAGTGGGGATACAGTAGGGGCTAGTGATGCTGCAGGGGGGAGATGGTGTCCTGGGAAGAAGATGATGCTGTGGGGGAGGGGGCAGAGGGTCTGTGTGAAAAAACAGACATTGGGGAGGGGGCGCTCAGGGAATGGCCAACCTTGGTATTTACATATGCTCTTATGGCAGGCCTTGGGGCAGGTTAAATACAGACCTGGATTCCCTATGTGAAATGGGGAATGCATATCTGTAACTTAGGCCTGCCCAGGACATTCCCTCTCCCTGCCCTATCCATGCCTCTTTGACATCTAGATATAGGAAGCAACTCCACATTTTAATGGCCCCTGTTCTGAAATGGCATTTAAATATCTGGGCCTCTCCAGATGTTTAAATGCTGCCATTTACACATGGGGATGCTTCTAAAAGAAGGGCCATAGTGTTTTAGAAGTAGCTAAAGTCCAGTACGTTTTTACTAGCAAAAAAGGTGCCGTACTCAAATGCTAGGCCACCCTTCAGGAGTGAGGTGATCACTGAAGGATTCACCCCACAATGGCCAGGCCCCCTGCAACCAGTCACAGAATCAATGACAAGGCAGAATTGGTGTGTAGAGCCTGAGCTCTTTCATTAAAACTTGGGTCAATTTTAGCAGACAATAGAAAAGGTGCCGGTACTCAGTACCCCCAAGTACCCCCTCAAAAAAAGCCCTGCTAAAAGTTTATTCCAGGCATAGGGTGCAGCGAGACAGAAGGCGCGAAGTCTGCAGTTGGCAGTAGTGGAGAAGGGAACAGATAAGAAGGATTTATCCATGGAGCGGAGTGCACGGGAAGGGGTGTAGGGAAGGATGAGTGTGGAGAGATACTGGGGAGCAGCAGCGTGAGTACATTTATAGGTTAGTAGAAGAAGTTTGAACAGGATGCGAAAACGGATAGGGAGCCAGTGAAGGGTCTTGAGGAGAGGGGTAGTATGAGTAAAGCGACCCTGGCGGAAGACGAGACGGGCAGCAGAGTTTTGAACCGACTGGAGGGGGGAGAGGTGACTAAGTGGGAGGCCAGCAAGAAGCAGATTGCAGTAGTCTAAACGAGAGGTGACAAGGGTGTGGATGAGGGTTTTGGTAGAGTGCTCGAAAAGAAAGGGGCGGATTTTACGGATGTTGTAAAGAAAGAAACGACAGGTCTTGGCAGTCTGCTGGATATGAGCAGAGAAGGAGAGAGAAGAGTCAAAGATGACCCCAAGGTTTCAAGCTGAGGAGACAGGGAGAATGAGAGAGCCATCAACAGAAATAGAAAACAGGGGGAGCGGGGAGGTGGGTTTGGGGGGGGGGGGAAATGAGAAGCTCGGTTTTGGTCATATTTAATTTCAGGTGGCGTTGAGACATCCAGACAGCAATGTCAGACAAGCATGCTGAAACTTTGGTTTGGATGCAAGGTGAGATATCAGGGGTAGAAAGGTAGATTTGGGAGTCATCAGCATAGAGATGGTAGGAAAAGCCATGGGATGAGATTAATGAACCAAGGGAAGAAGTGTAGATAGAAAAGAGGAGGGGACCAAGAACAGAACCCTGAGGTATGCCGACAGGCAGAGGGATAGAAGTAGAAGAGGATCCACCAGAGTGAACACTAAAGGTGCGGAGGGAGAGGTAGGAAGAGAACCAGGAAAGGACAGAGCCCTGGAATCCAAGTGAGGACAGGGTATCGAGAAGTATGCTGTGATTGACAGTGTCAAAAGCAGCGGAAAGATCAAGAAGAATGAGGATGGAATATTGACCTCTGGATTTAGCCAGTAATAGGTCATTGGAGACTTTAGTAAGCGCAGTTTCGGTTGAGTGGAGAGGGCGAAAACCAGATTGTAGTGGGTCAAGAATAGCATGTGAGGAGAGAAAATCAAGGCAGCGGTGGTGAACAGCACGCTCAAGTAATTTGGAGAGAAAAGGAAGGAGGGAGATGGGTCGGTAATTAGAGGGACAAGTAGGGTCCAGTGAAGGCTTCTTAAGGAGAGGTGTGACCACAGCATGTTTAAAGGCAGCAGGGACAGTCGCAGTGGAAAGTGAGAGGTTGAGAATGTGACAGATAAAAGGAATAAGAGCAGGAGAGATGGCATTAAGAAGGTGGGTGGGAATGGGATCAGAGGAACAGGTGGTACATTTTGAGGAAGAAAGGAGAAGTGTAGTTTCCTCAATAGTAACTTCAGGAAAGGAGGAAAGGAGGAAAGGAAATGAGGGGAAGGAGAGAGAGAGGAACGGACTAGTGGAGGGAGAGGTGGTGAGGTAGAGAAAGCAAGGTTTATCTTTTGAACCTTGTTGTGAAAGAATTCAGCAAGGGTCTGAGGAGATAATGAAGGGGAAGTTGGGGGAGGGGGCACCTTAAGGAGAGAGTTCAATGTGGTGAAGAGAAGTCAAGGATTAGAGCCAAGAGAGTTGGTCAGTTGGATATAATAATCCTGTTTGGCACGTAAAAGAGCAGATTGGAAGGAGGTCAGCATGAACTTAAAAGTGTAAGAAATCAGCAAGGGCCCGAGATTACCGCCAGAGGCGTTCGGCGGAGCGGGTACAGGAACGTAGGTAGCGGATATTAGAAGTCAGCAAAGGTTGGGGTTTTGTACGCCTTACAGGGCGGGTCATCAAAGGTGCAAGAGTGTCTAAGGCAGAGGATAGAGTATTGTTGTAGGAAGAAACAGCCTCGTTGACAGACGTGGATGGTGCCACAGTAGAGAGGAGGTTTGAAACATGGGAGGATAAAGATGAAGGGTCAATATCGTGAAGATTCCTAGATAAATTAGATAAGATAGGACGGGACTGGGAGGGAGGAGATTTAAGTGTGAAAGTTATAAGATGGCGATCAGAGGAGGGAAGATCAGAGGCAAGGAAACTAGAGGGTGAACAGTTGGAGGAGAAGATGAGATCAAGACAGTGACCATTTTGATGAGTGGTGGAGGTGGAGCATAGTTGGAGATTAAAGGAGGACGTTAAAGCGAGTAACTTGGAAATATAAGAGTTGGAAGGATCATTAGCAGGAATATTAAAGTCACCAAGGATGAGAGAGGGGGAGGAAGGATCATGGAAGAAGGCAAGCCAGGCGTCAAAGTCACTGAGAAAGGATGAAAGGGACTTATTAGGGGGACGATAAATGACCGCTATTCGAAGAGGCAGAGGAGAGAAAAGGCAGATAGAGTGGACTTCAAAGGAGGAAAAACAGTGAGATTGAGGTGGAAGAAGGGGTTGAAATCTGGAGGAGGGCAGGGCGAGGAGTATGTGAAAATAGATAACCGCCATGGCACAGGGCTGCGACTGAAGCAGAGTCATCAGGGCAGAGCCAGGTTTCTGTTATGGTGAGCAGATGGAGGTGGCGCGAGATAAAGAGGTCCTGGATATAGGCGAGTTTGTTACAGATAGAGCGGGCATTCCATAGGGCGCAAGAGAAGGGCAGAGAAGAGGAGGGGAGTAGAGAAATAGAGATGAGGTTAGAGAGGTCGCGGTGAGATCTGTAGAGTTGGGATAATAGTTGGTGAGGGGGGCCAGGATTAGGATTGATGTCACCGGCTGAGAGTAAGAGAAGGAGTAAAAGAGAGCGGAGGAGAGTAGGAGAGGTGTGGCCACGAAGGCGTCGAAGGCGAGAGGTATTTAGGTGGAATGGGGAAGGCAAAATGGATGGAAGGAAGAGGCGGAGATTAAAAGCCAAGAGGAAGGAAGAGGGTAGGAGAGAAGGTGAGGTGATGAAGTCGATGGATGGGCAGTGAGTTCCTGTAGCGGAGAGAGGTAGGGGGTGAGGGAAAAGATTAGGAAGGGACAGGGCTAGGAAGAGAATGTGAATAGGGGCCATAAATGACTGAGGTACTTTAGCAACTGGGAAGAAGATTAGATGTAAAGAGAAACGGTGCGCGGCACCTAGAGCGGAGGCCCTGAGTGGATCGGAGTGGACCTGGGTGTCACCCCGGAGAAGAGTGTAAGGATATGCAGATGAGCTGCAAGTCCTCCACAGCACCTGAAAGGCAGCCGGTGGTAGAACTGGGCACCTCTCAGCTGAGGAAAGGCTTACCAGGGGTTAGGCCGAAGCCAGCATTCCTCCCCCTGAGGATCGCCTGATCCTAGCCAAAAAGCACCTGGAAACTCTGTGCACTTGGAGCGAGGGCCCTGGGAAGATCGGGGTGGAACTGGAGTCACCCCGGATACAGCTGTGAGGAAATGCAGAAGGGCTGCAAGTCCTCCACAGCACCTGGTGGGAGCGCTGGGCACCTAGAGCGGAGGCCCTGAGTGGATCGGAGTGGACCTGGGTGTTACCCCGGAGAAGGCTGTAAGGATATGCAGATGAGCTGCAAGTCCTCTACAGCACCTGAAAGGCAGCCAGTGGTAGAGCTGGGCACCTCTCAGCTGAGGAAAGGCTTACCAGGGGTTAGGCCGAAGCCAGCATTCCTCCCCCTGAGGGTCGCCCAATTAAGCATGAGCATTTACATCAGCCACAGAGCTGACAGAGGTGTGTGCAAGTAAATGCTGGAGGTACACATGTAATTTATATTATTCTATAAGTTACACACGTGTGATTCCAACCAGACTCCGCTCACCTTAACATAAGAACATAAGTGTTGCCATATTGGGACAGACTGAAGGTCCATCAAGCCCAGTATCCTGTTTCCATCAGTGGCCAATCCAGGTTACAAGTACCTGGCATGATCCCAAAGAGTAAAACAGATTTTATACCGCTAGGAAATTATCCAAATCTTTTAAAACCCTGCTAAGCTAACTGCTTTTACCACAAATATGTAAGATATGTGCATTTTTACAGAATGGCACCTAGAATACCATCTAGGCAGACATACGTTGCATATATGATAGTATTCTACACATTGCAAAATGTTAGTGCCGGAGGAAACAGCACCATGGTGGGAATTTTTCTTTAAAAAACAAACCATTTTTATCCCCCAAATGGTTTTGTTTTGTTTTTAGAAAAATTCCCACCATGGTGCTATTTCCTCCGGCAACAAGATCAACAATAATTCATTTTAAATTTTCAAATGCTGACAGCAGCATAATTCTAATCAGTGACAGGCAGCATATAATATGTGACTCAAGGCCTACCGCATGACATTCTTCAGCTCCTATAAAGTTTTGCTTGGACCTTGCTCTTATTCACCTACTGCAAATTGTCTATTGGGATGGGAAACAAGTGGTTTGGATTACATTCAATTAAATTGTGCTAACACCTAGCTAGGATAACTGTAGCTGGGAAACCAAATGCTGTTTCAAATTACACCTAGGAAAATTCACCAAATGTCATAAATAGTACAAGAAAAGAAAATGTAAAATGAGAATTAAAAGTCAATAGCTTCTTTCCTCAAAGCATAATTTTAAATCTGTTAATTGGAACACATGGAAGTATCACATTATTCTTCCTTTCTAAGGAAATCGCATATTTACTTTCTTACTGTGCAGGAGTGAAGACCACCACATAGAGCAGGTGAGAGCTCATTGGAGGGGTTTTCAACTCACAAAGTCATCTAGCCAAACCATTTCATGTAAAAAGAATCCGGCATGCTTGTCTCTACCTGCCACAAATATAAATTTATAAAACCAAACTATTCAGATACTTTGGGTTGAGCCCTTAGATTACTCTGAGTAGTCTAATGGTTAGTGCAGTGGCCTGAGAACCAGGGGAACTGGGTTTGATTCCTACTACAGCTCCTTTGGACTAGTCGCTTAGGGGCCCTTTTACTAAGTCGCTTAAGCATCTATGCACGCCCAATGTACGCCAAAATGGAGCTACCGCCCGACTACCGCGTGGCTCTTGCGGTAATTTCATTTTCGGCGCACATCCAATCTGCGCGTCTGAAAATTCTTTTATTTTTGTGTGCGCGTAACGGACGCGTGCATAGCTCATTACCACCCAGTTACCGCACGAATCTTTACCGCTAGGTCAATGACGAGCGGTAAGGTCTCAGACCCAAAATGGACGCATGGCAATTTTCATTTTGCCGCGCATCCATTTTCGGCAAAAAAAGGCCTTTTTACGGGGCGTTAAAAAATGGATCGGCATGTGCCCAAAACCCGCACCTACACTACCGCAAGCCATTTTTCAGCACGCCTTTGTAAAAGGACCCCTTAACCCTCCATTGGCCCAGGTACAAAATAGATACCTATATATAATATGTAAACCATTTCGATTGTGACCACAGAAAGATGGTATATCAAATCCCATCCCCTTATATTGGAAAGGCTAAAATGGCTATGGCTCTTCAGCTTGGAGAAGAGACAGCTAAGGGAAGATATGATAGAGGTCTAAAAAATACTAGGACTAGGGGGCACACAATGAAACTACTAAGTAGTAAATTTAAAACAAATCGGAGAAAATACTTCTTCACTCAATGAGTAATTAAAATCTGGAATTCATTGCCAGAGAATATGGTAAAAGCAGTTAGCTTAGCAGGGTAATTTCCTAAAAGAGAAGTCCATAAGTCATTTTTAAGTTGGACTTGGGAAAAGCCACTGCTTATTTCAAGCAGCATAAACTCTGGTGTGTTGTAGTGGGATCTTGCCAGGTAATTGTGACCTGGATTGGCCACTGTTGAAAACAGGATACTGGGCTTGATGGACCTTCGGTCTGTCCCAATATGGCAATGCTTATGATCAGGAGAATGTGTATTTTTAAATAAATATGCACAAGAATGAACCTTCAAATGAACAAACAGAGACCAAGATCTGCGTGTTTTGGGCAGGACTAGGGAGGGCCAAAATCAGGAAATCCAAAAGTGATAACCAAACAGAAAGAAATATCCAAGTCTAAAAAGAAGGACGTCCTTAGTTAGACCTGTTTCAATCATGTCTAGGGTACATTGAGCAGCTGGGAACTGGAGGGATTAAGGCATGATACATCCTAAATCCCCTAGTGGTTGCTGTTCCCCTCCTTCTCCCCTGAAAGTGAAACTGTAGAGGAAAACCAGGCTCTGTGAGAGATTCCACTATTATGGGCAATCTGAACAGAGCAGATCTGAGAAGTAGACTAGTGGTTAGTGCAGTGGACAGTAAGCCAAGGGACCCAAGTTCAAATTTCTCTTTTAACTTTTTTTTTTTAATTGTGTGCTGTCCAGGAACAGAAAAATACCAATACCTACTGTGCCAAAATATGTAAGCCACTGCAAGCCTGAAGACTATTGAAGTGGTGTACATTCAGGTACAGTAGGTATTTTTCTGTTCCTGAAGGGCTCACAATTACAAAATAAAAGAGTTACAGTGAGATTTGAACCCAGGTCCCTTGGTTTAAGGCAGTAGTGTACCATCCAAGGTGCATGTGTTGCATACACACCCCCTGGCAGACATTCTCCCTCCTGCCATCCATGCACAGCCTGGCACCTGTCATTTACCTTCCCGGCCCCCCCCCCCCCCCCCCCCCCCCGCAAAGGTCTGCGATTCTCCTCCTCCTCCTCCCCCCCATACCTTGACTGTGCCTTAAAATCACCTCTGCTCCAGCCAGTCTTTGCCCGGGCAAGGGCAGTCATAGGCTGCTTGCAGCCTGTACTGGGACTTTCTCTCTGAACTGGTCCACCCCTTCTAACACAACTTTCTGTTTTGTGATGGGTGGCACGGTTTAGAGAAAGTCCAGTGCAGGCCACAGGCAGCCTATGAGTGCTGCTGCTGTTGTCCCTGTGAAGCCTGGAGCGGAAGTGATTTTAAGGTACAGGGGGGATGGGAGATGCACCCTCTGTTAAAAATTCCTGGCTATGCCACTGGTTTAAGGTCCACTGTATTAATCACTAGGGTTCCCCTCTGCTCTGCAGCGATGTCTGTGTAGCTAGTCTTCTAAGAATGCTTGCAGACAGATGTCGTTGTCCCTGCTTCTTGCTGTTCGTATGTTGGATGTTCCAGTTTGTAAAATGGCTGTTCATGATGAATGTCCTCAGCACACGGACGTCCATCTCACATATTTTCAAACAGGAAATCCTGATGTATTTCCTGTTAAAATATACATTTCAGATGGACATCCGTTTTTGATGTTATGAGCTAGATGTCTCTATTCTGACTTGGATGTCCTAAATGTATAAGCCCTCGTCTAAGGGGCTTATGCATTTAGCAGTGGCACTAAAGAGGACAATTATTAAGATGTAGAAAAAATCAGGCTTTTACTGCATCTTACTTTACCATGGGAGAGACTAACCTGCAGTAGCTCGTTACAAAAGGTTAGTCACTGCAGTGGTACAAGAACAACATTGCTTGCAACCTATCTCACAAGCAGCTTTATTTTACCATCCTAGAAGCATCTGGCCACAAAGCCATGGCCCAGTACTCTCAGGCCACTTATTACGGGTACTGGCATATACGCATATCTGTGCACATACATAAATGCCAATATTCTGGCTATGAAACTATTCTATATAAAGTCAGCTAAATACAATGACTTGTAGTTTAAATGTGGGCATATACATAGGCAGAGTACAGTCGGAGCATGGATGAAACACACAGTTACTGTATGTGCAGACTAGTAGTGAATAAGTTAACTTCCCCTTTTGGATGCAAGGATGTGTGAGAATCCAGAGAGAGAGAGAGAGTGAGAAAATATACACTACAAAATAATATCAACACTTATATTCCGTAATCACCAAACAGACTTAGCTCAATGTGAATTAATAACAAGAGACCAGGACAAACTAGGAAGAACATATAGTTAAATACAAATAGCAATACAAAATTCAAAGAAATAAAGCCCCTCACAAAATAAATTTCTGAAACAGAAAGGTTTTAAGCTTCTCACGGAATCTTAAAGAGTTATATTCCAATCTAATTTCCTGTGACCGGGTATTCCATAAAGAAGGAACTTGAAAATGATTGCTTGAGGAAAACATTCTCTCATAATTAACACCCTTTATTAATAGGAACTGGAGCCCGATTTCTTGATGGCGTATTAGACAAAGTAAAAGAAAAGAAAGGATACAAAATAAGGTGAAACAATTCCATAGATAAACATTGTGCCTCTGTTGGGAGCCAGTGTACTTGAATAAGAAGTGAAAAATCACAATCATATTTCACAATCATATATTAAACCAGCAGCAATATTCGGTCTATAACCTCTTCAAAATTCTGAGCATACAACGTATAACACATTGCAGGGTTTTAAACTACTCAAAAAGAGAACATAGCAAACCCACCCAGGGAGAGAGAGGGGAAGGAAGCAGACAGTGATTAGACCGGCGTGGATGACCTTTATACACAGAGGGCCACATGAATGTCGGTACTATCCCTGATGGGCCATAATATTACATAATGTTGGAACCAGAAATGCACAGAGCTTCATAGACCTGTGATAAATATAGTTAAGTACAAAATGTAACTAAAAACTATAGAAACAAACTGCTAGAGTGGCTATTCTGAAAATATTTGTGAAATACAGTATTTAAAATCACCAAAACTCTGATTAATGACGTCTTCTATGTATATTACAGTCTTGATTATCCAGCCTTCGCTAATCTAACCACCCGGCATATCCGACAGACCAACTCCGGCGATGTCATTGCATTGCTGTTAAGAAGCATGTGGCTTATCTTCCTGTTTTTTGGCTTCACATGCCGCAAGGAAGCCATCTTTGAGCTGAGACCGTGCTTCTCTGCAAGGGAGCAATGCTTTGCAGCTGATACTCCTTTATGCACCCCCTCATCCGAGTTAAGATGCACATGGCATCTCTTCCTATTTGTGATTTGAGCCCATGCTTCTATGCATACATTTTTGGATCTGGGACCCCGCTTTCCAGCGAGAGAACCATTTTTATATTTGAGACCATGCTTTCATGCATTAAATTTTTTTTTTTAGACCACGGTTCTCTGCAAGGAAACCATAATTTTTGGATCTGGGACCCCGCTTTTGCAGCAAGGGAACCATTAAAACGTTTTAAGCCAAGACCTTGCTTTTACAACAGTACAGCATGGCAGCAATTTTTGGGTCTGGAACCCCACTTTTGCAGTGAGGGAACTATTGAAGAAGTTTTAAGGTGAGACCTTGCTTTTATAAAATTACAGCATGGCGGTCATTTTTGGTTCTGGGACCCTGCCTGTACAGCGAGGGAATCGTTGAAAAGGTTTAGAGCAGAGACCTTGCTTTTACAGCATGGCATCAATTTTTTTTGCCAGTCAAAAGAAGAAACAAGTTGTCTACAGAGCAGAAACTTTTTGCAGAAAGGAAGTGGTAAAGAAAGTAAACATTAAAGATGTTTTGAGCTGAGACCTTGCTTTCCTGCCAGGGAGCCATTTTTTGATCTGAGGCCATGCTTTTGCAGAAATGGAACCATGGTAAGATTCTTGTGCACAATGCGTTTTATGCAGTACCATATGTACACCTACTGTATTCCTGTTTTTTTATTTACATTTACAGCACTTTCTTTATTCTTACATTTGATGCAGAGGACCACTACTAACTTCTCTTAGCCAGATAGACAAATCATCTTGTAAAAGGTAACAGGGGCGTAGCCAGACACCCAATTTTGGGTGGGCCTGGGCCCAAGATGGGTGGGCAGAACTCCGCCCTGTCCCACAAGTGATTTGGTCTCTCCCTCTCTCACCTGCATGCCATATGGTCTCTCAAACATTCCCCTCCCCCCATACCTTTTAAACAGCAGATTTTCAATGGCAGCGAGCAGCAACTAATACACACCGCTTATGTTGGCTCCACAGCCTTCCCTCTGATGCAACTTCCTGTTTCTGGATAGGCGGGAATACATTAGAGGGAAGGCTGGTATGCAGGAAGGACAGTTGTTGGGAAGTTTCAGCTGGTGGGGCTTGGGGATCCATGCCAGACACTTCATAGGTGTGCTACTACTGGGTGGGCCTGGGCCCACCCGGGCCCGCCTTGGCTACGCAAAGGTAAGCTGAGAGGTTTCAGCCCCTCCTGAGTTGAACAGTAGAACAGAAAGGGAAAACCAGACAAGCAGAGTGAGACAAAAACATTCTCCTCTGAGATGAAGGCAATCTGTGGCATTCATCACTTACCCACTGCAATAGGGGCACCCACAAACTATTTAACTGAGCAAAAGAGGAACTGTATCTTTCAATAAAAACCTTGCTGAGAGACCTAATTCCTTGAGTGGATAAAAGAAACACAAAACTCCCTTTCAGACCAACATAGAGCTCCAACAATCTGGGAAACCTACAGCGTTTACTTTGGACCTTGAGACTGTTTCAGCCATCAGGCTGCCAGCAGGATTTTCCTTTTCTCTCCATTTCTTCTCTGACATACATGCAGTAAAACGAGTCCAGTTACAGACAACATTCTTGTGGTTTATTTTATATGCCAATCACTGAGAAATATTATGTATTTTCAAATACCCAAATTCCTTTAACCTGCATTATTTCCTTTCTGTACCAATATATTTAGACTGATATTTTCATTTAGTTTAATTTAGCAGCAGACCAGTAGAGTATGGAATGTGGAGATTATTAGGAGTTCCCAGGGCCTACATGTACAGGTGGGGGATATCACAGCTATCAGAAGGGCAACTGGATAGCATAAATCTCTTGGATAAATAACCTCCTATCTCTGTCTACTCTGAGTCCCAGAACCCTGATCCCAAGTCTTGGGTGCTCAAACAAAGACAGCTCTAGGAGCCGGAAAGTGTAAGGGTCCTGTCCAGGGGCATAGCCAGACACCCAATTTTGGGTGGGCCTGGACCCAAGATGGGTGGGCAGAAGAACTTCACCCCGTCCCACAGGTGATTTGGTCTCTCCTCTCGCCTGCATGCCATATGGTCTCTCAAACATCCCCCCCTCTCCCGTATACCTTTTAAATAGCAGATTTTCACCAGCAGCGAGCAGCAACTAATACACACTGCTCATTTTGGCCCCACACCCTTCCCTCTGATGCAGCTTCCTGTTTCCGCCTAGGCAGAAATACATCAGAGGGAAGGCTGTGGGGCCGGTGCGAGCAGTATGTAGGTCACTGCTCACTGCAGGCGAAGATCTGCTACTTACAAGGTATGCAGGAGGGACACTTGTTGGGAGTTTTCGGCTGGTGGGACTTGCCACATCATAGGTATGCTGCTACTGGGTGGGCCTGAACCCAAAGTGGGTGGGCCTGGGTCCACCCAAGCCCACCCTTGGCTACGCCACTGGTCCTGTCTCTGACAGTGCAGTTGCCCTTGGTAGGCAACAGGGCCCTGAATACACTGGGACCACCATTTACTGATTTGGACTGAACTGATTTCAGTGTCTAGGTAGGGTTTGTATTTAAAAACTGGACTATCTGAAGAAGCTAATCAGTTAGGGGTGGGAGGTCTATTGAGCTATGAGGGAAAGGTACCCCTGTTCAATAAAAGGAAAAATACCTTCATCGTAGCCTGCCTGCTTGACCACCCATTCTAAGAACCCAGTAATCAGAGATGGAATTTGAAGCTATCCACAAGCAGCCAGTTAAACACAGAAACACAATGTGGAGGAGTGGCCTAGTGGTTAGGGTGGTGGACTTTGGTCCTGAGGCACTGAGTTCGATTCCCAGCACAGGCAGCTCCTTGTGACTCTGGGCAAGTCACTTAACCCTCCATTGCCTGCCGCATTGAGCCTGCCATGAGTGGGAAAAAGTGCAGGGTACAAATGTAACAAAAAAATAAATAAAGCAGATATATAATGTTTGTACAATAATTGCTGCTAATGATGCAAGAGAGTGAAACAAAGGCTGATCTGCTAACCCATGAGATTTACCATTTGTTTGTGGCCTGTTACTGTGAAAGTTTTCAAATAAAGCTCCACAACAACCTTTCATGAAGAATGTTGTTATGGGAAAGCAGGCAAAAAAGATAACTGCACCTCACTGAGATATAATTATCTGTTTTGCAAAAACCACCCTGTGGACATGTTTTCATGTACTAGTTTCCACACAATACATAATTACTGTGATGCTCTGCATAGTGTTACATTCTAGCAGCTAACAGTATGAGATGCAGTCAAAATACCACTCCATTGAATTTCACTTTATTTTTAACGAGCATTACTCCTGATGGTGAGATTTGTTTATGCAGTCGGATAGAAAGAATTGTTTTCATACACATCGTCTTACACATCATTCCTCAGATGTTTCATTAGACGTTTCTTGGTTTTATATATATTTTATCAGCTCGTGGAGTAAAAATGCCAATTTATTTTTATCAGTTATATATTTTTTGAGTAACATTCTCGGGGAAGTTAGAAAATGAGGATTTATTATCTTCAATGAGTATTCTATACGGCTCATCTCTACAATCCAGTGCACCACATTCTATGAGTTTCACTTGCACTACCTACCATATACCCATGTAGACGTTTTCAAAACAAAGCCAATATTGTGATTAGGTCTATAAATCACTTAACCCATAAAATCATCCATGGAGAAGCTCATTCATACATGTCAGACCTAATTGACATACCGGCATGAAATATCAAAAGTTCATCACGTACCTTCCTAAACCTCCACTACCCTAATTGTAGAGGACTCAAATACAAATCATTACATGCATCTACCTTCACATACCTCTGCACAAAAGCATAGAATAAACTACCGAATGCTATAAAAACAACACGTGACTTGACAAACTTCAGGAAATTATTGAAAACGCACTTGTTCGAAGAAACTTACAATAAGAATCCTCCTTAACGACTTGATTATTCTATATCTAAACCAACCACTTACTGATCCCTCTGAATTGATGATATTAATCATATTATCATTATTGGTCATTATATTTTACTGCTCTTTATTATGTGTTATGTAAATCATTCTACAGACATATCTTCCTTATTTCTTACATAGTAATATGTTAAATTAGAACAAACCTCTTACTCTGTTCATAATTATATCTTTTGCAATATAATGTAAGCCACATTGAGCCTGCAAATACGTGGCATAATGTGGGGTACAAATGCAGCAAATAAATAAATAAATAAATAAATAAATAAATAAATAAATAAATTCACATTCTCTATTTGATATATGATTACAAAATTCGATCTGAGTGACACTCCATAGAGCTGCGCAGCTTCAAATCCAATTAGTTTATATTTACTTCTTTCAAATTGAAATATTGATAGTCCACATGTGATATACTCAATAACATTAAACACGTGACATATGCGCGTCACCATACCACCGTAATCGCCAGTAGAACACTCATAAAAATTCCGTTTTTACAACAGATGCAATTTTTAATATGGTTCCTAAAAGACAACAATATTGCTTTCTCCAACTACATTTTTTTGCAAAAACATGTAGTGGAAATTTACAACTTACAGTTTACAAATAATTATTCAAACATCAGTTCCTGAACATCAGTGCTTTAAATCTGTGCTCTCGAACACCCTCCATTTACGTCGTTGACGTCATAGATGCGTACTACAGTTACAGTGCATAGCACTGCAGGATTTTCTCAGCCTACGGGTAAGTTTTTCCCCGCTTTCATTTCATAGCAACATGTATTATGTACTTCATAGTCATCATCATTAGTTTATCCGACTGCACGTTGCTTTGTTTTAGTTTTATTTTGGCGCCAATTCCTTTTCCACTTTTTGACTCTCTACCATAGATAATGCATTATACACCTGCGACTATATCAGTATATTGAGGCAATTGTCTCCGCAGTACACAAACGTGACTCAAAGTCCATCACCTATTTTTGATTTGGTAGATTGTGACCATCGTTTCTTCCCCTTTCTTTCCCATTTGAATTATTGTCAGCCATACTTCAATTGCGTTTTACTGTACTTTATTCTTCAAAAATTCTGGCAACTATCATTACAGTTTCACTGCACGTTAAGTTTGATACATTCAGGTTTGTCTAGATTATTTTTTTAAATGCCTTAACCCTTTGTTTTTTCTTTTTTTCCTATTCTTCAGAAGCCTAACAGCTACACTTTTCTTGACTAAGCTATCATCCAAACACAAGAGGTAAAAATCATTTTTTCACGTACACTTACAGATAATTTTGATACGTTATTTATCAGTTCAATGTGGACACACTGTTGATAGCATTTTTCGCTCATTTTTAGTCTGCACACTTGATTGCCCGATTTTACACATATTTGGTTGTTTATCACTTTATTAACTCTGTCCCATGTGAAATCTAATATATAATGTACAAACCATGACTCATTTCTTTACTTTGGCATTTTTTTATACTTTTTAAATTTCTGTACATATGAATGTGATCATTGCACAAGTTGATTTTATATATGTCACTTTTGTTTTATTGCATTACTTTTTATGTAATTAGTTGTTCTGTTTTTTTATGTAGATTTAATAGACCCCTGATGCAGGCCTTGGAGCCGAAACACGGCTGTGTCGGGTCATGTTTTTTTAGCTGTTTTATTAAAGACTTCTTGACATCCTCCTTCAGCTGTCCTCACTTTTTTTTATCTTTTGAATATAATTTCACATGTAGAGGTCTCTGCATGAAATTTTATTTCTGTGAAAACTTTGACATATAAAAGTATGAAAATTTCATACTTTTGAGAATTTCATGCATTTCTTCCTGAAACGCCCCATTTGCAAATTTTTTTATTTAGAATTTCAAAACGTTACATTTCACTATTCACCTGGGATATAAAGGAAATATTTAAAAATACTATTCTTCAGTACAGTCTAAGGGAAACAAATACCATTCAATTTTGTTCACAACATAGAAAAGAGACCAAGAGTAAGGCAATATAAATAACAAGTAATAATAAACAGGAAAGAGAGCTCCAGAGTTACCCTCTAAAGTCAGCACTAAACAATGAACATATATTTATTTATTATTTTATTTATTTTGATATTTATACCCCGCATTATCCCAAATATACTTGAGTTCAATGTGGCTTACAATAAATAAAACAAAAGACAAGATTTACAATACCATAAACAAATATCAAGTAAGAGCAAAGTAGCACAAATAAGATACAAATAAGAACTACATAATGAACCATTGATGGCCAGTTACAATCTAATACACTCCATCAATAGATAGAAACCTTTCAAAGAGGTAAGTTTTTAGTCTTTTGCAAATACCAAGTAATCAGGCTGACCCTTGATTGCCACTGGCAGTGAGTTCCACCACTTTCTGCCTAAGGTCTGCGAAGTAAACTGGCTTATAATGCACTCTCTTGCAATCTTGAAGATGAAGTCTAAGGTAGTCACTAGAACCAGAGGTTACATTGCATGGGGGAATAATTATTAAGGGCTGCATGTAATCCAGTGTCATGCCATATAATATATGAAAGACAAAAACACATAATTTAAAAATTAATGGGTAGCCAGTGCAGTTTGGAAAATAATGGAGTGGCTCTATCAAAACACGATACCTTGAGGGCAAACCTAGCTGCTGCATTTTGGGCCATTTGCAGCTGTTTTAGGGCACCCTCCATACATCCAGCATAGATGGAATTGCAGTAATCGAGCTGAGTTAAACCCAAAGATTGAACTAGCAGTCTAAAGATGTCAGGAGAGAAATATGATCTGATTCTCCTCAGCTTCCAAAGAGACCCGAAGGATTTTTTTCACTACTGAGGAAACCTGAGGCTTGAGCGTAAGGTTATTGTCAATTAATACACCCAGCACCCTAAGTATAGTGTCTAGGGAGTAGGATGCATTGTCAATGGTAAAAGTATTATATATGGTGCAGTCGAAGGAGTTGGTTGCCACAAGAAATTTAGTCTTATCCTATTTAAATTTAAATTCAGAAGCCCAAGATTCCAACAAATCAAGACCAAGCCTAAACTTAGGGACAATTTCTGGAAAACCAGTCTTGAAAGGGATATAGATTGTGACTTTGCCCGCATATAGGTCTATACAATAACATTACTGTAACATCCTCTGATGCCTTAAGAAAAATCCTTTAGTTGTTTAGGATAAAAAAAACTGGAACTATTTCCCCCTCAAACATAACCAAAAAAGAAAAAGAAATCGTCAGACAAAGTTGGCGCCTAAGGCTTGAACTCTGGTCCAAAGACCAGAAAGGCCTTTTGTCTCATTTGTGTCTCTCTTGCCAAGTAAGGAAAAGTTGTTATTTTGGCTCCAAAAGCAACGAGTCTGAAGTGTTGTGATCCAGCTCAGGCGCAAAGGTCACCAGCAATGTAGTTCTCTGGGGGTCCTTTTACTAAGCTACAGTAAAAAGGGGCTTGCGCTAGCATCAGCACATGTTTTTGACACACGCTGAGCAGGGCGTATCTGGACTCCGGCGGTAGGGGGGGCCAGAGCCAGAGGGAGGGGGCACATTTTAGCCCCCCCCCCCCACCGACCCCCCCCCCCCCCGCCATTGCCAGACCCCCCCCCGACCCCAATGATTCTCTCCACCCCCCTTCCGCCGCCAACCCTCCTCCACTGCAAGTACAACGTGCTGCAAAGTCAGACTCCGAACTGGATTCAACAGCTTTCAACAGCAGCAGCACGGCCACGGAGGATGAAGAAGAACTTTAAAGACCTCGGGTCGGCTGGCGGGGGTTGGGGGTCCCCCGCCAGCTGAAGAAATATTTTTAAAGGCAGCAGCAGGTGGAAGCAGACCTCGGCTGGCGGGGATTGGGGTCCCTCGCCAACAAAGCTAAGCAATGGCAGCGGGGGAGGGTTGACGGCGGTAGAGAGGTCCAAGCCAAGCCCCTGTTGCCCCACGCAGATACGCCCCTGACGCTGAGGCCTCCTTTTACCACAGCCAGTTTATTTTCTCAACATGAAATGGTTGTGCGATAAGTGAACCACTTACTGAGTGGCCATTTTGGTGGGGAGAACTTACTGCCACCCATTGAGGTGGCGGTAATGGCTCCCGCGCTAACTCAGCGGTAACCGGTCAGCATGCGGAGCTGCCTCATTACCGCTGGGTAAGCACAGGTGCTACACCAATAGAAAATATTTTTGTAGAGCCAGAAATGGCACATGCTGGGAGTGGGAACTACCGCTGGGCTCCTGCTGTAGTTCCGGATTGGTGCATGAGAAGTCCACTGCTGAGTGCCAACCCTTTAGTAAAAAGGCCCCGGAGTTCTCTAAAGAGCATTCCAAAAATGAAGTGAGATTTATACCACCCTTTCCTTGACCTCGATGATCTAAGCCACCACCTTCAGATCGTCCTGTGCCCAAATCATATTGGGCTCTCATTACAGGAGGCAATGAGTCCAAAGGCATTTTTAGTACCTCAACAAAATACTTTTTAACCATATCTAAAGCAGATATGAATGGAGACTTAGGAAAATTTAGTCTCAGATTGTGTCTGATTTTCCAAATACTCCAACTGATGGTGAGTATAGCTCTTAACTTTAAGAGAAAATGTTTCTAAGTTTTCTAGAACCTGAACTTGCAAGGGTGCTGTCCATTCTACGGGGCTCAGTGAAGCTCTGTCCAAACTGTTGCTTGACGCTTCTATGGCAAGCCCAGAGGGGAAGGAATCTCTGGTCCCAAAGGAAATTGAAATTGTTCCAAAGTTACCTGCTTCATCGCAGGGGTAGAGGTGGAAGCCTGAGGGTGCTCAGACACTTTTCCCCTCCTCTTGCACATTGTAGGTAAGGGCTCAATTCATCTCAGCTTTGTTGGAGCACAGGACCTGCTGCAAGGGTGTCCTCTACAGTGCCATCTTGAATTCTGTCTTTAACGATATTCTTTGTTACCTTCTTATAAATATGACAGTGGTATAACCATAGGGGATGGAGGGCACTGGGGACCTAGGCCCCCTACTTTTTGCTCACGCCCCCTCCACAATTGGAGTAGATACTGAATGGTTGGCAGGGATGCCCAATCCCCACTAGCAGACGAGTTCCGTGCCCAAACTGCCCAAGCAGGAAGAAGCTGGAGGCCTCCTTTCCAGCTGCTGATGCACGAAGAGTGCAGACATCAGTGGCTGGAAAGGAGACCGCCGACTTCTTCCTGCTTGGGCAGTTTGAGTAGTGGATCTCGTCTGCTGCTGAGAATTTAGCACCACCACCAGCAAAGGTAAGATTAATGACGCTGCGGCGGAGGGGGGAAGAAGGAGGAAATATGTTGTCCCCCCAGTCCATCCCTGGGCACCCTCCAAAATCCAATGCTAGCTACGCCTTGAAATTTGAAACTAGTGTTTTTTTCTTTTGCCATTTTCCCATTGAGCCGAGGTGCATAAGTTGTTTTTAGTATAAACAGTGTTTATAGGTTTGGACGGCTTCCTAGGGGAAAAGTCCATAGACCGTTATTAAATCCTTCAAGACATATTTCTTCAACAAAGCCTACAATGAAAACCCAGAACCGTACAAATCCACCTCTGAAAACCCATCGTCTAATATACCTATTAAATTCCTTCCTTCTTCTCTCTACTTCTTCCCTTAATTAATCTCTGCACAACAATAATTGTACCTGACATCCAGGATTAACTGTGTGTAACAAAATTATGTAAGCCACTTTGAGCCTGCAAATAGGTGGGATAAGGTGGGATACAAATGCAATAAATAAATAAATAATGTTTTATGAATGAATAAGTATCATTTTTGGCTTCTCGCCCTTTGTTTGAGTTGATATCACATTTAGAATATGCTCGGGGCATTTTCTCCATCCGTACCAAGGATGCATTTTAAGAAAGCAATAACAAGGATGATGAATATTATAATGAAGCTGTTATGTGTAATGTAGTTACAAGTGGGGATCTGTTTAAAAAGGCATATGCAGTGGGTAATGTGATTTTTCCAAGACAGATAAGGCCTCCAAGTTTTGCTTTTCTATTTTAGCACCTGATTTGCCAAACTTGACAAACAACGTTTGGCTGCAAACTCTTAAGTAACCAATTTGAGTGAATAATTCCCAAAGAAATTAGCAATGTTACTTGCCTAGTCATAAAAATAGCACAGTACGTTACAATGGGGGATATAGCTGAGTGACTTAAACTCTTCAGGGGAACAATTATTACACTGTGTATCAGAAATACCAGACGTTACAACACTCATGTAGAGAGAATTAATTGAAATTTAGCAATATATACATAACTTCTGCTGACATATGCACAAAAATGATTGTATGAAGAGGACTTCTCAGAGCTAGGTGTAATAAACTACTTTTCTAATTAACCCCCTTTGTCTGAAGGTTCAGATCTGCATTTTACTGTACCTATGTTCCACAAAATAGAAATGGCACAGGACTCCTCTTTCTCTAGACAGCAAAACTGCAGAGCAATGTGACAGATACGAAGTACCAATATAACCCAGGGGAAAAGTAAACACTACCTGTTCTTCTCATCTTCTGATTGAGTTACTGAATGTGGTCTTCCCCAGGGTTCACCAATATTGTTTAATATACTTATGTCATTTTTAGGGAGGAAATTAGCTAAAGGTTTAATCTACGATCTTATATTTAAGTTTAATCTATGATCTTATATTTATGCTGATGATTTCACTATTTTTATTTCTTTTTATGGTGATATTGGTAATATTTTAGGGGACATCAAAATGATAATGATAAACCGGTCTTATATCCCGCTAGGACCTTGCAGTTCAAAGCGAGTTACACAATCATAAAAACCAGAATCCATTTTCTGGGGAGGCTAGCACTATGAAACAAAACCAACAATTTGAATGCAAAACATGTTTCTGAAACGAGAAAGTTCTCATACCTCACACTAACATTATCGGCTTTTGTCTCACTGGCCCCTGGAAAGGGGATATTGGCGGTATACAAGAATTGATTTGATTTGATCTTTTTCCTAAAAGCAAAATATGATTGCGAAGAATGAAAAATATCAGCATATCATTCCAAAACCTAGCTGCTTGGAAAGCCAGACATTTCAAATATACGTATTCTCATCTTCCCATTGACCGAGGGAATGAGTAGTCCATATCACAGTTTCGTCTTGTTCTCTGAGCAACAAAGAACAAAAAATGATTTTACAAATAAGCAGATGCTAAACCTTGCAGAATCTTAAAAAGAAAACAGGCTGATCTGAAATATATTCTGGCTTCAATAGGTTGCCAATGTAATTTCAAATAACTAGGAGAAATATTGTCATAGTTGAATAAACCAAAAATCAGGTGAACCACAGAATTCTGAATTGTTTGCAGTCTCCTAAGGAGACATAATTATATTCAAAGTATAAAAGATTGCAATGACCTAATTGAGAGATCAGAAGTGCCCATTAAAAAGAAACATTTCTTAACCAGAGAGATTTGATTTTCTATACTAATAGCGCTATTAATTAAAACACTCAAAATCTTAATTACTGAAGAAAATTCTAAAGTAATCTGATTGATACAAATTGAACTCGGAATGTTCACTGGATTAGTATCAAAACATAAAAATGTAATTTTTTCTGTATTTAATTTCAGTTTGTGACAAAACATCTAATTATCTAATAATGATATACAGTGTTGAATCATCAAGGAATCAATTCCAGAACAGAATCAAATAGAATCAATACTGAAATGTCATCTGCATAAATATAATGTAAAAAATTGTTACTTTGCAATAACAAACCCAAATATCTTAAGAAAACATTACAGAGCAATGGTGAAAGAGGTGATCCTTGGGGAACTCCATATGTGTTCTGCCATGGAGAAGAGAAAACATCTTTCATCCTAACTCTATAAGAACAAATCAAGAAATCATCACACCAGTTTAATACATTCCCAGTAATACCAATATCCTCAAGCAACTGCAACAGAATTTTATGATCCACCAAATCAAATGCGCCGAGAGATCAGATTGCAGCAGCACTGCACATTTCCCTGCACTCAGAAAACATCTAGCAATATCTATCAAAGAACTGACTACTGTTTCAGTACTAAAGAAAGACCAAAACCCTAACTGAGAGGGGCATAAGATTGAGAACTTCTCTAAGTACTGTGTTAATTGTTGAGGGGGCCCTTTAATTAAAGGGTTGCAATGCAGCAACCCGGAACTACCACCGGCCCTTTGCAGTCGATAGCTGTAGTTCCACCTCAAGCGTGGGCCATTTCCAGCACTAAGGAAAATAATTCCGTAATTTCTAGCACAGTGCTAACCTAGCAGTAATCGGGCAGCGCCGTGCGATGCCTAGTTATCGCCATGTTACCACAGGAGCACTTACCACCACCTCAGTGGGTGGCAGTAAGTGCTCTCCTCCCCGCATGGCCACGCAGTAAGAATAATCTTTATCACATGGCCATGTCTTTTTAGGGGCTTTTTACCCATTGTGGTAAAAAGGGCCTGGTGCATGGCAAAAACGGCCCCCATCCCTACCACAGAGCCCTTTTTACCGCAGCTTGGTAAAAGGACTCCTGAGTTACCAAACCTTCTGTTAATTTAGTAAAAAAAGGGATCAAAACTATGGGCTTGTAATTGGATATGGTGGTAGCAGGTAATTTCAAATCTTTCAATAAGGGAGTAACAATTATTTCACTCAATTCTCTAGGAAATAAGCCTAGAGACAGCTGCTATTAAGTCCACTCACACAAAGCTATGTGAAAAAAATCAGAGGGGCTACTTGCATCAAATAAGGGTGACAACTGTCCAATATACAGTAAGATGTACAATAAGTTAACAAAATCCTCCCAACAAATTGGAGACAAATCTTTCCAAATTCTATCTCCTGGGGTCCCTTCCAAGTCAGAACATGGAAATTCAACAACTGCATCAGGCTGACAGTCTGAAAACTTAGTTCTTAACTTAATAATCTTATTTTGAAAAAAAGTCAGCTAGTTGATTCATTGAAGGGACTTGATCAGTAGCATCATTTTGTTGAAGTGGCTTGATAAGAGAATTAACTATTTGAAATAATCTACTATAATAAAAAGCACCTCCAACGTTCTGAAGCTGACTCCGTGGCAGTGAAGGGTTCGTGCTTCTGTCCTGACGTTTGCGTGCTTCCTGGTTCGTCACAAGCAGCAATGACCAATCACTGGAAGGGAACACTGCAGAGTTGCCAGGCAAAGGAACGCGACGTCACAAGCATGAGGGTGTCGTCGTTCCTCCCTTCCTCCCTCCCTCCCTTCCAGTTCTAGGCCCCCTCCCTCCGAATTTTAAAAGTCATCTTCACTTACCAATTCGGGTTTACGGCAGCCGGCAGCAGCAGCAGCGGTAAAAGGCATACAGGCTCGGCCCTTCTCTCTCTCTCAGCTCTGGTCCCGCCCTCATTTCCTGTTTCCGCAAGGGCGGGACCAGAGCTAAGAGACAGAGAAGGGCCGAGCCTGCATGCCTTTTACCGCTGCTGACGGCTGCCGTAAACCTGACTTGGTAAGTGAAGATGATTTCTAAAATTCAGAGGGAGGGGTGTTGGAACTGGAAGGGAGGGAGGGAGGAAGGGAGGGACGACGACCCTGGAACTGGGAGGGGGGATCCTGGAACAGGAAGGAGGAAGAGAGGGAGGGGGGAACCTGGAACTAGGAGGGAGGGAGGGAGGGGGGACACTGAAACTCAGAGGGAGGGAGGGGGAACCTGAAACTCGGTCCCCTGGAACTTGGAGGGAGGGGATGACCCTGGAACTCGGAGGGAGGGAGGGGACAACCCTGGAAATCGGAGGGAGGGAGGGAACGACCCTGGAAATCGGAGGGAGGGAGGGGGGAACGACCCTGGAACTCAGAGGGAGGGAGGGGGAATGACCCTGGAACTCAGAGGGAGGGGACAACCCTGGAACTCGGAGGGAGGGGGAATGACCCTGGTACTCAGAGGGAGGGAGGGGGAATGACCATGGAACTCAGAGGCATGACCCTGGAACTCGGAGGGAGGGAGGGAGGAGGGACTCTGGAACTCGGAGGGGGGGCCCATGGCACACACTCTCATTCTCACACACACACTCTCTCTCACAGACACACTCGCACCCAGTCTCTCTCTCTCTCTCTCTCACACACACTCACTGTGTTTCACATACGCACTCGCACACACTCTCATTCTCACACACACACTCTCATGGTCACACACACACTCTCACAGACACACTCGCACCCAGACTCATTCTCTGTCACACACACACACACTCGCACATTCACTCTCTCTCTCTCGCACAGTCACTCTCACACACACTCTCTCAAACATACACACTCTGAGGAAAACCTTGCTAGCGCCCGTTTCATTTGTGTCAGAAACGGGCCTTTTTTAATAGTTGCTTAATATTAGAATGATCTGTATCAATCAAATTTTTTCCTAGTAAATTTTAACGCCAGTTTATAATCACATATTGTTTTTGTCCAGATATCTTTTGACCAGATTTGTCTTTACGTCATATACATTCTAATTTTCTACAGTGATGCTTTAACTTCATTTATTCAGGGGTATACTATTTATCATCTTGTCTTGATAGTCTTTGAGCAAAGAGGAGCTATGTTATCTAAAATATTAGTACTAAATTGTGCCCATTCATCAATAAAATTAAAATTATTATTATTTTGTGGCCACTGCTTTAATACCAAGTCTTGCCCCTGGAGGTATAACATACTGACTGCTATTTAGGACAACTCTTATTCCCTCCATTGAATTCTAAAAGAACAGAGATAGTGATCGGACTAAAAAGATTGTTCCCAGACAACATCTGTCAGCCTAACACTTTTAGACAAGCTTAAGGCAGTATCAGAAAAGGAGATCAGATCCAACTGGTGAACTTCTGATGAGTTGAGGTAACAGTGAGTACAGAATAGTTTAAATAAGATTAAGAATGAATAAAAATCAATTATTTTAGTATCCTTAACTTTTTCCAAGTGCAGATTAACATCTCCTAACAATAAATTGTAGGAATTGGAGACAGAGTTTCTAATAACAAAGTCACAAAAAAGGATATGCTTTAGACCATTTGCCAGGGGGACAATAACATAAAATACAACTCAAAATATCAGTCAATGTGGAATCTCTTATTTCACATGAAAAAAAATTTCAAGATCAGATAAATTAATCGAGTCAACTAGAATTACCTCTAATATGGTTTTTCATACCAAGGCAATTCCACCTCCCTTCTTCCCACGTCTAGATAAAGATAGTAGTTTATAACCTGCTGGACAGATTTCATTAATCCGTGGGCCATCTTCAGAGAAAAACCAGGTTTCGGTTAAAAAAAGGCAACCACATTGATGATCACTGATCCAGTCCTCAATTAAGCAGGTTTTATTAGCAGCTGAATGAATATACTGGTCTGGATAACTTAGTATCATGAACCAACACTTTTAAATTGAAAGTCAATAGAGAAAAAACAAAAATTCCTGATAGTTAGTAGTCCAATTACTGCTGATTGCTTTACAATTGATGCAACAACTTATAATGTTGATAAGAGTTTAAAGATCTTAGGAGTGACTTTTGATAATTATCTTACGTTTGATGCTCAAGCTCAGACTGTAGTCACTAACGTGCCCTTTTGCCAAGCTGTGGTAAAAGGGGCCCTGCGGTGGTAGTGAATGGATTTGCCATGTGCCAAGGCCCCTTTTACCACAGTGTTTTGTTTTTTTTTAAAAGGAAATAGCTGTGTGGTAAGTACAAACTTGCCACATGGCCATTTCCTGAGGGAGCCGTTACCACCTACTATTTAGGAAGCACTGGAAATGGTGTGCAGTGTGTGTGTGGGGGGGCAGCACTACTGCTGGCTCCCGTGGAGGGGCATAATCGAACGCGAACGCCTATCTCCATGGGCGTCTATGTCTGAAAACGGGTACGTGAAGAGGCGGGACAGACCGTATTTTCGAAAAAATGGACGTTTTTTCAGCTGGGCATTTGTTTTTTTTTTTTTTTTAGCAATAATGGAAACTAAAAATGCCCAGCTCAAAAACGTCCTAATCCAAGCCATTTGGTGGTGGGAGGGGCCACGATTCGTAGTAAACTCGCCCCCCCTGACATGCCAGGACACCAACTGGGCACCCTAGAGGTCAGTGCGGTGGACTTCAGAGAACGCTCCCACATGCATAGCTCCCTTACCACGGGTGCTGAGCACCCAACTCCCCTCCCCCAAAACCCACTACCCACAAATGTACAACACTACCATAGCTCTTAGGGGTGAAGGGGTGAAGGGGGCACCTACATGTGGGTACAGTGGGTTTTGTAGGCCTCCCATTTACTAGCACAAGTGTTACAGGTAGGGGGGATGGGCCTGGGTCCACCAGGCTGAAGTGCACTGCGGTTGATTTATGGAATATCTAAATATTAGCATGTTACACCAATTATGTTAAGGTTACATTGGCTGGCGGTTGAAGCCCAATCTTTTACTAAGGCATGGTAGGCCTAATGTGGGCCTACTGCATTCTACAAGAGCACTACCGTGAGACGCACTGAGGCATCCTGCAGTAGTTTTCCATTTAGCACGTGCTAATCCCACGCTAACATTTTGTTATTTTCCAGTGCAGGAGGCGTGTCCATGGGCAGAGAGTAGGAGGGCTTGCGCTAATCAGGTAGCGCAGGCAAATGATCACATACTAACCGATTAGCATGGGAGTAGCGTGGGAGCCTTTACTGCCTTCTAAAGAGGTGGCAACAAGGGCTCCTGCGGTAACGGCCACATGGGGAAATTAGCAGGTGGCCATTACTAAAAAATATGGAAAGCTGGCAATTTTACCACTGTGTTAAAAGTGGCTGAAGCATGCGGAAAATCTACGCAGAGACAACAATTCTGGCCACTTTTTAGTATGTTAATTTACTTCATATTATATGGCATGTCACTTTCTTATAAGCAAGGCTTGATCAACCTACCAGAACATAATGCTTCTGTTGCTGCAAGGGATTTCTTAATGCTGCACTTTCCTTCTTGTAAGAAGATTGTCTATAACTCTGCATTTGTCTTGCTTTTCTTACCAAGTGATGAAATGGTAGAATTCTTTACCGGTAGACATACGGACTCAAAGAAATTTTACTATTTTTTTGCAAAATGTTGAAAACTTTTTTCTTTAAAAAATTTCTGGCTAATCGATAGGCTGGATGTTGATACCTATGTTGCTGTGTAGTTAGATAATCTATTATCTCTTGATGCTGTGTGTAAGCCACGTTGAACTCTTGAGGTATATGTGGGATATAAGTGTCAAAGTAAAATAAAGTAAAGTAATCCAGTAGTTTGCTCAACGTGGCGAGATCTACAGGCTGTGCTCACAACCCGTCAGCCTGGGAAACAGCTTGTGACAGGATTCAGGTTTCAAAGTGTAATCTGAGTATTTCTCATATTTAACAACATACTAGAAATGAACAGGACAGCTCCCTAGAAAGATTACACTCACCCCATATACAAAGGTTATTTTTGTTCCTCTCCTGGATTAAAGATAGCAAAAGGCTGATTTTAAACTAGCATATAATTCAATGGATTGTACATTAGAACCTAGCAGAAAAACAGGAGACATCTATATTTATCTCCTTATAGTCCACATTAAGAGCTAGATTCAATGAATTACGCTCAAAATTAGATATTTAGTTCTGCCTCTTGAAGCAGTTCGACGAAACAAGTGGCCCTTGCCGCGGTTGGTTTCTTCTTTACCATCTTTACAGTACATCTTGAAACTTTGTGGGATCTGGTGCAGCTCTCTGTCGTGGACGTAGATTCGTCCTGGAACTGCTTGGTGATATCAATCGAAGAGAAGTGCTTGATTTTTTGAGCAAGATGGTTTTTTGATAGTTTTTGGAACTGGTGCCGTGTTTGATTTTTGTAATAGACTTTAGCAGTGACTGTATGTGATTTGGCTATCATGACCATGTTTTTTGGGGGGCAGTCTGTTCTCCACATTAGGTGGAGTTTTTTCTACACTGCCTTTTGTTTACCGGTAGATTGAGCTTAAGATGAAAATGGACTTGAGTAGAGTGCAGGCTTTTATTTGTTTGATATTTACCCTTAATAACCTGTTTGATTTTTGAGGCTTTTTTTATAAATTGGTTTTAGCCCCTTGCAGTCCTGTCTAAACTCTATGGGGTCCTTTTACTAAGCTGTGGTAAGGTTAACAAGCGGGTAACAAACACCAAATCAGCACTGGTGCCCTGCAGTATTTGTGAAGCTGGCATGCGCTGTTTCCTTCAATAGACAATATTTTTCTATTTTCTACCGCGGGGGGGCGTTCCCAATGGTAATCACCAATGCGGCCACATTGGCGTGTGCTGCATGATTACCACATGAGTAGCATGTGAGCTTTTACCGCTAGGTCAATGGGTGGTGGTAAGGACTCAGGTAGTAAATAGCCATGCTCTACTTTTAGTTTTAGAATATGGACATTTACTGCTCCATTGAAAAATACCTTTTTTCCCCAGCCACGGTTAAATATAGCCCAGCTCGTGCCAAAAACACATGCCCACACTACCACAGGCCACTTTTTAACATGGCTTAGTAAAAGGACCCCTATGTTTGGCAAACCTTTTTTGCGTTTTGCTTGGTGGGTTAGTTTGCCTTCCCTATATTTTTCTGACAAGATGATTTATTTATTTTTGTTACATTTGTACCCTGCGCTTTCCTACTCGTGGCAGGCTCAATGCAGTTTACATAGGGCAATGGAGGGTTAAGTGACTTGCCCAGAGTCACAAGGAGCTGCCTGTGCCTGAAGTGGGAATTGAACTCAATTCCTCAGTTCCCCAAGACCAAAGTCCACCACCCTAACCACTAGGCCACTCCTCCACATCCGAGCTAAGGTCCAGATTCAGTAAATGGCACCCAAATTTGAGTGCTGCAAAAAATCAGCATGGAGCAGTATTCTCTAAAAAGCATTCCAAGTTGAGTGTTCTTTATAGAGTAGCGCTTACAGCCCATTCCCACGCCCAAATTTTTAGCACCAGTATTTACTCCATCCAGTGGCATAGCCAGACCTGACATTTTGGCTGGGCCCAGAGCTAATATTAGTGGGCACTATATATATATATATAGCCCACCAATAGAGAGAGAGAGGCATGAGTAGTGTTTCTTGGGATACTACAAATTACACAATGTTAAAAATGATGTAAAAAAAAAGTACTTAAACTTTTATTACCTGCAGTGCTTGTCTGAGCTCCTGGGCTCGAACGAAGAACCTTCCAGGCTCGCCTCCTCTCACTAGCTAGCTCATTGCTCCTCACCCCTCCTCCCTGTAACGTGCACTGCGTGCATGCACGTGCAACTATTTTTTTTAGCCTGATGATTTGCACAGTGAGAAGGAGGCTGCTGAGAGCGCCAACGTGTAGATCAGTTGAGCGGCCGGGCGCCGCAGCTACGATGAGGCAGGCACTATCATTCAGGCAGCTTCGCTCCGGAATGAAGGGATCATGGATGGGTGGGCCTGACAGCGTGGCTACGACGAGGCGAGCCGCAAGCGCTGCCATTACAGGCAGCTTTGCTCCGGAACAAAGAATCAGCTGTTGGATCATGGATGGGCGGGCCTGGAGGGAAAGTGGCTGGGCCAGGGCCCATCTAGGCCTGCCCGTGGCTACGCCCCTGACTCCATCTGAAACCTGGTGTAAACACCAGCGCCCAACTTTTACCATTTGGGCAAGGAAATGGCGTTATTTGTGGAATGCTGTACCACACCACCTGGCCATACCTTATTTTGAGTTACAAGCTAGGGGATTTAGGTGTGTGGGTTTATACAATAGCATGCAGGAAGACGCATGCGCAAAATCTAATTAATGCCAATGAACTACAATAATTAATTGTTCACATCATTTAATTAAATACACAATTGTAAATTAAATTTAGTATGGTCTTGTTTCATATCATGCCCATATGTGGAATCTTTTGGAATTGCTCCTACAGTACTGTTAACGGTAGGGATTAGATGTAAATGGAAAATTGCTAGAATCATCAGTGTGATCATTTGGAATCTAAAATGGGGCTACGGCAGATATATTTTATGGTTTTAAAGAAACTGCCCCTTTGTAGTCCAACTGGGAGGAAGCAAGTGTGGCTATGTGAGAAATACAAATCTAGAACAACCAAATAAAGCACAACAGGACCTCCAAGGCTAGAACAATGGTGCAGACTTTATTGGAAAAGGACCCAACACGGGCCGTGTTTCGGAGCGACATGCGCCTGCCTCAGGGGTCAAAACCAAAATCCTTTGAAGTGAAAAAGAGTCCTTTAATGGACTCTTTTGGGAAAGATCATGTCGATCACTCTTGAAAATAACAGCTGATTCCAATAAACCGCTGAAAACCCTAAATGAAAAGTATGAGGTGTTCTAGCCGATTTTGGAAGCTTTCCATGATGTATTATGAGGTATTGTTTTTAAATATCTTATGGTATGTAGTAAGTTAACAACTTTGCTCAGAATATGATTGATATTTTTGTTCACAGTAAGGTCTCCTGATTAAGATATTTGAAACACGGTCAGTGTTGAGACCGAGATCAGGACAAGTGAAAGAACTGAAGGGTCGATTCTGTGCAAAGGATTGAATAAGTTTTTAAAGGAACATTGATTTGGAGTGAGAAAGCACTTTGGATTAGCCGTTGGGCAATTGTCACCATTGTTCACAGTGGCAAGTGATCAGGAACAGATTCACAATAATAAACAGTGGCAACAGCCAGGGTGATAGAATTTGTTAATAACTCAGCAGTAAAACCTTCAGTGGCTGGTGATAATTTACGGGCTTTTTTGAGAGCAAAGCTAATTTGAACAAATTCCAAATACTCCTATTGATGAGGGTTGATGGCTTAAGGAAGAATTGATGGGTGAATTTCAACATTATAAGAAACATCACATTTGAACAGTTGGAGATAAGTAATTTACAATATGTAATGATTGCTGTATTTGTAAGCTCCATCGGAGGCTGTCATTAGTTTAGTTAGTGTAGGAGACATTTAGTTTTGTATTTTTTTAATTTTGTAGTGTGAATAAAGATTCTTGATAATTGGAATAAGAAAATTATTAGTCATTATATAGCAAATTGATTGAAATTGACTATTAATATATAAGACATCTCATATATTTAGTTTGGTGCTCCTTTAAGTAGATACACAAAGTAAAAGTATACAGATCCAATTAACCAAATGAAAAATGTGAGAAACCACTGTTATTCTTTGTGGATCCTTTTATTAGAGTTAAAGTCCTTCACCTTAGCTCTGTAGGGCCAAGGCCCCCCAAGGAAAGTAGTTTCTTGCAAGTTTGCTGATTGGGGGACCTTATCATAGAACATATCACTAGAAAGGCAGTAAAAGCATAATTCTATAACTTGGTAGCTCCTGTTTGGTGCAGTGATACTGGACACTGAGCACCAATTCTATAATGGCATCTGTATAACAAGATGCTGTTATAAAATACTAGTGTAAACCCATTTTGGCATGGCAAACCTGGCATAAATGGGCACAGCTTAGTGCACCTCACAAATGATCATTTGACATTAATATTCATAATACATTAAGGGCCCTGTTTACTAAGCAGTGTTATAGGCGCGTTAACATTTTGAATGCGTGTTAACCATTGACGTGCCTACAATATCCCTATAGGCGCTTACATTGTTAGCGAACGGGCTAAGTGTAGGGGTGCTAAAAACACTAACGCACTTTAGCAAACAGGGCCCTAACTGTCCTACAGTATATATAAAACATCAATTTGAGGTTTTATGTACTGTAGAATACAGTATAGATTATAATTTTATCTTGTAATCTAAGGAAATATGAATCTACTAGTAAATAAGGCCCATTTCTGACAGAAATGAAACGGGCGCTAGCAAGGTTTTCCTCGGAGTGTGTATGTTTCAGAGAGTGTGTGACTGTGTGAGAAAGAGAGAGTGGAAATATGAATCTATACCACTTGAAACACAGCATTGTAAATTTTAGAAAATACTTAAAAAGATAAAAAAGAAACTCAATAAAACTATTTAAAATTTAACCTCTTAAAATCATATGTTATTAGGATTTATTTACCATCTTTTTGAAGGAATTCACTTAAGGAAGTGTACATAAAATGTAATTCTATAACTTGCCACCTACAAGTACATGCCACATAGTGTTCTGTATTCTTCATATTGAACAGTACCGAGGAAGTATGAAAGTTTATGCGTTACCACCAGATCATAAAAATGCACGCACACACACATAGGCATATATGGTTACACATCTTTATGTTTGATATGTTCAGAATATTGTGATTTTGTGCATATGATTTATTATTTTTATTGATGATTTTATATGTTTTTAAAGTCTGGATGCCAATTTTTGTTATTTGATATTTGTCACCACATATTTATATATTGTTATCATTCTATTTTATAGTATTTTGTTCACCCCTGATGCAGCCTGAGGGCAAAACGTGGCCACGTCAGGTTTTTATCTGTCATAAAACGAAGATACATACCAGTAGCAGGTATTCTCCAAGAACAGCAGGCTGATTGTTCTCACAAGTGGGTTGACGTCCGCTTCAGCCCAGGAATTGGCGTTTTGCAAGCAAAATATAAAAAAAGTTTTGCCAGAGTCTTCTGGCATGCATGCAGCGTGCAGCGTGCACCACGCATGTGCGGACCAATTTCCCGCCCGTCGCGCAAACGCGTTCCTCAGTTAAATCAAAAGCATAAAAAGAAACAAATCAACTCCAAAGGGGAGGTGGGCGGGTTTGTGAGAACAATCAACCTGCTGTCCACGGAAAATACCTGCTACAGGTATGTATCTTTGCTTTCTCCGAGGACAAGCAGGATGATTGTTCTCACATGTGGGGTATCCCCAGCAACCAGGCTCACTCAAAACAATGAACATTGGTCAATTGGGCCTCACAACAGTGAGGACATAACATTGATTGACCTGAAACCATAAACAACTAACTGAGAGTGCAGCCTGGAACAGAACAAAAATGGGTCTAGGGGGGTGGAGTTGGATTCTAAACCCCGAACAGACCGTCGCGTTGGGTATCCTGCTGAAGGCAGTAGTGAGATGTGAATGTGTGGACTGATGACCACGTTGCAACCTTGCAAATCTCCTCAATGGAGGCTGACTTTAAGTGAGCCACTGACGCCGCCATGGCTCTAACATTGTGAGCCGTGACATGGCCCCCTCCAGAGTCAGCCCAGCTTGGGCATAAGTGAAGGAAATACAATCTGCTAGCCAACTGGAGATTGTGTGTTTTCCGATGGCAACTCCCCTCCTGTTGGGATCAAAAGAAACAAACAACTGGATGGACTGTCTAAAGGACTTTGTCCGCTCCACATAAAAGGCCAATACTCTCTTGCAGTCCAAGGTGTGCAAACTGCTTTCGCCAGGGCGGGTATGAGAACGGGGAAAGAATATTGGCAAGACAATTGACTGGTTCAGATGGAACTCCGACATCACCTTTGGCAGGAACTTAGGGTGCGTGCGGAGGACTACTTTGTTGTGATGAAATTTGATATAAGGTGCATATACTACTAAGGCCTGAAGCTCACTGACCCTATGAGCTGAAGTAACAGCCACCAAGAAAACGACCTTCCAGGTCCTTTTGAGATTTCATCAGGAGATTTCATCAGTTGGGTGAGGACGGCATTGAGATCCCATGACACTGGTGGAGGTTTGACAGGGGGCTTTGACAAAAGCAAACCTCTCATGAAGCGAACAACTAAAGGCTGTCCAGAGATAGGCTTACCCTCTACACGGCGATGATAGGCACTAATCACACAAAGTGAACCTTTACTGAGTTGGTTTTGAGGCCAGACTCTGATAAGTGTAGAAGGTATTCAAGCAGGGTCCGTGTAGGACAAGAAAGAGGATCTAGGGTCTTGCTGTCACACAAGACGGCAAATCTCCTCCATTTGAAAGAATAACACTTCTTCGTGGAATCTTTTCTGGAAGCAAGCAAGACTCGGGAGACACCCTCTGAAAGACCCAAGGAGGCGAATTCTAAGCTCACAACATCCAGGCCGTGAGAGCCAGGGGCTGTAAGTTGGGATGTAGAAGCGACCCCTCGTTCTGAGTGATGAGGGTTGGAAAAGAGTTCAATCGCCACGGTTCTTCGGAGGACAACTCCAGGAGAAGAGGAAACCAAATCTGACGCGGCCAGACGGGTGCAATCAGGATCATGGTTCCGCAAAGTCTTCTCTACTAGAGGTATGGGAGGATACGTATACAGAAGGCCTGTCCCCCAATGTAGGAGAAAGGCATCTGACGCTAAGCTCTGAAAGCAGGGCCCTGATGTGCTCGTCGAGAGCCGCCATCGGACAAGGCTGTAGGGTCGGTAAAGGAGCCGGTGACAGAATCTGTCGAGGCTCGGGAGCAGGTACCAGGCTGCCAGAAGACCGATGTATCGGCACCTCCTGAATAGAGGGGAGCGATCCTCTCAGCGCCGACGCTTCTCGGGTGCCGATTCCCTCGATGCCCCGGAGCTCCCGGCACCGTGTGTCGAAGGAGAACGATGACGGTGTTTCTTCATCTTCACTCGACGCCCGTCATCGAGTCTACTCGGTACTGATGAGGAGGACATAGAATCTTCACGCCTCCTCGGGGCCGTGTCCGACGGTCGGTCCCGGGGGACCTGCATAACAGGAGGCCTTGAGACAAGTGAAGACCCACTCGATGCCTCACTGCTCCCAGCATGAGTTGGTTGTTCCACAGCCATTACCTTCGCTCCCGATCTCGATGTCGACTTCGCCGACCTCTGTACCGATGTCGACGTTGAAGGACCGGACAGCTCCAAAAAGGTTCGCTCGTTGGGCCTCTCGAGACGCTTGGGTCCGTTTCTTCATGCGAAGACACACACTGCAAGCGGCTGGGCTATGGTCGGGCCCACGGCACTGGATACACCAAGCGTGGGTATCAGTACCCGAGATAGTCCAGTTGCACCGAGTACAGCATTTGAAGCCGCTGGGTGTCTTCGATGATATGGAAGGAAAAGCTGCTTCGGTGAACTCAAAAGACGTGATTGTGCTTGTTAGAAGAAAAAAGGGCACAAAAAGAAGGAAACAACCCGATCGCGCGGCCGGCTTCGAAAACAAAGGAAACTTTAATTGGTGCAAAAATAAAGAATCTACGGGAAGTGTTGTTTTTTTTTTTAACTGTAGAATTGTAGAAAAAAGAAAAGAAAAGAAAAGAAGGCAAAAAGCCATGAAACAAACAAAGACTCTTTCCCGGGCCTGAGAGGAGCGCAGAAAAAAACCTCTACCACACCTCAATGCGGAGAAAAGAAAACTGAGGAACATGTTCACACGACGGGCAGGAAATTGGTCTGCAAAGACTCTGGTAAAACATTTTTTATAGTTTGCTTGCAAAATGACGATTCCTGGGCTGACGCAGACGTCGACCCACATGTGAGAGCAAGCAGCCTGCTTGTCCTCGTAGAAAACAGTATTTTAGTTGCCACCATCTTCTCTCAAAAACTTGTTACTTAGTATGGCAAGCTCTCTTCATTGTCTTCTGGACTTTTGCATTGCCCTGCCTCTGTGTGCTCTCTCTTCCCTAGTGCATGAACCTTTCAAGATCTCAGAGGTCACATCTAAAGAAGAGACCTGTGTAAAGCTCATGTGCTACAGCATCCTTCTTGTTGGTCCTTTAAAAGGTCTCATGCCTGTCAAAATTGAAATTCTGTGACATTTATGCATGTGCAAAAAATTAAGCACAGGAGTAAATCCCTCTGAGACAGAGCCACATACTCCTGGACCAGCTTAAACGTCTTCTAATTCTTTGCTGCATGAGGAAAAATGTAATGAACCTAACATCTACAGACATAGATTGTAAGCTCTTCGAGCAGGGACTGTCCTTCCATGTAGTGAATGATACATACCTGTAGCAGGTGTTCTCCGAGGACAGCAGGCTGATTGTTCTCACGACTGGGTGACGTCCGCGGCAGCCCCCACCAACCGGAAAAAGCTTCGCGGGACGGTCGGCACGCAGGGCACGCCCACCGCGCATGCGCGGCCGTCTTCCCGCCCGTGCGCGACCGTTCCCGCCAGTTGAATGACAAGCAAGAAAACAACATGAAAACGCAACTCCAAAGGGGAGGAGGGAGGGTAGGTGAGAACAATCAGCCTGCTGTCCTCGGAGAACACCTGCTACAGGTATGTATCATTCACTTTCTCCGAGGACAAGCAGGCTGCTTGTTCTCACGACTGGGGTATCCCTAGCTCTCAGGCTCACTCAAAACAAGAACCCAGGTCAATTGAACCTCGCAACGGCGAGGGTATAACAGAAATTGACCTACGAAGAACAACTAACTGAGAGTGCAGCCTGACCAGAATAAATTCGGGTCCTGGAGGGTGGAGTTGGATTTACACCCCAAACAGATTCTGCAGCACCGACTGCCCGAACCGACTGTTGCGTCGGGTATCCTGCTGGAGGCAGTAATGTGATGTGAATGTGTGGACAGATGACCACGTCGCAGCCTTACAAATCTCTTCAATAGTGGCTGACTTCAAGTGGGCCACTGACGCTGCCATGGCTCTAACACTATGAGCCGTGACATGACCCTCAAGAGCCAGCCCAACCTGGGCGTAAGTGAAGGAAATGCAATCTGCTAGCCAATTGGAGATGGTGCGTTTCCCGACAGCGACCCCTAGCCTGTTAGGGTCGAAAGAAACAAACAATTGGGCGGACTGTCTGTGGGGCTGTGTCCGCTCCAAGTAGAAGGCCAATGCTCTCTTGCAGTCCAATGTGTGCAACTGACGTTCAGCAGGGCGGGTATGCGGCCTGGGGAAGAATGTTGGCAAGACAATTGACTGGTTAAGATGGAACTCCGACACCACCTTCGGCAGGAACTTTGGGTGGGTGCGGAGCACTACTCTGTTGTGATGAAATTTTGTATATGGAGCATGAGCTACCAGGGCTTGAAGCTCACTGACCCTACGAGCTGAAGTAACTGCCACCAAGAAAATGACCTTCCAGGTCAAGTACTTCAGATGGCAGGTATTCAGTGGCTCAAAAGGAGGTTTCATCAGCTAGGTGAGGACGACGTTGAGATCCCATGACACTGTGGGAGGCTTGATAGGGGGCTTTGACAAAAGCAAGCCTCTCATGAATCGAACGACTAAAGGCTCTCCAGAGATGGCTTTACCTTCCACACGATAATGGTAAGCACTAATCGCACTAAGGTGATTCCTTACTGAGTTGGTCTTGAGGCCAGACTCTGATAAGTGCAGAAGGTATTCAAGCAGGTTCTGTGCAGGACAAGACGAGGTTCTAGGGCCCTGCTCTCACACCAAACGACAAACCTCCTCCACTTGAAAAAGTAACTCTTTTTAGTGGAATCCTTCCTAGAGGCAAGCAAGACACGGGAGACACCCTCAGACAGACCCAACGCAGTGAAGTCTACGCCCTCAACATCCAGGCCGTGAGAGCCAGGGACTGAAGGTTGGGGTGCAGCAACGCTCCGTCGTTCTGAGAAATGAGAGTCGGAAAACACTCCAATCTCCACGGTTCTTCGGAGGACAACTCCAGAAGAAGAGGGAACCAGATCTGACGGGGCCAAAAGGGCGCTATCAGAATCATGGTGCCGTGGTCCTGCTTGAGCTTCAGTAAGGTCTTCCCCACCAAAGGTATGGGAGGATAAGCATACAGGAGGCCGGTCCCCCAATGAAGGAGAAAGGCATCCGACGCTAGTCTGCCGTGTGCCTGTAGTCTGGAACAGAACAGAGGCAGCTTGTGGTTGGTCCGAGAGGCGAAAAGGTCCACCGAGGGGGTGCCCCACTCTCGGAAGATCTTGCGTACCACTCTGGCATGGAGCGACCACTCGTGCGGTTGCATAACTCTGCTCAGTCTGTCGGCCAGACTGTTGTTTACACCTGCCAGGTATGTGGCTTGGAGAAGCATGCCGGACTGGCAAGCCCAACGCCACATCCCGACGGCTTCCTGACACAGAGGGCGAGATCCGGTGCCCCCCTGCTTGTTGGTGTAATACATTGCAACCTGATTGTCTGTCCGAATTTGGATAATTTGGCAGGACAGCCGATCTCTGAAAGCCTTCAGTGCGTTCCAGATCGCTCGGAGCTCCAGGAGGTTGATCTGCAGATCCTTTTCCTGGAGGGACCACAGACCCTGGATGTGAAGCCCATCGACATGAGCTCCCCACCCCAGGCGAGATGCATCCGTCGTCAGCACCTTCGTGGGCTGTGGAATTTGGAATGGACGTCCCAGGGTCAAATTGGTCCGAATGGTCCACCAGAGCAGTGAAGTGCGGCAACTGGTGGAGAGGCGGATGACATCTTCTAGATTCCCGGTGGCTTGGAACCACTGGGAAGCTAGGGTCCATTGAGCAGATCTCATGTGAAGACGAGCCATGGGAGTCACATGAACTGTGGAGGCCATATGACCCAGAAGTCTCAACATCTGCCGAGCTGTGACCTGCTGAGACGCTCTGGTCTGCGAAGCCAGGGACAGGAGGTTGTTGGCCCTCGCTTCGGGAAGGAAGGCCTGAGCAGTCTGGGTATTCAGCAGGGCTCCTATGAATTCCAGAGACTGGGTTGGCTGGAGATGGGACTTTGGGTAATTTATCACAAACCCCAGCAGCTCCAGGAGTTGAATAGTGCACTGCATGGACCGGAGGGCTCCTGCCTCCGAGGTGTTCTTGACCAGCCAATCGTCGAGATATGGGAACACGTGCACTCCCAGCTTGCGTAGGTAGGCCGCTACCACCACGAGGCACTTTGTAAACACTCGTGGGGCAGAGGCGAGCCCAAATGGCAGCACACAATACTGAAAGTGCCGTGCGCCCAGGCGGAATCTGAGATACTGTCTGTGAGCTGGCAGTATCGGGATGTGAGTATATGCGTCCTTCAAATCCAGGGAACATAGCCAATCGTTTTTCTGAATCATTGGCAGAAGGGTGCCCAAGGAAAGCATCCTGAACTTTTCTTTGACCAGGAATTTGTTCAGGCCTCTCATGTCTAGGATGGGACGCATCCCCCCTGTTTTCTTTTCCACAAGGAAGTACCTGGAATAGAATCCCTGCCCTTCCTGCCTGGGTGGTACGGGCTCGACCGCATTGGCGCTGAGAAGGGCGGAGAGTTCCTCTGCAAGTACCTGCTTGTGATGGGAGCTGAAGGATTGAGCTCCCGGAGGACAATTTGGAGGCAGGGAGGCCAAATTCAGGGCGTATCCGCACCGCACTATTTGGAGAACCCACTGGTCGGAGGTTATGAGAGGCCACCTTTGGTGAAAAAATTTTAACCTCCCCCCGACTGGCAGATCGTCCGGTACGGACACTTTGAGGGCGGCTATGTTCCCGTTGATCCAGTCAAAAGCCCGTCCCCGGCTTTTGCTGTGGAGGCGCGGGGGGCTGCTTAGGCGCACGCTGTTGATGAGAACGAGCGCGCTGGGGCTGTCCCTGTGCCTGGCGAGGCCTTCGGGCCGGCTGGGTGTACCTACGCTTGGCGAAAGAGTAGGGTGCAGCCTGCCGGACCCGGGAAAAACGTCCACCTGCTGAGGTGGATGCTGAAGGCGCCCGGTGGGAGAGCTTGTCGAGGGCGGTTTCCCGCTGATGCAGTTGGTCCACCAGCTGCTCGACCTTCTCACCAAAAATGTTATCCCCCCGGCAAGGGACGTCAGCCAGTCTCTGCTGGGTGCGGTTGTCCAGGTCAGAGGCACGCAGCCATGAGAGCCTGCGCATCACTATACCTTGGGCCGCAGCACGAGATGCCACGTCACAGGTGTCATAGATACCCCTGGACAGGAACTTTCTGCATGCCTTCAGCTGCCTGACCACCTCCTGATAAGGCCTGGACTGCTCCGGCGGGAGCTTATCGACCAGGTCCGCCAGTTGCTTCACATTGTTCCGCATGTGGATGCTCGTATAGAGCTGGTATGACTGGATGCGGGTCACGAGCATGGAGGATTGGTAGGCCTTCCTCCCAAACGAGTCCAGAGTGCGAGACTCCCGCCCCGGGGGCGCCGAGGCGGTATCCCTCGAACTCCGTGCCCTCTTGAGAGCAGAATCCACGACCGCCGAGTCATGGGGCAATTGTGGCCGCATTAACTCTGGGTCAGAGTGGATCCTGTACTGGGACTCTGCTTTCTTGGGAATGGTGGGATTAGTTAATGGTCGCATCCAGTTCCGAAGCAGTGTCTCCTTGAGGACATTGTGCAGCGGTACCGTGGAGGACTCTCTAGGTGGTGAAGGATAGTCGAGGACCTCGAGCATCTCAGCCCTCGGCTCATCCACAGAGACCACGGGAAAGGGAATGCAAATAGACATATCCCGTACAAAGGAGGCAAAGGAGAGACTCTCAGGAGGCGAGAGCTTCCTCTCCGGTGAAGGCGTGGGGTCCGAGGGAAGGCCCGTAGACTCCTCTGAGGAGAAATATCTAGGGTCCTCCTCTTCCCCCCACGAGGCCTCATCCTCGGTATCGGACATAAGCTCACGTAGCTGTGTCCTGAACCGGGCCCGGCTCGACGTCGAGGCACCGAGGCCTCGGTGTCGTCGAGCGGTGGACTCCCGCGCCGGCGGGGACGAAGCTCCCTCCATCGACGTCGACTGGGACTCCACCTGCGTGGCGGTCGAGACCGGCACCGCAAGCGGCGGCGGTGTCGACGGCCTCGGCACCGGGCTAGAGCTCGCCGGCGCCACAGTCATCGGCGCCGAGGGCGCAAGCACCCCCGGCGCCGGCACAGCCCTGGCGCATCAGCCCTTCCAGGATCGCTGGAAGGATGGCTCTGAGGCACTCGTCCAGGCCCGCTGCCGGGAAAGGCGGTGGGGCCGGTAGAGGTGTCGGTGCCGGAATCTGCTGGGGGCCAGGAGACGGCACCGAAGTGCCGGGACCCTGACGCGTCGGTACCTCCACAACCGACGGGGACCTCTCCTCCCGACGCGGACGCTTCGGCGTCGACTCCTCTCCGATGTCCGGATGCATCGAGGGCAACCGGTGACGGTGCTTCTTAGTCTTCTTGCGGTGCCCGTCACCGGTGCCGGGTGGTATGGAGGAGGAGGAGGACGATCCCCCTCGGTCTCGAGGAACCGAGTCAGACAGGGTTCGGTCCCGCGGGCCACGGGCTGAGGGAGTGACCGGGGCCGACTGCCCACGTGGCCTCTCACCCCTACCCTCACCGGAGGACCGGCGGGCTGACGGGACCTGTTCTCCTGGGGTCGATGCCATCGGTGTCGATTTCTCGGGCATCGATACCGGTACCGAATGACCGGGCGTCGATACCGATGCCGTCGAGGTCGACGTCGAGGAGCCGGCGCAAGTTCCAAAAAGACGGTCCCGTAGAACTTGCCTCGCAACCTGAGTCCGTTTCCGGAGACCGAGACACAGAGAACACGACTTGAGATTGTGCTCCAGCCCGAGGCACTGGAGGCACCAAGCGTGGGTGTCGGTCTGCGAGATCGGCCGGCCGCACCGACCACACTTTTTAAATCCACTCGGGACCTTCGAGGACATCGACGGAAAAATCGCGTCGGCGAAATTAAAGTCGTCGATGGTGGCGGAAATCACACCTCGAAAAAGAAAATCGACGCCCCCGCTAGAAACGAGGGAAAAAGGAGCGCGTGCTCCTCCTTTTTTTTTTTTTTGAAAAAGGAAAACCGGAGCGCGCGGTGACTAAATAAACTAAAAGAAATAGAAAATAGATGAGTCGCGTAAACGCAAACGGCTTTCCGGTGGCTGAAACAGAGAGAGCGGCGAAGGCACGACTCTCTCCAGACGCGGAAAAAAAGGAACTGGCGGGAACGGTCGCGCACGGGCGGGAAGACGGCCGCGCATGCGCGGTGGGCGTGCCCTGCGTGCCGACCGTCCCGCGAAGCTTTTTCCGGTTGGTGGGGGCTGCTGCGGACGTCACCCAGTCGTGAGAACAAGCAGCCTGCTTGTCCTCGGAGAATAAATTGTACAGCGCTGCGTAACCCTAGTAGCGCTTTATAAATGTTAAGTAGTAATAGTAGTATTTAACCATGTAAGCAGCTCAGGCAACTTGTAGAACTGATATTACTGTAACCGAATTTCAAACTTCTCCTTCTGAAATTCACATTTCTTCTAAGAAATGAAAAGGAGGGATTTAACAGAAACTGACAATTAATGACTGGTAAGAATGGGCACAGGTGAAAAAAAAAAGGTGGTTCCCTTTCCAAATGTTCTAACATTTTCCTAATTTGGGGGAATTTTTCTGGTTCATTTCAGACATTCAGTTTAGTTAAAAAATTTTAATGCATGTTTGAAGTTTTTAGCATGCAGAATTCGACTATACGCATGTTAATGGGTCCTTTTACTATAGTGTGTTAAGCAGTGAACACATGAATTATACGCGGTACATGTTACCACACAAGCGTGCTATTTCTATGGTGGTTTAGCAGTTAGCATGTGCTAACTTACACATTAAGGTGGGACTTCTACATTTGTTGCTCAAAATTCAGCACCGGAAAAAGTTAGCACTAAGTGTGATTCTATGAAGGGCATTCACCCTTTATAGAATTGTGCTTAGCACCAATTCCTGCGACCAACTTTAGGCGCCAGTATGCTGAAACCTGGTTTAAATGCTGGATTCCAAGTTAGGCGCGCTTCTCTGGCATTCTATAGCTATGCATATAAAGGACCTTTTACTAAGCCATGGCAAAAAGTGGCCTGCGGTAGTGTGGGGGGCGTGTTTTTGGTGTGCGCCGGGCCAGTTTTTACTGCGTCTGGGAAAAAGGGTTTTTTCTCAATGGACCGGGAAAAGGGCCTGTGGAAAAACTGAAACTAGCGCATGCCTATTGTAAGTGGTCTGGGAAAGATCCAACTGAAAGAGTGCTGAGTCAGGGGCTCGAGGAGAAGGTATTCTTAAGGAAGAGAAAGGTTCACTCTCAGGTTCCTATACACATGAGATTCGCCCCCTAGTGGCTAACAAACCGGTCAGAATATTGAGTAGAGGAAGGAACTACCATTCCCAGGATGCATCACACCCTAGGCAAAACTTGCAGGAGCTGGAGGGTGGGGAGGATGATTGGGAAATGGTCTCTGATCAGGGTGATGAGGAGCAACTGTGGAAACCCTGTGGGGAGGAGGCTATGGAGTATAAGATGGAGGCAGTGGAGGGGCTAGAGGATGAGTGTATGGAGATTTCAGCTCTAGCAAGGACCCAAGGGGAAAGGGTGGCAGAGCCAGCGAGTACAGAGCAAGAACCAGACAGTGGTTGGAGCCTACTAGCCAATGGTGAAGGCAGGAAAGCTAAGCAGGAGCAGCCCAGGCCTATCACCAGAAGGGGGACCTGGTGACACTATTTATGGCCTGAGCCCTTAAGGCCATCCATTGATCTAGCAGTAAGAGCGCATGTGCTACATGTGTAGTGACCAGTCAGCGCGTGCCAATTAACGCCGGAAATGCCGTGTATGGTAGGAAATAAAATAATCATTTGTCCTGGCAGTATGGGCATGTGCCAAATCTGAAATTACCACCAAGGGGCATGCTAGGCTGGTGGTACTCTCATTTTGGCACATGCTGCACATGCGTAAAGCCTACCGTGCCTTTGTAAAAGGGCCCCATAGCTTTCTGGAATGCTCTCTGATACGCCCATGCCTCTCCCATGGGTATGCCCTCTTTTGGGATATGCGCTATGGGAGTTTGGCATCCTGCCTTATAGAATAGCAAGCAGCCAGATGCATGTGCAAATTTTGATGAGCACCAATTAACATCAATAATCGGTTGTTGGCACCAATTATTGACGGTTAAAAGCTTGTTAACCAATTAATTGGTGCACACATTTCGGCAGTGTGCCCAAATTTGGGTGTGGAAATTTTGACGCCATATATAGAATCTGGGGGTAGTGCATTTTGTGTTATGTGGCGGGAACTAGGCATGGTATGGGTGGAAAATGGGTGTGGATAGCATACTACAGTTAGCACAAGCTACACACTATGCACTAACTCACTTGGCGAATTAGAACAGGTTCCCTTAGTATCTAAGGAACAGGAGGGGCTACGTGTGTCTGCGTTAATTGTAACCAGAATTAATGTGTGCTAATGAACATTTCTGTACAGGAACTGAGGAGGACTTGTTGGGTACATCCTGTGTCAAGTTTTACTATTAAGGCACAGTTCCCTGACTTCTATAAATTGCGCTTGAAATTGCATGTGTAAAATTTGGGTGCATGCCCAATTTTTGCATGCAATTTAATTGAACAAGCCAATTAGCGCTGATAATTGGAATTTTAACAAACAATTATTGATGCTAATTGGATTCAGTTAAAAGTAGCATGGCTAAATTTAGGCGTGGGATCTTATGTGCTAGTCCAGAAAGGGAGCACAGTCATGGGAGGGTCAAGGGCAGATCAAGGGTGTTCCTTTAATTTATGGTGGTGGAAAAGAAAACGGTAACGGAATTCAAACATGCGTGGGATAAACATAAAGGAATCCTGTTCAGAAGGAATGGATCCTCAGGAGCTTAGCCGAGATTGGGTGGCAGAGCCGGTGGGGGGAAGCGGTGCTGTTGGTTGGGAGGCGGGGATAGTGCTGGGCAGACTTATACGGTCTGTGCCCTGAAGAGGACAGGTACAAATCAAGGTAGGGTATACACAGAAAGTAGCACATATGAGTTTATCTTGTTGGGCAGACTGGATGGACCGTGCAGGTCTTTTTCTGCTGTCATCTACTATGTTACTATGTTATAGAATTTGGGGGATCCGTGCCTAATTTAGTTGTGGGGATTTACACTAGGGTTTGATCAGCGTAAATGGCTGCACCTAAAAAGTAGTCACGGTTCCTAGTGCTAAGAGCTATTCTATAAACGGTACCTAATTTTACATGCCATTTATAGAATAGTGCTAAGCGCTATTATTTTCAGCGCCATTTATAGAATGTACTCTAGTAAGAGCAAAATTATAGTAAAAGACCCCCAAAGTTTTTTAAGGTACGCTAACAAACTGAATGCACAGTAATGAAAGCAAATCTCTAATGCATGGGCCCATAGCCTTTTCCACTCATTACTCTGCATCACTGCGATGTGAACCAACTAAACCAGTGGTTGGCACACAAATAAAATATATTCTCTAAAACAAAATGGGACACAATACAGTATTCCAGCCTCCCCTTTTCTTATACTTCAAATAAAATAAAGAACTCATGGAGAAGGGTAAGTGAAGGATTGAGGATGGAGAGGAGATTCTTTAAAGGTTTCATGCAGTGCTCACCTTCTGCCCATCCATTCCTGGAACACCAGGAGCACCATCAGAACCCTGAAACAAACAGATTATAAAGTTTTTAACTTTTCAACATGTTAAAGAACCATGTTGCATATACATTTTCTTTACTGTACCTTTTCAACTACTGTAAACCAGGGGCCTGATGTTTGGCCCATAGTGGTAAACAGCTTGTACGCTGCTCACAGCCATGGGCTGAGTTAACCCCAGATATTCAATGCCAGGGTATGATCAGCTTCCAGCACTGACTATTTGGGTTAGTGCAGCAACCTAGAAGTTAACCGGGTAAAAAGTGTTGTGGGACAACAAACAACGAAAAAATCCTCCATGGACACCAATGATGCAGTTATTGCCATTCTGCTTTTTTTTCCTTGGGCATGCGCAGAACATCGACGCTTACCATGAGACCAGTATGCACATGTGATAGGTGCTTTCTCGACTTTCCACATACCTCATTTGCATGTGATTTCCTTTGAGCATCGGTCGCCATTCCACGTTTGGGAACTTCAGTGGTGGCTATATATATACACGGATGTTAACGGTGACTTTTGAGCATCAGCCTCTCACACTTCACAAAGCATTTGTAAACAATTTGCATAACCATAACTCTGCTTTTCACAAAATTAAGTAGATGTCTTATGCAAGCAACCAGGAAAAGGGAAATTTAGCCATTTTTCTGCAGCCTTTGTTCCCCTGAAATTCAGCCGGTGGCGGGCAGTGCTTTAACTGCTCGTTGCTAGCGTTGAACCCGGATATTCAATGCTGAGCCATTTGCAGTGGCCGGCATTGAATATGCAGGTTTTTCAATGCTGGCTAATGCATGACTGGTTAAGTCAATATTTAGATTTTACCGACCATGGCTTAGCAGGCAAAGATAGGCCCGCTTTTTATGTGCCCTTATTTGACACTAAGCCTGGTCGTTTAAGCCCTAACTGCACCTAAGATTCATAAGATGAGAGGAACAGAGTTTGGGGGGAGGGAGAAGGAGGCCTTTAGAGATGAAATGTATTGGGGATTCACTATCAAAAGGTTTGTACACTCCTACTTTATACTGCTACTTCCAATTAATATGTGCCATCAAGGACATTGCGGTCAGTGAGTGCTTGTGCACTGGTTGTGCCAAGTTTAAGACATTTGTGTTTGAAAATAACCAGAACTGGCACCTTTTCTGTGGCTGGCCCATTGGAGTGGATCAAATTGTGTCGAAGTCACAACGGACTGTTTCACTGTTTAAATCAATGTTTAAATGTCCTCTGCTAAACCAAACTGATGAATTGTCTTGATCTGTCTATGCTTCATTGACTTTATTGCTTTGCTGCGGTTGTGTTTGTTGGTAGTTTGTTATTCGTATTTTAATTTGTAGATGTTGCTTCGTTACCTATCTTGGATAAGGGCGGGATATAAATAATGAACACAAACATAATAGCAGTGCAAATTCTCTGTGCAACCACTGAAGGAAGCTTCCAAGACCACTGAACTATAAAGTTTCAACTAACCTTGCCATGTTGTCTAAATTTGCATTCAGAATGTGATGAACTTGATCAAACACAGAAGGAACCTGATATGTACGGGTAGATTACTGTTCTGCTATGCAGCAGAGACAGTAAGCACAGCATAGCAGAACAGTAGTCTTAACCTGAAGTATACTTTCAATAGATGTATAAGCTCAACTTTGTAATTTCATATCATGTAGGTCTCTTAAAGAGTAAAATTTTATTGCCAAAAACACAATGTTCTCACCCCTACTGACCCACAACTAGGTAGCTTTTTTTGCTTGAAGGAGTTTAACAGATGCCGAACAATGTTTGGACAAAGCATGTTATGTCTTGATGGTCTTGGAGATACAGAAACAAAGAATAATAGCTTTTCCATCTGTGACTAGTCTGATTATTCCCATTCAAACGAGCCTGGCTTTTTTTCATTCAGATTTCAAGAACATCATGCATGTTTCTCCCTCTACATTTTCCCCATTGTAGTGTTTAGGTGAAGCACCAACAAAGAGGCATCCAGTTGTCATTCCTACTGCCGATAATATACTGATATTGCTGTGATGTAAAGCTATTAGTCTAGCTCAGTGTAGATAAGGCTAAAAGTGTTCACAGGAAACAGGTTCTCTAGTTACCAGATGAACAAGAAGACATGAACAGGCCACCTGAACACAATCAATACAAGACCATTTATCAGCAACACCTAAACCCTCTGTTTCTGCTGTTCCATTTTTTGTCATATGGTACTGATCTATTCCAGCAAAGGGCACAAATCCAGCTTGAAACCTGATCTTACTTGTGCAATGTTTTAAGTTTGGTTTCATAGTTTTGACTGTGCTTAAATAGGAAAATTGGGGGGACCTTGTAACCTGTGAGTTCAGCAGACAGATTGAAAACAGTCTGCTCTGAATTGCTTGAATTTCCTATAATCAGGGAAATTAGAAGTCTTAAGTCTCACACTATGCAGTCATATTTTGAAAAAGCGAACTCCAGACTAAACTGCTTCAACATGGTCTAACAGTAGCTAATTCCACTTACTGTTTTCTGCATGCAATTTGTCACTTAAAGTCTAATCATTTTCACGGTATTTGTCATTTGTACTGTACCTTTTGTCCAGGAGGTCCCTGAGGTCCCTGGAAGAGGGGAAAACAATTCAGTTAGCATAATATTATATTTAGTCTAGTGATCAATAACTGTGCAGGATCGGAAACCAGCTGACATATTTTTGCATGAGGTAAAATGGTAATTTCTCCCGGGATCATACAGATCTTTTCCTTTCTTTATTCCCTACTGTTTTTTTGGACATTGATACCATTACAACCTGAGATTCAAATGTTATGCTCCCTTTTTTTTTCTTTGATTTCTATCCCATCTGTTTTCAGAGCAGTCTGTTGAAATAATCAGAAGTATACTCCTGGTACTAGATCAAAAACTGTGCAAACCTAGAGTGCGAAAGGCAGAGAACTTTACAATGGCAACATAAGTAAACACATATGCAGCAAAATTTACACACAATCTATGAAAATCCACCACTGATCCTACAGAAGGAAATAGTGTAAATAATCCAAAAAGCAGCCCAGTAACCACACAAACATATTTGCAGATGTTCAAATTATCCTATGAAAAATTATTCTTCTCAGATAATGGTGAAATCATGTTAAAAATAGCTTTATTGGATGAAAACATTTCAAAAGTATTTCTGAAGGAATGACAGTCTACCGTTTTGTGTAATGACAGTACTTATTGCTGATTTTAAATAATAGTCTTGAAGGAGTAGGGTAAAAGAACAGCACTTCCAAGAACACAAGGGAATCAAAAGTTCTTTACACACACTTTCATTCTAATGACTCAACACAGAATAATGTTTCAGCACCGAGCACCTGCCTCTGGCATCTAAAAACAATATATATATATATATATATATATATATATATATATATATATAAGATACATAAAAGTATAAAGCATTACAATTATCAGTTATAAAGAAATCAATTATAACAAATGATCAATTATAAGAAATGATGAAAAATTAAAAAGTTATGATCATGGTATATAAATGAAAAACAACGCATATTTGGAAATATGTTCTAAATATTAAAAAAACATATAATATATTAAAAACACCAAATTCAATGTATATATGGGGTTATATGTTCATTTGAGATGAAGCGGAACAAGAGGAATATAAAAATGTAAAAGTAATTTTAAAAATATTTAGACCACTATGAAATAAAAGAGCATAACTAGAAACAAAAATAAAAAGGTATGGAATCATAAAAGTTTGGGAGGCAACACTCTCTAGCTGGTCACAGGGCTTCAAAATATGAAAAAGTTTGCAACATTTATCCACCACAAATAAGAAATACCAAATCAAAACTGTTATGCTAATGACATATCATATACATGTTAACTCTGCATGTTTAAGCACTATGACCAACTAATATGTGTTTCTAGTTATGATTTTTTTATTTCATGTTGGTTTAAATTATTTTTTAAATTATTTTGACATCTTTATATTCCCCTTGTTCCTCTTCGTCTCAAATGAACATATAACCCCATACATTTATATGTGTAAATTCTATACATTGAATTGTGTATGTTTTTAATATACTAATATGTTTTTTAATATTTAGAACACGTTTCCAAATATGTGTTAGTTTTCATTTATATACCACTAGTATAGAAAGTCCGTTTCGGTAGGCAATGAAATGGGCGCTAGCAAGGTTTTCACGATAGTGTGTGTGTGTGCGAGTGAGACAGAGGGATTTGAAGAGTGTGTCTATGTGTGTCTGATGGAGCATGTGTGTTTGTGTGTCTGAGAGATACAGAGAGTGTGTGTGGTGAAGTGATTTCCATGACCCTCTCCCTCCCTTGCTCAGTCTGTATGTCTGTGTTGCTGGCCCCGCCCCCGTTTTCCATGACCCTCTCCTTCCCTTGCTCTCCGTATGCTAAGAGAGTTTACATGCAGTTCCACATCTTTTTCAACCACTGCTGTACACGTGCCTGAAACCTGAAACACGGCTCCGTAGACAGCCAGCTGGCTTTGGCTGTTGTCTCTGCAGCTGCTCCTCCTCTCCCCTGTGACGTCGCTGCACTCCTCCGGGGTTTTCCTGCAGGGGCAGTGGCATGCAGGGGAGAGGAGGAGCGGCTGCAGAGACAACAACCAATGCCAGCTGGCTGCTATGGAGCTTTTTTTCTGGTTGTATAATTTTATTTTGTTTTTTCCTTTTTGTACAGGCCGCTGCTGCTCAACAGGAAAAGCGGCAGCGGCCGTTCAGCATTGGTGGCTGCGGGTGGCGAGGGGTTTGATGTGGCCGAGAGTGGGGGGGGGGGGGGGGTAGGGGCTTGGGTGTTGCGCCGTGGGGAGGGGTTTGGTTGCTGTGCCGGGGGGGGAGCAGCTTCTGTGATGCGCCTGCACGGAGGGGCTTTGCTGTTGGGGGGGGCTCTGTGAGGTGATGCGCCGGGGAAGGGGCTTCTGTGATGCGCCTGCATGGAGGGGCTTTGTTGTTGAGGGGGGTTCGTAGGCATACTCCTCCCCCTGCCTGGCTTGTACTGTTGTAGATGCCCCGCCTTCTAATCAAATGTGATGATGTCATGGGCGGAGCGATGTGATTGGTTGAGTGCCTTTGCTCCGCCCTCTACGTCATGACGTTTGACGCGGGGGTGGAGCTAACACTTATGGGCATATTCTGGGTTTCACCACCATGCATTTAGAATGTTGGATATTGTGGAGGCTTCATAGAACGTTGGAAGTGCGTTTTATATAGAGAGATGACCGAAACATTTTAAGTTAACATTTTTAATCATTTGTTATAATTGATTTCTTTATAATTGATAATTTTAACGTTTTGTACTTTTATGTATCTTATTAATATAAGGAGGAGGTTGGGAATTACAGACCTGTCAGTCTGATCTTGGTGGTGTGTAAGCTAATGGAAACGCTTCTAAAGAGGAGGATTGTGAGATTTCTTGAACTAAATGGAATACAGGACCCGAGGCAGCATGGCTTCACTAATAGAGGGTCGTGTCAGACGAATCTGACTGTCTTCTTCAACTGGGTGACCAAACAGTTGGACGTGGGAGGGGCACTTGATGTGGTATACTTGGATTTCAGCAAAGCCTGTGACACAGTTCCGCATAGGTGACTGATAAATAAATTGAGTGTCCTCGGTATGGGACCTAGAGAAACTGATTGGGTTAAAAATTGGTTGAATGGTAGGAGACAGAGGGTAGTGGTAAATGGAGCTTGCTGTGAAGAAAAGGATGTCGTCAGTGGAGTACCACAGGCGGTCCTAGGGCCGGCTCTTTTTAACTTCTTTGTGAGCGACATTGCAGAACGGCTGTCTGGTAAGGTTTGTCTATTTGCGGATGATACCAAACTCTGCAACAGGGTGGACACCCTAAAGGGCATGAATGACAAGCTGGAGGAATGGACCGATATTTGGCAACTAAGGTTTAATCCCAAAAAATGCGGGGTCATGCACTTGAGTCGCAAGAATCTGAGGGAACGGTGAAGTGCTTCAGTGTACGAAGGAAGAGTGGGCCTTGGGGGTGATTGTGTCTGATGACCTTAAAGCTTCCAAACTGGTAGAAAACACAACGGTCAAAGCCAGAAGGATGCTTGGGTGCATAAAGAGAGGCATGACTAGCAGGAAAAAGGAGGTGATAGTGCCATTGTATAAATCTCTAGTGAGGCCCCATTTGGAGTGCTGCATGCAGTTCTGGAGACCGCACCTACGAAAAGATATAAACAGGATGTAGTCAGTTCAGAGGGCGGCTACAAAATTAGTAAGCAGTCTTGAATGCAAAAATTATAGGGACAGGCTTATGAACCTCAACATGTACACGCTGGAAGAGAGGAGGGTGAGAGGAGACACAATAGAGACGTTTAAATATCTCAAGGGCATTTATGTACAGAAAGAGAGCCTTTTTCAACTGAAGGAGAGCTCTGGAATGAGGGGGCACATGACGAAGTTAAGAGGGAATAGGCTTAGGAGTAATCTAAGGAAGTACTATTTCACAGAAAGCGTGGTGGAGGCATGGAATGGCCTCCAGGTGGAGGTTGTAAAGTCAAGGACTGTTCCACAATTTAAAAAGGCATGGGATAAGCATGTGGGATCACTTGGGAAAAGGAAGAGTTAGGTGTTACAGAGGATGGGCAGACTGGATGGGTCATATGGCCTTTATCTGCTGTAATGTTTCTATGTATTGTTTTTAGACTCCTGAGGCTGGCACTCAGTGCCAAAACATGATTCCATGTTTAGTCTTTAGAATAAAACACTGTATGTAAAGAATTTTGATTCCCTTGTGTTCCTGGAAGTGCCATTCTTTTACTCTACTCCTTCAAGACTGTTCCTGCTACATCCGTAGGGGTTGGTGTTCCTCCACGTCTGTGGTCAGCTCCTTCGTTCACATCTGGCCTTCCAACCATGAGACAATGTCCTCAGCTACAGTGAGGACCATCTTAATCGCTTACTATAAAAATTCTATAATACAGAAGAAGACACAGATCATCTTCAGCAATAATCTCTTATACATAAATGGACTGATGTTATTGACTTAAAGAGAAACATTATTAGAAATGATTTACACTCTATGAGTATGATTACTTACTGTAGAGCAAAGAGAGTACATAGAGGATTATGCATTTCTAAATCTTCAACCATGTTTTTAGATGACCAGACTTTGTTTTAGATAAATGTTCAGTTCTTAATTGTGCTTTAGACCTAATGTATTTAATTGCAGAGACCACCAAAAACAAAAGCAGTTCTCTATGAGAACTGTATATTGAAAAACTACGTATCTTAAAAAAAGAAAGACCAAGATTTTGATATAGGTCTCAATGATGTCAATCAAAGAGTGGATACGGTTAAAGGCGAAATTAAAGAGGTTAAAAACAACAAATTCACCAGAGATGAAGCAGATTACAGAAAGGGGTCAATTTACCCATTTGCTAAAGCTAGGGTATACCATAATCCCAAAAAGGACAATTATTCTGTGCCTGTGTCCAAAATAGCAGTGGCAAAAAAGGTTGGGTCCCCACAGAACAAAGCAGAAAACGAGTGAGTGGTGACTCTAGAGATTCATACATTTCTCCCTTCAGTAGTCCAGTCAACTCACCCCCATCAGTTACTTCCCATTCACCTCCTCCATCCACTTCTGAACCGCAGGACAGATACATCTTCAGGTGCAGGGGACATGGCAGAGGGACAGGCCAAAGCATATTTTACCACCAAATGAGCAGAGACCACCGTCAGGACAGCTGGAGATAAATATCCCCATATTTAACCTTTCAAATATCCATCTTTCTGAAGCAGAGTCCCATGTTCTACAAAAAGGTTTGTCTTTCAAATCAACAACAAAGTGCAGTACTTGTCAAATCCATGTGAACCTTTTCAAATTCACAAGGAAATTAAAAATCATTCAATCCTCTTCTCAGACCACTCCCAGATCTGATTTCTCTATAATTAGGAATCCCTCCATGTGGTTACTCCCTGGTCCTACTGATCTTCTCATTCATGCATTCAACTTGTGTGTTGTAAAAGATCTGAAAGAAATAGTGCAGAAGAGAAGACCATGCTTCTACAACTTAACTAGGAACCAACAGATCAAAGTTAACTCACTTGCTAGTAACCACCAAATTGCGATCAAACCAGCTGACAAAGGTGGTGGTATTGTCATCTTTAATCATACAGACTATGTACAGACTATATTACAGATTCCCCACACAAGATCGTCTTGCTTCAGAAATTCTATGGCGATCTCATAGATACACTCATGATACACTTGACATAGATGCACTTTACACCAATATCACCAATAGAGGCTATGTTGATTATTGAAGAAACCTTGAGAGGCCATACCACCGACAAGCGCATTCCAAACCATCTCATTCTCACACTAGCAAGTATTGCCCTCACCAATAATTATTTCTGCTTCCAGAATACTTTTTATTAACAAGTCAAAGGGATGGCAATGGGGGCCTCTATGGCACCCGATTTGGCTAACTTGTATGTGGCTAACTTCAAAAATTTTTCTTTTAGATGATCACCCATTCAGAGAACATGTCAAACTTTACAAGAGGTATATCGATGATATATTTCTGATATGGAAAGGAGACGTCAGTTCCTTGGAATCATTCCTTACATGAGTAAATACCAGAGATGACAACATGAAGTTCAAAATGTACTATGGGGCCCTTTTACAAAGGTGCATTAGACTCTACGTGCATGCAGCTCACGCCAAAATGAGACAACAATCAGGCTACCACACCCCCCTGGTGGTAATTTCAGATTTAGTGTGCACCCATATTGACTGGATGATTTATTTATTTCCTCCCACACATGGCCTTTCTGGCGGTAATTGGCAATTGCCGCTTGCCGACCAGTCACCGTGTGAGTAGTGCCTGAGCCCTTACCACTAGATCAATCGGTGGCATTAAGGGCTCAGGCCAGTTTTAGGTGCGCACTGGTTTCACTTTTACTAAATGCTCTTTTCCCATCCCATTTTAAAAAAGCCCTTTTTTACAGATGAAGTAAAAACTGGCCTGGTGCATGCCCAAAACATGCACCTACACTGCTGCTGGCCACTTTTTATCGCAGCTTAGTAAAAAGACCCATATGAAAAGCACAAAATCAACTTTCTAGCCCTGATCATTAGAAAAAATGAATATCATTTCACCACATCATTTTACAAAAAACTAGCTGACCGCAATGCCTTTCTACACTTCACAAGTTATCTTCAACACAATTTGAAGAAAAATTTACTATTATGTCAATTTCTGTGCCTGAGAAGAATATGCTCTGATTTTGATGATTTCAACACACAAGCAACCACCATGTCCCAGAGATTTAAGAACAGGGGATACCCAGCTAAACACATTATATCTGGATAAACCAGAGCCAAGGCAGAAGATTGAGAAGAAATATTCAACACAAAGAAAGGAAAAAAAAATCACTCCGGACATTGTGTGCACAATTAAATTCTCTCACTTAGCAAATCAAACTCAAAGATACATAGGCTGTCACTAGCACATCCTTGAAGGACATGAATGTTTTAAAAACAAACCATTGGTAATTGCCTATTCAAGAGAGAAACGTTTAGAAGAAAAACTAGTACCCTCTTGCCTTACCGACTTACCCACTCAACAACCAGATAAGACTTATAGAGGCCACCAAAAGTATGGCTCATGAAGCATATGTAGACACACAATGGAAATAGTCTCCTTTAGGCATCCATGTACCCAGAAAAACTACACGCTGAATCATAACTCCAAATGCAATACTGCTAACGTCACTTATATCATACAATTTCCGTGCCCACTTCTATACATCGGCAGAATGAAAAGGATGTTAAAAACACGACTCATAGAACATTGCAGTTGCATCAACAGGGAAACTGAATCTGCACTTCTGGTTGCCCATTGGAAATCAACCAGCCATTCTATAGATGATCTAAAATTCTTTGTTTTCAAAGTTTTCAAGAGTAGTTGGTGCAAAAAAGATGTAGACAATATACTTATCCATGAAAAATAAAAACTCATTCACAATTTTCCAAACCATTGTTCCCTTTGGCCTTAATTTAGAAATAGACTATAGGCCCTTCCTTTGAATTGACAAACAAGGTTTTCTCCCTTTTCTGTGAAACTCCTCTGGATTCTTTATTTCTGATATATATTTTTTAGTTCGGATATATTTTATATCTCTACATATTATTATATATTTCTGAAGTATGACTCTGCTATTAACATCTTCAGGGATTTTGCACCTCTTTATCTCGAGGGACATTTTTGATATGATGTCTAAATTCAACTTTGGATGTTTTGCACAAAACATCCAAAATCCGAATTGGAAAGAAGGCCATTTTCAAAAAAAAGGAAAACATCTATCTTTTTTTTTTCTTTTCGAAAATACTGTTTTGAACAAAGTTTTGTGCTTTGTAAGTTTTTTTTGACCATTAAAAAAAAAAGTCCATGTGAAAAACGTAGAAAATCAAGCCATTGGGATGTAGGAGAGGCCAGCATTTTTAGTAGGCAGGTTCCGCCAGACATCCCAGGAGAGCAATGGGGCACCCTAGGGGGCACTGCGGTGGATTTCAAATAAATTCTCCCAGGTACACATCTCACCATTGTTCCCTTATTTTGTCTACTGAGCCCTCCAAAGCCCTTGCCCCCAACACTACTACAATAGTCCTTATGGGTGAAAGAGCACCTAGCGTTCTGTGCTGAAATCCAGGCATATTCTATAACAATGTGCATAACTTAATTGGCTTAACAAGCCAATCAGCATTGTTAACAGCCCTTAACAAACAATAATGAGCACTAGTTGACAATAATTAGAATTTATGCGCACAAATTGCTAAGTATATTCTGTAATGTACTTCGTCTAAATTTTAATGCATGCAGGCAAAAAGGGGCATGGTTATGGGTGGGGAAATGGGTGTTTCATGGGCATTCCAAAATTTATACACATAGTTATAGAACATGGCCCTCTGCACCTAAATCTATGCACCAGGATTTATGCCATGTTTTTATTGGTGTAGATGGACGTACATAGTTTTAAGCACTAGGATATCAACTAAGTGTATTCTATATATCATGTCTAAATCTAGGCACTGCTTATAGAATACGCTTAGGCAGAAATCATTTCCTCGCAGATTTTTCAGGCACCACATATAGAATATGGCCCTTACTGTTTTATTTTGTAATAGTACGTGCCAACTTTTTCACGGTTTTGAACTATATTGCAAACCTGTGCACTACATCTTCCGTAGAATTAGAATCATGGCTATTTGCAAGTCACAATTTTGGTTCACTCTAGCTCACTCATTTCTTTCCCGTCTTTTAGTTTACTCCGTTAGCACTTTATACAGACCACTGCAATATTATTTATCCAATTGTTCACCCCAGCTCACTCTTGTATTTCTTCCCCATCTTTCAGTTTTCTCTATTAGTACTTTATATAGATCATGTGTGGTACTATTAAGCACTTAGCACGAACAATGCAGAACCGTCTGTATTCCATTTTGTAGATAGCTTAAAATCCATTCTTGTTTTAAACCTTGGTCTGATGCACAGCATTTTTATATCTTATACAACTTAGCAACAGGTCAATGTGGTTCTAATTTCAATTTTACTTCCTGTCTAGCCATCTGTTTATTTTGTTCTGTATGTCAAACTGCTGGTTGATCATTTTCAAGCAGCCATCACACACTTCTGTTGAATATTTTTGTCTTTTTGTAATGCTCATGATAATCTTAAAAAGCCCTTGAAAGCATCGTTTACATCATTTCTTCTGCATTTTTTTTTTGTATGGCTTCTTCAGCTATGGCATTTATTGTTATGGTGATGATATGTCATCCCCACATGAAGCTGGATTGTATCAAGTTTAAGAGCACGTTTCATGCAGACTTGTATTAGATAATATCTCAATTCATGTATTTTTTCAGTACTTACCTAACCAGGACTTGGTCATACACTCATGGGGTCATGCATTTTATTCTCCTTGACAAGACCCGTTCTCTTGATTTAACTTACTTAATTTAACTGTCCATTAACTTACTCTGACAGGACTTGTCTTACAAGTTTTCTTCATTTACATCCAAATGTATACTGCAAGTTTATTGTTATTCTGGATCTTATGACACTATCCCCCTTTTTTTTTCTGTTCAGTGCTGATTTGGCAGGAGGAGTAGCCTAGTGGTTAGACCACCACTCTTGATATCCAGAGGTGCCCAGTTCAAATCTCACTGTTGCTCCTTGTGATCTTGGGTAAGTCACTTAACCCTCTATTGCTTCAAGTAACATAACAAAATTAGATTGTGAGCCCAAAAGGGAAATGCCCAGTGTGCCTGAACGTAACTCACCTTGAACTACTACTAAAAAAAGGCATGAGCAAAATATAAATAAGTTATCAGTGGTGGTCAAATGTTGTACACATCTGCACGTTTTGAAGCACTATGATCAACTAGAGAGTACTGTCAACCAAGATTTTATGACACCATACATTTTTACTTTTAATTAATTTTTCTAGTTACAATCTTTTATTTCATGGTGGTCTAATTGATTTTTTAAATTATTTTTACATCTTTATCTTTCACTCATTCCTCTTCATCCCAAATGAACATATAACCCCATATATTTATATGTGTATGAATTTTGTATGTTTTTGATATACTAATGTTTTTTTAATATTTAGAACAAGTTTCCAAATATGTGTTAGTTTTGGTTTATATACCATGACCATAATGTTTTAATTTTTCATCAATTGTTATAGTTGATTTCTTTATGATTGACAATTTTAACATTTTATACTTTTATGTACTTTATTAATGTATACATTGCTTTTAGATTCCTGAGGCAGGCACTCAGCACCAAAACATGGTTCCGTGTCGAGTCTTTAGAATAAAACACTGTGTGTAAAGAACTTTTGATTCCCTCGTGTTCCTGGAAGTGCCATTCTTTTACCCTACTCCTTCAAGACTTTTCCTGCTACGTTCGTAGGGGTTGGTTTTCCTCCAGTTCTGTGGTCAACTCTCCAGATTTTAACTAATCACATGTGACAAAGATGACACCTCCCAGAGTGGCTTACACTTTCTCAACGTCAGACCCATGAGTCCTTGTGCCGAGTAGTCCACTGATGCTTCCTGGAGAAAGGAGGACTCAGGTCCTAACTCGGCGGTTGGAGATGCCTGAGGCTTCACTTGCAGTGACCGCCGTTCCCCAGAGGTTGAGCTCTCAGGTGCAGGCAGCCGACAGGACTTAGTGAACAGGCACAGAGAGTAGTCAGGGAAGCGCTGGGTCAAAAGGCAGGCAGCCGGCACAGAGAGTAGCCGGGGTTCACGCTGGGTCAGTAGGCAGGCACAGAGAGTAGTCAGGGACCATGCAGAGAACAGCAACGAGAAGACAAGCAGACTAGAGAGCTAAAGCAGTGCAAACAAGCACTTACTGGAGTAGAATCCAAAGCAGTTAGGAGAGGAATCAGCTGAAAAAGAGTGAGTGTCTGACGTCAGTAGGAACCCAGCAGGAGAGAGTGAGCTGCCATAGGGCAGAGGGAAGGAGAGGAAAGCAACAGGTGGCCAATAGGAGAGGAGGAGGAGGAGGAGGAAACCGTTGGGAATAGTGGCCCCTGAAAGGCCAAACCAGAAGACAGGGGGAAGAGCCGAGGAAAAGATGAGGCGGACCGGCTGACCCGGGGCAAATCAGCCAAGCCGGTGCAAAGCGTGCTAAGGCCTCAGCAAGATGTCACCACCCAAGAACTAATGAGTTACCTCCATGTCAGCAATTTGCAAATAGATTCCTAGAGAAGATAACCTGTATTGCAGCTTGTTTTGCGTCAAAACCATTTTGCTAACCGCCACTGGCGTTAAACACGGAAATTTAATGCCAGGCACCGGATGTAGCTATTTATGCAGTGACCTTGGCAAGAGCCAAAACTGTCTCCAGAGTGCCCCCCCCCCCCCCAAAAAAAAAATAGCCAGTTTTCATTTCAGTGCTAACTGGTTAACCGATTAAGTGCCGCTGAAAAGCAGCAGTTAGCCTCTGATTAAATCGCTTTGAATATCAACCCCCTTGTGTGCACATTTTTGCACTTAGGGGCCCTTTTACTAAGCTGTGGTAAAAAAGTGGGTTACACTAGTTTGGATGTGTGAAATTAGCACACACTGGGCCAGTTTTTTACTGTGGTGGGTAAAAAGGTCTTTTTTTTTTTAATGGGGCGGTAAATGACTGTGTACTAATATTAAAAGTAGCATGCAACTATTTACTAAATCAGCCCTTAACGCCACCTATTTACTTGGCAATAAGGGCTCACGCGCTACACCTGCGGTAATCAGACGGCGCGTGGTAATGTGGCCGCGCTGCCGATTACTGCTGGGAATGCCTCCCGCAGTAGAAAATAGAAAATTATTTTTTACCGAGGGAAATAGCGCACGCTAACTTCAAAACTGGCGGTAGTGTCGATTTAGCATGTGCTACCCGCGTATTAGCCGTACCGCAGCTTAGTAAAAGGACCCCCACTTGCACGCACAGGTTATAGAATAGTGGCAGTTAGGTGTGTAATTTAATTGATAAGGTAGGCACCAATAACAATTAGGTATGATTGTTGGTAACAGATGCTAATTGGAAACTGATCTGCAGCTATGCACATAACTGCAGTTAGTCGTAAGTCTATAACATTAGCAAGGAAACCCTTTAGCGCATAATTGATAGGGGTGTGGATATAGGCGGGTCAGGAGGGTGCCCAGTATTTATGCACAAAGGTTATAGAAGACTGACAGTTACACATGCAACTGAAACATTTAGTCACAGACATTTACACCAACCATTAACACGAGGACAAGTGGGAATCTTTTGCATCAATAAAAAAAAGTTATCAGCTTATTTTCCTTTCTAGTGGTAGTACCGCAAGACTACAGCTAGAGCTCGCAGCAGTCATTTCAGCACATAGAACTGCTAAGGGCAGGAGCTAATGGGGATCACTCCTGCCTGGGATACCCCACTGGACCACCAGGTTTGTAGGTAGGCCTTGGTAAGGGAAGGGCACTGATCTCAGGGAGAGAGATGGCCGTTATTCAGTAGTGACATCCGAATAGTTAAGTGATCAAAGTTAGGACTTCTTTTTATGAAGTCCTATTTGGTCACTTAGCTATGCGAGCACTGGCACTAAACATTGCCAGCACCCAAAAAGATGCCAGCTCCTCCCCGACTTTGCCCTCAGAATGCCCTGTTCACATTGTAAATGGCCAGTTAGTGCCAATATTCAGCATGAATACGGCACTAAGTATTTTCTATTTTCTATTTAGTGACTGGAATACATCAATTTTCAGAACGCATATCTGCAGGGCTAGTGTTAGACATAACTGAGGGCCAGAACGAAAATTTAGGAGGATATCTTCCTCAGCTTCAGGCAGGCTTGAAGACCCTTCTGTCCTGGGAATTAAGGTAATTGCCCTGTTTGGCCCCTCCCCCCCATAAAGGCCCTGACATCTGCTGTCTTTATGGGGCCCTTTTACTAAGCCGCATAAGCGTCTATGTGCGCCTAACACACACCAAAATGGAGTTACTGTAAACCCCCTTGGTTGCGTGGAGTTTATTTGGGAACCCTATTTGAAACTGTGACATTCCTATATATTTATTTCTTTATTTATTGTACCTACCCGCTCCACCAAGATGCCTCCCTCTCAGGGAAAGGGGGGGCAAGGTAAAGGCTTCTTTATTTCTATATTAACATTACCGCCCGCCTACCACGTGGCTCTCGCTGTAATTTCATTTTTGGCGCATGTCCAATACGCGTGTCTGAAAAACAACACGCCAAGTGATATTTGACATGTGTAGGTCATCACCGTCTGGTTACCACTAGGTCAATGGCTGGTGGTAAGGTCTCAGACCCAAAATGGACATTGTGAAGAGTACAGGGAAATGGAGTGGGAAACAGTTAAGTCAGGGGTGGGGGGAGAAGGTCTCCTTTAGGGTGTCCTAAACCCACACGGGAGGGCAGAGCCCGTAGATTCCAGTCCCCAAGGATCAAACAGAGAAAGCAGCTGGTCACCTTGCTCAGAGAGAACAATGAGACCCAAAGACTACAATTCTCAGCAGCCCTTGAGGGAGATACAGGGTAGAGCCAGGAAGAGTTCTCCACACTACCAGTCCCAGAATGCTAAGGGGAGGGAGGAGGATCTGAGGAGGATTAATCAGGTGGATGAGGGGCAGCTGGAGGAGAGGATTGGCAACCGGTGGAGAATGGGGATGGAGAAAGAGGAGAGATCATGGAAGAGGAGCCTATGGACATCTCTGCTCTGGCTCGAGTTAAAGGTAGAGAGCTAAAAGGGCTGATGGCAGCTTGGATCTCCGGCCTAATGAAGGGAGGGAAAAGGTGGCTACATCAGCAGTGAATTAATAAATGAAGATTTCAACTTGGGTCAAGTGGGAGGTTGTCAGGAGTTGGTGCTGACAGAGAAAGGGTGGGACCCTTACATTCCCTAGCCAGCTTGTAGAAGGGGAGTGAAGCAAGGGTTGAAGCTGATGAAGCCGCATTGTGTAGATTGGGACTGTGATTAAAGGAAAACAAGGGAAAACCAGAGAACTGTTTAATTCGTGAGAAATAAGCATGCTGTCTTTAACAGGACCAAGGTTAAGGAACCTGGAAGAAGGGGGCTGGAGAGCACGGCTACTCTGTTCCCTTTCAGGGGGGAATGGGAGGAAAGAGAAAGACAGGCTGGGAGAAGGGACTGCCCCAGTCTGAGGGTTGGATATAGTTTGGAATTTAGTGTGGACTCTGCGAAACGCTGAGAGACTCATCATAGGCAGTGGGTAAAAACTAGAAGGGAACAACTAGGGAGGGTTTGATGATGTTCTAAGGCTCATAGCAATATCTATAGTACTGCTTTTTCCTAGGTAGGCTCCTTGTGTGAGTTTTAGAAGTTAGTACTATAATGGTAGACTTGCTGTAGGTCCTTTTTTTTTTTGGTACAGGTCAGTATTATTTCACAATATGCCTGACATTGTTGTCGTTGGTGAGATAACACTAGAATCCTAGGTGGTCTTTTTTTGTATGGTAAGTTTTACAGGGAAATGAAAGTCGGTTGACATTTTAACAGTTCCTTATATCAATATATGGCAATTCTCAATGGCTTTACCTTCCCTGCTACTACCTGCTCCATAGAAAGAAGTTCTGTTGGGAAATGCAAAAAATTACTTCCTCCCCCCACCCCCCCTTGGAGAAATTCCTCCCTAGGCCTATGGAGGACAGTCAGTCAGAGGTCTCCATAAAGTGCAGAATAAGTTGGATTCTGTTTCCATTGAACTGTTGCACACACGGGAATATGTATACCAGCTGTCTAGTGAGAGAGGAATGCTGGAGAGGGTAATGAAGGAATGCATGCCTGCTGAGTGCGGACTGCTGAGTGTTTCTGTCCTTGAAATGTAAGAAAGTGGAGGTCAACACTGAAAACAAAAGGACATTGATTTTGTCTGAGGAAAATGTATATGGATGTTGATTATATTACACTGTGTTACAGGTCATGACCAATAAATAAATACCTACATACATATAGCATCAACTAACATATCGTATTTCACTTTTTATGCAGTGCACAGACACTATTGTAAACAGTTAATACTCTGCTCTTTTTTCCAGCTCTAGGTCCCAGAAAAAAAAAAGATGAGGCTAAGGGAAAATTATTCCAGAGGACTTTATTGATCAATATAACTGCATTTTTTTAACATCACCTCTTTTCTGATTTGCTTTGTTTTATGTAAGCAGCGGTATTATTTGGATTCAATGGCTTTCTTAATTTGGTTTTACTCTTATGTTGTCTTTCTCTTTGTAATATGTTGAAGTTGCTATATTTTCCACCTTTTTGGAATAAGAGGAATGATATTTTCTAAAGCCATAACTGAAATCAGGTTACAATCCAGATAGATAAGTTTTTCCCTGTCCAGAAGCACATATTCCATGGGTCTCATTTATTTACATGCTTTAATGTGCTAACATGCGTTAATGCAATTTAACACACGTTATTTAAGACAAACTCCATTACTGTCAAAACAATTGCCAGCATTATCACTTCCAAATATGTATTATTGCCATTATTATACTAATACACATTAGTAAATGTGGCTCTATGTTTGTAGTTTATGTGATTGTAGGGATGGTTTTGTTACCCAGTGTATAGTTCAAAGTACTAGGTCAAAGTACTTAAGTAAAATTAAAAATGAATATATATTTATTTATTTATTGTATTTGTACCCCACATTTTCCCACCTTTTTGCAGGCTCAATGTGGCTTACAGAGTATGGAAATGAGAACGTCATTACATGATTTAAGAAAACAGTCGATCATACGCTGGGGTGAGAGAGGAATTTAGGTAGAAGGTGTTAGGTAAGGTCGTGTGAGAGGTGTTTTGGTGTACTTGGGTGGTTTAAGGAATGATTTGTTTCATTGAGGGTGACTTTTGTAGGCTCTGTTGAAGAGATGTGTTTTCAAAGCTTTGCGAAAGCTGGTTAGATTGGTCATGGTTTTTAGGGACATGGGTAGTGCATTCCAAAACTGTGTACTTTTGTACGCAAAGGTAGTATCATAAGCCTGTTTGTATTTCATTCCTTTACAGCTGGGGAAATTCAGGTTGAGGAATTTGCGGGCCGATCTTTTGGCATTTCTGGGCGGTAAGTCCACTAGGTTTAACATATAGAGTGGGGCCTCTGCGTGAATGATTTTGTGTACAGTCGTGCAGATCTTGAACTCAATTCGTTCCTTGAGCGGGAGCCAGTGCAGTTTCTCTCTGAGGGGCTTCGCACTTTCGTATTTAGGTGTATATTTTAATACTTAAGTGAAAGTACAGTGAAGAGCACATTAAAACATTTACTGAAGTGAAAGCAAAAAAGGTTACTGCCTAATATAATACTTTTCAAGTAAAAAGTAAAAGTACTACACCTACAATGAATGCAACTATAGTTAACGTTTTTCTCACAATAACTTTACTATTCTACAATTCAATCCACTTTGCTTTTAGTAAAACTACATTTTGAAAATGGTTGTCACTCATATGCCAGCGCTTGTGAGTCATTAATCCAGCACAGCTAAAAAGATGTTCAACAACTGCACTGGCAGGAAGTGGAATGTTCACTCTGATATAAAATTCCTTCAAATCAAACCAGGCTGAAAAACTACTGATGTCTTCTGACAGGATTTGCAGGTGCTGATCAAGGGAATCTCTGTATGAAACATTTGACTTCCATATAGCAAAGAATGCTTTAGCACATAAGCACTGCCACGCTGGGAAAAGACCAAAGGTCCATCAAGCCCAGCACTCTGTCTCCGACAGTGGCCTATCCAAGCCCCAAGAACCTGGCAAAAAATCCAAAATATCATTATCATCTGCATTAGAAGTAGCGCTGTCTAATTTATCACTTGCATCATCTTCATTATCATCGTCGTGCTGTCCAAGTACAGAGAAGGCTTTCACAAAGTTGGAACCATTGTCTGTTTCTGTTCCCACAATTTTTCATCTGATGGCAAACTCTGTTTGAATATCTTTGAGAACTGATTCAAGAACATTAAGGGCTAGATTCTATATATCACTTCTAAATGATGATCCAGTGTCTGCGCAACAAAGTTTGTAATAGCAAAATCCTGTTCCCGGTTTTGCTGTTTCATTTGGTTTACTGAGGAATTGTCATTTATGTCTCATTTCCACTTTTACTTTTTAGTTTTAACTGTAAGCATCAGATGTAACTGAGCACAAGTAGTACAAATTGGCGAAATTATTACTTCAGTAAAAGTAACAAATATTTCCTGTACTTCTTTACCAGTAAAAGTGACAAAACTTAGTTACTATACAACACTGTTGTTACCTTAGTGGCAAATCAGAGTAATGATTTCTACAGAGTAGTAAAACCTTACTACGGCTTACAGTTATAGGTCAAGTGCAGGCAATCTGCATGCAGGAAGAGCAAAGATATGAAAACTTACAGTCCCGGTGTGCTGACAAATGCACACCGTGTTGATTTGAAATAGAAAGTGAAAGGCTATAAACAGTTGAAAGCAATGGGGTGCGAGTTCAGAAACCAGATCTGGTCAAACTCAGTAACTGGGTCTGATCACAATAAAGCCAAACCCCACTCTTTTCAATAAAGCCAAACCCCACCTGTTCACTCTGCCTCTTAAGAAATCCCTTTGGTGGAAGGTTCTGGCATCTGTCCTTACATTAGGAATGCACTCAAGTCACTTTTTAATGGTTTAAATTTGGTGTAGCAGATTTCCTTTTCCTAAACTGCAGTGAATGGGAATGGTGGCCCTAGCGAGTCCTTACACGGGTTTCCCCCATGTGCTAAGGCCATTTTTACTGTGGCAGTAAAATGGCCAATTTCCAGTTATTTGAATTAAAGGTCATGCACTAATGTTAGCATTAACAAAAGCAAATGAACACTTACTGCCACCCATTTTGTAGGTGGTAAGGGCTCATAAGCTACTCCTGTGCTAATCAACACAGGGTAATCTAGATGCACAAAGTGATTACTGGAGAAGCGCCCACTCCACCCCCAATACCCCACCCCCCTCTACAGAAAAAAAATTCAAAAATTCTCTGGCACAAGGTTTGCACACACTAATGTCAAACACCGAAGGATGCCCGAGTGCAGCCCTTTTAGGCTGTTAGTGTCTAACGCAGCTTCATAAAAGGGCCCCTTAATGTTTGGGAAAAGTGTCTATTCACAGCACCGATACTTGAAATGTATTTACTCACCAAACATTTATAATATAATAAGAGGCACTGCTCTTGCTAATCTGTCTCAAGAATGTTCTGGAGAGATCACCTCCCAGTGTAACTGAGAAATTCAGTCTCTCTGCCCTCCAGAGTCTTAATTAGAGCCAGTTGTGATGGTATTTTTTTTTTCAGTAGACACCTGCTCACTGTGAGACCACCAACTCATTTCAAAAGGTCCCACACAGGGTTTCAGATAGCAATAGCTTTCGGGTATCAGCAGTCTGAGTTCATTCCCTTTTCAAATGTCAAAATTTATGCAGAAGGCTCAGTTTAAACCCAAAGAAATAAAACACTCTTAAGATGAACCTTATCTCATGCAAAGGAAATGCACTAGTCATCTTTACTGGAAAAAAGAGCCTTTTTAACAAAATAGCTTTCAGTGACAGGAAAAAAAAAACCTGGGATCTTTGTCATCTGCAAGAGGCTGTTGCAGATGACAATGATCCCAGGTTTTTTTCTGTCACTGAAGCTATTTTAAGTGCTTTTGTAATTTACAGGTCACAGCTGCTTGATTTTCTGTTTAAAATTTGCCTTGTAGCCTACAGGGAAGGTGTCCTTATAAAAATCCTGGTCTCTTTCAGACATGCAGAACACAGATAGACCCTCACCCTGTTTAAGTATCCACATACTAAAAATAGAAATACGTAGACAAAAATTAAAACTGAACTCCCAAGAAGCCAGACTCTGTATACAGTGCAGCATCAGAGAAACAGTGATGCAATGCATCCACTCTACTCCCCTCTACTGTAAAAAAATATAAAGATATCAGATGTGCAAAAGAATCTAGCTCAAAGCATCTTATTTAATAACCTCTGCGAGATCAACTCATTTTAATAGCCATGTAATTCAAAAATGCCTTCAGGGGCTGAATATTGACTGGAAAGTGTTTTTAATTTGTAAGCTTCTCTGTTGACATACACATCTTCCATGCAGAAAGAACTGCACAACAGTTTAGGAACAGACAACCCGCAGAATTCATTCTTATCCTCAGAGCAATGATGTATGCATTTGAATTTCATTAGCCTATTGCCTAAGTTATAGAAACAACAAATAGATGAAACTTACCATGAAACCTTGTTCTCCTGGTATGCCTGGTTCTCCCTTTAAAAAGAAGTTATATCTATTACCGGTAGGCATATAGCTGTTATTTTGTGTTACACATGTAGTAGAGCAAAATAATAGCCATAAACAATTTACTGACAAAGAATATTTACAGGTTACCTGTGGGGAGCCCTTTCACCCATACCTCCACTTCTTTGTCTACAAACATTATGCTGCTCAATGATTACCTTTACGAGACAATCTGAGGAGGTTGGTAGATGTATTCTGCTTTCATTTGGACTCTCAACAGGAGTTATTATTGGATGTCAGAAAGGAAGATAATAATGAATAAGACAGACAATCCATGTGCATCCTCCAGTCTTCTTCATTTGCATTTTTTTCGGATGCATATCATACTGTTGACCATGGCTTTCTTGTCAGCATCAAATTGGTGAATATAACCATTAGGCAGGGCCGCCAAGAGACTGAGCCGGGCCCGGGACAGGGCCGCCGCCATCGGGCCTGGGGCAGAATCGTCATCGCCGCCACCGCCGCCCCACCAAAATCATCATTGTCGCCGCCGCCGCCAGTTGCAGGCAGCGCAGCTCCTTCCTCTGAACAGCATTGCCTGACCCTGCGGCTGCTTTCCTCAGGTCGCACGTGCTTAGTCTCAAAACTGAGCATGCATGACGGCTTGAGGGCCCAGCAGCTGCTAGGCAGGCAGTGCAAGGGGGGCCTGGCACCGGAGTTTTCTCACTCCTGCTTCTGTCAGGACACGATCACCCAGGTCCCATCAGGAGCAGGAGAGAGAGACCCCTGCCCCGGGCCCCCCCTGGAGGCCCAGGGAATTTTGCCCCCCCCCCTCTCGGTGGCTATGTCCTTGGCAGCCCTTTTACAATGTTGTGGTATCTGTACCGCAGCATTGGCATGCACCAATTCGACACTATCGCCAGCCTACCGCAAGAGCTGGAGGCAGTGCTGCCCCCACTGTGCACCATTTTCAGCATGATGGGAAATTGCTTTTATTTTTAGTGCCGGGAGCTTACTTGGCGGTAATCGGGCAGCGCCACGTGCAGCCTGGCTACTGCTGAGTTAACGCAGGAGCCCTTGGAGGCGGTAAGGACTCCCCCAGGAAATGGCCACACGGCAAGTGTGTACTTACCGCACAGCCATTTCCTTTTTTCTGCTTTTACCTACTGCAGTAAAAGGGGCCAGAGCACGCAGAAAATCCACACGTTGACGTCACCGCAAGGCTCCTTTTACTGCAGCTTGGTAAAGGGGGCCCTTAGTTACCGAGAGGCCTGTTTACTAAAATGTAGTAACATTTTCCACTTACTGCACATTAGATGCAAAAATTACAATGCGATAAGTGCAAAGCCTGTACTGTAATGTTTGGCGGTGTGTCCAGCATCTGCCCTGCAGTTACCCCACAGCATAGACGTTTACTGCTCTGTAAAAGCATCAGCAGAGAGCACAGTACGTGCATGCACAATATCTGGAAGCATTTACTGCAGGCCACTCTATAAAAAACAGATTCCTCATCTGCATCACAACCGTCACGCCCCCTTGATGATGCTACACACCTCCTAATTCTCACTTACTGGGGGTGACCTGGTAGGTTAGTGGGGGAACAGGAGTGAAGCACACATGTTTATTTTGTACTCCATTTTTGACAAAAGTTGAATATATATTGAAATAAATGAAAAGAAAAAAAAGAAAAGAAAATGTACCTGCCTTGTCACCAGCCCAGATGCAAAATAGCGTTATCTGACCACTAGTGGTAGTTTTGCAGTACTACTGCTAAGGGTTAAGTTGCCAAATAAAGAGCAGGGGATTAGGAGGATTTGGAAACCTCGTCAGAGGAGTTGAATAGAGTTCTGGAGAATAACCAGGGGGGTGGGAGAGGAGTCTGAAACATCACTGTGTTGTGGGAAGGTCTTGAGTATCATGGGGGGCATGGTTGGGAGGTTCTAGATGTAAATTGGGGGAACTGTATTTTTTATGCAGTGGGCTGCAGTAACTGCCTACTGGAAGCCTCTTCTGGGGATGTTAAGTGCACTCATGCTATCTGCAGCTTTGACTGTTTTACTATGGCTACTCAAATTACTGAGGTTGTCCCTTAATCTTCCAGCCACCCCATGCTTGACTGTTGACATTAGTATTGTAACTGTGACTGCTCTATGCACGTTTTCCAGGCTTGCTTTGTCCAATGAATATCCCGACATCTCCTATTCATATTTGTTCTAGATATATCATTGTTACTTTTACAATTGTTGGGATCAATATTCAAAGAGATTTAAAAGGCCATAAATGGTTTCTGGTTATTTAAATAACTTGTCTGAGATTAACCGGCCATATTCAGTATCGCCTAAGTAGATAGTGACGCTGAAAATGCCTGGTTATCACCTAAGCCAAAACCGGCTACTTTGTGGGCGTTCTGGGGTGGAGTCAAGACTTAGGGGCCCTTTTACTAAGGTGCACGTAAAAGTGGCCTGCGCTGATGTAGACACATGTTTTGAAGAAGCGCTGGTCCATTTCCTCAGCGTGCCTGGAAAAAAGGCACTTTTTTTGTGCCGGAAAATGGACGTGCGGCAAAATTTAAACCAGCGCATGTCCATTTTTAGCCTGAGACTTTACTGCCACCCATTGACTTAGCGGTAAGATCTCTCGCACTAACCGGGCGTTAAGTGTTCAACGTACATAAACTGCTGATTACCGCGGGTAAGTGCCACGCGGTAGAAAATAGAAAAACATTTCTACCGTATGTTTTGGGCACGCGTCAAAAATGGAATTACCACCAAGGGCACACGGTAGCAGGGTGGTAGTGCCAATTTGACGTGCATTGGACGCGCATAGGCGCTTACAAGCCTTAGTAAAAGGGCCCTTCAGCTGGGTAGGATAACCGCATAAAAAGGACCTCACAAAACACAGTCCTATCTTTATGTGGTTGATCATAGCCAGTTATGAGTTGAATATTGCACTTTACTAGCTATGTTTAATCTCACCCTGTAAGACCAGATATTCATTGTCGATGCCCATACATAACTCGGCATTGAATATTAAGGCATGAAGCCACTGACCGCTGCCGGCTGAATATCTATCCTGCTGTTATTATGTGTCCTAATTTTTCTCTTCAGAGGGCCTACATTAATCTACTGATGTGTGAGTAACTCTGGAGCTTTGACTTTTTAACCATTGCTACTTTTTAATTTGTTCCTCTTCTCTTTGGTGAGCCAGGAGTATTAGGCAAGTTATGCAGCTCTTTCCTGGTGTCCTTAGGCCTGCTCGAGTACGAGCTACTTCCTGTCCAAGGCTACAGACGAAATTATGGACAATCCTCGTGATTTTAAAAACTGCTTCTCCTATTTTGTTTTTAACAGCAATGCTATCCTTTGAATGTGTTAGGTAATCACCCTACTCTATCATTAGATTGCTTCCTAATTAGATAAAATTCTTGGTACTGCAAGTCAGTGAGAATTAAAAAAAAAATAATTACATTATTTGTGTTTCTTGTTCATTACTCTCACAGAGGAGTACAGATACTCTTTTACACTGGTCTGAAAATTGCACAGTGTCCTAAAACTCTGCTCTTGTACTTAACATTATGTTTTGGCATGATATAAGGCAGGTATGTCAAACTGCCCATGGGGAAGTTCTGTGCAGCCCCTGTCATAGTATCTAATGCACATTCTAAATTTAACTCTGGTTAATTACATAATGTAAATTTGGATCCTAAGTAATTATAATGGGGAGAAAAAGGAGGCCAAATATTTTAGTGCGGGCCATTGATGAATGTGCAGCTGCCGTAGTGGGTATTTCAAAGCTTTATTCTAAAGATATATCTTGTTAATTTGTCTAGAAATTCTTGATATAGAATCTGATAACATCATTTTCATTGTTCTCGATATTGTTCCCTTTAATTAAGGCTGTATTTCGATTAAAGATATGGGGGGGTTTCCCCACTGCAGTTCCTTGTGACTCTAGGCATGTCACAATCTTTCATTGCTCAGAGTCACAAGGAGCTGCAGTGGGAAAAAAAAGTATAAGGCCCTGTTTACTAAGCCACGCTGTAGGCGTGCAAACTTTTTAGCACATGCTAAAAATTAGCACGCACTAACGATAGAGACACCCATTATATTCCTATGGGTGTCTCTATTGTTAGCACATGTTAATTTTTCACACGCACTAAAAGGTTTGCACACTTACATCGCAGCTAAGTAAACAGGGCCCTTAATAAATAACATACTTTTAATCACGCAATTAATCACAATTACAAATTTTAGGGCCTTATTTACTAAGCCACGCTGTAGGCGACTAACTTTAGCGTGCACTAATGCTAGAGACACCCACATATTCCTATGGGTGTCTTCAGTGTTAGCGCTCACTAATTTTTAGAGCGTGCTAAAAAGTTAGCATGCCTACACTGCGGTTTAGTAAACAGAGCCTTCAATCTTCACTTTACTTCACACAGGAATTATATCCTGCAATTAGCACAAATATTTCTATGTGGGTCACAGTGTTCAGATGATACACAGTGATCATGATTAAAAATTACAATAAATCAGTTTGAACAGCAGCCCTAAATAAATTAAAAAATAAAAAGTAATAAAAAGATAAGAAATACAAACTACAAATAGACAAATTACAAATTAAAGAATCTAAAACTGCCTGCAGAATAGCTATAAACAGCTGTATAGTTTTCACAGCCTACTTCAGAATTGCAGCTCTACCTTAAACTGAGCTACTATCATGAAAGCCAATGGGAATAATGTACAGTCCAGGAAGAAAAAAATAAATAACATAGAAACAGGACAACTTACCAGTGCTCCAGACAATCCTCTGGGACCGTCTTTACCAGTGTCACCTGGGGGGCCTCTAGGTCCTGGTGGGCCAGGGGGTCCTGGAGGTCCAGGTGGCCCAGCTTGTCCCTGATCCCCCTTAAGAAGAGCCAACAAACATGTAATTAGTACAAGTGCATTGATTACAAATAGTAGCTTTCCTTCAACAGTTTTCCCCGGTCTTACTTATACTTTGCACGGGAAGGGTATCTAGGCTATGCAAAGAGATTATTGTATCCATACTCGATGTACCAGTGACACCCCTGCCAGTACCAGCAGCCTGTTTCTAACAAATGTGTTAATAATAACAAGGCTGTCTTAACCAGACAGGCCTTGCACTTAGCATCTACAACAGTTGCATATTGAATGACTTCTTCCCAAATAAAGAGGCCCTTTTAGAAAGGCACAGGTGGGCCAACGCAGGCACAGTGCACGCCAAATCAGCACTACTGCCCGGCTAGTGCGTGAGCCAGGCGGTAATTCTGAATTTGGCACGTGCCGAATCCCACGGTAGAAAGTAATTTTATATTTTCTACCATGGGCTACTTACCGGGCAGTAAACAGCAGTTGGCACACGCTGCATGCTTACCGTGCGGGTAGCGTGTGAGACCTTACCGCTAGGCCAATGGGTGATGGTAAGGTCTCAGGCTGAAAATGGATGTGCGCTGGTTTCAATTTTAATGCCCCTTAAAAAAAGGCCCTTTTTCCTAGACGCGGTAAAAAATGGCCCAGCACATGCCCAAAAGACATGCTCACACTACCACAGGCCCCTTTTTACCATGGCTTAGTAAAAGGACCCCAAAATGACATATTATAGTATACCTAGGATTTTTTTTTTAATGTATTACTAGATTATTAAAAAATATTGGTTGACAATAGGACTGTGGCATAGGAAAAGGGTCAAGCTATGCAAATATGAGCAAACAGTAACAAAGCAGAGATGGCCAGAAGAATGGAGACTTCATCCTAGGTGAATATGTTTATTTGAAAAATCGGACATGGGCCATGTTTTGGCTACACGCCTACATCAGGGGTCTAGAGTAAATGAAAAAATATATTTAAAAAATGACAGAAAAAAATAAGATAATTTCAAATAGCTTTAAAAATAAGAACACAAGACCATAAGAATAGCCATACTGTGTCAGACCAATGGTCCATCTAGCCCATTAGCCTGCTTCCAACAATGGCCAATCCAGGTCACAAGTACCTGGCAGAAAAACAATTAGCAACAACATTCCATGTTAACTTATTAAAAAGTGCAAATAATTTATACTTATCAACTTTTTGTAAAATGATTTGTGAAAATAAGAATAAAAAATACAAATCTTTACCAGCCAACAGTGGTTAAGTTGTAATATACACAGAAGACAACAAAGAGGAGAACAATGATACTTAAAATCAATTGGAGAAATATACAACATGAAGAAAAGGCAAATACACCAGAATACCCATATCTCTAGAGGGCTTTAGAGAAAAAAGTCATGAAAAACATGTCTTAGAATATACTTATATTTGCTACAAAACCACTAACAGAGCTCCCTACCCAAACTCAGAAAATGTCACACATGTGCTTTAAATTTAAACACGTCTTCCCATGCTGTGAAAGATTGACAGCAGGATTTAAAACTTTTTAAAAAATTGTTGGTTAACCAAAAAATGTGATACTACATATATAGAATTTTTTGTTAGACATTGCAGCATTTATGTCTCAAAATAAAAACCTGATAAACATAAAAGTTAAAAGATATTTTATTTCTCTTTAAATACAGGCTCCACTACAGATCAAATAACAAATCAAAAACAAAAAAACCGTAATCCATAGCCACATCATAATAGATATTACATCATTTTAATGAATTTCTAAAATTCATAAAAAGAACCATTTAAAACAAAAAAAGATGCAGAGCTTACAAAGTCTAAAGAAATTTCAGTGCGGTGTCACGTTGATAGACAAGGATTATAATCAAAATATGACCACATTAAGAGACTTTTCTCTTTTTGCAAGGGGATCAGTATATCTAAGATAAAATTACTTAAACACAGCATCTCAATAAGTGTAATGCTGCTCCATGTCAACTCCTCCAAATTGTTCATCTATGTTGAAGATCTCCATTCTTGCTACTGGTTCTGCTTTGTCACTGTTTTTAACATTAGGGCTGGGCCAAGTTTTAATACCTTGATGGTAGCCAAAGAATCATTGCAAATGAAGGTCAGAACAAAACAACAGAAGTTCAGGAATAAGAGTTTTTGTACTGACTCGAAAATATTGGTATTGTAACAAAGTCAGATTTCTCATTTTTTTAGTTTAAAAAATCAACAGAATTTAGATGCAGCTTTATATTATATTTTTCAAATAAACCATCTACTTCTATGACTGAACTAAACAGTCTGCACGTCATCATGCAACCAAATAAAAAGCCAACTAGTATAGTCAGCATAGCCCTAATTAAAATTAAAACAGGAATATTTAACATATCTTAGGCTTACTTCTATTTTTCCGTTTTATCAAAAGGTGCATGCCCTCTAGAGAACGTACAGATTGCAGAAACATTCCAAAGAGGAGATATAGCAAAACATATCGTACAAGGTACAGCACAGAGCAATAATCTTGAGCAAGGAAAGAGCAGGCACCTGTGAGATCAAGCACTACCTTAATGAGCCGGCGTTTAATGAGCTGCTGATCAGCAGAGAGAAAGCCATGATTGATCTTAGGAAACACCATCTGATCAGTCAGGTGAAGTCAAAGGTTGAAGTTCAAAGGTGAGAGAATTGAAGGACAGACATCAGAACGCCCCCAAGAAAGAAATAGAGATATAAACATTAGAGTTTTAATAACTAACATATCATTTGAACTGTTGCTTTAATCTGGCAGAGAATCTGTGCTTCACCTTCAAAACAGATTATTGATAACTTCAACACAACGTTCTGTCATTTATAACTAGGGCTTCTGTCTTTAGGTGTTAAACAAATTGTAAATTTAGGTCTTTGAATCCTAGATAATTAGTGGTTCTTTAGGGTACAAAGAAATTGGATGTGATTAGTATTTTCACCACACAGCTAATATTGATGTGTAGCTTTTCTGCTTTGTCAGCCAAGGAGCCTTCAGTAAAGAACAGGGTGGAGAATCCAAGGGAGACAAGGGGAAGGGTAAAAGAATATTTGGTGAAGTATGGCTTTTCCAGTGCTTATCCAATAAACATCTATTTGTTTGGGCATCAGGGATGTTTTATTGATGTTTATCTGTTAAAACCTAAAAACGGAAGCGTTTTGTATAAGTGAAGCTACAAATAAATTTTTTACACGTGATTGGCAAATGCTCCACAAGGTTTTCACATGAAGACCTATATGCACAGATTCTGAAGATAAAGCACCAGTTAGTGTTATAGTCAAACTTTCCAAGCAGCACAGTGTGGCATAAACATGCGTACCATTATATGGAAAGGCAGAAATATTTGGATAATTGTCTAATTATCTGTAATTCCACTCTGCATTTGTAAATACACTGAAACAGGATACATTAGCACACAATTGAACATAAACCAGAATCTGTGATCACACACCTTAACACTTTTGACTTTACTGGGAGAACAGATTTTCTTATTCAAGCACCATTATTTCTGTGCAATCATGAGTGGATACGTCTAACTTATATATGAAATGTTTTATCTGATCAAACAATTAATGTGCATGTTCATCCACACATATGCTGCTAAGAGATCTGACTGCATGTGTGCACATGTCAACCACAAACCTTGACAGTGAGGATCTGATTGCTATGGAGAGCAGCCACTGTGGGGAAGCCTGGAAGACCCTGGGGACACAACACAACATAGCACCGAAACAGAACAGCACAGCACAAACAGCACAGACACAGGTCACTATGGACTAACGTGGCAAACAAAAATGTCTACAACAGATCACGGCTTTGCCTACCCTCAAGGGGCACTTCTGTAATTGGGCACCAAAATTCAGTGGTGTTTCTTGGTCGGCTGCCACCCAGGGCAGTTCGCCGCTGTGTACCCTCTCCCCTGGGTGCAGTGTTGTCCGTCCCCCTGGGTGCAGCACAACACCCCCCCCCCCCCGGGGTGTAGCATCCCCCCAGTGAATCACCATCATCCCTCTGGCGCATCACCTCCAAGCCCCCCCCCCGGGTGCATTCTTCTTACCTGCAGGGGTGCTGGGGAGCAGCCACGCAGCCATCGGTTCCACAGGATCCCTGCTTCCTCTGCCGTGGAACAGGAAGTAACAGCAGAGGGAGCAGGGAACCGGTGGAGCCGACAGTTGCGCAGCTGCTCCCTGCACCCCTTCTGCAGCATGCACCCGGGGAGGACTAACCACCGCCCCGCCCTCGGTATGCCACTGCCAAAATTAGACACCTAGATGCAACTTGCTAAGTGCTAATTCTAGAATGGCATCTGGGTATCAAGATTCCTTTACAGAATACCAGCATAAATCAAGATATACTGTATGCACCCACACTTAGGTGCACCCACCTATGCCACGTTGATAGCAGATGTAATTGTATGAACCTAAATGCAGCACTCTAGTGTGTAATGTACAGTATTCTCCAAGTTATGGAAGTGGGTGTCCCACTCATGCTTCACGCACATAAATGCCTCTTTTGCTTTTATATACTAGGAGGCAGGTTCAATAAATGGTGCCTGACGTTAGGCACTGGTTTAATCCATCCTAAGCTAGTATTCTATAAAGGTCATTCCATGCAGAACAGCCTTTCCAGAATACTAGCTTAGGGGCCCTTTTATAAAGAGGCAGTAAGCCCCACCACATGCCAATCTGGAGCTACTGCCGGCCCAACACAGGCGCTGGCAGTAGTTCTGTCTCTGCATGCGGCATTTCCGGTCCTAGCAGAAGTATTTGAAAACTATTTCCACAGATGCTAACCCGGTGGTAATCAGGCAGTGCCATGCTACCCGGTTACCGCTGGGATAGTGCGGGAGCCCTTACCACCTCAGTGGGTGGCGGGAAGCGCTCCCTCCTGCAATGCCATGCGGTAAATGAAATCCTATCGCATGGCCATTTCTTTTTTTTTTTCTGCCTTTTTACCCACTGCGGAAAAAAGAGCCTCAGCGTGTGGCAAAAACTAGTGCAGGGCCCTTTTTACCACAGCTTAGCAAAAGGGCCCCTTTGTGCTTATTACATGCCTAATTTCAGGCACGAGCATTTATGCCTTCCAAAGGCTAGTGTAAACGCTCACACCCAACTAATGGCAGTTAGCTGTGCAAATGCAGGTATGCCATACAAGCGCACCTAAATTCTGGGAACACCCCTGACCTGCTCCTCTCATGGCCATGCCCAACTTGGAATTGATGCTGTGAAATTTAGGTGTGCATGTTATACAACAGGGCGTAGGACAGATCAAAACATTTTGTTTTTTATTTCCATTTTGCTCACACCTTTTTCAGTAGTAGCTCAAGGTGAGTTACATGCAAGTACACTGGATATTTCTCTGTCTCAGGAGGGCTCACAATCTAAGTTTGTACCTGAGGCAATAGAGGGTTAAGTGACTTGCCCAAGATCACAAGGAGCAGCAGTGGGATTTGAACAGGCCACCTCTGGATTGCAAGACTGGTGTGCTAACCACTAGGCCACTCCTCCACTCCACATAACTCCTAATTACTGCCAAAGAAGTGTCTGTTAACACCAACTGTTGACTGTTAGCATCAATGTAGCCAATTACTTTGTGCGTGAATCTGGGATCCACACCCAAAATTCAGCGCCAAACTTTGGTCAACCTATATAGAATCTGAGCATAAGATACAATTCTGCTGAGTGCTCAGCTATCACGTATGTGTGCAGACGTGTACATTCACCCGTGTAAATGCTTGTATTCTAGATAGTTCGGTGAGCATATAGCAATTAAATGTAGGCATCCTGTTATAGAAGGAGGGAACAATGTTCATTTGGTTTGTTTTACACAAACTGGCTAATTTTGAAAAGCTCTTTCCAAGTTTAATGCATGTTTTACAAGAGGAAACAGGCTCTTATAGTTGTATGCAAGCATACTTGCTTAAAAAATATGGCATGCTGACTACTTGTATAAAGTCTTCGGGGAATTCTACAACAGGATGCTTTCATTTCTGTGCCATAAGGGGTGAATTCTATATATGGTGTTGAAAAAAGCGCTGTTCAATAAGATGCTCTTAAAATTAGTTGCAATTTATAGAATAGTGCTTATGCCCAGGAATCGCGGCTAACTTGAGGTGTGGCCATTTGCACCAACTGAAACATGGTGTACATTAACGTGCCTAAATTGGGCGTTTATCACCATTATTCTAAAACAAAGCGCGTAAATGCTAGGAACTCCCCTGTTCTGCACATGACTCTCCTATTTCCATGCCCCTTTTTAAAACTCATGCATAAAATTTAGGGACGGATCCCATGTCTAAATTTACGTGTGTAAATCCCAATTAAATCTAGTTAGTGCCAATAGGTGCTTCTTAAAAAAGCCATTTATTGGCGCTAATTAGCGCATTATTCATTTTTTGGCAACTTTTATAGAGTTAGGGGGTAAGCATAAGTACATAAGTGTTGCCATACTGGGACAGACCAAGGGTCCATCAAGTCCAGTATCCTGTTTCCAACAGTGGCCAATCCAGGTCACAAGTACCTGGCAAGACCCAAAACAGTACAATACATTTTATGCTGCTTATCCTAGAAATACTGGTAAACAAGTTGCAACACTAATCTATGATAGTCTGCAGCAAATTCAATACAGAATGGTAGAGAGTTAATATTTGAGTGCACAACTAATGTGCTTTTATTTGCGTGTTTTTTTAAGGGGAAAGTCTCATACTGTCATGGGGATAATTTCTATTATACACCCACCTTCCGGGTGAAACCCTTTTTCGTGACTCAAGAAGTCACGAAAAGGGTTTCACCCGGAAGGTGGGTGTATAATAGAAGTTATCCCCGTGATAGTATGAGGCTTATCCTAGAAATAAGCAGAGGATTTTCCCCAAGTCCATTTTAATAATGGCCTATGGGCTTTTCTTTTAGGAAGCTAGCCAAACCTTTTTTAAACCCCGCTAAGCTAACTGCTTTTACCACATTCTCTGGCAACGAATTCCAGAGTTTAACTACACGTTGAGCGAAGAAATATTTTCTCTGATTCATACTCATAAGTGGCATAGCATGTACCTGCAAGGGGTAGAGTTCACATGGCCGGAGCATGGGCAGGGCTGCCACTTACGCATGCAACTTACAGTATACAGTAAGTAATGCGTGCCTTTGCTACATTTAGGCATCTGCCACTGTTTCCTCTAAGCTGAGCTGGAGTCCTCCACCTACAGTGCTGCCAGTGGGAGGTGTTCTTTCACTATCACATTTTCAATAGATAAGGTAATATTCTATAAAAGAATCTGGGCACCCAGATTCTCACCACGTGGCATTGGGACACCTAAAAAGAGGCATTCACTTACACCGTTGCCCCCTCCGTGCATAGCAGGGGTGTAGCTACGTGGGGCCATGGGGGCCTGGGCCCCCATAGATTTAGTCCTGGACCCCCCCTGCCGATGACCCTCTCGACCCCCCTCCCACCGCCAACCCGCCATCGCCTACCTTTGCTGGCGGGGGACCCCAACCCCCGCCAGCTGAGGTCCTTTTCTTTTTTTGTTCTGTTTCTGAGTCTGACGTCCTGCACTCAGAAACAGAACAAAGGAAGAAGTGTTGTCGGCGGGCTCAGCGGGGGGAGCGGGGGGGGAGGCGGGAGCGAGTGTCAGAGCGATGATCTCCATTCACGGTCCGGTCCGGTCCGGAGCGAGCAGTGGGCGGGATCGGATCACATATTAATGGATCATGCGAGCAGAGCAGCCGGGTCGACTCGGAGAGGCAGAGTTGAGGCGTGCCGCGCGGGGCCCCCTTAAGCGCGGGGCCCTATGCGGCCGCCTCGGTCGCCTCTGCCTAAGACCAGCCCTGGGCCTAGTGGTTAGGGCGAGGGACGCTGGTCCTGGGGAACTGAGGAACTGAGTTCAATTCCCACTTCAGGCACAGGCAGCTCCTTGTGACTCTGGGCAAGTCACTTAACCCTCCATTGCCCCATGTATGCCACATTGAGCCTGCCATGAGTGGGAAAGCGCAGGGTACAAATGTAACAAAAAAAAACCTGTACAAATTCTGGTCATAGTAAATGGTGGAATATGGATGCCTTGCAGTTAATTTCACAAACCCAATGACATTTTTGCTGCAAAGTTTCTGAGCGTGTAAGCAGCCCACATAACTGTGACACTCAGCCTACTGACCTGTTATCTTCAGGTTTAAAAAAAAAGACACACAGACTGGTACAAGAGACATCCCAGTGAGACTGCTACATGAAGGTTTAATTTTGTCTATAACTTATCGCACGGTGTGAGCTACACACTTTTACATTTTGGTAGAACAAGAACGATATCAGATTCTTATTACTTGCAAATATGGAGGTATAACAATTTTCTGCCCAAACAGTTTGAATGTTGCACGTGGCATATTCTCTCCACTCTCATTGAGATCTTCCTGGCTGTATCCCTAGCCAAACATGCAATTTTTTACTCTACTGGTCATCTTTAGAGACCTCTAATCCTTATGGGTAATCTGTTGTATCCCTCCCTCTGAGACAGAGGCATTAAGCCTCTATATAGCCTTTCCTCCCCTCTGCCCCTGTAAATCACATTTGTCTTTACCTATTATTCAATTATACATACAGTCAGTCATCAATTTTCAACCTAAATATCTACAGAAAAACTCATCATGTTTGTAATGAATTAGAATCAATGTAGCATGCTTAGTTTCAACTATCTACTAGTAGAGGAGTGTGGTAGCCGTGTTTGATTTCTATTGATAAACTATCTACTATAAATTCCTTGTGATAAAACAGACGGAAATTAAGAACATAGATCTTCTCATATAGATGCTGATCTGGTTTAACTTGCTGTTTAATAACAAAGGACATGGGCGTAGTTTGGGGGGAGGGGGCATTGCCTCCCCAGACGAGCTGCCTGTTGGGCATCCCAACCTCCCTCCTCCTGCAGGTTCTAGTACCAGTCTCTCCCTTCCCTCTGCCTGCACCGCTGCCTCCTTCAATCTTCCAGGCCGCCTGCAACCTCAGTGAGGTAAACACACTGCCTTAGGTGACCCTGGAAGCTTTCCCTCTGCTACAGTGCGTCCCGCCTATGCGGGGACAGGACGTGCAGTGGTGTGCTGGAGCCGGTTGTTAGAGCCGGTGCGGGATCAAGACTTTTTACTTTTTATTTTCAGTTTAATGAATGAATTATGTCGGTGTTGAGAGTTTACATCTGTCGGCTTTATTTTGCACCGTACAGGAGGACATGCATTTCTTTCTATTTCTCTGGTGTTGCACGGTATGCAGGTTCTGGTATCTCTGCTTTCAGTTTTTGTCTCCATTTCAGATTTTGTCTGCATGTTTTGTATCAGGTGAGAATCATGTTTGGCCTCTGCAACTGAGGTGAAATATTCTGCTGGCATGTGGTGTTTGTGTAAGAATCTATAACAGTCTATCTTGTTCCAGTTTCCCAATAGCAGTTATTTTGATGCTCCAGGGCCTGTCTTCATAGGTGGGTTAAGGCTATTATGGTTTGGTAAGTTTCCTATGTAGATTTTGAGTGCTTTTTGCAAGGTTTTGTGTTATTTTTCAAAGCGTCTGGCCTGTTTGAAAAATAAAAGACTAGTGGGGTCTCCGCTCCTGGTAGAACAGTGCTGGGCACAGCCAGCCAGCTGGGCTTTTGGGACATCCACAATAACGATGCATGAGAGAGATTTTCATACAATGCCTCCTTGGAATACAGACCTATCGCATGAATCCTCATTGTAGATATCCCCAAAACCTGAGTGGCTGGGTGTGCCACAAGGACTGTGTTGAGAAGCACTGCGGTAGAGTTACCACACAAACATAAACCCATGTACTTTAAAGAAAGTACCCGGCAGTGGAAGGAGCGCGTGCTGTTCCTGAGTTGATTGTCATAATTTGAATATTTGTTGTGTGGCCAGTTGTAAAGGGGGGGGGGGGGGTAGTTTCATTGCTGGCGAATATGAGTTTGTGATAACAGAACTGGGGCTTCAAGATTTATATTGAAATTCTGACTAATCCTGTAGAGAATCCAAACTTCACGCCCACATAGAAGAATTTGTTGAATGATGCTATCAATTATATAATGATGGTATCGTTCAAATATTTGAAAGGTATTAATCTGCAAACGAACCTTTTCTGGAGATGGAAAGGTGGTAGAACTATAGGACATGAAATGAGGTTGAAGGGGGGCAGACTCAAGAAAAATGTCAGGAAGTATTTTTTCACGGAAAGAGTGGTGGATACTTGGAATGCCCTCCTGAGGGAGGTGGTGGAGATGAAAATGGTAACGGAATTCAAAAAAGTGTGAGATATACATAAAGGAATCCTGTTCAGAAGCAATGGATCCTCAGAGGCTTAGCAGAGATTGGGTGGCAGCGCTGTGGTTGGGAGGCGGGGCTAGTGCTGGGCAGACTTCTACGGTCTGGGCCCTGAAAATGGCAGATACAAATCAAGGTCAGGTATACATATAAAGTAGCACATATGAGTTTATCTTCTTGGGCAGACTGGATGGACCGTACAGGTCTTTTTCTGCCATCACTTACTATGGTTTTACCAGGTAGTTTAAACAGGCTGGAGGGGGGAGGGCTTCTTTTATGCATAGAAGAATGCTAATTTAAAAGTGGAGGGGGGAAGGGGGTTATGTATATAAATGTTGCTTTAACATGGCCCTCCCCCACATACCTAGCTTTCCCCCATCCACATACCTAGCTTGCCCCCCTGTTGCCACCCCAAATATTTATGTCTAGAGACGCCACTGGCAGAGCGCCCTTTACAGAACACTAACTCAGTACAGATCATCCCAGTGCCTAACTGGGCGCCATTAATTGAATCTAGCCCTAAATGGATAACTTATCTGATTAAAACCACATATTCAGTAGTCTAGGTTGAAAGTTTTCTTATAGATATAATCCAGATAATCTCTTCAGATGTGTTTCAGCTGTGGCTGTCCCATTGAATATTGACTCCTTTGTTCAAAATGGTGCTGGCTGGTCTCTTCGTAACTTTGCCTCTGAAGCATGCCCTATCAGGTTTGCCACTAGTCAGCTGGTGCTGTTTTGAATTTCAGTACCAGTAGGGCAGGAGTAATTGGGCAACACTCTCACCAATTGAGACAGGGGACTATTATTTGAGGAACAGGGGTTCAGAGGGGTAACAAAAATCTAGCAGGGCCCCAGACTGAGAGAGCATGATTTAAGAGATATTTAAGTTTATTAAAAATTTGATATAGTGTTCAGTCGGACAGCCATCTAAGTGATTTGCACAGGTATTATAATTATCAATAGGATGAGAAAAGAGAGTGATAAAATCTCCAAAAACAGGGAAAAAGAGAGGGAAACAATCAGTATTGTCATAGATGTTGGGGTTTATGATTACTCTTTGGAGGGCCTACTTGGGATGGAGTAGGAATTTGAGGGATTAAGGAGCCATCACCCTGATTGGCTATGAGCTACATGGCCTTTAACTCTGAAGGCAGGCAGATTGCGCTGTGAGAGCATTGACAGACATGTTGTTAGCCTGCCAGTGTTCTTGAAAAAAAAGTTAACTACACCTCTTGAGAATAACATGACCTGCGAAGTTTAACACAAGTGGCATTATTCTTTGAGTAAAATTTGAAAGCATTTGCATGCAACAGCTCATTACTATGTTTCTTGCCTGCTTTTTTCCAGAATGAGGCAAATTCCATTGAAAATCAACAGACAACCCATTTGCTGATTTTTCCACATTATTTGCTGATAATGTATGATATTTGCTTTACCACAACTTGGTAAATTGACCCTTTAGTTGCTAGCCCTCTGAGGACAAGGAATGCAATTTGTTTTGATTTATCAATAAAAATGTATGAGCAAATTCTAAATGAGTAAATAACTATCTTTGCAGGCTGCAGAAAAGCATATTTTCATATAGTAAAAAAAAAGCAAAAGGAAGAAATTCTCTTCATGTACGCAATAATATTCTGAATTTTTCCATCATAGCTGTACTCTCGAAGGGATGGCATTTGCAGAGAACTAGCCACAAACTTTTTCCAGATACACACACACACTCTCTTGTTGCGGAAGTTGCCTAGTGATTTTATCTGCCGACTGAACCTTAGAAGCCAGGGTTCAAATCTGGCTTCATCCTCTGCCACTCCCTGTGGTCTTAGACAAGTCACATCACCCTCCATTGCCTCAGATAGAAAACTGCGGGCTAGGTTTATTAATGTGTGTTAATACGCTTTACTGCACACTGAAGTATGCTAATGAGATTTAACCCATGTTGTTAGTGAATAGGCCCACCAATAACAGTGGGACCTGCATTAGCGCGCATTAAATTGCAGTAGTATGTAATAATGTATGTTAATAAATCAAACAAAAACAAAAAAAAGGCAAAGATCTGCCACCGAAATAGCAAACTAAAAGAAAAAAAAAGCAGATCAAAAAAGACAAAAAGTAGAACAAGAGGGTAACAGAAAAAGTGGTTTATTACAAGGTTATCTGACGTGGCCATGTTTCGCCCTCAGGCTGCTTCAGGGGTACAAAAAACTAATAGGGGTAAAAAGCAAAAGTGGTATTGCGAAGTCTGCTGAGTAAGCTTGGGAAGCACTTATGTAAGTTGGTTGTATGACTACTTTTAGGGGTTCACTTTTGCTTTTTACCCCTGTTAGTTTTCTGTACCCCTGACGCAGCCTGAGGGCGAAACGTGGCCACGTTGGGCAACCTTGTAATAAACCACAACTGTTACCCTCTTGTTCTACTTTTAGTCTTTTTTGATCTGCTTTTTTTTTCTTTTGGTTTGTTAGCAAATCAAGGCATTAAATTGTGAGCCTTTGGAAGCAGGAAAATACCTACTGCACAGCAATGCAACTTTCTTCGAGTATACATTTATCAAAGCAAATAATTAAACTAATTTCTAAATCCAACTCTTTGACAAAGACCAACAAGGGTAGAAGCACTGGCCACTGAGCCTAATTTGTAGTAGCTGAAGGTGAGTTACATTCAGGCACAACAGGTATTTTCCTGTTCCTGGAGGCTTACAGTCTACCCCCCCCCCCCCCCCCGTTTAATAAGCCGCACTAGCGGCTGCCACATGGCAATGCCAACACAGCTGTGTTGGCATTAGCGCACTGTCACCTTCTACAACTTATCCACTGTATAAGTGGGGCAATTCTATAATCTATAATCTTATCTTCCCTATACCACCATAACTTCTTTTGTACTTGTCCCCTACCGAACTTAGCGAATGCCTTTACGGTATTATGTAAGCCACATTGAGTCTGCAAATAGGTGGGAAAATGTGGGATACAAATGTAACAAATAAATAAATAAATAAACAAACAAATAAATAAATAAATCCAGATACTCACATTCATGCACCCGTTGCATATGTAAATATTTAGCATACTAGCAAATATGTACATATATGTGTGCATATATGCCAGCATGCCACCTAAGCACTATTCTGCAAATACCCACATAACTTATACAGCCTGCATTTGCAACGAGTGTTCACAGGGGCAGAGCATGAGTGGGACATGGGGGCTCCCATTTCTGTGTGTAACTTACAGAATACCCTGCCGTACGTCAGCGCACATTTATGGGTACCATAAGTGCAAGCACATAAACATTAGTGGGTAATTTTCTACAGGTCACCTAACGTTAGGCAGTAGGATGATGCACATTAAGCGCAAAGTAATTGCCATAGAATACTAGTGGAAGGCCGCAGTTAGACGTCTAACTTTAGGTGAAAGCAATTGTTCTAGCTCGATGGTTGGTGTAAGTGCTCATTCCTAACTGTTAATAGTATGTCTATAACCTGCACGCATAAGGCCTGATGCTTCCATGCCTCTGCCAGGTCCACTCTCCCCCATTGTAGTTGTGCGCTCTGGAGTATGCGAGGTCAATTTGTAGAATAATGACTAAGGGCAGCTATGTAGTGCAAATTAGTACCAATTAACACCAATTATAGCCAAATATCAGTTGTTAATGCTAATTAGCTGCTAATTTAACAATTTATGTGCATAACTGGTCCTATTCTATAACTTGCGCATACATTCAGGCTTATTTTCGAAAGTGATCGCCGGGCATCTTCCGACATAAATCGGGAGATGGCCGGCGATCTCTCAAAAGCGGCGAAATCGGTATAATTCAAAGCTGCTTTTTTGATACCATCGCCGCTTTCCCATCACCGAGCTGGCGAAAGTTCAAGGGGACGTGTCGACGTTGTAGCGAAGGCAGGACATGGGCGGGCATGGGCGTGGCTACCAGATGACCGGCTTTCGCGGATAATGGGAAAAAAAGCGGTGTTAATCAGTATTTCGCCGGGTTTACTTGGTCCTTCTATTTTCACGACCAAGCCTCAAAAAGGTGCCCCAACTCACCAGATGCCCACCGGAGGAAATGGGGGATGACCTCCCCATACTCCCCCAGTGGTCACTAATCTCCACCCACACTAAAAAAATAAAAGTAAAAACCTTTTTTGCCAGCCTGTATGCCAGCCTCAAATGTCATACCCAGCTCCCTGACAGCAGTATGCAAGTCCCTGGAGCAGTTTTTAATGGGTGCAGTGCACTTCAGGCAGACCCAGGTCCATCCCCCCCTACCTGTTACACTTGTGGTGCTAAGTGTTGAGCCCTCCAAACTCCCCCAAAACCCACTGTACCCACATGTAGGTGCCCCCCTTCACCCATAAGGGCTATGGTAATGGTGTAGAGTTGTGGGGAGTGGGTTTGGGGCGGATTTAGGGGGGCTCAGCACCCAAAGTAAGGGAGCTATGCACCTGGGAGGTATTTTTATATTTTGTTTTAATTTTTAGAAGTGCCCCCTAGGGTGCCCGGTTGGTGTCCTGGCATGTCAGGGGGACCAGTGCACTACAAATGCTGGCTCCTCCCATGAGCAAATGCCTTGGATTTAGCCGGGATTCAGATGGCCGCTTTTAGTTTCCATTATCGCTGAAAAACAAAACCGGCCATCTCAAACCCGGCGAACTCTGGTATTTGGCCGGGCCAAACTGTATTATCGAAAGAAAAGATGGCCAGCCATCTTTTTCGATAATACGGTTCGGCCAGCTGTTTGCGGCACGCCAAAATAGATTGCCGGCAATCTATTTCGCCGGCACCGTTCGATTATTCCCTCATTGTGCGCAAACCCCTGGATTCTATATATGATGCCTACATTTGGGTGTCCAAATTTGGGACTGCTTCTGAGAGTTGCATGCCACTTAATTGGTTAATGCCATAAATAACTGAATGCTAACAACCAATTATTAACATTAATTGACACAAATTAATATTTCCATACGAATCTGGCTGCATACTATTCTATAATGCTGGGCACCTAAATCCCATGGTGTACAACCCAAAAAGAGTTGTGGCCATTGGTGGGTCATGGGCATTCCAAAATGTTGTGTGCAGTGTGATAGAATATTTATTTATTGCATTTGTACCCCACATTTTCCCACCTATTTGCAGGCTCAATGTGGCTTACATAGTACCGTCAAAAGCATTTGCTCAGTCGGTTGATAACAAATACAGGTTGTATAGTGATCATATGAGGTATAAATGGAGGGTTGGAAGGGATGAAGATTGCGTGTTGTCCAGTATGATTATAGTCATGCCATGTTGCTGGGTGAAGAGGGTTACGTGGAGTCATTGGGGTAGGCCTTTTTGAAAAGGTTGGTTTTTAGTGATTTCCTGAAGTTCAGGTGGTCGTGGATTGTTTTCACAGCTTTTGGGAGGCCATTCCATAGTTTTGCGCTTATGTAGGAGAAGCCAGATGCGTAAGTTGTTTTGTATTTCAGTCCTTTCCAATTTGGGTAGTGTAGGTTTAGGTAGGATCTAGACGATTTGACTTTGTTTCTTATTGGTAGCTCTATAAGGTCTGTCATGTATCCTGGGACTACGCCGTATATGATTTTGTGGACTAAGATGCAGATTTTGAAGGTGATCTGTTCTTTGATTGGGAGCCAATGCAACTATTCTCGAAGGGGTTTGGCACTTTCGAAGCGCATTTTGCTGAATATCAGCCTGGGTTTCTCTGCCCAACTTGGGTGCTGAGATTTTTGCCAGGTTTCAGCAGGCATAAGTCTGGGTACGGGTACCGGAAGCACTAAGCGCTAGTCTTGATAGGGTGTGTGCCCTTTATAGAACAGCGCTTAGTGTCAGTCTTTTCTGGCACCCATTGTTGAGCATGATTTACAAAATTTCTCCCTATCCCTCAAATTGTGAACATGGTTTATAGAATTAGTGTGTTATTGCCTGGCTACGCTATTATGTTACTGTATAATGGAAAATAAGCGCGTGCTTTCCTTTATAGAATAAGCTCTTACTGTATGCCCTCTGGGCAGCTAATTGGGGGCACCCAGTTACAATACTGCCCCCCAAAATGACTATAATGCACTACTAGGGATGGGCACACAGAAATTTTTGTGTCGTATAATTTCCTATGTCATTTGGGGGGATTTTGTTCCGGGTCTGCCCATCCCTCCGGCTGTCATGGGAGATAACACAAACAAAAATGTCTAGGCCTGCTTCCTATGCCTCTCATCCCCATGCCTTCCCCCACATCGGGATTTCTTCCTGCCCCCCTCACCTTCCCCTTAGTGGAAACTCATACTCCCCATGGGCCCCCAAGCCTGCCTTAAGTATTGGTGCTACAGTGGAGGAAGTTGGGGCAGGAGCATCCACTATGGCAGCTGTGCTCTTTCATCCTAGTCATCCGGTACCACAAAACTAGGTTGAAAGATTGTGGTCACCATATAAAAGCAGCCAACATCATAGGCAGGAGTGAGTGGGCATCATTCCTGCCCTAACGTCCCCCGCTGGACCACCAATGCTTAAGGTAGGCCTGAAGGAGGAGGCCACAGAGGCCTGGTTTGCAAAGGAGGAGGGGTGCAGGAAGAAGGAGTCGGATGGTGGAGCTGGAAGGAGGAGCTTTCATTTGCGAACCTGTCCTGCCATTTTCATTTGCCAATGGCAGGAATCAACAGAAGAAATGTTGTAAATGATTGCCTGTTCCAAAATGCTACACACCTCCTTCCGTTACTGCACTGAAGAGGGATATGTATCCATACTCATGGAGGTAACCACGCCATATACATACAAATGGGTATAAGTACATAAGTATTGCCATACTGGGAAAGACCAAAGGTCCATTGAGCCCAGCATCCTGTTTCCAACAGTGGCCAATCCAGGTCACAAATACCCGGCAAGATCCCAAAAATGTACAAAATATTTTATACTGCTTATCCCAGAAATAGTGGATTTCCCCCAAGTCCATTTAATAACGGTCTATGGACTTTTCCTGTAGGAAGCTGTCCAAACCTTTTTAAAACTCCGCTAAGCTAACCACCTTTACCACATTCTCTGGCAACGAATTCCAGAGTTTAATTACACGTTGAGTGAAGAAAATTTTTCTCCCATTCGTTTTAAATTTACTACATTGTAGCTTCATCGCATGCCCCCTAGTCCTAGTATTTTTGGAAAGCGTGAACAGACGCTTCACATCTACCCGTTCAACTCCACTCATTATTTTATAGACCTCTATCATATCTCCCCTCAGCCGCCTTTTCTCCAAGCTGAGGAGCCCTAGCCGCTTTAGCCTTTCCTCATAGTGAAGTCGTCCCATTCCCTTTATCATTTTCGTCACCCTTCTCTGTACCTTTTCTAATTCCACTATATCTTTTTTGAGATGCGGCGACCAGAATTGAACACAATATTCAAGGAGTGGTCGCACCATGGAGCGATACAAAGGCATTATAACATCCTCATTTTTGTTTTCCATTCCTTTCCTAATAAATACCTAACATTCTATTTGCTTTCTTAGAAGCAGCAGTACACTGAGCAGAAGGTCTCAACGTATCATCAACGACGACACCTAGATCCCTTTCTTGGTCTGTGACTCCTAACGTGGAACCTTTCATGACGTAGCTATAATTCGGGTTCCTCTTTCCCACATGCATCACTTTGCACTTGCTCACATTAAATGTCATCTGCCATTTAGACGCCCAGTCTCCCAGTCTCGAAAGGTCCTCTTGTAATTTTTCACAATCCTCCCGTGATTTAATCACTTTGAATAACTTTGTGTCATCAGCAAATTTAATTACCTCACTAGTTACTCCCATCTCTAGGTCATTTATAAATATGTTAAAAAGCAGTGGTCCTAGCACAGAGCCCTAGGGAACCCCACTAACTACCCTTCTCCATTGAGAATACTGACCATTTAACCCTACTCTCTGTTTTCTATCTTTTAACCAGTTTTTAATCCACAATAGAACACTATCTCCTATCCCATGACTCTCCAATTTCCTCTGGACTCTTTCATGAGGTACTTTGTCAAACGCCTTCTGAAAATCCAGATACACAATATCAACCGGCTCACCTTTATCCACATGTTTGTTCACCCCTTCAAAGAAATGTAGTAGATTGATGAGGCAAGATTTCCCTTCACTAAATCCATGTTGACTTTGTCTCATTAATCCATGCTTTTGAATATGCTCTGTAATTTTGTTCTTAATAATAGTCTCTACCATTTTGCCCGGCACCGACATCAGACTCACCGGTCTATAATTTCCTGGCTCTCCTCTGGAACCTTTTTGAAAAATCAGCGTTACATTGGCCACCCTCCAATCTTCCGGTACCACACTCAATTTTAAGGATAAATGACATATTACTAACAATAGCTCCGCAAGTTCATTTTTCAGTTCTATCAGTACTCTGGGATGAATACCATCCAGTCCAGGAGATCTGCTACTCTTCAATTTGTAGAACTGCCCCATTACATCCTCCAGGTTTATAGAGAATTCATTCAGTTTTTCCGACTCGTCAGCTTCGAATACCATTTCTGGCACCAGTATCTCTCCCAAATCTTTGGTGAAGACCGAAGCAAAGAATTCATTTAATCTCTCCACTATGGCTTTGTCTTCCCTGATCACCCCTTTTACCCCTCGGTCATCTAGCGGTCCAACCGATTCTTTTGCTGGCTTTCTGCTTTTAATATACCTAAAAAAAATTTACTATGTGTTTTTGCCTCCAACGCAATCTTTTTATCAAAGTCCCTCTTAGCCTTCCTTATCAGTGCTTTGCAGTTGACTTGACATTCCTTATGATGTTTCTTATTATTTTCAGTTGGTTCCTTCTTCCATTTTCTGAAGGATTTTCTTTTAGCTCTAATAGCTTCCTTAAACTCACTTTTTAACCATGCCAGCTGTCATTTGGTCTTCCGTACTCCTTTTTTAATATGTGGAATATATTTGGCCTGGGCTTCCAGGATGGTGTCTTTGAACAGCTTCCATACCTGATGTAAATTTTTGACCCTCGCGGTCGCTCCTCTAAGTTTTTTTTTCATCGTTCTTCTCATTTTATCATAGTCTTTTTTAAAGTTAAACGCTAACATATTTGATTTCCTATGTATACTTCAAAGCTAATATCAAATCCGATCATATTATGATCACTGTTATCAAGCGGCCTCAGTACCATTACTTCCTGCACCAGATCATGTGCTCCACTAAGGACTAGGTCTAGAATTTTTCCTTCTCTCATCGACTCCTGTACCAGCTGCTCCATAAAGCAGTCCTTGATTTTTTGTCAAGGAATTTTACCTCCCTAGCGTGCCCTGATGTTACATTTACCCAGTCAATATCAGGGTAATTGAAATCACCCATTATTATTGTGTTGCCCAGTTTGTTTGCGTCCCTAATTTTCTTTAACATTTCTGAATCCATCTGTTCATCCTGGCCATCCTGGTGTTCATTTTCTATGTATTTTATAACACTGTATATTTCATGTATTATAAACTGCTGTGATCTGTTAAAGCCAAATGGTACAGCAAATTTGAATAAATGATAAACAATATACAATTAGCATCATTGAAACATGCATGACTCATATTATCCATTTTTGGATATAATAAGTAAGTCTCCTGATCAACAGCTGGAATTGGGTGAAAAAGCCATTTTGATTATGTTTTCCCTGCGATGACACTTTGAAATAAGGGGAAGAAGCAAAAAATTGCATACTTATACTTTAAACACTATAATCCTTCATTTAAATATTCTCTAACCACTCACATAGACATCAATTATTCAATTTAATGGGAGAAAAGTCAAATTATCAAAAATATATGGGAATATAAAATTTCTGCTAAAATAAAAACAGTCACAATTAGAAGAAAATGAATGCACTGACACGGCATGTATCTCGTGATACTTGCATAATCCTCAGACTACATAGTCCAATGACGACAAATAGTTGGGGGGCAGCCAACATAATAGAAATTACCCCCTCCCTGGGCACTATAAAGGAGCTTGCTCGATATTGGGGTGCTCAGCACCCTCTGGCACTCACAAGGCTGGCTTCTATGCATAGTTCTATTAATTAAATTGTGTTTGCCTAATGAGAGGTAATTACAGAAGATGTTGCACACATGAAGAAAGTGTGTCAAGTGGATATGTGAATTGGATCTGATTCAATGAGTGTGTGTGTGAGAGAGGGGGTGCATATTTATAAAATAAAGAAAGGCATTCGGTCAGAAAAGGAAAATGTGTGAATGTTGTATAGGCATTTTAAGCCTCAGGCTAGCAGCACTGGCCCTCTGCAAGCAGCATTTTCATGGAATACTTATGCCAGTGTTTAAAAATAAGGGACATCTGCTAAAAATCATTGGTGCTATATGATAAAGTGAGAAAAAAAAAACATTTGTTCCAGCTATTTGTTTTTCACAAAATGTAGAAAAGTTTTTGGGACTTTGTTGAAAAGAAGATGGGTATTCAGAGATTTAAGTTTTATATGATGAGAGGGTTAGATGATTCTATTTTTTTTGGGGGGGGGGGATACTGATGATATTAAAGTGTTGGTATTAGTTGAAAATGTTTGTAGGGATGTGAATGCTGTCAATCATTTGAGGAGGGTAGAAATAAAAAAAAAAAAAACGCGTCTAAGTATAAATAACACTCCTCTGCTCCCCCCCCCCCCCCCGATATTCAAAGCTATTTAACTGGCCAATCATGGTCGCTGACTGGTTAAATCTCAGCGGGAGATAGTTTATTGTTTATTTGCTATACTGCTCAGCTTAAATGCATATGATCACAGTGGTTTACTTTCCAATAAAAGCATAAAATCAGTCCAGAAAAGGACTCCATTAAAAATAGGACAGTCGCACACCCAAAAGAAAAAAGGCAAACAGTCTCAACAATCTAGACAGATCCTCAGCCCAATTCCCTCTAATCACCTGGAAGGGTTACATTAAATGCCAGACAGAAAAACTGTGCCTTCAGCAGGCGCTTAAAACGGGACAAAGATTGATCTCCCCTCAATTTTTGTGGAAGAGAATTCTACAATGAAGGTACCAAATAAAAGAAAGCCCTTTGTCCTGTAGACATAAGACGAGTCTCCTTCACAGCAGGAATAGCCAACAATAGTAAATCTAATGATCACAAAGACAGACCATATTTAGATATCAACCCTGACAAAGATAAAAAGTCCTGAGTTAAAAACCAATAACTTAAAACAAATCCGATAATAAACAGGCAGCCAATGATAGCGCAAATACAAATGTGTAAAGTGATAACCGTGATTAGCGAGATAATGCTGAATATTGTCGGTTAACACCTATGGCATGACCAGTTATATCGTGCGACTTATCCGGTTAGGTGCCAATGTTCTGCGCCTAACCGGATAAGTTTAGCAGTCAAATACCAGATAAGTTTAGCAGACAAGTTTAGCATACATAACTCTCCTATCTTTAACCACTAAAAGGTTAATCGGTTAGCACTGAATATCAGCATAGTTGGTTAACTTTTTAGTGGTTACAAAAAAAAACCTTGATATTCAATGCCGGTCACCGGAAATGGCTTGGAATTGAAAATCCGGGTTTAACACTGGCGGCAGACAGCAAAATTGCTGCCTGCCACTGGCTGAATTTCGGGCCCAAAAGCACCAGAATTGTTTTCCTGGGAAATAAAGGAGTTGCATAGCGACCACTGTGCTACAACCTGCACTTATACCAATTTCAAGAACAGGCAAATAAAACATATTTGGGTATATAGGTCTTTATAGGTATTCTGGTGGGTGGACAGCAAGATGTTAATATATTGTCTATAATAATTCCTCTTCCTGAGAGCTCTGAATGTCATTATTTAAGCAATAAAAGAGATGATAGTGCCCTGTCTGGTGAGGCCCCATTTACAGTATTGTGTGCAATTCTGGAGACTGCACCTACAGAAAGATATAAACAGAATGGAGTCAGTCCAGAGGGCGGCTACAAAATTGGTAAGCGGTCTCTGCCATAAAACATATAGGGCCAGGCTCATGAACCTCAACATGTATATGCTGGAAGAGAGGTGGAAGAGAGGGGATATGATAGAGATGTTGAAATACCTCAGTGACATTAATGTACAGGAGGCGGGCCTTTTTCAAATGAAGGAAAACACTGGAATGAGAGGGCATAGGATGAAGTTAAGAGGAAATAGGCTTAGGAGGAATCTAAGAAAATACGTTTTCATGGAAAGGGTGGTGGATGCATGGAACGGCCTCCTGGTAGAGGTCATGGAGACGAAGACTGTGTCAGAATTTAAGGAAACATGGGACAGCCACGTGGGATCTCATAGGGAAAGGAGGAGTTAGTGGTTACCGAGGTTGGACAGACTGGATTGGCCCTTATCTGTCATCATATTTCTATGTTTCTGTTTATTATGTCTAGGAATTTTACCTCCATGGCGGTCACTGATGTAACATTTATCTAGTCAACATTGGTATAATTGAAATCACCCCATTATTTTAGTGTTGCCCAATTTGCCAGCTTTCCTTATTTCTGTAAACATTTCTTCATCTGCCTGTTTGTTCTGTCCTGGTGGATGGTAGTACAGCCCTACCAGAATACTCCTCCCCTTCACACATGGAATTTCTATCCATACGGATTCCACACTGCTGTTTCCTGTAGAATGTTTATTTTTTGACTCAATTCCCTCCTTAATATATAGTGCAACCTCCCCCCCCCCCTCCAATTTGAGGTACTCTATCATTGTGATATAATTTATATCATTGTGATATAATTTGTATCCTGTTAACAGTGTCTCATTGATTGTCCTTCTTCCACCAGGTCTCTGAGATGACTATTATATCTACATCATCATGTAGTGCTATATACTTTAACTCTCCTATCTTATTTTTTAGGCTTCTAGCATTTGTATATAGATACTTCAAATTGTGCTTTTTCCTTGCATCTACAAGCTGCTTAGAAGTTGATGGGGATAATGTGCGTCCTTTTCTCTGCTCTCCCCTTAAATACACCATTTCACCATTGTCAAAACTTCTCTAGTGGGATTCCCTAAATATCCCGTTTCAGTAGTATCCTGTGCTAGCCTTGTATTAATGCTTAACGCAGTTGTGTGTTACCAGTTACCAGGGATCTAGGTGTCATTGTTGATGATACGTTAAAACCCTCTGATCAGTGTGCGGCGGTGGCTGCTAAGAAGGCAAATAGAATATTAGGTATTATTAGGAAAGGAATGGGAAACAAAAATGAGGACGTTATAATGCCTTTATATCACTCCATGGTGTGACTTCACCTTGAATACTGTGTGCAATTCTGGTCACTGCATCTCAAAAAAGATATAGTGGAATTAGAAAAGGTACAGAAAAGGGCACCGAAAAATGATAAAAGGGATGGGATGTCTTCTCTATGAGGAAAGACAAAAGCAGATAGGGCTCTTCAGCTTGAAGAAAAGATGGCTGAGGGGAGATATGATAGAGGTCTATAAAATAATGAGTGTAGTGGAACGGGTAGACATGAATCGCTTGTTTACTCTTTCAAAAAATACTAGGACTAGGGGGGACGCAATGAAGCTACAAAGTAGTAAATTTAAAACGAATCAGAGAAAATATGTCTTCACTCAACCTGGAATTTTTTGCCAGAGAATGTAGTAAAAGCAGTTAGCCTAGTAGGGTTTAAAAAAGGTTTGGATAGTTTCCTAAAAGAAAAGTCTATAAGCCATTATTAAAAGGAACATAGGGAAACTCCACTGTTATTTATAGGATAAGCAGCATAAAATGGATTGTCCTGTTTTGGGATCTTGCTAGGGTACTTGTAACCTGGATTGGCCACTGTTGGAAACAGGATGCTGGGCTTGATGGACCAATATGTACTTATGCTATTGTGCACATTAAAGGCCGGATTCAGTAAATGGCACCCAAAAATAGACCCCAGGAAGATCCACACTAAAACAGTATTCTGTAAATGGCGCTCTGCTTGGTAGTTTGGTATGCTTCCCATGCCTAACTTTGGGTGCAAGGACTTGCGGCTGTTCAAACCTGATATAAATCCTCGCACCCAACTGCCATCAGCTGGGCACACAAATCCAAGTATTCTATAACATTGCACCTAATTTCTGGGAATGCCCCTGACCCACCCCTGCCCCTCCCATGGCCATGCCCCCTTTTGAGAACACTATGAAATTTAGGTGCACATATTATAGAAGAAAGCATAGGCCTGATCCAAGCGTAAACCCAAATACATGCCAATTAACATCAATTATTGATTGGTAATGGCTCATTAACTAGTTTGCATGTAGATCTTGGATCTGCACCCAAATTTAGCTGCCCAAATTGTGGTGACCTATATAAAACCTGGGATGAGTGTTTATTGCACTTTAGTAAAAGCGACCCTAGTAACATATTTGGAAAATTAACAGGCTTATTTTCGAAAGAGAAGGGCGCCCATCTTTCAACACAAATCGGGAGATGGGCGTCCTTCTCTTAGGGTTGCCAAATCGGCATAATCGAAAGCCGATTTGGGCGTCCCCAACTGCTTCCCCTCACGGGGACGACCAAAGTTCCCAGGGGCATGTTGGCAGCATACCGAAGGTGGGACTTGGGCGTGCTAACAGATGGGCGTCCTCGACCGATAATGGAAAAAAGAAGGGCGTGTCTGACGAGCACGTGGGTGACTTTACTTGGTCCATTTTTTCTTACGACCAAGCCTCAAAAAGGTGCCCGAACTGACCAGATGACCACCGGAGGGAATCGGGGATGACTTCCCTTGACTCCCACAGTGGTGACTAACCCCCTCCCACCCTGGCTTCCCCTCCTTAGGAAGGAAATCGTGTGCAAATGAGCCAACAGCGAGTAGCTCATTTGCATGCGATTTCCTTCATGCATGCCCGTTCCTTTCCGAATCACTAAGAGATCGGTATGGGAAGGGCTTTTTCCGTTCAGTTGGTGCATCAGTTAGTCCACTTCAGTGCCCCCTAGGGTGCCCAGTTGGTGTCCTGGCATGTCAGGGGGACCAATGCACTACGAATGCTGGCTCCTCCCACAACCAAATGAGTTGGATTTGGTCGTTTTTAAGATGGGCGTCCTCAGTTTCCATTATCGCCGAAAACCGGGTACGACCATCTCCAAGTTCAACCATATCAACATTTATGTCGACCATTTCTAAGGTCGACCTAACTGTTGAGATTTGGGCGTCCCCGACCGTATTATCGAAAAGAAAGATGGACGCCCATCTTGTTTCGATAATACGGGTTTCCCCACCCCTTCGCAGGGACATCCTGCGAGGACGCCCTCAGGAAAACTTGGGCACCCCATTCGATTATCCCCTCTTTGTGGATTTTTTTAACATCACATATTTCTATTCATTTGCTTTTTATTCTAAATAACACCATCGTTTTGTACATGGGGTTTTAAACCAAATAAGGAAGGCTTGATTGACTATCATACCAGCTTCTCTTTGATGAAGTATCATGGCTGCTTTATTTTTATATAAACAATGTTCTATCTGGTACACAGAAATTAACTAAATCAACTCACCTTGCTTCCCCTCTCCCCCACCCATAAGAAATGAGCCATTTGATTTAGAAAACAGAAGCAAATAATTTGCAGTTCTATTGCTACTATGGAATATTAATTTATAATGTTTTTGTATTGTCAAGTTTCATCAAATCTTTCCATTTGTGAGCCATTAGTCCTGTGAGAATCAGCATTTTCCAACAGCCTTTTAATACTCAGATAATGGAACACAATAAAAAAGAATTATGCAATTATTATAACTTTGGTTAACAGTAATATTCTGTACTATCATCAGAATTACTTAGCAGAATGTGGTATTTGTAAATCATTTTCTTCCACTTCCATGAAATTTACAGTTAGTCAATAATTTAAACAACTACTGGAACAAACAGATACTGCATAGAGATGAACTTGTGCATGGTAAACCATCTTGTTTATGACAGAGCAGTCCATTTCTACATCGTGTTATCTGATTTTTGCCAGAATTACCCACCCTATCCTGGATTGTATGGTACATTTGGGGATAGCAGAGACAGACAAAATAGTCTCCATTAAACCGAAATCCCCATCTGAACTGGGAGGGGGAATCAGATAATCAGAAGCAAAATGGGACACGCTATAGATCTGTTAAGAAACCTCAACACGTACACAGCTCAAGCACTCTCCAGTTTTACACAGGTCAGATCTCAAAGGCCTGATCCAGATGTGAATATTAGCAGATGATGTGCAACACAATGAATCTTAAAACACTCAATCTGTAAACATTGTCATAGATCCAAACCGATTTGGCAATGTAGAGGAACGAGTTACAGAGCAGAGAGATTTGGAGGGGACACAGAGGGCCAGGTAGGAAAAGGCAGGAAAGCCGGAAAGGCAATAAAATACAGTGAGAATACTCCATGTCCCAACCTGGACACTTGAATTTCCCTCTCTACATCCTTTCTAAAATAGAACTCCACACCTTGTGCACATTTTGGTAAATAGGTCCCATTGTCCCACTCGTTTGCAGTGACCAGGGATCAGAGATTTATTAGAGTACTACCTTGATGTTTTCATTCCCTAGAACAGTGCAACCTACTCATCGACAGGTCAACCCTATCCCCCATAAACCTGTGCTACTACTTCTGCCTAATAACAATCAACCAGGGAGATGAAATTCAAAGTTCTTTATTGATATGGACCAAACACAGTCCGTGTTTCGGCAAACACAGCCACCTGCTGTTAGGATGATGGTAGTGAGCCCTTGTGCGCTGTCTGAGCACGATAGACAGAAGAGTAGCGCCGCACTTGGCCGGGCAGCCAAACAACCCCAGCTTCACCTGGGAGCGACCACCGTTCCCCAGGAGTTGAGCCCCCAGGTGCAGGTGGCCACCAGGACTTCCAGATACCAATGGGGTCTGGCGGCCAAGCAGAAATCAGTAGGTCCAAACCAAAGCTCAGGGCAGGCAGCGCAGCAGAGAATGGTCAGGTTCAATCCGAGAGTCTGGGCAGGTAGCAAAGCAGAGAATGGTCAGGTTCAATCCGAGAGTCAGGGCAGGCAGCAAAGCAGAGAATGGTCAGGTTCAATCAGAGAGTCAAGTCAAACAGGACAGTAGACTGCAGAACGCTCAATACAAGCACCAGACCTCCACAACGATAGAAGCCGAAGCAAGGTATGAAGGGAACCGCGGTTCTTAAATAGTCCCCTCGTCGATCGTAACCTCAGTCAGCTGGGGAGAGCGATCCTGGATTGGTAGGCAGCAAGAGCGGGGAGGAGCAGAGCGAGAGGTGGCCAATCCCACACCATCGACGAGACGAGAGACCGCGCCGGAAGGAAGCCCCGCCTCACAGACGCTGACAGTCCGCGTGGCCAGCCTAAAGGGTGAATGGGAATGGCCAGCCACACGACTGAAACGGGCTGACAGGCGTTGACCGCCAACATGGCCAGCCATCGCCCCGAGATAACGACGGAGGGGAAACGCCAGCGTGGAATGCACCGCAGGCCGACCCTCAGGATCGAATAGACATGGCCGGCCACGCGAACGAAGTGAACAAGTCTGATGCTGACCGCCAACATGGTCAGCCATCGCTACCGAGATAGCGTCTGGAGGCGAACCGACAGTGCGGATCGCACCGCAGGTGAGGAATACAACACCTGCCTCAGGGACCACAATCAAACTCTGACAGTCAAATCAAACAAAGTGTGCCTGATGCAGCACAGCTTACTGGTTCTGACTGCTTGCTGTCTGGTATATCAATGATGGGAACTCAATGTAGCCAACATGGGCTCACTGTGATTGTGACCATTGAGGCAGGTGGCTGTGTCCGCCGAAACATGGACCGTGTCGGATCCATATTTTCTGGTGCTTTCAATAAAGAACTTTGAAAGTCATCTCTCTGGTCTGCTGGACTTATGTAGAGGCTTCTTCCTGTTCGTGTGCTTTACACTACTTTTGCCTATCCAATTACTAGACAACATTTTGATGTATTCATGTAGAGGTGCGAACATCAGTAGCGTACCAAGGTGGGGGTGGTCCATCCTGGGTGCAGGCAGCAAAGGGGTGCACAGGGAAGTCACGTAGCTGTCTGCTCTGCCAGTCCCCTGCCCCCCTCTGACATTACTTTCTGATTTGAGGCAGAAGACCAGCAGAGCTGACAGCCACGTGACTGCTCCATGCACCCCCTTGCTAGGAGGAAGGGTGTTTGAGGTGATGCGCTTTGGGGTGTGTGTGATGTGCACCAGGGGGTGGGGGTGTGACACATCTCAAGGAGTGGGGTGGAGGTGTGATACAACGGGGGGTGGGGAGGGGTGGCACATCCTGGGGGTGGGGGTGATGCATCTCAGGGGGGCCGCACCGGCAACCCTCCCCGGGTGGCAAGCAAGCTAGGTACACCAGTGGAGAACATAAACAATGATAACATTCAAAACAATGTGGGATAAACACAGAGGATCCATATATAGCAAGAGGATGCAATCCAAGCAAAATTTAAGTGCCTTTCACACAACAAACAAGGCAGAGAGCAACAGAGATGCAATGGCTGAGCTGTCCCAAACAGTGAGATCGAAGGTCAAAAAGTTAGATTTTTCATATGGTGTGTCTGGGGTATAAATCAAGAACGATTTTGCTCTGTACATGAGCTATATAAAAAGACACTTCCATTTTTTAGTGCTTCTGAAAGGATACAGAAAGAATGCTGGCAATATGAGAACAATTTTCAAAGGAATCTGCCAGGCTGATGAGTTGCCTGGTTAAATTCTCCAGGCTGAAAACTGCTCTCTACTGTGGCTAAAGTTACGCACATAAGTTTCATAGCTGCAGGGGAAACAGATGGGGCAGGGGTAGAAAAGTAAGCATCAAGAGTTGACTCTGAAATTCTTTCTTGGCATACTTTGTCTCTGTGGCAAAGCAGGAAAGAAGCAGAGGTAGACAAAGAGATACAGGGAGAGGAAAGGACACACAGATGGAGACAGACACAGATAGACAAAAATGCAAACACATATACAAACACAAAGAAAGGAGGAGATAGACACACATGTACACAAATATACATAAAAATGGAGGATGAGACATAGGCAGACAGGCACTGACAGAGAGAGACAAGCAGACACGCACATAGACAAAGTGGAGAAACACACAAATGGAAAGAGATGCAGGCAAGTCACAGATTCAAATGTAGAGAGAAAGACACACACAAGATTGATGACTGGCATTGGGATTAGGGATCATAGCTGAGTTTAAAAACCTTATACAGGCTCCCAGTTGCTCATAAGAACAGAAGAATAGCCATACTGGGTCAGACCAATGGTCTATCAAGCCCAGTATCCTGCTTCCAACAGTGGCCAATCCAGGTCACAAGTACCTGACAGAAACCCAAATAGAGCAAGATTTCATGCTACCGATTGCAATAATAAGCAGTGTCATTTTTTTGTGTGTGTATACCTTACCTTGATTTGTACCTGTCTTTTTCAGGGCACAGACCGTATAAGTCTGCCCAGCACTATCCCCATAGTATACCCCATGTCTGTCTTAATAACAGATTATGGCTTTTTTCTCCAGGAACTTGTACAGAATTTAAATTACTGCTTCTGTTCTTTAAAGATTTGAATTACATGTCATCCAATTTATCTGTGGGGCCAGTTTGCGTCACATGATCCAATGCATTCTCTCTGGTCAAGTCATGAAAATTTTTTGTGGCACTCATCACTGAGAGATGCTTTACTTTTTAGGCCATTTTCTCATACCTTTTCAGTGACTGGGCCTAGAAATTAGAAATTATTAATTATTTATTTCTTTAAAACATTTATAGGCTGCAAATCTACAATTCTGTGTGGCTTACAACAATACACATATAGGAATAGATTCAGTAAATGAAGCTGAACAAGCATCACTGAAAAAAATTTGCAAGGAGTGCTACTCTATAAACAGTGCTCCGAGTTGGGCTTCATTTATAGAATAGTGCTTAGAGCCGATTTCAGTACCAAACGTTGGGCATGTGGATTTACATCAATTGAAATGTGGTATAAATCCTGGTGTGTAATTTAGGCATGGATTGCCAGTCTTCAATAAATCTGCGTGCCCCTAACCAGCCCATGCCACTCCTCCTTTTGAGTTGCATGCTATGATTTGCATATGGAACGTTACAGACTAGCACTTAGCAAGATGCGAATTCAAATCTAAATTGTAGACAATTAATGCCACTAATTGATTAACACAATTATTGGCACTAATTGGCTCATTTGCCAATTTAGTTGCATGTGCATCTCAGGACAGTGCTCAGTTTTGCACACCATTTATAGAATCCAGGGGAAAATGAATCATATTAAAAACATAGAACAGCATGAATCAAAACAATTACATTATATAAGCTGAACTATCAACAGCATTGCTGCTAAACTCTGCCAAAGTCCTACCAAAATAAGTTCTTACAGAGAGACCTTCAATTGTTTCCTAAAAAGTAAATAAGTAATAGTTCTCAAATCCAGCAACACAGAATTCTACCAAACTGCCCAGCAACCCCCCCCCCCCAAAAAAAAAAAAATTGCTGCTCTATAGGTCTGAAATCTAATCTAATGAGCAGAAAGAACATGTAATAATAGCTTATCAGCTGAACATAGTGGAAAAATAGTGGAAACTATTATAAAGAATAAAATTATGGACCAAATAGACAAATATGGCTTAATGGGACAGAGTCAGCATGGGTTCAGTCAAGGGAAGTCTTGTTGCACCAATTTGCTTCATTTCTTTGAAGGCATAGATAAATATGTGGATAAAGGTAAGATGGTTGATGTAGTGTATCTAGAATTCCAGAAAGCATTTGATAAAGTTCCTCATGAGAGACTCCTGAGAAAATGAATGAGTCATGGGATAGGAGGCAAGGTTCTGGTGTGGATTAGGAATTGTTTATTGGACAGAAAACAGAGGGAAGGGTTAAATGGTCATTTCTCTCAATGGAGGGTGAATAGTGAAATGTCTTTGGGATCTGTATTGGGACCGGTGCTATTTTACACATTTATAATGATATGGAAATTGGAACGATGAGTGAGGTAATTAAATTTACAAATGATACAAAACTATTCCATTGCCCCCCGCCCCTGCCCAGGTGATCCAGAATCCATCTGTGTTCCTATTCCCCACTCCTTTGTAATCCACCATTTGCCCCTACCCATGTTCCTATCCCCTCCTCCTTGTTGAAGCTTGTAGGGATCAAGTGTTCCTCCACTTAGAGTGGTTGTTTCCTGTCTCCTCCCAGCCACAACATCATATCATTATTCTAACATGGTGCGCCTTCTCCCACCCTACCATCATTTTACTCCAGCTTTCATTTTCTCTCTCTCACTCTCCTCCCCACCCCTCAGTCCATCATCTCTCCTCTCTGTTAATCTATTCCTCCCTATGTCCATCTCCCCTTTTTGTTCCATATCCTTACCCATGTCCAGCATCCCCCATCACACCCCCCACCCATGAGATCCAATACCTTCCCTTAGTCCTGCCCTCCCAACATGATCCATCATTCCCCCTTTCTTCCTTCTCCCTCCAGCTCCAGCTCCAGGCAGATCTCTCCTCAGTCCATGCATTCCAGCACTTCCTCCTGCTTACCAGGCTGGCCAAAAGATAAAAAAATGATACACTCAACAATAAACAGAAACACACATGCCATATGGCCCACCATGGAATCTCTTCCAGACCTGAAAGCAACTGAACTCTTCAATATCAAATATCAAAACTCTTTGACATGTCCTCAGTGGACCATGTGGTGCATGCGTTTCTGTTTGTTGTTGAGTGTTTCACTTTCTTGTTTTCTCGGCCTGCCTGGTAAGGAGGAGGGAGGAAGTGTTGAACTGCATGGGCTGAGGAGAGATATAACTGGAGCTGGAGAGGGAGGGAGAGAGGGGGAATGATGAACCATGTCAGGTAGGGGTGGGGAAGATGGACCATGTCAGGGGTGGAGGGAAACTGCAGCAGTAGTAGGCAGCAATGAGTGGCTAAGAAATCCAGGGGAGAATGGCCCTTCTTGCCACTGCCCATGCCTATGTCAATAAATAATTTTTGAAGAGGAGATAGAAACATCAAAAGTGGGAAACACACAGAACTGTTTCTTCTCCTAATCACTTTCCCTCCTCATCCTCTGTGCCTTTGAAAGGCTTCTCAGACAACTACTTAACTCCTACCCCTCAGGACTGTTTTGTTCTCAGTCACTTGAAGCAGGAAGTTATATTTAGATTTCTTGTCTTTTTTCCTGTTAGGATTGCCTCTCATGAAAGCAGTAGTCAGGCTCTGTTGAGTGAGAAAAAGGGCTCAATGAGTGTAAATTGTGTCACACTCCTAATGAGTGAAACTTGGCATGTCTATTTCAATCTTCATGTTTGGAACAGTGTCAAAAATCACATTTAAAAAATGGAGGGAGAGAGATGCTGCATAACAAGAGACACACATCCAGGAAATAAAATTACTAAACAACATAGAAAAATAGGAAATAAAATGAAAAGCCTATCTAGTCTGCCCACTAGCTTCATGCTGCAGTTCCAGAAACTTACATAAGTACATAAGCATCGCCATACCTGGACAGACCAAATGTCCATCAAGCTCAGTATCTTGTTTCCAACAGTGGTCAACTCAAGTCACAAGTATCTGGCATGATCCCAAAAGAGTAAATAGATCCCATGCTGCTTATCCCAGAAATAAACAAGAGACCTGATATTTAGCCAGTGGAGGGCAGCATTTTTGCTGTCTGCTACCGGTGTTAAGCCCGTTCTTGCTGTTTGGCGACCAGCATTGAATATCCGGGAGGGGGCGCGGGGCTTTAATGCTGACATTCAGTGACTTTTTGTGGTCCTATTTGACTTCTAAACTAATCTGTTTAGGCGCTGAATATTGCATCATACAGTCGGTTATGTACTAGGCACTAACCGGCAATATTCACTGGAGATAGCCAGTTATCTCCCGCTAAATATTAGCGGTTAGGCACCAATATGCTATTGAACCGTTCAGCGGCCATATCTGGCAGCTTATGGACTTTTCTTCCATGAACTTGTCAAAACCTTTTTTAAACCCTGCTATGCCAAGTGCTTTCACCACATTTTCTTGCAGTGAATTCCAGAGCTTAATTACATGTTGAGTGAAGAAATATGTTCTATGATTTGTTTTACATGTACTATTTAATAGCTTCATTGTGTGCCCCTTAGTTATTGTACTTTTGGAAAGAGTAAACAAGTGATTCATGTCTATCCATTGCACTCCACTCTGGATTTTATAGACAAATTGCAAGGAGTCCCATATTGCATCGCACAGTAAATGAAGCAGACAATCTTGAAGGAACTAAGAGCTCTGGTACAAGATTACTAAAGTGATTATATTTGCAGACCTTAGCTCAGAAATTGATAAAATGTGAATACAAATAGGGAGATGAAAAGGAAATTATAAATGCATAATACTATACCTGCAAAACTGCAGATGGGGTAGCAGGGAGAATGTCTGACTTTTTCTTAGCTACAGGAAGTGGCTAAGAAGCTTCCATTTTCTCTCTGAGACTGTGCAAGGACACAGCCCTGTGCAGCCAGATGGTCCTAAAATCTTTGCCCCCTCCACTGTCAGAGTTTTGAGGTGGCAGCAGCACTGGCTCTCCTGACCATGGAAAAAACAATGTAGACTAAGACATGGCTGTGGGCGGGGGATTGGCCATGGAGCAGCCAGTGCCCTGGTATGGCAGTCTCCACTTTAATTTCGCTGCAGTAGCCCCATACTAAGTGAGACATACTGCCTCCCCTGATGTGGATTTTCTTGGAGGCATGATTGTCTGCTCCATTTACTGTGTGGTGCAGTGTGGGACTCCTTATAATTTGTAGGCCTGGGGGAGGGAGTGCTGTCACTTCTATGGGAGCTGTGTTGTCTTAGGTGAAGACGTTTCAAGAAGCTGTTTTTGCAGTGTGTTTATTTCTCTTGGTTTTGTGGACAGTGGAGGCCGAGAGAGCTCTATGTATGGGGAAGGTGGGGGTGGGGCTATGTCCCTTGAAGGGTTTGGACACTTGGTTGACAGGACCTCCCCTCCCCCAACCCAAGGTGTGCCCTGCTCTGCCCTGGATGGGTAGGTTTCATTATAATTGGGTTTCAATACTGTGTTGACTTGGTAGCTTGATAAGTGTTTTGGTGTGCATATAGATTATGAGGGAGGATATGACTATTGGGTGACTGAATGAGAAAGGGAAAACAAAAAATTATTCTACAAAAAGCAATACAGTAATCTCATACTTTAAATGTTTCCAAATTTCTCAAAGGCATGTACGAGGGGCTTAACCTCAAACACACTCCATACTCTGCCCCCCAACACTCGTACTCTTACCCCCGCATTTTTGAACAAAGCAGGGAAGAACTCCTGCACTGTGTGGCTCTGGCTCAGGTGCACCAGCTGCCTTCCCCTAGTATTTATTTTATTTCCAAAATTTATAGCCTGTTATTTCCCAATGATAAATGCAGGGTACAGTTCTACTACTGATGGTAATATGCACACTGAATACACTCCAGGAAATTATGTGCCAAAATATCAAAATAATGCAGTATATTAATCAGAACAGTGTTTGCAGTATTATGGACATATAGGCAGTTAGCCTATATTTCCATAATACTGTCAGCCGAGTCAGCCCTAGCCCCTAGTCCAGCATCTTCCTGTTGACCATGTAAACAGTGGTGTTCAACAGCTTTGTACAGAAATCATGTGGTTATTGGCAACCATAATATGATTTGCCTATCAGCTTTGTTTTGTTTTCTAGTAGGTTGCCTAATGGCCAGTAGGCTTCAGATCTCTGGCCTTTAGTTTCTTGAGCTGCCAAACATTTTTAGAATATGTATCATCTATATTAGCTGTACCAATCCTTGTTAACAAAACCCTCCCTAATACCAAGAATATTGTAAAGTAATGCACACCCTACAAGTCACTCAGGACTTTTTGATCAATTCTGCTGTACCAAAACTGTACTAACTTCTAAGAGTCACACAACAAGACCCTAACCAGGAAAAGGCAGCACTATAAACATTGCAGTGAATACTAGAACATCAATACACTTTTTGGGAAAACTGAACAAGCCAGATTACAAAACAGATTGATACTCAACATACATAGTTATAAACTGCCATGCCTGCCTCTTTCTCCTGCAACTTAGTCACACTCCAGGAATGATTTGCTACCTTGTGGGCACAAGTACACACTGTGCAATAACCTACACTAGGTGATCACTTTTCTCATAGCTCATTTCTGTTTATGCATGGGAATGGCTTTTAAAATTAACTGGCCCCATTAGAGATACATGAGGCACTCCAGCTCTCTGGAACAAAAAAGTGGACATTTAGTCCTAATTAAGAACATAAGAGTAGCCATACTGGGTCAGGCCAATGATCCATCTAGCCCAGTATCCTGTTTTCCAAACAGTGGCCATGCCAGGTCACAAATACCTGGCAGAAATCCAATTAGCAGCAACATTCCATGCTACCAATCCTGGGGCAAACAGTTACTTCCCCATGCCTATCTCAATAGCAGACTATGGACTTTTCCTCCAAGAATTTGTCCAAACCTTTTTTAAACCCAAATATGCTAACTGCTGTTACTACATCCTCTAGCAAAAAATTCCAGAGTGTAATTTTTCGTTGAGTAAAAAAATATTTCCTCCTATTTGTTTTAAAAGTATTTCCATGTAACTTCCTTGAGTGTCCCCTAATCTTTGTACTTTTGGAACGAGTAAGAACACAATTTTCTTCTACTCATTCTACACCACTCAGGATTTTGTAGACCTCAATCATATCTCCCCATAGCTGTCTCTTTTCCAGGCTCAACAGCCCTAACCTCTTTAGCCTTTCCTCATACAAGAGGAGTCCCATCCCCTTTATCATTCTTTGAGTCTTTTATAATTCCACTATATCTTTTTTGAGATACGGTCACCAGAACTGAATGCAATACTCAAGGTACGGTCGCATCATGGAGCGATACAAAGGCATTATAGTATTTTCAGTCTTATTCACCATCCCTTTCCTAATAATTCCTAGCATCCTGTTTGCTTTTTTTGGCCACCACCACTCACTGAGCAGAAGATTTCAGCGTATTATCTATAATGACACCTAGATTTTTACTATCACAAAACCAGCTACCAATGCACAATAAGAATTGCCTCCTATCCCATGTCTTTTAAATTTTCTCAATGGTCTCTCATAAGGGCATTAACAAATGCTTTCCAAAAATCATATAGTAGTCCTCTCTTATCTAAATACTTGTTTATACCCTGAAAGAACTCTAGTAGATTAAGATGACATGACATGACTTCCCTCTATTAAATCTGTTCTGCCTCTTCTCCATTAAATCATGTTTAGTCACATGTCCAGCAATTTTGTTCTTAATCATGTATAAATGAACTGATTGGTCAGTGTAGCAGATGAGTTAGATTCCTGGGTGGTTTCTGTTCTTTGGGTTAGCTGAAGCTGAAAATGCCATGGAGGCAATATTCACAGGCTCTGGGTGAAGATACAGGTGTCTCAGGCATTGCAGAATAGTGGCACCTACCAGATAGCTCAGGAGTCTATGGCGCTCATTTTCAAAAGAGAAAAACCTCTCAAAAGTGGCACAAAGCACCAGATGGATGTTTTTCACAGGAAAACATCCAAGTTGCATTTTTCAAAACTGAGATTTCAGATGGTTTTCTCTGCAGTTCATCTAGATCACAAGGGGGTGTGTTGGGGCATTTTTTGGGTGGGTCCAGAATCTGGACTTTTTTTTCGGGGAAAATGGAACAAGATAAAAACATCTATGGCAAAAATTGAGACATTTTTATCTGGTCCTGTTTCAATTACAACTAAGTCACAAAAAGGTGCCCTAACAGACCAGTGGAGGGAACCCCCCCCCCTTTAATTCCCCAATGGTCACTGACCCCTTCCACCTCCCACAGATGTGACAGTGACAGTACATACCTGGCTCTGAGACAGCTTTGGCTATTATGACCATTCCTTTTAGAGCAGCAAGCTGGTCTCAGGAGTAGGCTAGTGGACTGAAGGATACATATCCCATTCCTAACCAATACACTTGTGTGGAAATTGTGAGCCTTCCAAAACCCATACAATATCAACTGTACCTACAGACAGGAGACACCTACAGACCTGAGGGATTTTGTACTGATGTACAGTTTTTAGGTATTCCTGGAAGGCTGTAGCCTTTTAGGTTCAGTAGGTTTTTAGGTGTTCCTGGAAGACTCACAATAATAACATAAGGGTGTTAAGGTGGGATTTGTACCTGGGTCCCTTTAAGTGATGTCCACTGAACTGGCCACTAGGCTGCTCCTCAGCTCTGCTGGGATGTCTGTGTGGCCAGTTTATTAGGAATGGGGCCACACAGCCATCCCTATGGCTTGTTTTTGTGTGTTTTTCTCTAGGATGTTTTTTTCTTTTTAAGTATCTAACTAAATGTGTACTGAGGACAAAAACTTCTGGAAAATATCAATTTTCAAAACAAAAAAAAAACTTTTCCTGGTTCAAAAATTGCTATGTTCAGGATGAGAATTTTAGATGTTTTCAGCAAAATGTCTACAATTGGACTTGAACGTCATATCGATAATGCCTCTTCATGTGTGCCAAGTTCCAGAACCTTGTCCTCTCAGTGTAAAGGCTGCCATTTCCATGACTGAACCAATCACATGCAGGTGGATATGGAGGCTTATGATGCCATAGCCTATAAAAGGCTCTTTCTGGTTGAGTTGAAGACCCAGTAAAGTCAAGGGAAGTTTGCAGGTTTACAAAAGAAGCATGAATGGACAACAACAGGCATTTGAAAGAGAACTAATGCTATATATTTTATCAGCTGCACTTTTTATTTTTAATGCGCTTGCTACTCTCAGCAAAAAAGTTCAAATAACATTTCCAAAATTAAATAACTAGCTAACTTTCTTCTGCCACATCTCCTTTTCCCTCAGTGAAAAAACATTCACCATCTAGCAATCAACCCTGTAAATAAAGGAAGGGATAGATCGACAAGGGTTATAAAAACATGAACACCAATATCTGGGTCTAAATGTTTTAACAAAAGAAAGAAATCAGTGTAAACATTCAGTCAACCAAGGTTAAGATAATAAAATAAACTTCCAAATGCTTTTAGTTTCGGGAACTTAATCCTTGCTGCTGAAGACATTTTGAGATGCTATCAGTTTTGTGTAGACCCAGCTGTTAAGACTATTTAGGTGAACCCACTGTGAGGAGAAAAGAACTTTGAAAAAATAGTTGAGCATGGCTCCTGTGTGACTTGTTACTACACAAGAACCCTCTTCTCCCCCCCCCCCCCCCATCTAAGATCCTTGTAGAGTAACTATGGAAACTACATAGTGGGAAGAATTTGGGAACAAGACCGCTAGGCCCCCACCTCTTCAGAATTGTCTAGTAGCAGAAACAACTGTATAAGAAGGTGGAAGGGAACGAAAAAGATAACATTCTTATCCTGGCAAAAGTCAAGTCTTGACTAGGAACAGGAAGTGGAGGTGATGGCAAGTAATTAGCATTCTCATTCTCTCTGTCTCATCAGCTCGTAACCTTGGGGTCATCTTCGACTCCTCTCTCTCCTTCTCTGCTCACATTCAGCAGATTGCCAAAACCTGTCGTTTCTTTCTCTATAACATCAGCGAAATCCATCCCTTCCTCTCTGAGCACTCTACCAGAACCTTTATCCACACTCTTATCACCTCTCACCTAGATTATTGCAACCTGCTTCTCACCGGCCTCCCGCTTAGCCATCTCTCTCCTCTTCAATCAGTCCAAAACTCTGCTGCACGACTCATTTTCTGCCAGAGTTGCTATGCTCACATTAGCCCTCGCCTCAAGTCACTTCACTGGCTCCCTATTCATTTCAGCATTCAATTCAAATTGCTCTTACTGACCTATAAGTGCATTCACTCTACCGCTCCCCAGTACCTCTCCACTCTTGTCTCTCCCTATGCCCCCCTCAGGTACTCCATTCTGTGGATAAATCTCTCTTGTCTGTCCCCTTCTCCTCTACTGCTAATTCCAGACTCCATTCCTTTTATCTCGCTGCACCTCATGCCTGGAATAGACTTCCCGAGCCTGTACGTCTAGCCCCGTCTTTGGCCGTTTTCAAATCCAGGCTAAAAGCCCACCTCTTTAACGCTGTTTTTGACTCCTAACCACTACTCACTTGCCCTGTACCCTTTTATCCCCACCTCTTTAATTCCCTTACCTCTTAGTTATTCTGTCTGTTTGCCTGTCTTATTTAGATTATGAGCTCTTTGAGCAGGGACTGTCTTTTCATGTATGGTGTACAGCGCTGCTTATGCCTTGTAGCGCTATAGAAGTGATAAGTAGTAGTAGTAATTAGGTCTGATATAAGTATTGTTTTTGTCGCAGGGAATAGCAATCCAGTAAACCAGGAAAAAGGTTTTGGGGAGAGGACTGTAATGGCTCTAGGAATACAGGGGACTAGGATTCAGAATGCATGAGTACGTAGGGGCCGGATGGGCAGGGAGTTGTGTAAAGGGTGGCGGCGTGCATAGCATACTTGAATAGGGAGACCGATGGTCATAGAGAGACCCGCAATGGTCATCAAAAGATAAAGAGAAAAGGAAAAGAAGGTGTTAATACAATATCAATATTGTACCTACCTGAGGTTGTTTAGCATTTAAACATTTTGCCCCTTTGTCACTCACCCCAAAGAGCTCACCTAAGGAGCACAACCTGTTCCTTATGCGTGAACCGCCACAGCACAAATACCACAAATTACGTTATTTAAATATTAATTTTCAGGTTCTGTCAGAATGACTTGAGTATCATGTGTTAAGATGCAGAAAACTGAAGAATAAAGCTACTGTAGGTAAAGTTTTCTTGGCTGCTTATATATTTGAGGAGTGTTTTGGATCAATAAATGAAAAAGAAGGATTTTATTTCCATATTCTAGTTTCCATTTGAGCAGCCAATTCCATGTGCCATCTACCTCCAAAGTACAAACCAAACTTGTTTCCCCTGATGCGTGCCTCCTAGTCCTAGTATTACTACATACACACATACAGATAAGCATACACATATATCAAACATATAAATGGCAAGAGGCGTATTCAACTCGCAAATGCGCAGTAGAGACCCTCTCTGTCCCGCCCCCGCGTCAATACGTGATGACGGGGGCGTGACACAGAGGGAACCTGCTCACCTGCGAGTGAGGGAACCGCCGTCGCCACCGCTCCCCCCCCCAGGGTTGCCGCTACCGCTCCCCCCACCCACCCGGAGTCGCCGCCGCCACCCACCCTCCACCCGGCCCAGGTACCTGGCTTCACTATTCAAACCGCCGGAACGCAGCACACAGCTCATCTGAGCTGCCGTTGGCCTTCCTTACCTGCCTGTGTCCCGCCCTCGCCGACGTTACGTCACACGAGGGCGGAACACACGCAGAGAACAAGGAAGGCTGACGGCAGCTCAGATGAGCTGTGTGCTGCGTTCCGGCGGTTTGAATAGTGAAGCCAGGTACCCGGCCCGGGTGGAGGGGTGGCGGAGGGGACTCCGGGGGGGAGGGGCGGCGGCGCGACCTATCCGGGGGGGAGCCTTTCAAACCCCCCTTCCTTTACTAGCCCGTTTTTACGGGCTCAACGGCTAGTATAAGTATATGTAAGCACATGCATACATACATATATGTATATATATGCGAGTGAGTATAATATACTGGATCATTATGAATCTAGCATTTACAACATATAGCAGCAAACTTTTCTGGAGCAATTTCAGTTTGCCTGCCAAAAACAGCACCAATGGGTATCCTGGAGAAGAGCAGAATCCCTTTGCATATTGAGGTCACCTAGTCCTCTCTAGATGACAGGGCCAGTGGAACGCGGTAAGCAAGGTATGCATGGCAGGGGGGTGCCAACATTCAGGGGGCACCAGAGACTGCCATGCTTACCCTGGCTTACCCTCCCCACACCGCCACAGCAATGCCACCATCCCGCTCCTGCGTACTACTACCCTGCTGCCTGCCCTGGTGGTGTAGTGGTCTCTGCGGCTGCGAGGGCAGAAAAGAATCCCACTCTTTTCTGCTCGCTGCTGCTACTCCGTCTCTGACGCTCTCCACTTTTCTCTTCTGTGCCATGGACGGCCCCACAGTATTTTAAAAATGACTGCTGAGGCTTCCAGTGGCGAGACTGCCACCGATGTCTCGGCAGACATTTTGGGAAAACACGGCGACAGCGCCCGCAGCACAGAAGACAAAAGCAGAGAGCGCTGGAGACGGAATAGCGGAAGCGGGCAGGAATGAGTGGGATTCTTTCCTGTCCCTGAAATATGCTCAAAACAGAATCCATTTGTACAAAAGAGATGAGATGAAGATGTGATTCCATGTGCCCCAATGAGAGAAGAGTTTAATTTTACTTTCAATCTTTATAACACCAGGCTTCCCAAGGCAGATTACAACAACAGTTAAGATGAACCCATCAGTAAACAGGATATCCTCACCGAATTTGGCCCTATATTACTGTATTTATAGAACAGTGTAGAAAAAGGAGCACAAAATATAGCCTTTATTAGTGCTGTTTCCACCAACTACAATAATTTTTTAAGCAGTTTTAGTGATATTAAATTTTATTTCATGATATTTATATCTACATACAGGAAGCTTTCAAATAAATTAAAAAGCTATCAATTAAAAAAAAAAACTTTCGTTCTTCACCTTTTAAGGCACTGGGCTGAAAAAGGGTGCAGGGTGGGAGAAGAGGAGAGGGAGAAGAGAGAAAAGAGATACTGGACGGGGGCCGCCAGACACCCAAGCACCGGCCCTGCTAGATAGTATAGTTTTGGCAATCTTGGTTTGGGATATTGAATGTTTAACCATTTGTTGCTCATTGCATTGAATTGACTTGACTCCTAAGGCAGGCGTTTCTCTGTGCCGAAACGCAAGACTGCGTCAAGTCTGCTGTCCACATTTCAACAAACGATTGTCCTTGTGTTGGGACTTGATTGGTCTTCCCCTATCCTTTTTTTTTTTGTCCTTTTGGTGTGTGCACTGGGGAGTAGTTCTCCTTTTTTTTTAATCAGCACCTAACATTTACACATCTGCAGGTGTGGGGGCCTAAATGCAGCAGGAACGCGTGTAACTTACAGTACTTCGTAAACTATCCCCCGGATTCTAAATAGGTTGTCCAAAGTTGGTTGCAGGAATTTGCAAACAGATTCGAGATCTGCACACAAATTAATTGTTTTAATTGATACCAATTAGTGCTGTCAACAGACACTTAATTGAAACTAATTAAATGTTACGTGCAGATCTCCTCTGTACGTGCTTGTCTAACAACCGCACCTAACTGTTCTTGTGTACATCTCAAAAGGGGGTGTTCCTATAGAAGGGGCAAGGGCAGGTCAGAGGTGTTCCAAGAAGTTAGGCGTGGTGTTACAAAATAATAGCCATCCACACCTATCTTTGGGTGCGGGAGTTACTCCAGCTTCTATGAAGTATAAGTCCTGCGTCCAGGGTTAGGTGTGACTTCCATGCTGAGCCCCAACTGTATAAAGGTTGAGCACCCTTTTTAGAACAGGGGCTCAGTTTGGATCTTTTCATTGCCTAACTTTCTGAACTTATATAGATGCCCCCCCTATGCACGTAACTGCAAGCCCCATCCATGTGCCACAGTACATTTACTTCTTTCTTACATAATGTTCTTTTCCTTTGTTAGTATTTTTCTTTGTGTGCTTTTTAGTGTGCTTTTAGTATAATACTTGTTGCAAAATATGAATACAAATAAATACAGTCTCCCCAGGTAGTTGTGAATAAAGCATGAAGTGCCAGATTCTATCCCTGAATGAGCTATGATTTGAAGGGAATGTAGGCAAATGGGTATCAGTGAGATGCTGCGAAAACGAAAAAGCCATCAGACACAATGTCCTGTTAGGGATTTAAAACTGTTTAAATACAGAAAATAACACTTAGGATTAAATGATCAGTTCTTTTAGTGGAGAAAGGTAAATAGTGTACTGCCCCAGGGATCTGTACTGGGGCCAGTGTTATTTAACATATTCATCAGTTATCTGGAAAAGGGAGCAGTGAAGGGGTGATCAAATTTGCAGATGACACAAAGAGGTCTGTATTCAAAAGCACTTATGTGGTCATTGGCAGCAGTGGTCACATACGTGTTTAAAAAAAAAAATTCCCAGCAATTGATGTGCACAACTTTGGTTGTTTTATTTATGAGTGCAGATAGTTTCATTTGTACTAGCATATATTGCGTTTTCATTTTTGACTGCTGTTTCAAACCAAGCTGAGGATTTTAATGAACTGTCTACAGTGATTCCTAGGTTCTTTTCATGAATGCTGATTCCCAATGTGGAACTCAGCATTATATACAGGCACATTTTAAACAGCATGTGGAGAGGTACGTCCAGATCATGATTTGGAGAATTCCTGTACTATTTTACAAGAGGTTCTGCCAAAGTAAGAGCCTCTTGTAAAATAGGTACAGGACTGCATTTTAAAGTCTTCATGGAAATAACAAACATAAAAATTCCTCCTACATAGAAGGAGAAGCTTTCTAAAATCAATGTTAACTGTGGAAAGAGTTGCAATCCCAGCACTGATGCCCCCCCCCCCCCCCCCAAAGCAACCATTCCTCTTGTTGCAACAACTTCTATTTTGTGTTCACAACCCTCCCTAATGGCAACTCCACTGAATGGCAGCCCACTGTGGCAGTGCCGTAGCGAGGGCGGCTTACACCCAGGATGGTTCGCCGCTGCGCACTCTCCCCCCCCCCCCCCCGCGTGCAGCACGGTGCACCCCCCTCGGCGCACGCACCCCCCCCCCCGGAGCACGCACCCCCCTTCCAGAGCGCATTCTTACCAAAGGGGGCGGGCGGGAGGGCCGCTCCGTCCCGAGTACACGTTGCTGGGAGCTGCGTCGGCTCCGCTGGTTCCCTGCTCTCTCTGCCCCAGAACAGGAAGTAACCTTTCCGGGGCAGAGAGAGCAGTGAACCAGCGGAGCCGACACCCCCCCCCAGCGGCATGCACCCGGGGCAGACTGCCCCACCGCCCCCCCCTTCCTACGTCACTGCACTGTGGCAACCTCCCCCTCAATGGCAGCCTCTAATGCAGCAAACCCGCTCATGGATAGGCAACCACCCATTATTAGTTACTCTTCCTCCATAGACACCCTCCCCCCCACCAAACTGTAAAGTGCCAATGTGAAGCCCCATCTGGCCACTCCCGTTCACTCCTTACCCACCCTCTTGGCTGACTAGGGGACACTGGGAACCAGTGGAGTGGGAGCAATGCCCTCTTGTTGTTGCCTCAACAATCAGGTCTGTCAAAATGGCCACCGAGACCGCTAGTGTTAATACCACAATATTACTACTAGGGATTTTTGTTGGCCATTTTGACAGACCTGATCATTGGTATGGAATTGAGTAGGGATTTCTACCACCCCACTAGACTCCAGGAACCCCTGTTAAGCCTGAAGAGTGGGTAACAGATGGAGGATGGCAGGTCTGCTGTGGGGACACATCATGGCAGGTTGCATCTTCGAGGGGCAAGGGTAGCATTTGGTGGGTGGTTGCTCACATGTGGGGTGTTTATCCTATGGGGGCTGCCATTGGGGGGTTTATGAATTGGGGAGTTGGCATTGAGGTGGTTGTTGCTATGGGTGAGAGATTGTTGATGCAGGAAGAAATGGGTACCTTAGGGGGGCAGGGGGTTTGGATGTCAGGGAATGATCATAGCTGGGGCAGATGTCTGGGTGGGTAATTGAAGAGGGTCCCAGACTTTGGTACAAATATGAATTCCCTATGTGCAATGAGGAATCCACATCTTTATTGCAGGCCTGTCTAGAACACTCCCTCTCCCTGCCCTACCCATGCCCCCTTAACATCTATTCATAAGAACAAAAGAATAGCCATACTGGATCAGACCAATGGTCCATCTAGCCCAATATCCTACTTCCAACAGTGGACAATTCAGGTTACAAATACCTAAAAGAATCCCAAATAGCAGCAAGATTCATGCTACTGATCCCAGGGACAAGCAGTGGCTTTCCCCATGTCTATCTCAATAGTTGACTAAGGACTTTCCTCCAGGAACTTGTCTAAATCTTTTTTTAAACTCAGATACACTTTCCGCTGATACCACTACCTCTGGCAACAAGTTCCAGAGTTTAACTATTCACTGAGTGAAAAAATATTTCCTCCTGTTCATTTTAAATGTCCTACTATGTAACTTCTTTGAGTGTCCCCGTAGTAAAAAATCAATTTATGTTTACCCATTCAGCTCAGTATTTTGTAGATCTCTATTATATCCCCCCTCAGACATATTTTTTCCAAGTTGAAAAGTCCTATCCTCTTAAGCTTTTCCTCATATGAGAGGAGTTCCATCCCCTTAATCATTTTGGTCACCCGTCTTTGAACCTTTTCTAATTCTGCTATATTGTTTTTGAGATACAACGAACGGAATTGCCCACAACACTCAAGGTGTGGTCGCACCATGAAGCGATACAGAGGTATTATAATATCCTTTGTCTTATTTTCTATCCCTTTCCTAATAATTCCTAGCATTCTGTTTGCTTTTTTTTGGCTGCTACCACACACTGGGCAGAAGATATCAGTGTATTGTCCACAATGACATCTAGATTTTTTTCTTGGGTGCTGACTCCCAGGATGGAACCTAGCATCAAATAACTATGATTTAGGTTATTTTTCCCAATGTTCTTCACTTTGTACTTGTTCACATTAAATCTCATTTGCCACTTGAATGGCCAGTCCTCCAGTCTTCCTGCAATTTTTCCACAATCTTCATTTCTTCGAATAGTTTTGTGTCATTTGCAAATTTAATCACTTTACTTGGCACTTCCATTTCTAGATCATTCATAAATATGTTAAATGTTCTTATGTAATTAATTATTATCTTTACTCTTCTATGGCAATAGCCAGGGCAGAACATTGTAAGCCACATTGAGCCTGCAAATACTGTAGGTGGGAAAATGTGGGATACAAATGCAAAAAATAAAAATAAATAAAATAGCACCGTTCCCAGTACAGATCCCTGAGGTACTCCACTATTCATCCTCCTCCACTAAGAGAATTTGCATTTAAGTCTACCCTCTGTTTTATATCCATTAACCAATTTTTAATCCACAACAGAACATTGCCTCCTATCCCATGGGTTTTTAATTTTCTCAGGAGTCTCTCATGAGGGACTTTGTCAAACACTGTCTGAAAATCTAGATACACCATATCAACTGGCTCACCTTTATCCATTTGTTTATTCATGTCTTCAAAGAAATGAAGCAAATCGGTGAAGCAAGACTTGCCTTGGTTGAATTCATGTTGATTCTATCCCATTAAATCATGTTTGTCTATGTGTACAGTGATTTTATTCTTTATAATAGTCTCCACTATTTTGCAGGCTTATTGGTCTGTAATTTCCCAGATCATCCCTGGATCGCTTTTTAAAAATAGCTGTTACATTGGCCACCCTCCAATCTTTAGGTATTATAGATGTTTTTAATGACAAGTTACAGAACAGTAGATATGAAATTTCCTATTTGAATTCTTTCAGTAACCTAGGGTGTATACCATCCAGTCCTGGTGATTTACTACTCTTTAATTTGTTGATTTGACTCAGTACATCTTCCAGGTTCACTGAGATTTCTTTCAGTTCCTCTGCATTATCACCTTTGAATACCATCTCTGGTACAGGTAGATCTTTACATCTTCTTCAGTAAAGACCAAGGCAAAGAATTCATTCAGCTTCTCTGCTATAGCCCTTTCCTCCCTGAGTGCCCCTTTTTCATCTTGATGATCTAAGGGTGCCACAGATTCCCTCACAAGCTTTCTGCCTTGACATACCTGAAAAAGTTATTACTATGAGTTTTGGCCTCCGTGCCAAGTCTCTCTTCGCATTCTTCATCAATACTTTGCATCTAACTTGTCAGTGCTTATGTTGCTTCTTGTGTTCTTCATTCAGATCTTTTTTTCATATTCTGAAAGATGTTCTTTTGGCTCTCATAGCCTGTTTCACTTCTCCTTTTAACCATTTTAACCACATGGGCTGTCATTTGCTCTTCTTTCCACCTTTATTAATACATGGAATACATTTTGTCTAAGCTTCCACAATGGTATTTTTAAACATTGTCCATACCCGATTTAAAGTCCAAACTTTTACAGCTGAGCTTTTCAGCTTTTTTTTTAAACAATTTTCCTCATTTTATCATAGTTACCCTTTTGAAATTTCCTTAAGTGACTGCACTCCAGTTATTAAGTCAAATTTGATCATGTTATGATCACTGTTTCCCAGCAAACCCAACACTGTTACCTCTCGTACTATGCCCTGCATTCCACTAAGAACTATATCTAAACTAGCTTTCCCTCTTATTGGTTCCTAGACCAGTTGCTCCAAGAAGCAGTCATTTATTATTTCTATGAATTTTATCTCCTTAGTACTCCCTGATGTGGCATTTAAGCAGTCAATATTGGGGGTAATTGAAATCAAAAATTGGTTATAACAAATTCTACTACTTAAAACCCTGTATTGCAGGTGTGAATTCACGTATATTTATGAAAATATGTGGAGAAAAAAAGACTTCAGAAACCACAGGAAAATTCTCTTTAAAGGCACACCTTTCAAAGTTGAGAGAACTCCTCTCTTCAATCACTAGTCTTCACAAAAAAAAAATCCACTCTTCTTATTCATAAAATACTTGTGCATACACCTTTGACAATACAAAAAGGTAGAGGCTGATTACTAAGCCACAAATGCGGTGAAATATACTTTAAATAATGATTTAGCTTGAATCATCTTGATATCGACAGTCCATGTTCTCTTTCATAGTGTCCAATAATCATAAGCCCAACAGGAGAACCTTGTTTCGCCACAATCGGGCTGTTTCAAGGGCTAGGAATACTTTCAATTTCCAAGCTTCTAATGTTCACCACAATATTGCCTCTTCTTGGCGTCTTTAAACTTCGAGTGGCTTCTCTTCCATATATATACACACGTCATTTCCCACAACGTCATTTCCCCAATGATGCCAACATTCTACAAAGGGCTATAGCGTTACCACAACCATGCATCAAGAGAGTCTCTTCACAAAAAAGCTGGATAGATAGTGTTCCAAGCATATGTAAATTTCTGTTCTTTATGTATCAATACTTCAGTGAGAAAGCCACCTCCAGGATACACTACCTGCAGAAGAACCACAAAACGTAGATCACCAATATCAAGTTTCTGTTTCATCCAATGAGCAGTTAAAGGGGCTTCCGGTTTAGCTGTTTTAATGTTGCTAATATGGAAATGGAAGAAGGAACTGACTGAAAATAATAAGAAATGGCATAAGGAATGTCAAGTCAAATGCAAAGTGCTGATAAGGAAGGCAAAGAGGCACTTTGAAAAAAGGTATATTAAAAGCAGGAAGCCGGCAAAAGAATCAGTTGGACCACTCGATGACCGAGGAGTAAAAGGGGCGATCAGGGAAGACAAAGCCGTAGCGGAGAGATTAAATGAATTCTTTGCTTCGGTCTTCACCGAGGAAGATTTGGGAGTGATACCGGTGCCGGTAATGGTATTCGAAGTTGACGAGTCATAGAAACTTAATGAATTCTCTGTAAACCTGGAGGATGTAATGGGGCAGTTCTACAAACTGAAGAGTAGCAAATCTCCCAGACCGGATGGTATTCATCCCAGAGTACTGATAGAACTGAAAAATGAGCTTGCGGAGCTATTGTTAGAAATATGTAATTTATCCTTAAAATCGAGTGTGGTACCGGAAGACTGTAGGGTGGCCATGTAACGCCGATTTTTAAAAAATGTTCCAGAGGATATGTGGGAAATTATAGACCGGTGAGTCTGACGTCGGTGCTGGGCAAAATGGTAGAGACTATTATTACAGAGCATATTCAAAAACATGGATTAATGAGACAAAGTCAACATGGATTTAGTGAAGGGAAATCTTGCCTCACCAATCTACTACGTTTCTTTGAAGGGGTGAACAACCATGTGGATAAAGGTGAGCCGGTTGATATTGTGTATCTGGATTTTCAGAAGGCGTTTGACAAAGTACCTCATGAAAGAGTCCAGAGGAAATTGGAGAGTCATGGGATAGGAGGTAGTGTTCTATTGTGGATTAAAAACTGGTTAAAAGATAGAAAACAGAGAGTAGGGTTAAATGGTCAGTATTCTCAATGGAGAAGGGTAGTTAGTGGAGTTCCCCAGGGGTCTGTGCTGGGACCGCTGCTTTTTAACATATTTATAGATGACCTAGAGATGGGAGTAACTAGTGAGGTAATTAAATTTGCTGATGACACAAAGTTATTCAAAGTGATTAAATCACGGGAGGATTGTGAAAAATTACAAGAGGACCTTACGAGACTGGGAGACTGGGCTTCTAAATGGCAGATGACATTTAATGTGAGCAAGTGCAAAGTGATGCATGTGGGAAAGAGGAACTCGAATTATAGGTACGTCATGAAAGGTTCCACGTTAGGAGTCACGGACCAATAAAGGGATCTAGGTGTCGTCGTTGATGATACGTTGAAACCTTCTGCTCAGTGTGCTGCAGTGGCTAAGAAAGCAAATAGAATGTTAGGTATTATTAGGAAAGGAATGGAAAACAAAAATGAGGATGTTATAATGCCTTTGTATCGCTCCATGGTGCGACCACACCTCGAATATTGTGTTCAATTCTGGTCACCATATCTCAAAAAAGATATAGTGGAATTAGAAAAGGTGCAGAGAAGGGCGACGAAAATGATAAATGGGATGGGACAACTTCCCTATGAGGAAAGGCTAAAGCGGCTAGGGCTCTTCAGCTTGGAGAAAAGGCGGCTGAGGGGAGATATGATAGAGGTCTATAAAATAATGAGTGGAGTTGAACGGGTAGATGTGAAGCGTCTGTTCATGCTTTCCAAAAATACTAGGACTAGGGGGCGTGCGATGAAGCTACAATGTAGTAAATTTAAAACAAATCGGAGAAAGTTTTTCTTCACTCAACGTGTAATTAAACTCTGGAATTCGTTGCCAGAGAATGTGGTAAAGGCGGTTATTAAATAGACCATTATTAAAATTTTGAACTAGAGTCAGTCTAAAAATGTACTTAAATATGCTTTATGTATTTTTTACTTTTTGGGACCCTTTTACTAAAGTATGGTAAGGAGTTACCATATGAATTAGTGCATACTGTTAATGCATGGCTGTGGTAACGGCACACTGGTAGGACAGCATGTGCTAATTCACACGGTGACTGCATATAAGGAATGGGCTGTGAAATGGGTAGATTATGTGTGTGGACTGTTCCTTTAGCAAAAGGTAACCTACTGTATGCCGACACCAATGTAGATAGCATGAATGTACTTAAGGAGGCAGTAAATACAATTAATATACTATACAGGAATGCCCCATCCAGTGGCATAGCTACGGGTAGGACTGGGTGGGCATTGGCCCACACATTCTTGCCTCAGGCCCACCCAGTCTAGTGGTCCCCAAAGCACCTCATTGGTGGTGCCTCACTCTTCTCTCTCTCCCTATTTGTCATGGCAGCTGCCCATCTCTCGCTGATCCCCCCCCCCCCCCCCCCCCCCACACACACACACACACTGGAAGAGATTCCTGTAAGCAACCTGCGCCAATCCTGCAGGCTTCCTTCTACTTTGTCCCACCCTCGATGATGTCACTATCTGTTTCTTCACTGGTGGGAACGCAATAGAGGGGAGCCTGCAGAGCTGGTGCAGGTTGCTTACTGGAATCGCTGCCGGTGACAGCTTAGAGGGAAACCGGGGAAGGAAAGAGGAGAAGATGCTGGGTGGAGGGTGGGGAGAGAGGAGCAGCTGGGTGGGGGGTGGGGGAAAGAGGAGCAGATGCCACGGCGTCGGACACTTGCAGTCGGGCCCTCGCGTCGTGGCTCGATGTCCCGTCGGTCTGCTCCTTCTGACTATTTTATAAATCTTCTGGAATGTCTCTCAATTAAGGAAAAGAGAAGTTTCCCACTGCAAACTCCTTTCTTGACAGAGGTTCCAGTAATGAGAAACTTGTCATCTGGACTGCAACAACAGTCTGTCCTCTTCCTTTCAGTGTATGGACTCCTCTCGGTACCGTTGTCGGCTCGTGTGGTCGGGGCAGTCGACTGGTTGCACGCCTTTCCGGTCTTCCATGTCGGGTTAGCCAGGCAGCCACCGGAACCATAGCATGGACAGCCCTCCGATGACTCAGCGGCCATAAGTTCAAAATTTCTATACCTCCTTTCCTTTTCACCATTGCTTTCTTTAGCAATTTGGCACACTAGTGATTTTGACAATTGTTAATGAGGCAGCATGGTAAATTGAAAAATGAACCAAAAATCTTTGGCTTTTTTCAGATTATGCTAACAACCATTGTGGTGCAAGTTCAGTGTATTTCTTTTGTCCAGTTCCAGACAGCTATGATATCAGGAGAATGACTACACACATCTGGAAAGGTATAAAGTTACTCATATATGTTGTAAATGAATCTAATAGCATATCATTCAAGTCAAAATGAGGACCAGAACAAGAACCTGAATATTGGGGGTTTACATGATTTTCCCTGAATTATGCAGAACCTTTCAGTTGTATTTATTTTAGAAAACACAGCTGCTCAGATTCTTTGCTGGGCTAAATGTCAAGATCATGCTACGCATCTATTGCACGCTTACAATGGTACCAGTTGAATATAGGGTAAATTCAAAATATTAACCCTGACACATGTGAGTCTATCATACTGGAATACCATCTTATCTGGCCTTTCTTGTTATTCTGTAAACTCTCTCTTATGTTCTTTCCGGTCTCTTACTGATAATAGATTTGCTCTTCCCAATTCTTCAAAAGTGACCAGGTCTAGTGCACTTTCAGGGGCATTTTCGAAAGAGAAGGGCGCCCATCTTCCGACACAAATCGGGAGATGGGCGTCCTTCTCTCAGGGTCGCTCAAATCGGCATAATCGAAAGCTGATTTTGGGCATCCTCAACTGCAGTCCGTCGCGGGGATGACCAAAGTTCACGGGCACGTGTTGGAGGCATAGCGAAGGCGGGACTGGGGCGTGCTGAAGAGATGGGCATCCTCGGCCGATAATGGAAAAAAGAAGGGCGTTCCTGACAAACATTTGGTCGACTATACTTGGTCCATTTTTTTCACGACTAAGCCTCAAAAAGGTGCCCAAACTGACCAGATGACCACTGAATCAGGGATGACCTCCCCTTATTCCCCTAGTGGTCACCAACCCCCTCCCACCCTAAAAAAAAATAATAATTTTGCCAGCCTCTATGCCAGCCTCAAATGTCATACCCAGCTCCATGACAGCAGTATGCAGGTCCCTGGAGCAGTTTTAGTGGGTGCAGTACACTTCAGGCAGATGGACCCAGGCTCATCCCCCCTACCTGTTACACTTGTGCTGGTAAATGTGAGCCCTTCAAAACCCACCCGAAACCCATTGTACCCACATGTAGGTGCCCCCTTCACCTCTTAGGGATATGGTAGTGGTGGACAGTTGTGGGGAGTGGATTTTGGGAGGAGGTTTGGGGGGCTCAGCACCAAAGGTAAGGGAGCTATGCACCTGGGAGCAATTTGTGAAGGCCACTGCAATGCCCCCTAGGGTGCCCGGTTGGTGTCCTGGTATGTGAGGGGGACCAGTGCACCACGAATGCTGGCTCCTCCCACGACCAAATGCCTTGGATTTGGTCGTTTTTGAGATGGGCGTCCTCAGTTTCCATTATCGCCGAAAACCGGGGACGACCATCTCTAAGGACGACCTATGGACGACCATCTCTAAGGTGGACCTAAATGTTGAGATTTGGGCGTCCCCGACCGTATTATCGAAACGTAAGATGGACGCCCATCTTGTTTCGATAATAGCAGTTTCCCCGCCCCTTCGCTGGGATGTTCCTAGAGATGGGCTTCCTTAGAGATGGTCGTCCCCATTCGATTATGCCCCTCCACACTTTCTAGCGCCTGTGCTTTGGAATTCTTTTCCACACTATCCCTATTCTTCACTGGAAACCTACTTTTTTGAGCAGGCTTTCAATTACCCTAACACACTTCTGTTTACCTGGAGCAGTGAGAGCATGATGACAAAGGGCACATGTTTGCTACAGTGTTGATGGTTCTTCTTCTCTTTCTCAAGTGAATGTTATTTTACAATTGTTTTATGGAGTTCTACTTTTATATGTTAAATATTGATTTTATTGCTAACCGCTTTGATTTGTCTGACAACTAAAGCTGTATACCGAGCTCATTAAATAATAAGTAATTGGGGTTTTTTCCACACCAAATATTTTTTCTAAGTATCATGTTTGAGTCATTCAATCTTTAGTCGTCTAGTATTCAGTATTCAGACTGCAAACTTTCAAAGCACATAGACTTACAAAGTTACAAAGGAACCTAGGGGGGAGCTCATTTTCAAAGCATTTAGGCCCTGATGTTCAGAAGCAAATTTGGGTGCTAGAGGCCAGTAGCGATGGACTAGCGCCCACATTTGTTAGCGTATAATGCTCAGAGGGCTCAGAGGGCTCTAGCGCAGAAAACAAGCGCATCAAAGGATGGCTTTAGAATGAGATTTAAATTAGGTCATTTTGCATTCCCTGCGATGCTCAGAGAACAGAGCCCTGAAAAAGGGCCCCCTACTGCAGAAAACCTAACGCCAGCTCAGAGCTGGCATTAGGGTTTTTGAATGCACTGCCTTGAGCGTTGGGGCAATTGTGAAGTCCTGCTACATCATATTCTGCCCCTCCTAAGGTAGGGAAACTGTTACAACAGAAATTTTGTTGCTATCATTGCCAAATGGAAGGCCTAAACCTTGGTGGCTAAGTTTAGGGGCCGTGCTAGCGTTTTTAGCTCACGGTAAAAATCAGCAGGCAGCAAATGTTGAAACGCCCATTATATTTCTACGGGTGTCTCAGCATTTACCGCCAGCTGATTTTTACCATGAGCTAAAAACGCTAGCGTGGCTTTGTAAAAGGCCCCCTTAGTTGTTAAGATTTACAGTCATTTTCAAATTAATCATTTCCTCAGTCAACATCAAACTGCTCAAAATAGTGTACATGACTGAACCAGTGGAATAGCAAAACAAACATGCATAAAACATAATACAAACACACCAACAAAATTAAAACACCCATCTAATCTCCAACAACATCGCTACTGGTCAACTGCCTATCCCCCCATCACAAATAAAACTAGATTCGCTTTCTCTGCTTCCCTTCCATGCCTTATCACGCCTCTCCAGATTCTTCAACATATCTCAGGCCCACTCTAAGTAAACAGTCCCAAACTGGAAAGATCCTGCACCAAATCTTTAGCCATATCTCTGGGAATAACTAGGTCTTCGCTTTCTTATGAAATTGAAGGTAATTTCACATCAATATTCAGCCCGCAGTGCTGAGCAGCTGATAAGCCACATCCAGCCATGGGCTGACTTAATCCCAGATATTCAATGCCAGGCATGCGCAGCTATATCCAGGTATTTCCACCGACCAAGAACCAATATTCAGTCCTGCGCCTGGTTAATTTGGCAAATAAACTTAGGACAGCTGTTTTGCTGTCCTAACTTTATGCAGTTATTTAACCATTTAGGGCTAGATTCTATATATGGCACCCAAAAAATCAACACTGAAAAAAGCGCTATTCTATAAGCCACGCTTAAAGTTAGATGTGGTTTATAGAATAGCGCTTACGCGTGGAAATCCACCATTTGCACCAACTGAAATGTGGTGCAAATGTACATGCCCCCATTCTGCCCATGACCCTCTCATTCCCTCGCCCCCTTTCAGATGGCATGTAAATGCCACTCAAATCTAATTAGTGCCAATAATTGGTGCTAATTAGCTCAATATTCAGTTAAATTGGTCACATGCCCACATTTGCATACGCAATTTTTGGTGACTTTTATAGAATTGGGGGGGGGGGGTAGCGGATTGAATGTCGCTGCTAACTGGATAAGTTGACACTCTGCCCTAACTCTGTACCCAGCTTTCCCCTAACCTAGCTGGTTAGGAGATGGTCGATTAACATGGATATGCAGCAGCACTAACCAATTAACTGCCACTGACTATCAGTGACTGGCTAGCTCACTAGGGGCCCCTTTTACAAAGCGGCAGTAAGCCTAATGTGGACTTACCGTTCACTAAAAAGGAAGTACAGCAGCCAGGCAGTAATACCCACCCCTAGCATGCCGTCACATTCAACACTACAAAAATATATATAGCACTGGTTACCACGGGAGCTCTTACAGCCATCTCAATGGGTGGCGGTAAGGGCCTCCCCAAAATGGCCACAAGGCAAGTGCTTCACTTGCCACACAGCCATTTCCTGAAAAAAGAAAGACCTACCTTTTACCCACTGTGGTAAAAGGGGGCCTTGGCGTGTGCTACATGTGCCGACACCAATGCAGGCCCCCTTTTGCCACAGCTTGGTAAAAATGGCCCTCGGATTTAGCCAGGCAGGAGCTCTCCTGCCTGGTTAATTACTATTTCATAAATTTGGCTTAGTTACTGAGAATGCCCTGACTCTCATCCACACCGACCAATGGAACTATTAGTAAAATCTGCTGTCTCAAAAGATGCTCCAATACTGGAGCAAGCCTACCAATTTTATTTAATAAATACTCTGACTCATTATCTTCCATTGTTCAAACGTTACTACCAATAGTTCAAATTTTGCTCAAGGTCAATGAAGAATGTGCAGTAATGGCATTATGTGATCTTTCCTCAAGTTATCCAGGATCATCATTGCATCAATATTTTGGATCATTTGTATCCTGGGTGTGAGCCTCAAAAGGATGCTCACACATAAGCTATTACAGTAGTCCTGGGTGACAAATGAGATATCACGATTTTAAATACATTTAGCTCTAAAAGAGACTAGGGGCTCTTTTTACTAAGCTGCGGTATGCACTGACGCTTCCTTACCGCAGGATAAAAACCACTACCGTGGAACGAACTCAGGCATGCCGCAGTAGGTTTTTTGATCGGCATGCACTGCCCATGGGCTAAAAAGTACTTTTTATTTTCTAGCACTGGGGTGTGTTTGGGAGCAGAGAATATGCACATTCTGTGCTAATCAGCACAGTTGCACTGGTGTGCACTAAGTGATTAGCACAAGATTAGCCTGTGAACCCTTACCGCCTAGAAAACAGGTATTGGTAAGTGCTCATGTAATAATGTCCACGTGCTAATGTCCAAGTGAATCCCTATTATTGTCATGCTATGATTCAAAGAAGTTACAACAGTATTTTTTTAGTAAAAAGGTGCATAACATTACTGGATATGTTTTAGCCAGCTATTGTAGGACCCCAGGGTGCTGAATGAAAATCAGTCCCTTATCTAATGAACAGTACTACCTTTTTTGATTGTGTGGGTCCAAACACATTCCTCAAATACACAAAAATAAGCTTCTCAGTTCCTAAGGATTTTACCATAAGCAGAGAACAGAAGATCCTCCTTAGTGAATATGGCCCTCAGAGTAAAACTATTTCTAAATATTTGAGACCCTCCATCCAACACCAACTATGGAACCTAGAATTTTTCTTGAGCTCCTTGCGCTATATGACACGTTAATGCATATACTGCTGGATTCTATATAGTGCGCCTACAGATGCACATCGAAATCCAGGCATTCTATAACAACATGCATTAACTTAATTGTCTTAATAAGCTGATCAGGATTGATAACAGCATTTAACAAGCAATAATGAGCACTAATTGGCAATAATTAAAATGTACACGCACAACTCGCTAAGCATATTCTGTAACGCAGTACGCCTAAATTCTAATGTGTGCAGTTCTAAAGGAGTGTGGGTATGGGTGGGGAAATGGGTGCTCCATGGACGTTCCCAAATTTAAGTGCATAGATATAGAATATTGCCCACTGCACATAAATCTATACTCAGAGATTTATGCTACATTTTCAATGGTGTAAATGAAGGTGCGTAGTTTTAGGAGATGGGATATCAACTAAGCGTATTCTATATACCGTGCCTAAATCTGTGTGTCGTTTATAGAATATGCTTAGGGAGAATTGTTTACTGCACGGATTTTTTAGGCGCCTTATATAGAATCTGGCCCATAATGAGGAATTCTCCCATTTTTTAAATATTTATCAATGGCTTTCAGAGGTTCATTGGAAAAAGGGATGAGGAGAAAGGATGATCATGCTTCTATAATATATTTACATAAAAAAGAAACCAACACATGCAGGGTGAATGGAGCTAACAAACACAAAACCCAACTTAGGGTGCTGCTCTTGAATGACTTTTGCACTCAAGCTCCATTGTTAATATAGCTTAGCAGGAGCGTTCACATTTTTTTGTTTTTAAATGCTTACCCGAGGGCCCTGATCACCTTGATCTCCCTGCAAAGGGGAAAGATGAGATGATAGTCTTAGCACAGAAGCTGTAGGCTTCCCCTGATTTTCACATATTGTAATCTCACATCACACTGCATTAGGATAACCTTGAGTGCAATTAAATGCTGCATGGATTGCCTCTTGTTTTCTTACACAGAACATGCGAAAATGAACTGACCTTCTCGCCTTTTGGACCAGCTGGGCCCTGTAAGAGATAAAAAGGGACAAAGTGGGATTTCATATGCCAAAACAAGCAGCAGGAAACACTATCATGATTGTCTGTGACCATACAGTGACTATGTGTCTATAAAATACTAGCACAAACCCTATAGAAATCACAGGTAAAATGAACCTACACACATTTATGCCTGTTAGAGAGAAGGTGTGAATTATACAATTACAATATGCACTATAATGCACATTTTATAAGGTATGTGTGCAAATCATGATTCCATCCACATTCTGCCCAAACACGCATATTTTAACACATGGGCAATTTTTATAACAGGTATAAATGTGCCTAAATGTCTTTATAAAATTACCAAACAACACCAGACCTCTGCTGTGAACAAAAGAAGACAGCCAAGAGGAGATAAGGATGTCACAGGAGCCACATTATTGGAACCAGTTTACGAGTTGCATCAATAGTGTAGCTCCTGTGACATCCTTATCTCCTCTTGGCTGTCTCATTTATAAAATTACCTCCAAAGTCAATACCACACCTGAAAAATCAGCGCTGGAAATATTTCCACCTAGGTGTATTCTGTAAACTGTGCCTAGATTTAGATTTAGGCACAGTTTATAAAATATGCCTAGCTGGTTTATAGAATACACCTAGTGGCCATGGCTGTGTTTAACTCTAGGTGCATCCATTTATGCCAAGTAAAACTTGGTATAAATACTGGTACCTAAGTTAGATTTTCGGAATGCCCACAGTCTGCCCATTCCACACCCATGGCCACACACCCTTTTGGCAGCATGTTTCCTCTGGGCGGCTCCCCTCCATCTCTCGCCTTCCTCCAGCCTGCGCCTTCACCCCCGCCGGGCTGCCGCCGCTGCTAGTCTGCCAGAGAAAAAATGTCACATGGCCCTTTACTGCTGGAGCCCTTATCGCCTAGGAGGCAGTGAGGGCTCTGACGTTAACCCAGTGGTAACTGGGCAGCGGGTGGCACTAACCGATTACCACTGGGCGTGCCCTCTCTGTGCCCAACAGCGCTAGTAAATAAAAAATATTTTCTAGCGCTGGAAATGGCATGTTGGCAGACCCGGAACTACCGCTGGGCTCCTGGACGAGCCTGGCAGTAGGGCCAATTCACTGCACATACTAAACAGCAGTAGTCCTACCGCCTCTTCGTAAAAGGGTCCCCTAATTTCATTAGATCTCAGGGGCTAAGGAAAGTCAAAGCATTTCCTGAATGAATCAAAAATGATTATAGTGGCATTATCTACTAGCTTCAGCTTTGTTGGATTAGCAGAGGAAAGGTATTACTACATTTCATATTATTCAAAGAGATAAAAGCATTTTTTAAATGAGAAAGGAAAGGAAATCCAACAGCAAATCATTTTGAAGATGCAAAATGGATATGTGATTGTAACTGATATTTCTGCTTATTTAAAATGACCTAAATCTGGAATTGCAGGGCAAAAACCATATCAGATCAGAACTTCCTGGCAATGTGGCGGCCTTCGAAATCAAACTAGCATTATTTCACTCACAGCTTTTAGATAACACCTGTCACTTTCTATATTTTCAGAAAATATTTCAGCAATACAAGATAAATAGTTGACAGTATGCCAACCACATCCAAAAGCTACAGCAGTCATTTAAGAAGTAATTTTTGGGTGCTGAAGGAGATTTTTAAAATTGTTTAAAACATTTTCCAACCCTTTCAAGGCTTCATAAGAAGAAAATGCTAGTTCACATTTACAATTTGAACTCACTGACCTGGAGAATGGTTTTGCAATAGTTTTCCACCATATATAGATGTAGACTGCCTCAGGAATCATCACTTTCATCTCTGTACTTCCACTTATATACGGCTTCATTAGCTATGAAACTAGAAGCTAAATGTATACTTTTTTTTTTGCCAACGATATCTAGCTCAGTAGCCTATGTTCAATATGATCAGAATTTGGCTGTCTGAGAAGTGAGTAAGACCTTATTCAGTCCACTGGTGGTCACAAGGGTGACTAATTTATTTAATTTCATTTGATATACCGCTATAGGCCTCATTAGGGCCTCTAAGTGGTTTACAAACAAAAGAAAAGGAAAGTTAAGAAAAAAAGGTAAGACATGATGCAACAAAAGAGGTGGGGATATTGAAAAAAAGTGGTTTTCATTATAAAGTGTATGGGGGACAGAAGTAAAGGTTTCAATATCGTCAGCTGATCCTCCTCGCCAGTGCTGTCTGCTCTCGACTCCACACTCGTCTGTGCTCATCGCCACACTCATCTGTGCTGTCTGCTCTCGACGCCACACTTGTCTGTGCTGGACTCCACACCCGTTAGTATAGTCTGCTCTCCAGGTCCGCTGTTCAACTCACTAGAGCAGTCTGCCCTTGACTCCACACTTGTCCGTGCAGTCCGCTAGGGTCAATCTCCTTTCAACTTCAGATCTCATAGCTCCCAGCCCCGTTCAGCTGGGGCCCCACAGCCACCTCAGAAAGCAGTACGGCAGCTGTAATTCAGCATTCATCCACTCAGCGCTCTGCTCCCTTTTACTCCCCCCCCCCCCCCTTTAAAGTGAAAGTTCAAAGTTCCCTCTTTCACCCAGTAATATCGTAGTATTCTCTATCAGGTTCAGTCTATAACTCCACTCCTATTCAATTCCACACAGGAGTAGGAGACATTTTCACCTCCCACATTTGTCAGCGAACAACACTCTGACAACCACCCACAACGTTCAGACTGACCTGATCCAAGTAAATAGTTCTCCCAGTCCGGGAAAACAAGTATTCTCATAGAAACTGCACCCTTGTGTTAGCAGACTCAGGCTTCCCTATTAAGTCTTTTTTCCTTTAGCAGTCAGTTATTGTCCTGAGCAAAAAAACTCCATTTGCTCCTCACCCCTCCCCTCCAACTCTCTCCCTTCCTTTTGAGCAGACTCCTCCCAATTCATAGAGTCACCCCACTCCCCCGCCTCCAGGTGCTGCTCTTTTCCTTGATTATCTTCCATCTCCCAATTCCCCTCTGACCCTACTTCCTCCTGGGAGATGTAGTCCTGGTTCCCGTGCTCCCTGCCCTCCTTCATGCGATGCTGGGTCTTAAAGTTCTCCTCTTTTCTTAAGTATTTCATTCGTCCCAAGGCTTCTGGTTTTTGCAGTTCACTACTCCTGAGATCCTCTGCTGCTGCCCTCCATGCTCCTCCTTACAATATGTGTATTTTGGAAGAAAGACGGGAGAGGGGACATATGATAGAGACATTTAAATCCCTTTGTGGCATAAATGCAGAGGAGATGAGTCTCTTTCAATTGAAAGGAAGCTCTGTAACAAGGGGGCATGAGATGAAGGTGAAAGGGGATAGACTCAGAAGTAACCTGAGGAAATACTTCTTCATGGAATGATGAATTTGTGGAATGGCATCCCAGTGGAGATAGTGTGAAAACTGTATCTGAATTCAAGACAGCTTGGGACAAGTACATAGAATCTCTAGGGGGAGAGGAAGAGATAGTAGATGGCATGCATGGGCAGACTGAATACACCTTTATCTACCTTCATTTTTCTCTATTTCTATATTTAAACTCTGCATGGAACAAAAGAGAAGACAGTCCCTGTAGCTCTTCCAATTCATAGCTAATGAAGCTGTATGTAGGTTGCCAGCACTGCAGAATCTGGGTTTAGGATCTATAAATTGTTTTTTTTCAACTTCTGGCAGGTCTGAAATAGCAGATCTGAATCCCTATATGTCACACAGTAATGGTGTAACAAACACAACTCCTGAGTCTTACCATACACTCCTTAGGGGTAATATAGATCACCTCTGATAGTTCATGCCTCAGAATGATAAGATGATGAAGGGGATCCTTTATCTATCACTTTGTCAGTCTTTCTTCCCTCCATATTGCTAGTATGGGCTCCTGTAGCCCCCCCTTTCCTCTGAGGCTATGATTCCTGTAGCAAAATTACAGCTAGGGTGGGTCTGCCTCTGCTCCTGCCTTCTGCACTTGGTAGGAAAAATCCAAGTTGTCTGGAATCTCTCTGTATCCTTCCCCTCTGCAAACCTACAAGCTTCTTGCTTGCTGTCCTTCCAGTATAACAAGGAGGCTCTCTGGCTGATTTTATTTTCTGGTTAGTACCAAGGACCTCTGTTTCAAGGGCTGATAACTGTGATTATTGGTTTGTTTTATTGTTGCACAGCCAGACATAACTTCACTACTACAGGTAGCCCCCTGTCATCTGTTTTCATTTTATGTCTTTCAACTGCCCATTATAACCTGCCTGATTTTTATTTATTTTTATCACTCTGATAGGCACTGGCACAATGAGGAACAAAAAATGTTATGACCCTGCAAATCCAACACTCAGTTTAATATAGGTTCTTTGGGGAATGAACTTGGAGTTTGGAAGGCCATTCCCAATGGATCTGGGCTAACGTTGCAAACACAGCACCAGCATGGGACCTTTAAATGGAGGCCCATGCTCAAGCACTGCTGTGTCCTGCGATGAGCACCAATTCTATAATGATACTTAGGCGCACCTAAGACATCTAATATAATAATTTGCTCCTCCAACATTCCAGTGTGGCTCACTGGGATTGTAACCATCTCCTGACATCACTTGGAACGTTGGACGTGTCACTTGGAACGTTGGAGGAGCAACTGTGCAGAAGCAGGCTTTTCAAGTCATTTAATAAGAACCAAACTCATCTTATTCTTTCTTTGATCTGTGTGGTGGTGGCTCTGAAAAGAGCCTTTGGGTTTATAACAGAATCAAGCAAGACGCACACCTTCATGGATCCCCCCTCCCTTCCTTGCTTCCTTCCAGTTTCAGGCACCCTCCCTCCGATTTTTAAAACTCATCTTCACTTACCACGTCGGGGTTACAGTGGCTGGCAACAGTGGAGCACAGCGTACAGCCTCGGCCCTTCTCTCTCTGTCAGCTCTGGTCCCGCCCTCATTTCCTGTTTCCGCAAGGGAGGGACCAGAGCTGAGAGAGAGAGAAGGGCCGAGGCTGCACGCTGTGTACCGCTGCTGGCGCCCGCCGTAACCCCAACGTGGTAAGTGAAGATGAGTTTTAAAGATCAGAGGGAGGGTGCGTGGAACTGGGAGGGAGGGAGGGAGGGACGATGAACCTGGAACTGGGAGGGAGGGACCCTGGAAATGGGAGAGGGGGGAACCCTGGAAATGGGAGGGAGGGAGGGACCCCCTGGAAATGGGAGGGGGGACACTGGAACTCAGAGGGGGGCCTGGAACTCAGAGGGAGGTGGAGGGGGAGGTGTGATGATAGAGGGGCCTGGGGACAGATGCTGCACATGGATGCATGGAGGGGGCAGGGCACAGAGGACGTTGCCTGCATATGGATGAATGCAGGGGAGAGAGCATAATTGGTGCACACGGGACACACACTACAGTCACACAGACAGACTCACACATTCGGTCTCTCTCAATCACACACTCTTTCTCTCTCACACATACTCTCTCCTAACAGTTCCCTTTAAAACATAATTGCCTTAGAGGACAACCCGGCTAGCACCAGTTTCATTTCATTCAGAAACGGGCCTGTTTTACTCAGTGGCGTTCCTAGGGGGGCTGACACCCGGGGCGGATTGCGGATGTGCCCTGCCCCCTGGGTGCAGCGCCCCCCCCCCCCGGTGCAGCGCGACCCCGCCCCTGGCGAAAGGACACCCCCCCACCCCGGCGAAAGAACCTCCCCCCTCCAGGTGCACGCCGCTGGGGGGGTGCTATGTGCCGGTCAGCTTCCTTCGTTTCCATGCTCCCTCTGCCCCGGAACAGGTTACTTCCTGCTCCAGGGCAGAGGGAGCATGGAAACGAAGGAAGCTGACTGGCGCGTGGCACCCCCCCCCCCCCCCCAGCGGCGTGCACCCGAGGCGGACCACCCCCACCGCCCCCCCCTTGGTACACCACTGGTTTTACTAGTTATAGAATATTAGCATAAACTTACTTTCAAGGCTCAGATAGACTCTGTTGTCCACTCTTCCTTTTTTGCTATTCACCGTATCCACTCTGACCGGCCCTTCCTCTCGTCTAACTCTGTTCACTCTCTTGTTCTGGCTCTAGTTGTTTTCCGCAATGACTACTGTAACTCTCCATACACTGGTCTCCCTCTCAGCTATCTTAAGTGATTTCAACTGATTCAATCAAAAACTGTCAAACTTATCCACTGTGCACACTGCTTCGACCATGTCACCCCTCTCCACCATCTTGAACATTGGCTTCTGTCTCTGCCCGCATTTATTTCAAACTACTCTTTGAAGACCGGAGGGGGAGGAGTCAAGATGGCGCCGACACGCCGAGAGTAGCGAGACTGTCAGAGTGTTTTCTCGCTGCTAACTTTTCTTCCTAGAGATGCCGCATTCAAAAAGAAAGGGGATCGTCAAAGCCTTGCCCGTCCAGGCTCATACGTCCTCCCCTAAACAGCGAACACTCGATAGCTTCGCAACTCGGCGCCCACCTGAAGAGACCGGAGGAGGTCCCCTAGACACGGGGGCAGGGAGCCTGGCATCACTGGAGTGTGAGATCTCCTTATCCCCTCTGGAGACTGGTGGTCCGCCCTGCCCTGCCGGAACGCGAAAGGGGAGTGCTGAGCCATACAACCCAGAAGTCTGGGAGATTGTGATCAGTAGGGAGGGCCCCCCTCGGTGTCGAAAATGGCAGTTGAAGTCAATCTAACTCGGGGAAGCTTGTCTGACCCGCCCAGGGTAGTAACGCTTGACACTCTCTGGATTGCTATGGAAAAAATGCAAGCCCTGATAATAAACTCTACACAAGAAACAAAGAATCTTGTTACTACTGTTGACCAACTTTCTAAATCTGTGGAAAAGCTGAAACAGGACTTTAAAGATCAAGAGAAGAGATCTCAGGATGAGATTGAAAAAACTAAAGAAAATGTGGTAGTGATAATGAAGGATAATGCAAATATGCGTCAAAAGATAGAACAAATCGAAAATTATAACAGAAGATTGAACATGCAAATTTTGAATTTCCCAAAGCCGATAGGAATCTCACCATTGGGACATGTTAAAAAAATTTCTTGTTGAAAATTTGAAATTTTCCTCTCAAAATATACCTCCAATAAACAAGATCTTCTTTCTTCCTGTTAAGAAAAACCAAGATGGGATTCCTGGAGCTTTGGATCAAGAAACGTCTGCGGATCTGAAAGACATTTCACTCATTCTAAAGGACTCATTGACTGAGGTAACAGATAGAGCTACTCTCTTAATTTCTTTTGTATTTGAGCAAGACTTTAATGCTATATTAAAATTACAGTATACTTTAAAAATACTCAGCAAAAGTTCTGCGGACAGAAACTATGGATCTTTCCAGATGTTACAAAGGTAACACAAGAAAAAAGGAAACGGTTTCTTACAATGAGAGGTAATTATTCAGCATATACATAACCAGATGGAAAAATTATTCACTTAAGTCATCTATCCAGCTAAAGTATAGTCTCTTTAACTTAAGCTAGCCACTCTGTTTACTTATGGGCCCTTTTACTAAGCTGTGGTAGGCTCTATGCGTGTGCAGCGTGCGCCCAAATGAGACTACCACCAGGCCAGCACACCCTCCTGGCGGTAATTTCAGATTTGGCACGCTCCCATAAAACATGGATGAATTATTTATTTATGTCCTCCTTAAGCGCACCAGTTCCAGCTGTAATCAGCACTTGGCGCGTGCTGACCAGTCACCGTGCGTGTAGCGCGTGAGCCTTTACAGCTAGATTAATGGGTGGTGTTAAGGGCTCAGGACGGTTTTGGGTGCACGCTGGTTTCATTTTTACCACAGGTCCTTTTCTTGTCCCATTTTTAAAAAGCCAATTTTTGTAGATATGGTAAATACTGGCCCAGCGTGCGCCTAATACACACGCCTACACTACTGCAGGCAACATTTTACCATGGCTTAGTAAAAGGGCCCCTAAGTTTCCAAATCCCCAGTCCAAAAACGAGCACACACTGGTTTTAATTTTGCTTCACGTCCATTTTCGGCCACAAAAAAGGACTTTTTTCCAAGTGTGCTGAAAAATGGACCTGCGCACATCCAAAACACACACCTACACCAGCGCAGGCTACTTTTTGGTGCGCCATTGTAAAAGGGCCCCTTAATTAGGGAGGGAAAAGCCTTAGAAAACAAACAGAGCTACAACAAATGCTCTCGGATTTAGTGGGTGGAGTTACCTCATTGGCTGAAAAAACCTCCCTTCTTAACAAGCACGCTTAATATGCAATACTAAAATGTTCAGTGCTTTGTCAAACTTTCATAATGCCCATCAAATATACACTAAAGTCTTAAAGAGCTTATATTTTTTTCACATTCAAATTAGCACTTACCTGTGTGAGCTTCTTTTTGCTGGTAATATGGCCCCACCGACGGTGGCCATCGTTTCACAAAGGAGCTGTTTCAGGGTTTTTTCAGAACCATATTTTTCAAAACGCTGCAGTTTTTGTGTGCTGGTTCTGCTAGCTAACTGCAGAGTTTTCAAAGATACGATCCTGAAAATCTTGAAGCAGCTTCTTTGTGAAATGCTGACCATAGTCACTGGGGTCATATTACCAGCAGAAAGAAGCGCACACAGATAAGTGCTAATTTGAGTATGAAAAAATATATGATCTTCAAGGACTTTAATGTATATTTGATCGACATCATGGTAGTTTGACTAAGCATTGAACATTTAGTATTGCATATTAAACTTGTTTGCTAAGAAGGGAGGTTTTTTTCAGCCAATGAGGTAATGCTACCCGCTAAATCCAAGCGCGTTTGTTGTAGCTCTGGTTGGGTTCTGAGGTTTTTTCCTCCCTAATTAAATCTCTTTCAGTAACTTTGGTGTAGGGGGGAAGCAATATTATTGATATTTGCTTCGAAGTATGATTGGAATTTTTCTATATATGTTGATGTTCTATTGATTTCAATAGGTCTATATTATTTGTATTGACACAGTAGAGAAGTCCCACCTCCAATATGACAGCCTTGGAGAAGAAAGGTCACCTAAAAAGGAGCGTCCTGCAAGTACAACGTGCTGTGATGTCAGACTCTGAACTGGATTCAACAGCTTTCAACAGCAGCACGGCCACGGAGGACGAAGAAGAACTTTAAAGACCTCGGGTCGGCTGGCGGGGGATGGAGTCCCCCGCCAGCTGAAGAAATATTTTTAAAGGCAGCAGCAGGTGGAAGCGGACCTCGGCTGGCGGGGGTTGGGGTAAGCAAAGGCAGCGGGGGAGGGTTGACGGCGGTAGGGGGGTCCAGGGCGAAATCTGCGGGGGCCCAGGCCCCTGTGGCCCCATGCAGATATGCCCCTGCCTTACAGAGGATGCAATATCCTTTAACTCAGGGAATGTGTCTCCAGGGGTTTCTGCCCTGGAGGAAAGCTTTAGGATGGCCATTTTAGTTGGTGATTCAATTATTAGGAATGTAGATATTGGGTAGTTGGTGGCTGTGATGACCACTTGGTCACCTGCTTGCCTGGAGTGAAGGTGATTAGCAATTGCTTTGGGAGGGGGGGTCAGGACCAGAGAGGAGGGGTACATAAGTACATAAGCACTGCCACGCTGGGAAAAGATCAATGGTCCATCAAGCCCAGCACTCCATCTCCGACAGCGGCCAATCCAGGCCCCAAGAACCTGGCAAACCCCAAAATTTAATAACAATCAATGGACTTTTCCTTCAGGAATCTGTCCAGACCCCCTTTAAAGTCAGCAAGGCCAGCTGTTGTCACTACCTGCTCCGGCAATGAGTTCCAGAGTCTAACCACGCACTGAGTAAAGAAAAACTTTCTCCAATTTGTTTTAAACCTACCACATTCTAATTTCATCTTGTGTCCCCTGGTTCTATTATTGTTAGAAAGCATAAACAAACGCTTCACATCTGTCCGCTGTACCCCACTTGTCATTATTTTGTAGACCTCTATCATATCACCCCTCAGCTGCCTTTTCTCCAGGCTAAAGAGTCCTAGCCTTCTTAACCTCTCCTCATAAGGTAGTCGTCCCATCCCTTTTATCATTGTTGTCGCCCTTCTCTGCACCTTCTCCAATTCCTTTATATCTTTTTTTGAGATGAGGCGACCAGAACTGAACACAATACTCCAGGTGCGGACGCACCATGGAGAGATATAACGGCATTATAACATCCTCATTTTTGTTTTCCATCCCTTTTCTAATAATACTCAACATTCTGTTTGCCTTCTTAGCTGCCGCAGCACATTGAGCGGAAGATTTCAATGTCCTATCCACGATGACTCCCAGATCCCTTTCTCGGTCCGTAACTCATAAAGCGGAACCTTGCATGACATAGCCGTAATTCGGGTTTCTCCTTCCCACGTGCATCACTTTGCACTTGTCAACGTTGAACTTCATCTGCCATTTGGACGACCAATCCCCCAGTCTCACGAGGTCCTCTTGTAATCTTTCACACTCCTCCCACGACAAGACGACCCTGGATAACTTTGTGTCATCTGTGAATTTAATTACCTCACTAGTTAGTCCCATCTCAAGGTCATTTATAAATATGTTAAAAAGCAGCGGTCCCAGTACAGACCCCTGAGGGACCCCACTAACTACCCTTCTCCATCGAGAATAATGACCATTCAACCCTACTCTCTGCTTCCTATCTTTTAACCAGCTCTTAATCCATAATAATACACTGCCTCCAATCCCATGACTCTCCAGTTTCCTTTGGAGTCTTTCATGAGGCACTTTGTCAAACGCCTTCTGAAAATCTAGATATACAATATCGACCGGCTCCCCTTTGTCCACATGTTTGTTCACCCCCTCAAAAAAATGCAGTAGATTTGTGAGGCAAGACTTCCCTTCACTAAATCCATGCTTTTGTATGTGCTCTGTAATTTTGTTCTTCATAATAGCCTCCACCATTTTTCCCGGCACCGACGTCAGACTCACTGGTCTATAATTTCCCGGATCTCCTCTGAGGATTGAAGGGGCTGAGGCATCTCTTTGCAGTTATGTAGGTCCCGGCCAATATTCAATATTCAGCCCACGGTAATCAGTATTTTTTAAAATACTGACTGGGCATAGGAATTAATAAAAGGGATTATGTGGACAAAATTCTGGTCTTTGGTAGTCCATCCCCACCGAGACCCATAGCACCGAGAAGGAAATCCTGGGTACCAAGACAGGAAAAGTTTGCAAGCGTGGTGTTTGGAAGTATCTGCATAAGGCAGTAGTGCAGGAGTGCCTGGGAGAAGTGGGAGTAGGCATGCCTCACTTATGGAAGGACTTGCATTGCATGAGTGAATAGACCTTGTGCTAGAGAATGAAAGAGTGCCCAGAGAAAGAGTACCTTTGGCCTACTGGAGTAAGTCTGGCCCTGTCCTGTGCCCAATTCATGTAATCCTACCAGTGGAGCTGTGTGTGTGTGTGGCAGAGAAAGATTTGGATTAATTTGTGTGCCCCCAGGACCCCGGGTTAAAGGTAGAGTGAAACCCCAGGGGTGGAGCTGAGCCAGAGGTGTGAGCACCCTGGGGGGGGGGGGGTTACACCTGGATTCAGGGCCGTGCCTAGGGTCTCTGGCGCCCCTCTGCAGACTATCAGTTGGCGGCGGTGCCCCTCCCCCCCCCACCCCCGTGAAAATGATCGCTTACCACTTGCCACACTGACAGGAATTGTCAGCAATATTCTTAGAAACAAATTGCTATACATTGCAAAATAAGATAGCAGATGTAAATTCCAAACACTAAAATGAAAATAAAATGATTTTTTTCTACCTTTGTTGTCTGGTGACTTTTTTTTTCTGATCATGCTGGCCCAGTATCTGATTCTGCTGCTATCTGTCCTCTTAACTCCGTTTCCAGGGTTTCCTTTCCATTTATTTCTTTCCTTTCCTCCTTTCTTCTTCATTTCTGGTCCTCTGCTTCTGCCTATTTTCTTCATCCATGAGCAGTTTTTCTCCTCTCTTCCTTTTCCCTCATTTCATCTCCTTCATCTCGCTTCCCTCCCCTCTATGTCCAGCAATTTCTCCTCTCTCCCTGAGCCCTGCCCTCCCATCCATGCTCCTCTGTCCCCTGCCCCCTCCATTCATTCCTATCCAGCAATTCCCTTCTCTCCCTGAGCCCTGCCCTCCCATCCTCCTCTGTTCCCCTCCATTAATCCCTATCCAGCAATTCCCCTCTCTCCCTGAGCCCTGCCCTCCCATCCATGCTCCTCTGTCCCCTCCATTCATCCCTATCCAGCAATTCCCCTCTCTCCCTGAGCCCTGCCCTCCCATCCATGCTCCTCTGTCCCCTCCATTCATCCCTATTCAGCAATTCCCCTCTCTCCCTGAGCCCTGCCCTCCCATCCATGCTCCTCTGTCCCCTCCATTCATCCCTAATTCCCTATCCAGCAATTCCCCTCTCTCCCTGCGCCCTGCCTCTCCCATCCATGCTCCTCTGTCACCCTCCATTAACCCAATCCAGCAATTCCCCTCTCTCCATTCTATGACCCCCCTCGCACCCATGCTCCTCTCTCCCCTGTCTTCCCGCTCCCATGTCCCAGTTGGCCTGGCCCGCCCTCTTCTCCCCTCCCCCTTCGCATCCATGCTCGTCTCTCCCCTGCCCTCCCGCTCCCATGTCCCAGTTGGCCTGACCGGGCCCGCCCTCTTCTCCCCCCCTTCGCATCCCTGCTCCACTCTCCCCTGCCCTCCCGCTCCCATTGTTCAACTGCCCGCCCTCTTCTCTCCCCCAACATCCCTTTTCTTTTTTTCTTTTTAAATTTACCTCCGTGGCGGTCCAGCATCGCAGCATCATGAAGGAAGCGGCGCTCCCGACGTCTCTAGCCTTCCCTTTGCTGTGTTCCGCCTTCTTCTGACGTCAAGGAAATGACGTCAGAAGAAGGCGGAACACAGCAAAGGGAAGGCTAGAGATGTCGGGAGCGCCGCCTCCTTCACTGACGCTGCGCTGCTGAACCGCCACGGACGTAAATTTAAAAAGAAAAAAAAAGAAAAGGGATGTTGGGGGGGGGGGAGAAGAGGGCGGGCAGTTGAACAATGGGAGCGGGAGGGTGAGCGAGGTGAGCATGGTGCGGCGGCGCCCCCCAGAGGGGGGCGCCCCCCTGCCATGCTTACCCCCCTTACCGTGTTGGCACGGCCCTGCCTGGATTAACTTCTAGCTTTGCCACTGCCTTGTCCCAAACCACCCCGATACTAACCAGACAGTTCCACAGTAGTCACATATGACATTCAGTGGCACTATCCAGTTAAGTGCTGCTGAATATTGGGGAGTTGATCAGTGGAAATTAAGTTGACAAGAGCCCTACCTGGTTAATCCTGGTAAATATCAACCCCAAAGTTTATAACACATTTTTTAAAAAAGATAGAAAGTAATGAGTAGATTTAAATGGCCAAATCTTTCAGTGGAGGAAGGTTAATAGTGGAGTATCCCAAGCATTTGTAAGGGAACCAGAGCTTTTTGACATATTTATAAATGATATGGAAAGTGATCTAATTTGCCAATGACACAAATTATTTAAAGTTGTTTAACCACAATCAGACTGTGAGAAATTGCAAGAGGATCTTGAGGGGACTGGAAGACTGAGCATCTGAATGGCAGATGAAATTTAATGAATGCAAGTGCAAAGTTGCACATTAGAAAGAATAACCCAAATTATAGCCTCATGATGCTAAGTTCCACAACAGGAGTCACCACCCGGGAAAAGGATCTCGACGTCATTGTAGACAATACTTTGAAATGTTCTGTGCAGTGTGTGGCAGTGGCCAAAAAAGCAAACAATGTTAGGAATTATTAGGAAAAGAGCAGAGAATAAAACATAGAATATTATAATCTCTCTCTATCACTCCATGGTTCAACTGCATATTGAGTATTGTGTGCAATTCTGGTCACCGCATCTAAAACAAAAAACACTACAGCAGAATTAGAAAAGTAACAGAAAAGGGCTACCAAAATGATCAAGAGGATGGAACAACTCTCATATATGGAAATGCTAAAGAGGTTATGGATCTACAGCTTCAAGAAGAGGTGGCTGAAGATAGATGTTGATAGAGCTCTATACAATCCTGTGTGGAGTGGAATGGGAAAATATGAATTGTTTACTCTTTCAAAAAAAAAAACAAAAAACAAAGACTAGAGGACATGAAGTTAAGTAATATATTTCAAACAAAATAGGAGACCATATATATTTTTTTACTGAATCAGGGCCAGTCCTGCCATTATGTGGACTAGGTATACTCCTAGGGCATCAACATTTCGGGCACAACTCTGGCATGCACGAGAGCCTGCCCCCTGCCACTGCTGTTGCCCTCCCATTTCCTCCCACATCAGCCCCAAAGCTTAAAGAAGAGCGAGCACTGTATGGACTCTGTAAGTACTGGCCCATGCTCAAGTGATCCCTCACCCCTCCCCCCCCACCCCCCCACCCCCACGCAGACTTACAGAGCTCATGCAGAGCTCAATCTTTTTTAAAGCTTGGGGCCAACAGTGGTAGCAGATCTCAAAGGAGGGAGGGAAGGGAAAGGCGATGCTGGATGCAGGGTGGGGGTAAGGAAGGGGAGATGAGATGAGGTGCTGGGCAGCCTGGGGGATAGGGGTTGAGGGGAAGGGAAGATGTTGGCTATCTTGGAGGGGAGAGAGTAGACAGGGGAAGGGAAGATGCTGGCCCCCTTGGGGGTTGGAAGAGTATGGGAGGGGAGATGCTGGCCTCCTAAGGGAATTTTAGGGAGTGAAAGTGGAGATGCTGACCCCCATGGAACGAGGGGGTAGTGGGGAAAGGGAGATGCTGAACTATTGGAGGGGGTACAGCCTTGAGTCACCTGGGTGGGGGAGGGGGCTGCGCATGGCATAAGGTTTGCTTAAGGTGTTCAATATCCTTGGACTGAACCTGCACTCGGTACATAGTTGAGCTTTGGAACTTGTTGCCAGAGGATGTAGTAAAAGAAGTTAACACAACTGCATTTAATAAAAAGGTTTGGAAACGTTCCTAGAGGAAATGTCTAGAAACCATTATTAAGGTAGACCTAGGGAAAGCTACTGTTTAACCCTGGGGATAAGTAGCATGGAATCTTGCACACTTTTGGGGATCCTGCCCGGTATTTGTGACCTGGATTGACCATAGTTGTAAATAGGATACGGGACTAGATGGATTTTTCATCAAACTCAGTATGGCAATTCCTATGTTCTTATATTCCAGCAAAGTCATAAATGATCTGTCAGTAAACATGACAAATGAATTGGTACAGGGAGAAACTTGCCTTTCACTTTTCTTTCTGAGGTAACGGAGGGTGATTTGCCCAGTGAGCTAGAAGCAGCAGTGGGATTTCAATCCTGCCTTCTCTCATTCCGAGCCCCTTGCTCTAATCACTAGGCTATTCCAGTGGCGTAGCCACAGATGGGCCTGGGTGGGCCAGGGCCAACCCACTTGGGGCTCAGGCCCACTCAACAGTAGCACACATTTAGTGGTAGCTGGTGGGGATCCCAAGCTCCGCCAGCTGAGGACTTCCCCCTGATGGTAACTAAAATGCTACTCTCTACGATAGCGGCATCTGTACATGCTCAGTTTTCAGCGCATGCCTGCTGCAGACTGCCAAGGTGGAAAGAAGTGTTTTCCCGCCAACTGAGATATTTTTTGGTTGGGGGGAGGTAGAACACTTGGTGCCCACCCAGCTCTTGCTTAGGCCCACCCAAAATTTGTTGTCTGGCTACGCCCCTGGGCTATTCCTCCACTCCATATAGTTGTTAATTATCCAGTGTATACTGTAACCGATACAGAAGTAATAGGACATAGGATCACAAATACTATTTAAAAAATAATTAAACAAAATGAACAAAGCAGAATGCAGCAAGCACAAACAGATATGCATGTACAATCCACCACTAAGTGAGGAAAACCAAACCACTCAAATAGAACTTGGATATTAATTTGAGGCGTACTTCTACACAATGTACTTCCTATATTAACCAGCTAGCCAACTGGTACCCAGATGCACAAAACTAAACTGACCACCCAAGTTGCAGGAAGTGGAAAGAGTTCTCAAGTTCGATTCAAGCTATCACAGTTCTGCTGAAACTGACACAGCTGCTCATGGTTTTCCTCTCATCTCTTAAAAGGTTGAAGATCATAAATTTTAGACACCAGCGGCACAACTTTTTCTGGAATTTAAAGCATTTCAAGCATGTAGAGTGCAATTTTATAAGGGGGCTCCTATTATAAGAGAGGAAGAAGGCACCTACTCTGTAAATACTAACAAAAGAAGCAGAAATTGTGCCTGCATTCAGTTCTTCCTGCTAGATTATTTATGCACGTTTGTAAATAAATGTATTTTATAATTTACATGCAAACTCCATTTATACTCTGCCCCAGCTCTGCCTCTAGACAAGCCTACTGGCAAAATACAACCTATCATGTCAACACATATGCAATCATAATTTTATAACAGGTCATTACATCACAATAGTATTCACCAAACAAGATTTTAAAACTGTATTCAACCAATTTCCTACTTCTAACATTATATCCAACCTTGTCTACTTATGATGTAAATCGCACTGAACTCCAAATGGGGGGGATATTAGCGGTATATAAAGTCTGAATTGAATTGAATATGTGGCCATATATGTGCGAAAATGTCTTGAAACCAAGGAAAATTCACTAAACGTAAATTCCGCTTCCTCACCAAATTTTCAATTGACTCCAGGTTTATACTGAAAGATTTAATTCTCCTTAATTACAGAGGAACTGCTCTCATGTATCGATGTAACCTTTTGCTGCAACACCTCTATTCTCATTAGTTTTCAAGAGTCAAACTTACAATTTGAGTAGAAATCAAACTCATGGTCTCCCAGATGGCATCCAACGCCATAAGTTTAGACAAAACAGAAAGTGTCAAAAATTCTTGAAGCAAATCTAAAACAGAACTTCCTACTCTCATAGAAAAATGACATTTCTCCATTGTTCCTTTCCCATCTGAAAAGATGTTTTCTGGGCATTGGCTCCCTCTTACAGCCGTTTTTAACTTCACAGCAAGTACAGACATTCCTACCAGCAATGATTTCATCACCTCAAATATCATAGGGCTTCCAGCACTGGCCTCATTGAACTGTATCCCATGCAGTAGCATAGCTAGGGTAGTTGACACACGGGGCTGGTCATTTTTTAACCCCCCCCCCCCCCCCCCCCCCGAAATCCAGTACTAGACATACCGAGAATACAAAACACTCAGGACCTATAGAGCAATTCTACCATACCATAAGCAGTAATTTGTACGAGGCACACAAGGAAAAGGAAAGCATCTTAAACACTACAGTGAGCACTAGAACATCAATTCACCTATTGTAAAATGAAAACAGACAGATAAGTACAGATCGTCAATCCTGCACAGTCAATGCCAACCGAAAGCCATGTCTTTTTCACAAATACAGATACACCCTATAGAATAAGTAATCATAAACTTTCTATTTAGACAAAAATTAAACTGAACTCTGCATACAATGCAACACCACAGAAACAGAAAATGTCCCCTAGTACTGTGCAAAATATAAAGACAGCAGATGTAAATTTGAAAAAACTAATACCAATCATCACTTTACAAATTAACAAATAGAAATAAAACAAATACAGAAAATAAAATAATACCATTTTATTGGACTAACACATTTAGCTTCCTCAGGTCAATACAGTATAGTACTGTTACAGTATTCTATCCTGACCTGAGGAAGGGGGTTTTGTTCTCTGAAAGTTAAGTCAAAATGTATTAAAATTAGTCCAATAAAAAGATTACCTTATTTACATGTTCTATTTATAAACATTTATTAACACAGCTACAATACTATATCCTAAAGCAAAAAATAAAAATATATATTTTATTTACAGTCTGTTGTCTCTGGTTTCTGCTTTCCTCATCTTCTTTTCACTGTCTTCCTTCCATCCAGCATCTGTCTTCGCTCTCTCTCTGCCATCCAGTGTCTGCCTCTCTAATGTCCCTTCCATCCACTGTCTGCCCTCTCTCTCCCTTCCATCCACATCTGCCCTCTATTTCTGCCCCTTGCATCCACCATCTGCCCCAGTCTGCCATCTCTCCCTCCTCCTTCCATCAACATCTGCCCTGTCTCTCTCTCGCTTCCATCCATATCTGCCCTCTATCTCTGCCCCTTCCATCCACCATTTGCCCCAGTCTGCCCTCTTTCTCTCTCCCCTTCCACCCACCATCTGCCCTTTCTCTCTGCCGCTTCAATCTGTCTGCCCTCCCTCTCCCATCCATCCAGGGTCTGCCCTCCCTCACGTGCCCCCCCTTCCATCCAGGGTCTGCCCCCTCTCTCTCTGCCCCCTCTTTTCAGCCCCCAGTTCCAGCCCCCTTCATCCACCACATGCCTTGCATCCCCCCTTTTCAGCCCATTCTCCCACCTGCCCCAGGCATGGACCCATTTCCCTCCTGCCCCCTTGTCAGACCCCAGTTCCAGCTTCAGACCCCTTCTCCCATCTGAGCACTCCCCCACCCCTCCCCAATCCCCTCTGAGCCAGGGGTGTATCTGTGTGGGGCCACAGGGGCCTGGGCCCCTGCAGATTTTGCCCTGACCCCCCTACCACCGTCAACCCTACCTCGCTGCCGTTGCTTACCTTTACTGGCAGGGGACCCCAACCCCCGCCAGCTGAGGTCCGCTTCCACCTGCCAGTGCTGCTGCCTTTAAAAATATGTCTTCAGTTGACGGGGACCCCCAACCCCCCCCCCCCCCCCCCAGCCGACCCGAGGTCTGTAAAGTTCTTCATCCTCCGTGGCCGGCCCATGCTATATAGCTGTTGAATCCAGGTCAGAGTCTGACGTCGCTTTGGAGGAAGTGTGGGAGATGGTCCACCAAAGCAGGAGTCTCCCACTGAATGTGGGAGACTTGGCAGGTATGACCACAAAGGCCTGGTCTTTAACAGGCCGGACAGTCAGACACAAAATTGGGTTCCAACAGTTTCTGCCACATCTCTAGCAGTCTCTGCCCCATGTTTTTAAAGGCCTCTCTGACATTGCAGGCTCTAGGACCTAAACTCCTTCTCAGCAATCCCCCAGCTATGGCTGGACAGATTTGGAGGCTTTCCTGAGCAATGACTGGCAGGGAAAGGAGGCTACATTTAGCCACTGTTAGCAGGGCTATGGGAATCTTCCCTCAACTCCCCTCAGGACCTCTCTGATTCTTCCATCCTCAGAAGGTTTATTCTCCCTCATCTGGGCCAAGTTTGGATCTGTTAAGATGGACAGGGATGTGCCTTAAGGAGAACTAGGATTTACCTGCACTTCCTCACACTGCTATACGGCCCAATGAGCTACCACATACCAACAGCAGTCTTCAGTCTTTGGCCAGGCACGATTGGCTCTGCCAAATAACCTCATCAGTAGTCTTCAGATAGGCCAAAAGGCTACATTATAAGGTAGGTTTTTTTTAGATGCTTGATCTTACTCTAGTTAAGGATCAACTCATTCTCAAATCTAAAATAGAGGCATTGGAAAATGAAGCAAGGTCTTCTAATATTCACTTCATAAAATTTCCCCGACTCATCTTAGATATCAAGCTATGAGATTTTGAAAATAGCACCTCAGACAGTGCCTCAATAGTGAAAATCTGTTATCTGCCTGTGGCTAAGAAAAAAATCTAGCAAAAGATCTACTGAAACTGTGGCACTTGAAGTATTGGATATCTTAGAGATTTTGGAATCATCTGATGTAGATTTACCTACCATAGCTACTTTAGTAGCTTCTCTTGCATTAGAATTTCTACACAAGTGTAATCTATAAGCAGCGCCTAGCTTTAGGCATGGTATATATACCAGCTTATTTTCGAAACAGATCACCGGCCATCTTCCAACACAAATCAGGAGATGGCCGGCGATCTCCTGAAGCTGGCCAAATCGGTATAATCGAAAGCCAATTTTGGCCGGCTTCAACTGCTTTCTGTTGCGGAGGCAGCCAAACTTCAAGGGGGCGTGCTGGTAGCGTAGTGAAGGCGGGATCAGGGCGGAACGAGGGCGTGCTTTGAGATGGCCGGTTTCGCCCGATAATAGAAAAAAGAAGGGCATCCCTGGCGAGAATTTGGTTCGATTTATTTGGTCCCTTTTTTTTTCAGCTCCAAGTCCCAAAAAAGTGCCCGAACTGACCAGATGACCACCGGAGGGAATCAGGGATCACCTCCCCTGACTCCTCCAGTGGTCACTAACCCCCTCCCACCCTAAAAAAAAACAACTTAAAAAGCTTTTTTTGCCATCCTCTATGCCAGCCTTAAATGTCATATTCAGGTCCATCACAGAAGTATACAGGTCCCTGGAGCAGTTTTAGTAGGTGCAGTAGACTTCAGGCAGGCAGGCCCATGCCCATCCCCCCTACCTGTTACACTTGTGGTAGTAAATGGGAGCCCTCCAACTCCCCACCAAAGCCCACTGAACCCACATGTAGGTGACCCCCCTTCACCCATAAGGGCTATGGTAATGGTGTAGAGTTGTGGGGAGTGGGTTTTGGGGGGGATTTGGGGGGCTCAGCACCCAAGGTAAGGAAGCTATGCACCTGGGAGCTATTTTTATTATTTATTTATTTATTTTAGAAGTGCTCCCTAGGGTGCCCGGTTGGTGTCCTGGCATGTGAGGGGGACCAGTGCACTGCAAATGCTGGCCCCTCCCACGACCAAATGCCTTGGATTTGGCCAGGATTGAGATGGCCAGCCTCGGTTTCCATTATGGGCAAAAACCGAGGCTGGCCATCTCAAACCCGGCTATCTCTGACATTTGGGTGGCCCCAACCATATTGTCGAAAAAAAAGATGGCCGGCTATCTTTTTTGAAAATACGGTTGGCCCCGCCCCTTCGTGGCGCCGTCCTCGGAGATAGCTGCCCTTAGAGATGGGCGTCCCTGTTCAAAAATGCCCCTCATAATATGCTTAATTGATATCCTAGCACCTAAAACTACGCACCTCCATTTACACCAACGAAAACATGGCACAAATTCAGGCGCAAAGGGCTATATTCTATAACTGCGCATACATTTTGGAATGCCCATGAAACACCCATTTCCCTGCCCATAATTATGCCCATTTTTACCTGCACACATTAAAATTTAGGCACAGTGCGTTACAGAATATGCTTAGGGAATTGTGTGTGTAAATTCTAATTATTGCCAATTAGTGCTCATTATTGCTTGTTAAGTGCTGTTAATAACACTGATTGACTTGTTAAGCCAATTAAGTTACATGCATAGTTACAGAATATGCTTGGATTTCAGCGCAGATCTCTTGGAGTGATATATATATTTATTTATTTGTTACATTTGTACCCCAGATTTTCCCACCTATTTGCAGGCTCAATGGGGCTTATATAGTACCGTAAAGGCATTCACCAGTCAGTTGATAACAAATACAAGGTTATATTGTGGTCGAGTGAGGTAGGTGTGTGTCAGGCACCATGAGGGTTGAAGGGAATGAAGATTGTATATTGTCCAGTACGATCATTGGTTATGCTGTGTTGCTGGGTGTGGGGATTTATGTTGGATCAGTGGGGTAAGCCTTTTTGAAGAGGTTGGTTTTTAGTGATTTCCTGAAGTTTAGATGGTCACAGATTATTTTCACAAGTTTTGGGAGTCTATTCCATAGTTGTGCGCTTATGTAGGAGAAGCTCGATGCGTAAGTTGTTTTGTATTTAAGTCCTTTGTAATTTGGGTAATGTAAGTTTAGGTATGATAGTGATGATCCGATTAGAATCCAGGGGTTTGTGTGTTCTTTATGCACAGGAAAGAATTATTTTTTAATTGTAAAGTCAGAAATGTTGAAGAGAATTTCCTGCGTTCCTCTTGTTAGGGGACCTTTTTTTTTTTTTTTAAATCTTAAATTCCCTTGTAAATGTATTGTTAAGTACAAATCCTCAAAGTATATTTTCTTTGAATCTGCTCAGTTTGTCTCTCTGTAGCTCCAAATTCTCCAGCAGCCAAAGATGTAGTTGTTCATACACAATAAACTTGAGTTTATTAGCCTGTTTGTTTTTATTTTCTTCTTTCTGGAATGAGTAGGAATGATATTTTTCCTTCTCTTTTCTTGCTAATAATGGGCTCCTTTTACGAAGCCACACTAGTAATTCCTGCACGGGAAATGCAACGAAGCCCTTTCAATTCCTATGAGCTTTGTGGCATTTACACTGCCAGAACAGCTAGCATGGTTTTGTAAAAGGAGACCAATACATATTGACTTCTCATTATAGTACGTTTTAGTGCATTGATTTTTATTTCCTATTAATGCATGTATCTGTACAAGCATGAGGCTTGCTAATTGTTCTGTTTACAATTGTCAAACAAATAACAACAACAAAAGAATAAAAGGCTTGTTCAAAGACTAATATCCTTTATGTACATAAATCATTTGTCAAGAAATATCCATTGTTCATATAAATATCCCAGAGACAGCCTGTTCCAACCACCCAGGCCTAGATTACTGCTTTCCCTTGTATATATCTTCTTGACCTGACAAGTGGCCTTCACCTATCATTAACTTAATCAAATCAACATACAGTATGGCTTCAAGAATCAAGCTCTGTTTTTCTCTCAGCCCATCTCACAATTTATTTCTTCTTATTAACCCTGTCACTCCCTCATGGTTATATGTGCATTTTCCCACAATGGACTTTGCATGCAGGGGTAATGGGCTCCAGAGGATTGTCACTTCAAGCACTGAACTAAAGTGGTGTGGGACCGCATAGGAAGAAAACCCCCAGGTTACTGCAAATGAAGGTTTATGGCAGTGCATTCCTAGTAAGGGGCAGTTCCAACTAAGTTGGAAACCCAAAAGAGCAGGAAGAAAATGCCAGGCTATAAAAATAACATAAAAATTATAGAAATTATGGAATAAATCTCGACAAACTGCCTAGTATATGCATCAGGGCAGAAGCCATATACAGGTATCTTATTAAGGGATCCTTTTACTAAGCTGCAGTAAAAGGGGGCCTGTGCTACTGTCGGCTTGTGTTTTTGATGCGTGCTGAGGCCCCCTTTTACTGCAGCGGGTTAAAGGCTGTCTGTTGATCTGGAAAAGAAATGGCTGTGAAGTAAACCACCTGCCGCACGGCCATTTATTTTTTTTTTGGGGGGGGGAAACTTATCCCAACCCATTGAGGTGGCAGTAAGGGCTCCCGTGCTAACCCAGTGGTAACCGCTGCCCGATTACCGTCGGGTAAGCAACGGTGCTACAGAAATAGAAACTTTTTTGCAGCCCCAGAAATGGTGTGCACTGGGGGTGGGAACTACTGCCGGGTTCCTGCGGTAGTCCGCTGGTAGTGCCAGATTGGTGCACAGCAAGCCTGTTGTCACGTGCCAACCCTTTAGTAAAAGGGCCCCTAAATATTTTAATGAAATTCAAATCTACACAAACTGATCAGATTTTCAAGCAATTATATTCCTAAGTTATTAAAGTAATCTGATTGATAAAAATACAACTGAGGGAGACAGAGAAGTATATAGAGGAGGTTGTACTGGTTGTACTGTGGCACAAAGTATTTCTGAGCCTATTAAAATACTTAATATATTCACATATTTATATTTTTAATTAGCACTTACATTGATTTTGTGGTGATCAATGGTCCCAAATGTTAGAATCGCATTGATTTTTATATCACTTTGGGTATGTTATGTGACGTGGAGTGCTTCAAAACTGAGCATACTGTATCTGGTTCACAAAAGAAGTGCATGTTTTTAGACACATTTCTGCATGCATTGATTCCATACAGGATCCCTGACAAAGGTTCATGTGCCGAAACACGGCCATGTTGGGTTTTGCATGTATGTGCCATAGCCAAAGAAAGTATTTGGAATATTAATATTGAAAGTCCTCGGAATTTATTGTCTTTGGGATTGTGGCTTTTGTGGCTTCCACCCTTTTTCGTTTGTGATAACATTTGTACTCTCATTTTTTATGAAATTCATATTTCAGATATACATGTTTGCTTTACAGTGCTGTTTAAATGTTTATACTTCTGACACTGTATCATGTCAGTTTTATTCAATTTGCCAGCTCCACGTTTACTTCATTGATTTGTATTTATGCTTATATTTGGTCATTTTACTATTGTTATGCTGTTAACAAAATTCTAAGGGCCCTGTTTACTAAGCTGCACTTCAGGCACACTAGCATTTTTAGCGCACACTAAAAATTAGCTTGCTCCAATGCTAGAGACACCCATATATTCCTATGGGTGTCTCTAGCGTTAGTGGCCACTAAAAACGTTTGCGTACCTTAGTAAACAGGGCCCTAATTTTTATGTCAAGCTGTTCCTGCTGCACACCACCTTGGATGAATCTCTTCATAGCAGCAGTTAATAAATCCCAATAAATAAATGTTTATTAGATTCAAAGTCACTCATTTCTAAATAACTCAAGACTGTAAGCCTTATATATTTTTCTTAATAGACTACTAATATAAGCTGGCTAGCACCGAACAGTGTTTGCTGTTGTGTTTTATTTATTTATTGGGGTTTATCACTACTACTACTATTATTTAGCATTTCTATAGCGCTACAAGGCGTACGCAGCGCTGCACAAACATAGAAGAAAGACAGTCCCTGCTCAAAGAGCTTACAATCTATATTTATTTATTTAAAAATGTATACACCGCCTACAGCCTAGGTGGTTTCCAAAAAACCACATATAATTAAAACGTGCATAAAAAATTAAAAACAAAACATAACAATCATTACAAATCATCAAAGCAACAGTACTGCTCTCCATACCCAAAAAATATAACAGGTTGCTCTTAGTGAAACACTGTAACAAATAACTGTGTCTTCAGTAATTTTTTTGAATTACACCACACTACTCCATAAACGTTTAGGAGGAGATTCACCCAACATTGCTTTACAGTTATCCATCAAAGTTTATTTCTCTAACGAAGGATGTAAAGCGGTATAACAATTATCAAACTAAACCAAAGTAAACTATAGCATGTTGTTAAACTCGTCATCTAGCCAAACAGCTGATGGAACGTGAACAACCACTGGGATGGCTCTGGCTTTAGCTGATTTCCTGGAAAATAATTAGTCTACTATGTTGAGCAATGATTAACAGTTGGTAGATTTTATGTCAACCCTTTTTCAGACTTTGGCCATATACCTTACATTTTATGATTTCAAAATGATGCAAATTTGAACTTACTTGAGGTCCTGGTTGACCCTGCAGATTAAAAAAAACAACAAAAAAAGAATTACAAAACAGCACAATAGGCATGTAATAAATCAACAACTACATACAGACTAGCATCTTGAAAAAATATTAATTCTAAAAGGAGCATTTTCGATATGATGATTAAATCCAATTTTTGCTGAAAACATCCAAAAATCAAGTGGCGAACATGGCCATTTGCTAGATGTTTTGCCAAGGTTTTGTGCTCAGTGCATTTTTCTTTTGTGACCGTTTTTTGAAAAAAAAGTCCAAGGGAAAAGCACACAAAAACAAGCCACTGGGATATATGGGGGGCTAGCATTCTTAGTAGACTGGCCACACAGACATCCCAGCAGAGCAGTGGGGCACCCTAGGGGGCACTGCAGTGGACTTCACATAAAAGATCCCAGGTACACACTTCACCATAACCCCCTTATATTGTATGATGAGCCCTCTAAAATCCACCCAAAACCTAACATACTCAACTGTACATCAATGCAATAGCCCTTATGGCTGAAGGTGTCACACTTTCCACCACAAGTGTACCAGTTAGAGTGGGATATGGGCCTGGGTCCCCTTCTCTACAGTACATTGCACCAACCACTAGGCTACTCCAGGGACATTTTTTTCTGCTCTAATAGGACTGGCCATAACATCTGAAACTGTCATAGAGTCTGGTATGTACTGTTTCTTTGACATCTAAGTCTAGACCAAAACATCTAACATTTAGTCCTGGATGTTTTTGCTTTGTTCTATTATGGCAGAAAAATGTCCACGTTCTGGGAGTGCCCAAATCCTGTCCCCTTGTGATTTGGATGCACTGCAGATGAACTGAGTAGAAAAAACATCTTAAAAATGAGTTTGGAAAACAGTGATTTTGACATTTTGTCAAAAAAAGTCCATCTGCCACTTTGTACCTGTTTTCCTGTTTCAAAAATGAGCCCCTCAATGAAACATATAGCACTGTGATGGGGGTTTATGTCCGGTCACGGGCTGAGAAACCCCAGCCAAGACTAAGTGCCACAAAGAGACTGTTTAGAACACCCACCTAGGTCTGAGGTTAGTACCATAGCCCAATCTTACAGTTAAGGTGAAGACTTCGAACCCCTGTGTGGGAGGAAGTAGCCATCAGGGAAGCTATGTGGGAGGTGACAGGGGAGGGATTAAGGAGCACTTTTACTAAGGTGCGCTGAAAAAAGGCCTGCAGTAGTGTAGGCGCGGGTTTTGGGTATGCACAGGTCCATTTTTCAGCGTGCCTGTAAAAAAGGCCTTTTTAAAATTTTTGCCGAAAATGGACATGTGGTAAAATCAAAATTGGCGCGTGTCCATTTTGGGTCTGAGACCTTACTGCCAGCCATTGACCTAGCAGTAAAGTCTCACGTGGTAACAGTGCAGTAATGACCTATGCGCATCAAATTGCACTCGGTGCGCGTCCCAATACGCGTGTCCAAAACATGTTTTGGCTGCATGTAATATGCGCACCAAAATTGAAATTACCACAAGAGCCATATGGTAGCCGGGCAGTAACTCCATTTTGGCGCACGTTGAGCATGCGTAGACACTTATGCAGCTTAGTAAAAGGGCCCCTAACCCTTCTGAGTGCTAGTGATATAATTCCCTGACAGCTGGGAACGAGCAATAGGTGCCCAGTGACTGAGCAAGTACCTTTGTTTGCATATGGTTTGCATAGATGGATGAACTGTGAACATTTCTTATAGATAGGACCTGAAAAGGGAGAAAAGGCTATTCTTAGGCCCACAGGGGAAAAGCTATCCTTGCCAGGACTTTTTAGGGCCAACAGGGGGATGAACCACTGGAGAACTGATCTAAAGGGGAGACCCAAGTTAGGACCCTGTGGCTTGTGGATCTGCAGGGTTGGAGAACATTCTGTCCCTTTCAAAAGGTGAGAGAATCTTATGCTGGAAAGAATCAAGGTTTGCCGTGGAACCTAGTAGATTGTTCTTTTCATGGGCTATTGATTGCTGTGAAGTATCATGGATGGACCTCTTTATAGATTATTGATTTGCTTTTGGACTTTTGCTAAGGATTTGTGGGCCTACTTTGATCCTGGATTATTGTTTTGCTATGGAATTCATGGACATTCAGCCCATATCTTCAGGTGGACCGTGAAGTGAGTTGAATACTCAGCCCACACCCTTCAAGTGGACGGTGTGAGAGGAAAGTCTTCACAGACACTCAGTCCACACCCTTCAGGTGGGCAGTGTATGGCAAGCACATTACTTTTTAAATTCTATTTGCCAGTTTCCTTCCACTCCTTTAGGCTTCCAGCTAGAAGCCTTCAGCCCCACCTCTCTATTCATTTATCCCATTGTTTTTCAAATCAGTCCAGAAGTATCCGCTAGCCAGTCTTGTTTTCATGATATCCACAATCAATATTCATGAGATAGATTTGCATGCAATGAAAGCAATGCATACAAATCTATCTCACGCACATTCATCGTGGACATCACAAAAATCAGACTTGCTAGAGGGTATTCCAAGACTGGCTTGAGAATCCATTGTAGCAACAGCCCTTGGCCAGAGACCAGAGATCACGACTCCTCCAAGATACTGTACATATGCAGAGAATGTAGCCAATTGATATCACCAGCATTTGATAACTGACACCCCCCTCTCCCCTCATAGAGGCTACGAAAGTTGCCTATGCAGCATTTCCAGCCCTTGCGAGCCTAAGAAGCAAGCAAAACGTGGACTCAGAAATGGAATCTAGGTTTCCCACAGCACTTGCATTGAGATGCTGGCCATGCCCAGCACATTATTTTCTCATATTATTTACAGTGCTTTGTAAGTCTTGTACATTTTATCCATTCTGTTCTCTAAAAGATAGAATTCAAAATGCATTAAAGCAGGTAATTTGCTTCACAGAGGTACATAACAGACTCTAAACTTTCAATGTGAAAGAACAATTAGAGAATTATTCAAAACATTATTAAGATACAAACAGAATAACAGGATCATAACATGAGCCCTGGCAGACTGCCAAAAATATTAAAGCGCATAAAATCAACCTTTGAACAAATAAATTAAAATGCAAAGCACTTTTGGCAGTCTTTCATCGGGTAATTAACTTTTAAGAGCATTATAGTGGTTAGACTACTGGTACACTTTTTGATATATTGTCCGGACAGAGATCATATGATCCTGTTCATGTTATGATCCTGTTATTCTGTTTGTTTCTAACTTTTTACTTTTTTATGAGCCTTGACTGGGTTTTGTCACCACTTAATTTATTTTTTCCCTGCTGGGATATGGTTGGTGGCCACATACATTATGAGTTTTAATCCACATTTTTAAAATATATTTGCTGAGACTCTTGTGACTCATTGCACCAAGAGAAGTCATGCTATATAGCTATCTCAAATACTGGCATAATTAACATATTTAATGCAAGAGCAGGAATCAAATAACTATGTGACTTCAAGGATTTTCTCTGCATCTACTTCTTCATCGGTACCATAGATGTTACTATCAGCATCTTCCTTTTTATAGCCCTGCAAGATAGACAGGATGTGATGTCACCAGTCAGCACTAAGTGTTTAAGGAAGTTCCCTACACTCAACCAGTGTCTCAGCAATAGGGTTCCTGGTGTCTTGCAGACTTCAGTCTGTGTTCCAATGTGCCCGCCTTGCCTTGTTCCAGCATTCCAGTCAGCTTGTGCCTGCCCTACCTTCCTCCAGCATTATAGTCAGCATGTGCCTGTCCTGCCTTGCTCTAGCATTTTGGCCAGCCTGTGCTTGCCCTGCCTTGCTTCATCATTCCAGCCAGCCTGTTCCTGCCCTGCCTTGCTCCAACATTTCAGCCCTGCCTGTGTCCTGGACTTTGTCAAGCATCTGTGTCAGCAGCCATCAGTGAGGACCAAGCGCTGCACAGGTGGAGCCAACCTCACTACAGCCCAAGGGCTCACTTTCTCGAATCATGACAGTAGCTGGTAGAGTAGTCAGGAAAGCAAAGATGCAAATGGAAGAAAAATAGCCAATATGGTAAAATGGAGGGACAAGACATTTTTTTAGATATTCTACTGATATGAGGGTGTGCAGAAGTGGCATTGTGAGACTCAAAGATGAAGGGGAGGAATATGTAGAAGCTGATAAAGATAAGGTGGAATTGCTCAAGAAATATTTCTGTTCTGTGTTCACAGCTGAAGGACTAAGACATCAGAAGATAAACACAAATAGGAATGGAGTGGTGGTATTCCCTAAACGATTTTCAGAAGATTGTGTTCATGAGGAGCTGTCTAAACTAAAGGTGGACAAAGCGATGAGGCTGGATGGCATAAGTACATAAGTACATAAGTAATGCCATACTGGGAAAAGACCAAGGGTCCATCGAGCCCAGCATCTTGTCCACGACAGCGGCCAATCCAGGCCAAGGGCACCTGGCAAGCTTCCCAAACGTACAAACATTCTATACATGTTATTCCTGGGATTTTGGATTTTTCCAAGTCCGTTTAGTAGCGGTTTATGGACTTGTCCTTTAGGAAACCGTCCAACCCCTTTTTAAACTCTGCTAAGCTAACCGCCTTCACCACATTTTCCGGCAATGAATTCCAGAGTTTAATTACACGTTGGGTGAAGAAAATTTTTCTCCGATTTGTTTTAAATTTACTACACTGTAGTTTAATCGCATGCCCCCATCCGAGAGTACTGAGGGAAGTTCTAGATGCAGTGCTGGCTGACCTTTTTAATGCTTCTCTAGAGTCGGGAGTAGTCTTGGATGACTGGAGAAGAACAGATGAGGTCCCTCTCCACAAAAGTGGAAGTAAGGAAGATGCTGGGAACTACAGGCAGATAAGTCTGACTTCTGTGATAAGAAAATTAATGGAAACAGAGAATAGTAAAATTTTTGGAATCCAATTGTTCAAAGGACCTGAGGCAACATGCTTTCACTAGAGGCAGGTCTTGCCAGATAAATCTGATTAATTCCTTTGACTGGGTGACCAGAGAGTTGGATCGAGGGAGAGTGCTAGATGTGGTATTTTGATTTTAGCAAAGCCTTTGACACTGTTTTGCATAGACGACTAATAAATAAACTGAGTGCTCTCGGTATGGGCCTTAAAGTGACTGAATGGGTTAGGAACTGGTTGAGTGGAAGATGACAGAGAATATGGCGCTCATTCTGAGGAAATGACAGTGTTAAATGGTGCTCATTCTGAGGAAAAAGATGTTACCAGTGGTTTGCTGCAAGGTTCGGTTTCTGCACGGGTTCTTTTAACATTTTTGTAAGCGATATTGCTGAAGGGCTGTCTGGTAAGGGTTGCCTCTTTGTGGATGACACCAAAATCTGTAATAGGGTAGACACTCCTGATGGTGTAGATAAAATGAGGATGGACTTAGCGAAGCTAGAGGAATGGTCTGGAACTTGGCAGCTTAGATTTAATGATAAAAAATGCAGGATCATGCATTTGGGCTGTAAAAACCTGAGGGAATGGTAGAGTTTAGTGGATGAAGAACTTTTGTATCCGAAAGAGGAGAGGGACTTGGGTGTGATCATATATGATGATCTTATGGTGGTCAAACAGGTAGAAAAGGCAACAGCGAAAGCTAGAAGGATGCTTGGTTGAATAGGGAGAGGAATGGCCAGTAGGAAAATGGAGATGATGATGATGCCCCTGTATAAGACTCTGGTGAGACCTCATTTAGAATATTGTATACAATTCTGGAGACTGCATCTTCAAAAAGATATAAACAGGATGGAGTCAGTCCAGAGGGTAGCTACTAAAATGGTCAGTGGTCTTCGTCATAAAGTGTATGGGAACAGACTTAAAAGAACTGGGGATAAGACATAGGATGTCTAATGAGGGGGTGCTTTTAATTTTGAAAATGCATTAGGGTGGTTGGTGGGTTTAGGAAGATAGGACTTGGATGTTTTATAAAGGATGGGAAATCAAAGATGAAGAATTTGCGTTGCGTATCAGGGTTCTACGTTTTGGAAAGGGATCCCAACGAGGGAGTTATTGTGGGTGCATCGATAGCTCCTTTCATTGCTGTCTAGGAGCATCAGCTCACACTTTAGCAAGCTGATGTCCTTAGAGGAAAGTTAACAACACTGCTTGAGACACTGTTAACTCCGAATAAATAATGAACATGTGACATTTTTTAATCTTTTTTTTTTATTACCACCAACAGATACAAAGTATACCAAAAACTGCAATACACAACATATTCTGACAACTGTTGAGGTGAAAAAAATCTGCATTAAACTGTGTTGCTGGCAAATAACATGTATTATTGCAATAACATAGGCCAGACTGACCCCCTTACGTTGTAATATTAAGGAACTTAGCAATAGCTGATTTGGGGGTCCTTTTACTAAGCCTCGGTAAGCACTAATGTGTTATAGCAGTTTAAAAGGGCTTACTGCGGGGAGTGCTGAAGCACCCAATGGCAAGTTTCAATGGCAAGTGCTACCCACACGCTAAAAACTATGAGTGGGCATTTCTGCTAATCAGTGTGTTGACATTGCTGCATGCTGATTAGTGCAAGATTAGTGCATAAGCACTTACAGCCTACAAAATAGGTGTCGGGAAGGGGTTATGTGCTAATTTGTGCTCATGGCCAAGATTGGTACAATGATAGTGGTTTCTGCTTCCTTTGCATTGGGAGGATGGAGTGACTGAGCACATTTCACATACATATTTTAAATGTCTTTTTCAGTGTTGATATAATTGGATTGTTCCCATTTTAGTAACAGTGCACACCATTAATTTTGATTTATTTGTTTGGATTTTGCTCACACCTTTTTCAGTAGTAGCTCAAGGTGAGTTGCATTCATAGTAACATAGTAACATAGTAGATGACGGCAGAAAAAGACCTGCACGGTCCATCTAGTCTGCCCACGATAAACTCATATGTGTATACCTTACCCTGATTTGTACCTGTCTTTTCCAGGGCACAGCCGTATAAATCTGTGCAGCAGTATTTCCCATCTCCCAACCACCAGTCCCTCCTCCCATCACCGGCTCCGGCACAGACCCCGTATAAAAAGTCTGCCCTCCCCCATCCTAGCCTCTCAACCACCAACCCCTCTTCCCCCTGCCACCCAATTTCAGTTAAGCTTCTGTGGATCCATTCCTTCTGCACAGGATTCCTTTATGCCTGTCCCACGCATGCTTGAATTCCGTTACCGTTTTCATCTCCACCACCTCCCGCGGGAGGGCATTCCAAGCGTTCACCACCCTCTCCGTGAAGAAATACTTCCTGACATCTTTCCTGAGTCTGCCCCCCTTCAATCTCATTTCATGTCCTCTCGTTCTACCGCCTTCCCATCTCCGGAAAAGATTCGTTTGCGGATTAATACCTTTCAAATATTTGAACGTCTGTATCATATCACCCCTGTTCCTCCTTTCCTCCAGAGTATACATGTTCAGGTCAGCAAGCCTCTCTTCATACGTCTTGGAACGCAACTCCCATACCATCCTCGTAGCTTTTCTTTGCACCGCTTCCATTTTTTTAACATCCTTCGCAAGGTACGGCCTCCAAAACTGAACACAATACTCCAGGTGGGGCCTCACCAACGTCTTATACAGGGGCATTAAAACCTCCTTTTTTCTGCTGGTCACACCTCTCTCTATACAGCCTAGCAACCTTCTCGCTACGGCCACCGCCTTGTCGCACTGTTTCATCGCCTTCAGGTCCTCAGATACTATCACCCCAAGATCCCTCTCCCCGTCCGTGTCTATCAGGCTCTCCCCACCTAACACATACGCCTCCCTTGGATTTCTACTCCCTAAGTGCATCACTTTGCATTTCTTCGCATTGAATTTTAATTGCCAAACGTTAGACCATTTTTCCAGCTTCTTCAGATCTTTTTTCATGTTTTCCACTCCCTCCGGGGTGTCCACTCTGTTGCAAATCTTGGTGTCATCCGCAAAAAGGCAAACTTTACCTTGTAACTCTTCGGCAATGTCACTCACAAATATATTGAACAGAATGGGCCCCAGCACCGATCCCTGAGGCACTCCACTACTCACCTTTCCCTCCTCCGAGTGAACTCCATTTACCACCACCCTCTGGCGTCTGCCCGTCAACCAGTTCCTAATCCAGTTTACCACTTCGGGTCCTATCTTCAGCCCTTCTAGTTTATTCAAGAGCCTCCTGTGGGGAACCGTGTCAAAAGCCTTGCTGAAATCTAAGTAGATGACGTCCATAGCCCGTCCTTGATTTAATTCTCCCGTCACCCAGTCAAAGAATTCAATGAGATTCGTTTGGCACGACTTCCCTTTGGTGAAACCATGTTGTCTTGGATCTTGCAACTTATTGGCTTCCAGGAAATTCACTATCCTTTCCTTCAGCATGGCTTCCATTACTTTTCCAATAACCGAAGTGAGGCTTACCGGCCTGTAGTTTCCAGCTTCTTCCCTATCCCCACTTTTGTGAAGAGGGACCACCTCCGCCGTTCTCCAATCCCTCGGAACCTCTCCCGTCTCCAAGGATTTATTAAACAAATCTTTAAGAGGACCCGCCAGAACCTCTCTGAGTTCCCTCAGTATTCTGGGGTGGATCCTGTCCGGCCCCATGGCTTTGTCCACATTTAGCTTTCCAAGTTGTTCATATACACTCTCTTCCGTGAACGGTGCTTTATCCAGTTCATTTTCAGGTGTACTATTGCCAGTCCCTCTCGGTCCTTCCCCAGGATTTTCTTCAGTAAAAACAGAACAAAAGTATCTATTTAGCAAATTGGCTTTTTCTTCATCATTTTCTACATAGCGTTTTGCTGTATCTTTTAGTCTTACAATCCCCTTTTTAGTCTTTCTCCTTTCACTAATATACCTGAAGAAGTTTTTGTCTCCCCTCCGTACATTTCTAGCCATTTGTTCTTCCGCTTGCGCCTTCGCCAGACGTACCTCTCTCTTGGCTTCTTTCAGTTTCATCCGGTATTCCTCCCCGTGTTCCTCTACTTGAGATTTTTTGTATTTCTGGAACGCTAACTCTTTAGCCTTTATTTTCTCAGCCACTTGCTTTGAAAACCATATCGGTTTCCTTTTTCTCTTGCTTTTATTTACCCTCCTTACATAAAGGTCTGTGGCCCTGTTTATTACTTCTTTTAGCCTGGACCACTGTCCTTCCACTTCTCGTATGTCCTCCCAGCCCCTCAGCTCCTTCCTTAGGTATTCTTCCATTTTGTTAAAGTCAGCTCGCTTGAAATCCAGGACTTTGAGTTTAGAGTGGCTGCCATCCACATGAGCCGTTATATCAAAACAAACCGTTTGATGGTCACTGTTTCCCAGGTGTGCAGCCACTCGGACATTTGACACACTATCCCCATTCGTGAGCACCAGATCCAACGTGGCTCCCTCCCTCGTGGGTTCGTTCACCATTTGTCTGAGCTGAGCACTTTGGAAAGCATCCACAATCTCTCTACTTCTTTCTGATTTTGCAGACGGAACCTTCCAATCTACATCCGGCAGATTAAAATCTCCCAACAACAGCACCTCTCTTTTCTTCCCCAACTTTTGAATATCAGCGATCAGATCTTTATCTAGTTCTTCCAAATGTGTCGGGGGTCTATAGACAACACCCACGTGGACCAAGGTTCTATCCTCTCTTTCTAAGGTGATCCATATCGCTTCTTCCTTTCCCCACTTCCCTGTCATTTCAGTTGCTGCGATATCATCTCTCACATACAGAGCTACTCCTCCACCTTTACGTCCCTCCCTATCCTTCCTAAAAAGGTTATAGCCTGGTATGTTTACATCCCATTCATGGGAACCATGGAGCCATGTCTCTGTGACTGCAACTATGTCCAAGTCAGTCTCCAACATCAGGGCTTGAAGGTCATGAATTTTATTGCTTAGACTGTGAGCATTTGTGGTCATTGCTTTCCAACTACATTTCCTAGTATGTGTTTTGGGTTTAGTGAATTGTGAGTGTCTTTTCTCTTTGGGTACCTTCTCTTCTTTTTGTTGCCTCTTCCTTGCTTTTTCTGCTTCAATTTTAGTTTCAGGAACATCACAGTGCTGTAGTGGAGCAAAAGAATTTTGTAGTGGCAACACTTGTGCGGGTGGATGCTTCTGTGTCACATGACTAATTCTGCCTGAGCCTACTGTGAGCCATCTGTTCCTTTGTGGTTTTATTCTCTGAGGCAGTGGTGAGAAGTTATGATTCTGCAAAGTCCTATAAGTTGGTTTAATTGTATCTAATTCTTGCATTACTTTATAGAGCTCTTGTTTTAAAGTAGATATCTGAAGACAGATAGGACAAGCTTTAAGTTTCCAGATGATTTGCCTTGAAACTAAAGCAGCACAATTATTGCAGAGAATAAAAGTCATCCTGATTGGTTGAAATGGGTATGAACAGGTGTACTATGTTGGAGTAATAGCCTGCAAGACTGCCTGTGTATGACTGAGGAGTAAAGTTAATGAGGATTTGGTTTGTCTATAAAGGTGTAGAAAACCCTGGGGTGGGTGGGTTGTGGGGAGGGTGGGTGGAATTATAAGTCCCAATGGGTCAGCTTAAGTGCTGCTATCAAGGGAATTCTGTAGCTTAATGGACCCAAATGGTAGTGTCTGATCAAGGACCTTACAGTTTATTAAACTTTTAAAACTACCCTAGATATTAATAACTTTCTTTTTGAATAAATCTAGATATTGCCAATAATTCTAGCAGTTTCAGCTATGTAAAAATGCCCCTCCCCTTTATCAGAGCTTGGCAGGAACAGAAAGAAAGCAAGAAAGACAGAAAGAGGTTTCCCAGTGCTAATTAAATTGATTAAGCAACAAGCCTTAAAAATTTAGGACAAAATATCAGGTAGTTTCTCACCTAAGCCAGCCAATTTGAGAAGTATGGGATTTAGGGGTCAGAATAAACCTGTCCTTTTTGCAGGAGCTTGGTTCTTCAGTCCCAGTACCTAAGCCAGCCAATTTGAGAAGTATGGGATTCAGGTACAGTGGGTACTTCCCTGTCCCTGGAGGGCCTCACAATCTAAATTTGACCTGAGGAAATGGAGGGTTAAGTGGCTTGCCCAAGGTCACAAGGCACAGCAGTACGATTTGAACCGGCCACCTCTGGATGTCAAGACCAGTGCTCTAACCACTAGGCCACTCTTCCACGCATCGATTCTGAAAATGGAAAATTGGCCATTTTCCGGCTCTGGTAGAAATGGCTTTAACTCACGGGTGCACTAAGGCCGCTTTAAGGATGCCTAGGCGCACCTCTTATTTTTTTCTTTTCTTTTGAGATAGAGATACAAAACGTACTTTTCCCATTTTCACAAATATTTGCAGATTGCGAAGAATGCTCTAACAGTTTGATAATGGGAATCGAGCCTCTCAGGGTCTAATTCACCAATGCTTTTTCCCCACTGTTTGATTGCCAGGGCAAAAAAGCTTTAGTGAATCAGGGCCCTGAAACTTCAAACCTGCCTTTTCATTATTCTTGGTGTGACCTTGAATAAATCACTTTTCAGCAGTATGCCTGCTCTATGCAAGTGAGAATTAGATTAATAATAACTGAACAAATAAGGCTGTGCCTAGGACTCTTCTTTTGTCATTGCTGTCAGTATACTTTTATTCACAACAGGGACTTAGTAGTGACATCAAAGTAATTGTCTGTTAATGTTCTATTAGTTTTCTAGTGGTGTGTCTTTCCTTTCATACACTGGGGTGATTGAGGGTGCTTTATTGGATGTTTTCACTTCACAAGTCCTCTAGCTTGAGCTACTTCAGGAAAAACTGCTGTTTTGATGTGGGGAGGTTGTTTGATGCTAACAATTTCCACTTGTCTGTACTTCAAGCTATTATTGAAGAATGCAAATTACATTTATGCACAAAGTACAATCAACTAATAAGCTACTAAACAGTTTCAAATCTGGACTATGCAGCCAAATTACCTCAGGATGCGCAGTTTATAGGCCCATCTTCTTGCATTCATAATTTGATCACAATATTTTGGGACTACAAAAATACTTTTTTGAAAATATTTTCAATGGTTTTCAGAATACGCTCAGGTTAACAAATATGCAGCACATTTTCCGTGCTCTACCATATTTTTGAGTGTGACTAAGCCCTTGCAGCAGGAGGTACAATTTTCTTGAGATGCCCTTTCATAAGAACATAAGAGTAGTCATACTGGGTCAGACCAATGGTCCATCTAGCCCAGTATCCTGTTTCCAACAGTGGCCAAACCAGGTCATAAGTACCTGGCAGAAACTCAAATTGTGGCAACATTCCATGCTACCAATCCCAGGGCAAGCAGCTGCTTCCTCATGTCTATCTCAATAGCAGACTATGGACTTTTCCTCCAGGAACTTATCCAAACCTTTTTTTTTAAACCCATATACGCTAACCACTGTACCGCATCCTCTGGCAGAGTTCCAGAGCTTAACTATTCATTGAGTGAAAAAATATTTCTTCCTATTTGTTTTAAAAGTATTTCCATGTAACTTCCTTGAGTGTCCCCTAGTCTGTACTTTTGGAATGAGTAAAAAATTGACTGACTTCTACTCGTTCTACACCACTCAGGATTTTGTAGACCTCAGTCATATCTCCCCTCATCTGTCTCTTTTCCAAGCTGAAGAGCCCTAACCTCTATAGCCTTTCCTCACATGAGAGGAGTCCCATCCCCTATTTCATTTTGGTCACCCTTCTTGGAACCTTTTCTAATTCCGCAATCTTTTTTGATCAGTGAAGTGGAATTTCAGTTACACGCCGGCGTGTGCTGTAGATTTATTTCAGAGAACCTTCCCCATCAAGGACTAGATTGCTGTGGATGTTTGGGGTCACTGATTGGTTAGTCATGTAGGGCCTTGGAGATAGATTCCCTCACCCGCCCTATGCGCTCTTATCAAAATAAATAAAAAATCATTCCATAGAGCCACAAATCCATCTGACTAGTCAGAGAATTCACTACAGAATTGGCCTCCAAGAGGGACCTGTGGAGTGGACCTAGGCTGCTTTTGTATCCCTGTCTGTAACTACAAGCCATGGCTAGCAACAGCACAGTAGCAATAAAAAAGTTAAAAAAGCCAAAGAGGAAGGCAGAATAATAAAATTAAAATGTTAAAATTGCGCCCGTGGGGCCTCATTACCTGTGGCTGCCAGCTCTGCTCCAGAATGGGAAGTGATGAGAACTCAAAGGGGTGGAGTCGGCAGCCACAGGTAGGGCAGAGCAATCAACCTCCTTGGGGCAGAGAGACGTCGGACACCCCGATCGGCACAATCCTCCCCTGCACCTTTCAATGCACACCGCATCCGCGGTGGATCCAGAGTGAACTTGTAGCAAGCAGGAAGGTGCAGGCTGCACAGGAACTGGAAGGCGGCGAGGGACCAGAGAGAGAGGAGCCGCCTGGGAGAAGACGCAGCGGCGGAGGTTTTACTACAGGAAGGTATGCGGCGCTAAAGTTGGGAAGGCAGGGACCGACGGAGCAGTGGGAGTGGAACACCCCTCTTTGATCTGCACCCGGTGTGGTCCGCCCCCACCACCCCGCCCTTGGAATGCCACTGAACATTGGTGTTGGGGCATTCAAGGCTGTGGAGTCAGTACACTAAACCTTTGACTCTGACTCCAACTCCTACATTTTTTCTATTGTCAGACTCCAACTCTGAATCCTACTAATACTAGGCTTTAATTTTTTTGTTCTGGATCTTATTATTATTATTTATTGCACTTGTATCCCACATTTTCCCAACTATTTGCAGGCTCAATGTGGCTTACAAAGACCTGTTATGGCATCGCCATTCCAGGGTAAAGAATACAATTGGTGTTACAAAGAAGTCAAGGAAGGCAAGAGAATATGGTCAAGCAGTTAAAGAAAGATATATTCTGAATAAAGGTGGATAAGTGTTGTGTTATAGTTAGTTATGGGTTCCCATGGTAGGCCTTGTTAAAGAGATAAGTTTTCAGAGATTTGCGGAAGTTAGTTAATTCATTGATCGTTTTCAGGTGAGTTGGAAGTGCATTCCATAACTGCGTACTCATGTAGGAAAAGCTGGTCGCATGTGTTAGTTTGTATTTTAATCCTTTACAGCTGGGGAAGTGTAGCTTAAGAAAGGTGCGAGAAGATCTTTTAGCATTTATGGGTGGTAGGTCCACGAGGTCAAGCATATAGGTCGGGGCATCTCCGTAAATGATTTTATGAACAATCGTGCAAATCTTGAATGCGATGCATTCTTTAAGTGGAAGCCAGTGTAGTTTCTTTCTTAGTTTCTTAGTTTCTTAGTTTCGCACTTTCATATTTTGTTTTTCCAAATATGAGTCTGGCTGCGGTATTTTGGGCTGTTTGAAGTTTCTTGATGGTCTGTTCTTTACAGCCAGCGTAGAGTGCATTGCAGTAGTCGAGGTGACTTAATACCATTGACTGTACCAGGTTCCGAAAAATGGCCCTTGGGAAGAAAGGTTTTACTCTTTTGAGCTTCCACATGGAGTGGAACATTTTCTTAGTTGTATTCTTCACGTGATTTTCAAGTGTGAGATTTCGATCATTGGTAACTCCCAGAATTTTCAGATTGTTTGAGACAGTATAACTTACCAGGGCAAAGATATCTATATCTATATTTATATTTTCAAAACAATTTAACTGGTCAGAAACAGCCATTGACTGGTTAAATCACTTGTTCAGGGTTATCTGCTAATTTTCCGTGCCACTTAAGCAGTTATCAGCACTGAAAATTAGCAATTAGCACCTATGTGAAAGACGGCTATTTTGGAGGCTTTCTGGGGGTGGAGTCAGCACTTGGTCAGTTAAGTGCTGATATTCAGTGCTTAACTGGCCAGAGTAACTGCATAAGTGGGATGACATAAAATAAATCTTTGGGGGGAGGGGGTAGCCTTTTACAATGCTGCTCTAGCATTTTTAGCTCAGGGTAAAAATCAGCTGGTGGTAAACACTGAGACGTCCCTGGGTGTCTCAGCATCGACTTAAGCAGCCATGAGTTAGCCAGCGCTGCAGAAACTAGATATTCAATGCCAAAGTCTGAACACGGCCTGGTATTGAATATTCAGAAATAACGCAAATGGCAGTCTGCAAAACCCTCACCATCACTGGCTGAATATTTACACCTATATATACATTTTACCATACATTATGCTGTTTTTAAAATTTTGAACCTGGAGTCGGAGTTGGTACATTTTTACTGACTCTGACTCCACCCAGAATTGCTTCCGACTCCAACTCTATGACTCTGATTCTGACTCCACAGCCCTGAAGGCACTAGGGGGTCCTTTTACTAAGGAGCGCTGAAAAATGGCCTACGCTAATGTAGGCGCGTGTTTTGGGTGCACGCAGATCCATTTTTCAGCGCACCTATAAAACATGCCTTTTTGGGGGGGGGGGGGGCCGAAAATGGACACACGCAAAAAAAAAATTAGCGCTTGTCCATTTTGGGTCCGAGACCTTACCGCCACCCATTCATTTAGCAGTAAGGTCTCATGCGTTAACCGTGTGGTAATCATTACCCACATGCAATGCCTGGTTAGCGCCGCGCGCCGGAAAATAAAATATATTTTTCGGCACACATAGCGGATGCGTGTAAAAAATGAAATTATTGCCTGGGCCACACGGTAGTTCCAAATTGACACACATGCGCGCATAGGCGCCAATGCAGCTTAGTAAAAGAGCCCCTTGAAGTAGTATTCTGCAAATTTGTCAGAGAAGTGTTTGAAGAGTTATTATTATTATTATGAAGTTTATTTTGTAAATCATCTCCACAGCATTTCTATGAAAAAATGGAGGCAGCTGATGATATTCAGTCTATAAGCCAATAAACTTACTATGCTGGTTATATGGTGCCTTACTATAACATTACCCCGCACACGTGTCAATGTATAATTAGAAACATATTGTGAAGCAACAGGTTCTGTAACAGCTTAACATCTAGTCATAGATCAATCACCAGGTACTTTATTGCTGAAAAAAGGAAATGGGTATATTAGACAAATACTTTGACAAAAAATCCTGCCGCATATGGATTCTCTTTTTTTCTCTATGCAATTGCCAGCCCTTGTCTACAAACAGAAAGCAGATGGGCTAATTCATCATTTTTCTATGCATTTCTGTGGACACATCTGATTTCTGTGGCCCATACAATGTTGATGAAAAAAACAATAAACTAGGAAACAGCGTTTGTTTCTTGAAAACGAGACGGCTGGTGCTCAAAAGGAGATATAGATCATTATAGCAGATGTGGTATGGAGACTTTGATAAATTAGATTTTTTTTCCCCCTCCATTTCTTTGCTGAAAATGTTCTGCAAGGCAGGCTTCGCAGACCTCAATCAAATTATGGTGTGCTGGATGAAATCAATTCATACAAAAGCCATGATCTGGGTTTTATGGGGGTGTTTTCACTGTATCCCTTCTGATGATGATGACAATTTTCTATCAGTCTTAGGCCAAAGCTTTACTATGGGGTCCTTTTACTAAGCTGTGGTAAAACTAGGCCTTAGCAAGCCCTTACATGGGTATTTCATGCATGCTAAGGCCATTTTTACCATGGCCATAACAGTGGTGGAACTTTGGGGGGGGGGGCTAGGCCCCCCTAAATTGGCTTTGGGGCCCCTGGTTTGGCTGGTGAGGGTCCTCAACCACCGCCAGCTGAGGCGTTTGTCCCACGCTGGTCTCACATTGCCTGGCACCCTGTCCTGTTTTCAGCACTATGCGCACTCGTTTTAATGAAACCGAGCATGCTTGCGCCAAGGTACTTTCCAGAGGTGGGGGGGGAGCAGAAGTGGTGGCAGGAGGGCAGCAGCGGAGAAGCGGTTTAAATTGTCCCCCCCCCACACACATATTGGGCTCTGGCCCCCCCTCCTGTCGAGATCTGGCTACGCCCCTGAGCCATAAAAACCCTGGTTTTTCGATTTTTTGAATTAATGACCATGTGCTAATGTAGCCATTAACACATGACCATTTTTTTACATTACTGCATGGACACTTACTGCCACCTATTTTGTAGGCAGTAAGGGCTCATGCGGTATCCATGCACTAACCTGTTAGTGCATGGTAATGTAGATGCACAGAAATATCCACTATCTGCCCCGACACACCTCCTCAAAAAAGTACATAGTTTTTAGCATGCAGTTAGCGAGTATGGACTTCAAAGTTACCGCAGGATACCTGAGAACAGTACTCCATTTTTTTTTTGCTACATTAGAGGGTCCTTTTACCAAGCTGTGGTAAAAAGGGTCCTGTGGTAGCTGTGGGGGGGCCATTTTTCCTGCATGCCAGGGCTCTTTTTTCCTGCAGCAGGTAAAAAGCCCCTAAAAATGGCCATGTGCTAAGATTATTCTTACCGTGTGACCATGCATCAGGGAGCACTTACTGCCACCCACTGAGATGGTGGTAAGGGCTCCCGTGGTAACCAGGCAGTGTGCGGTACTGCTCGATTACCGCTGGGTTAGCACCATGGTAAAGATTACAAAAATATTTTTTGTTGCACCGGAAATGGCATGCGGTTGAGGTGGATCTACTGCCGGAGGCCGCATTGGGCCGGCGGTAGTTCAGGGTTGCTGCATGGCAAACCCATTGCCACATGGCAACCCTTTGGTAAAAGGGTCCCTAAGTGTGCATTAGTGCCTAACACAGCTTAGTAAAGGTACCCTAAGAGTTTCTTATTGTTCCTCAGTTTATTTTTCTTTTGTTAATTTAGGAAATACCTTTTTCATGGCTTCTCAAGTTAAAGTTAACAGATGAGGCTCAATAGGGGAAAATATGCTTTGCATCTGTTTCTGTGGAATACAAGTTGCAATGTAAAAAGAGAAATGTTCACTAGAAAAAAAGGGTGAGGTAAGAAATTTTAGCAGCATTGAAGACAGAAAGATTAAAGAGTGAACAAAACAAGAGGAAAATTTTGGGTAGTCTACAACTGAAAATCAATGCTGAAATCTAGTGTACAGGCCATCCATGGACCTTCATTTCCAAATGGATTAAAACTGAAAAAGAGAGAGATATAAAGATGTCCTGTTGGATTTCAAAGCTGAGATAAGCACAGGGGATCCGTAGTGGCATGAGGATGGTCATGAACCACTTGGGTAAACCACACAGAGGGCTCCTTTTACTATACCGCGCTAAAAAGTGGGCAGCAGTAGTTTTAGCACATGGGTTTCCCGCACGCTCCAGCCACTTTTTAGCATGGCTCTACTAAATATTTCAGATTCTTTCTTCAGGAATCAACTGAACATCAACACACAGGGACTCCTGAGGCAGGCCAGAGCGGCCGAAACACGACTCGTGTCGAGTCCAGTCTTTATCAATAAACTCTTGCTGTGAACTTTTTCTGAGTCCAATAGTAGTTTCATTGACATCATCCATCGTGTCACCTTCCCTGTGCCTTTCTCCTAAAAGCAGAACTACTGCAGGGTACCCGGCCGTGCCCAGTGGTACTGCTGTTTTGCTGCACACTACCCACGCGATATCCTACCACACCTTCGTAAAAGGGCCCCAAACTGAAAGTTACAGCTCAGAACAGCAGCAGTCGATCAGCCCTCCTCCTAAAGTGACATAGGAATCCTTTTACAAAGGCGTGCTGAAAAATGGCTTGCGGTAGTTTAGGCGCAGGTTTTGGGCAGGCACCGATCCATTTTTTAGCCTGCATGTAAAAAGGCCTTTTTTTGCTGAAAATGGACTTGCGGCGAGATCAAAATTGCCACGCATCCATTTTGGGTCTGAGACCTTACTGCCAACCGTTGACCTAGCGGTAAAGAATCTGGGCGGTAATGACCTACATGTGTGAAATGCCACTTGGCGTGTGTCCGTTATGCGCGCCTGAAAATGAAAAAATATTTTGCACGCCAAAAATGAAATTACCGCAAGAGCCACACGGTAGTCAGGCGGTAACTTCATTTTGGTGTGCATTGGGCACACTTAGATGCTTACATGGCTTTATAAAAGGGCCCCAAGGACTTTCTAACATTACTACATGATCTTGGATTTTCCCTTCTTATTACCATATCCACTGACCAGGCTGGTCACTGTTCAGGCTTAGTAGCTGGAAAAGATTTGAATTTCTGTAATACACCTCTTCCTATATTGCCATTCACTTGAACAAATTACTATTTGTTGAATTTGATTGCTTTATTGCTGCTTCTCCTAAAATGCAGACATCAACTATATTTAAACATCATTATGCATTATTAAAGAAAGACATCTGATTAGGCTACCAGAAATTTTTCATTTACCCATGGAAGATAAATATCAGTCACAGACATATCCCATCGCAAACTGATTTAATACAATTACTCTTGTTGTTTCTGAAGAATCACAGACTCGAGAATCACATCCGTGATTTACAACACAATTACTTTCTCATAAATATCTCCTACGCAGGGCAGAGCAATGCTGGAGAAAGGAAAGTTCTTCTCTTAACTTTTCAGGATATGGAGGATTACAGCACCAACAGAAAACACTTATTAGGCAATCCAAATCAGATTACATTTAATAAGAAAATTTATTTATGTGGTCATTTTTCCAAATAATTGTATAAAAGGGCAAATAAATGATGTAATTCAGATATACTCGTAACGCAGCTTCCAACTTTTTCTCCTGATTGCTTTGCTACTGAATAAACTGTCTAGTAACGGAATTCAAACATGCGTGGGATAAACATAAAGGAATCCTGCTCAGAAGGAAGGGATCCCCAGAAGCTTAGCCGGTGGTGGGAGGCGGGGCTGGTGGTTGGGAGGCGGGGATAGTGCTGGGCAGACTTACACGGTCTGTGCCCTGAAAAAGACAGGTACAAATCAAGGTAAGGTATACACAAAAAATGGCACTATGTAGTTTGTAAGGACCCTCAATTTACATGGTTAATACATTTCCTCCTCTTCATTTGAGTGCACCATCCAGTCCAGCTCTACCACGTAGACAGAGCTATATCACACATTTTACTCCTCTTACCACATTTAGCCTCATTAAAATGTATCGATTTCACTAATCCAACAAGGATTCATTATGATGGAATTTTAGCATGGTTATTTGATAGACTGTGGGCTAACCCTCTCCCCTATATATTTAGATCTTATTAATACAAGTTTAAAACAAGGTATACTCCCTCCAAGCCTAAAATGCTCCATTATTAAACCTTGTCCGAAGGAATCTCAGATGGATCTCTCTCAGCCTCAAAATTTCAGACCAATAGTGAACTTTTCATAATTTACTTAGGGGCCCTTTTACTAAGTCGCGCCGGAAAATGGCCTGCAATGGTGTAGGCGCATGTACTGGATGCGCGCAGGTCTATTTTTCAGCGCACCTGCAAAAAAGGCCTTTATTTTCTGGCTGAAAATGGATGTGCGGCAAAATTTGAATGAATGTGCATCCACTTTTGGACTGAGACCTTACCGCCACCCATTGACTTAACGGTAAGGTCTCTTGCGTTAGATGGGCGGTAATCGTCAGCGCACGTACACTGCCGATTACCGCCCAGTTAGCGCCACATGGTAGAAAATAGAAAATATTTTCCGCTGTGCGTTTGGTACACGTATCAAAAATAGAATTACTGCCCGGGGTATGCAGTAGCTGGGTGGTAGTTCTAATTTGATGTGCGTTGGATGCGTGTAGGCGCCTACTCGCTTTAGTAAAAGGGCTCCTAAAATTACTGGAGAAAGTTGTGCTATCAACAGTTATCAAGATCTTAGTCTTCTGCAAACATGCTGCATCACAGGCAGTTAGGATTCAGGGAGGGTCACAGTACTGAAACTGCATTGGTTTCAATGTGAAATGATATTGTTGACACAATAATAAAATATAAGGGAACAAGTCTCAAATCCTGATGATCTCTCTTAGTATAAATATACAAGACTAGTTACGTGTAAGCCAGGTAGTCAGGGAGAAACCTTTCTGGGAGGAAAAAGCCTCAAGAAGCGTCTTTTCCACTATTTAGGCAGAAAACGGGCTGGGACTCAGGGCCGTGCCGATGCGGTAAGCGAGGTAAGCGCCGCAGGGGGGCGCCCACCTCTGGAGGGCGCCGCCGCGGTGCTTACCCTCTCCCCGCGCCGCGCTGCCAAGGCCTTTAAACCTTTTACCTGGGTCGCAGCAGCGTCAGTGAAAGCGCTGCCGACCAGCAAGGGCAGGGCGGTGGGGGCGGTCCGCCCCGGGTGTCATCAGAAAGGGGGGGTGCCGCCGCTCCCGCTGCTCTTCTTCCTGGCACCCCCCCCCCCCCCGCACCAGCCCTTTAAAAATAAATTGCCGACGCGAATAGCGAGCACAGCACCTCGTGTGCAAGTAAAAGAAGCAGATCCGATCATCTCATTGGGCTTTCCCTCATTGTCCCGCCCTCCTCTGACGCAACTTCCTATTTCCTCTAGGGCGGGACAGTGAAGGAAGGCCCAATGAGATGATCGGATCCGCTTCTTTTACTTGCACACGAGGTGCTGTGCTCGCTATTCGCGTCGGCAATTTCTTTTTAAAGACCGGTTGGCAGGGAGAAGACGAGGCAGGGTGAGGGTGGGGGACAGATGGGGTGAAGGTGGGGGGGACTCGGATAGCAGAAGGGACTGGGTGGGAGCCAGATGGGGTGAGGGGGACTCGGATGGGCAGAAGGGACTGGGTGGGAGACAGATGGGGTGAGGGTGGGGGGCACTTGGATAGCAGAAGGGACTGGGTGGGAGACAGATGGGGTGAGGGGGACTCGGATGGGCAGAAGGGACTGGGTGGGAGACAGATGGGGTGAGGGTGGGGGCACATGGATAGCAGAAGGGACTGGGTGGGAGACAGATGGGGTGAGGGGGACTCGGATGGGCAGAAGGGACTGGGTGGGAGACAGATGGGGTGAGGGTGGGGGGCACTTGGATAGCAGAAGGGACTGGGTGGGAGACAGATGGGGTGAGGGGGACTCGGATGGGCAGAAGGGACTGGGTGGGAGACAGATGGGGTGAGGGTGGGGGCACATGGATAGCAGAAGGGACTGGGTGGGAGACAGATGGGGTGAGGGGGGACTCGGATGGGCAGAAGGGACTGGGTGGGAGACAGATGGGGTGAGGGTGGGGGCACATGGATAGCAGAAGGGACTGGGTGGGAGACAGATGGGGTGAGGGGGACTCGGATGGGCAGAAGGGACTGGGTGGGAGACAGATGGGGTGAGGGTGGGGGCACTTGGATAGCAGAAGGGACTGGGTGGGAGACAGATGGGGTGAGGGGGACTCGGATGGGCAGAAGGGACTGGGTGGAAGACAGATGGGGTGAGGGGGACTTGGATGGGCAGAAGGGACTGGGTGGGAGACAGATGGGAGAAGGGGCATGGATCTGGAACTGGGGTCTGAAAAGTGAGCAGGAGGGAGAATGGGGTCATGCCTGGGGCAGGGGTGGATGGGAGAATCAATGGATCTGGAACTAGGGGCAGCCGCAGGTGGGAACTGGGAGCCGAAAAGAGGGGGCATTGAGAGAGGGGGGATAGATCCTGGACGGAATGGGGAGTGAGAGGGAGGGCAGACCCTGAATGGATGGGAGGGGGAAAGAGAGAGGGCAAATGGTGAATCGAAGGAGCAGAGAGAAAGGGCAGACAGTGGATAGAAGGGAGTGAAAGAGCAGACAGTGGATGGAAGGGGCAGAGATAGAGGGCAAATGCTGGAGGGAAAGGAGAGAGAGAGGGCAGATGGTGGATGGAAGGGGGAGAGAGAGAGATGGCAGACTGGGGCAGATGGTGGATGGAAGGGGCAGAAATAGAGGGCAGATGTGGATGGAAGGGACATTAGAGAGGACAGACACTGGATGGCAGAGAGAGAGCGAAGACAGATGCTGGATGGAAGGAAGACGGTGAAAAGAAGATGAGGAAAGCAGAAACCAAAGACAACAAATTGTAAATATATATTTTTATTATTTTGCTTTAGGATATAGTATTTAGCTGTGTTAATAAATGTTTATAATAGAACATGTAAATAAGGTAATCTTTTTATTGGACTAATTTTAATACATTTTGACTTAACTTTCAGAGAACAAAACCCCCTTCCTCAGATCAGGATAGGATACTGTAACAGCACTATACTGTATTGACCTGAGGAAGGAGATTTTGGCCTCTGGAAGCTAAATGTATTAGTCCAATAAAATGGTATTATTTTATTTTCTGTATTTGTTTTATTTCTATTTGTTAATTTGTAAAGTGGTGATTGGTATTTGTTAGTTTTTTCAAATTTACATCTGCTGTCTTTATATTTTGCACAGTACTAGGAGACATTTTCTGTTTCTGTAGTGTTGCATTGTATGCAGAGTCTGGCATCGGGGGTTCAGTTTAATTTTTGTCTAAATAGAAAGTTTATAATTACTTATTCTATAGTGGATTAGGGTGTATCTGTGTTTGTGAGAAAGACATGGCTTTCAGTTGGCATTGACTGTGCAGGATCGACGATCTGTACTATTCTGTCTGGTTTCGTTTTACAATAGGTGAATTGATGTTCTAGTGCTCACTGTAGTGCTTAAGATGCTTTCCTTTTCCTTGTGTGACTCGTAGAAACGACTGCTTATGGTATGGTAAAATTGCTCTATAGGTCGTGAGTGTTTTGTATTCTCGGTATGCCTAGTACTGGATTTGGGGGGGGGGGGTGTTAAAAAAATGACCGGCCCCGGGTGTCAACTACCCTAGCTACACCACTGCTGCCGACGTCTCCCTTCCCTTGCACTCGTTGGTTCCCTCAGTGTCCCGCCTTCTTCTGACGTCAGAAGAAGGCGGACACTGAGGGAACCAAGAGCGCAAAGGGAAGGGAGACGTCAGCAGCGCTCCGCTTTCACTGACGCTGCTGCGACCGGAAGTAAAAGATTTAAAGGCCCCAGGGCGCGGAGGGAAGAGCAGAGAGGCATGGATGGGAGGGCAGAGAGGCATCGATGGGAGGGCAGGGCCCAGGGAGAGGACAAATTGCTGTAAGGGGAGGGGAGAGAGGATTGCTGGCTATGGATGGAGGAGGGAAGGGCAGAGAGGGACAAGGATGGACATGGGGGCCCAGGGAGAGGACAAATTGCTGGAAATGGAGGGGAGGGGAGAGAGGAGGATTGCTGGCTATGGATGGAGGAGGGAAGGGCAGAGAGGGACAAGAATGGACATGGATGGGAGGGCAGGACCCAGGGAGAGAGGAGAAATTGCTGGAAATGGATATAGAGCAAGAAATGAAGAAGAAAGGAGGAAAGTAAAGAAATAAATGGAAAGGAAGCCCTGGAAATGGAGTTAAGAGGACAAATAGCAGCAGACTCAGATACTGGGCCAGCATGATCGGAAAAAGAAAGTCACCAGACAACAAAGGTAGAAAAAAATAATTTTATTTTCATTTTAGCGTTTGGAATATGTCCACTTTGAGGATTTACATCTGCTATCTTATTTTGCAATGTATACCAATTTGTTTCTAAGAATATTGCTGACAATTCCTTTCAGTGTGGCAAGTGGTGAGCGATCATTTTCATGGGGGGGGGGGGCGTGATCATTTTCACGGGGGGGGGGGGGGGGCGCCAACTGATAGTCTGCAGGGGGGCGCCAGAGACCCTAGGCACGGCCCTGCTGGGACTGCTTCATTATTGGCAAAAAAACCCCTCCTGATATAAGTTGCTTGTCTCTTAATTGTAACAAATACAGCCGGGGAACATTCACTGCAAACACAGTATCTCTTTCTTAGTACTTAGCATAAGAAACAGGTCTTCCTTCAATGTTCAATGTTCCTCCAGTCGAGAGTAACATTTATCATGGCAGTAGGGTGATAAATTGTGGCGATGAGTTGGGGTTGTGGAAGAAGAGAGACTGGTGACTGGTAGGTAACAAAAATGCTAAGGTAAGCACTACAAGTCCTCCCTGTGTGTGCACCACCTTCTGGGCTCTACATTTAAAGACAGCCTTGCCAGTTGTGTTCACAATCCACCATGCTTTAGGGGTCCTTTTTCTAAGGTGTGCTGAAAAATAGTATAAGCACGGGTTTTGTACACACACCGATCCATTTTTTAGCACGCCTGTAAAAAAAGGCCTTTTTTTGTTGTTGTTGCTGAAAATGGATGTGTGCCAAAATGAAAATTGCCACATGTCCATTTTGGGTCTGAGACCTTACCACCAGCCATGGACCTAGTGGTAAAGACTCACGCGGTAACTGGGCGGTAATGACCTCTGCGTGCCAAATGCCACTTGGCGCACGTCCGTTAGGCGCATCAGAAAATAAAAATTATTTTTCAGATGTGCGTAGTGGATGAGCGCAAAAATGAAATTACCGTAAGAGCCACGCAGTAATGGGGCGGTAGCTCCATTTTGGTGCGTGTAAATGCTTTCGCGGCTTAGTAAAAGGACCCCTTCATTTCTTTTTTTTGTGGACTTTTAATTTGGGCCAATTTGAGCACCCCAATCATTTTTAAAAAGTTTGCTCCTACGGGCATGTTTGAAGGAGAACCTTTGTTCGACCAGGAAGTGCTCCCTGTGAAAGGCCTGCCCTCTCTGAACATAGCAAAGGGTTGTGGTTAGGTTTGAGATTGGGAAGTACATAAGTACATAAGCACCGCCTTACTGGGAAAAGGGTCCCATCAAGCCCAGCATCCTGTCTCTGACAGCGGCCAATCCAGGCTTCAAGAACCCGGCAAACCCCCCCCCCCCCCCCCCCCCTTACACTGGAGCTTTATGCCTTTCAGATATATCATCTCTCTAAATAAAACTAACATTACACTAATATTTGAGAAAATCCTGTAAATTGAGCCTGTGACCAGTAATACTAATTCTGATCTTAAACTTGACTGGTGTTAGAAACAGCAGGTTGAGGTGGTTAAAATCTCCCCATGCAGTCAGTAGTGGCATGCCACCTGTTGTAGTCACTCATTTAAAAATGTATTGTAGGGTACCTACAACAAGGAAACACTTTACATCCCAACAGAGGATATTTTTTTCTAACCCTGTAAGAAATATCCTTGCATAAATCTTCCCCAACCACTTTCTAAATGATGCTTCCAGGAAGAATGTGCAGTATAATGTCTGTGAAATGAAATTTATGGGCTATGCATTACAGGCATCATAAATCATTAAAAAAGGTTCATTTAAGATCCAGTAATGTCTTTACTTTCATGAGAAGATATGGTGCGTGCTGATAACTTGTTTAAACTTCTGCGCTCAGGCTAAAGCAAGCATACAGTGCACTAACCTCCCCTTTTACAAAGTTGTGCTAGCAGCTGCCGGTGCAATAATGCTGACATAGCCCATTCAAAGTGAATGAGCTGTGTCGGCATTGCCGCATGGTTTTGTTAAAAGGGGGAGGGTAAGTCTTTCATCACAGACCTCTCTCCACAGACATTTTCTATCTATGTCATATTTCCCTTTTTGTAAATATGGTGCCAAGCAGGTAGGCAAGCTTGAGCCCAATTATCTGCTCTGAATATCAAAGTAAAATTCTATGCTCAAATATTTGATCCTAAGTGAAAAAAAAAAAAATCTTGCTTTATTATATATTGAGCCCTATTGTGAGTCCAGGGCACTGAGATTGGATTGAGATGAATCATGCAGTTGTTAATGTTGTAATGGCCCATCCAGTCTGCCCATCCTCAATAACCACTAACTCCTCCTTTTCCCAAGAGATGCCACATGCTTAGCTCACGTTTTTTTGAATTTGACACAGTCTCCACCAGGAGGCCATTCCACGCATTCACAACCCTTTCCGTGAAAGAGTATTTTCTTAGATTCCTCCTCAGCCAATTTCCTCTTAACTTCATCCTATGCTCTGTCATTCCAGAGTTCTCCTTCAATTGGAAAAGGCTCTCCTCCTGCACATTAATGCACATAAACATCTCTATCATATCCCCTCCCTCCCGCCTCTCTTCCAGCGTATATATGTTGAGGTTTATAAACCTTTCCTTACATGTTTTATGACGGAGACTGCTTACCAATTTTGCAGCCTCCCTCTGGACCGACTCCATCCTGTTTATATGTTTCTGTAGGTGCGGTCTCCAGAATTGCATGCAGTACTCTAAATGGGGCCTCACCAGGGACTTATACAAGGGCACTATCACCTCTTTTTCCCTGCTGGTCATCCCTCACCTTATGCACCCAAGCATCCTTTTGACTTTGGCTGTTGCCTTACCTACATGTTTGGCCACTTTAAGGTCATCAGACACAATCCAATCACCCCCAAGTCCCATTCTTCTTCTGTACACAATTATCAGACCATTCTTTGAGCTTCGCCAGATCCTTCCTCATGCTATCCACACCCTCCATGGTGTCCACCCTATTACAGAGTTTGGTATCTTCCACAAAAAGACAGACCTTCTGCAATATTGCCCACAACGATGTTAAAGAGAGCTGGCCCGAGGACTGATCCCTGTGGCACACCACTGATAACATCCCTTTCCTCAGAACAAGCTCCATTTACCACTACCCTGTGTCTCTACTCCCACTTAACCAGTTTTTGACCCAGGCAGTCACTTTTGATCCATACCGAGGGCACTCAATTTGTTTATCAGGCACCTGTGCGGAACCGTGTCAAAGGCTTTGCTAAAATCCAAGTACACCACATCTAGTGCCCCTCCCACATCCAACTGTTTGGTCACCCAGTCAAAGAAATCAATAAGATTTGTCTGGCACGACCTGCCTTTAGTGAAACCATGCTGCCTCGGGTCCTGTAGCAGTGGTGTAGAATGAGTAGAAGTAAATCGATTTTTTACTCGTTCCAAAAGTACAAAGGCAAGGGACACTCAAGGAAGTTACATGGAAATACTTTTAAAACAAATAGGAGGAAATATTTTTTCACTCAACGAATAGTTAAGCTCTGGAACTCTTTGCTGGAGTAGGTGGTAACAGCGGTTAGCGTATCTGGGTTTAAAAAAGGTTTGGACAAATTCCTGGAGGAAAAGTCTACAGTCTGCTATTGAGACAAACATGGGAAGAAACTGTTTGCCCTGGGATTTGTAGTATAGAATGTTGCCACGATTTGGATTTCTGCCGGGTACTTGTGACCTGGCTTGGCCACTGTTTGGAAAACAGGATACTGGCCTAGATGGACCATTGGTCTGACCCAGTATGGCTACTCTTATGTTCTTATGTTCCATTAGTTTACTCACCACCAATGTCAGACTGACAGGTCTGTCATTCCCAGCCTCCTCCTTACTTCCACTCTAATGCAGAAGGTCCACATCCGCCCTTCTCCAGTCCTATGGAACTACTCCAGACTCTAAGGAAGCATTAAAGAGGTCAGACAGCGGAGCCATCAGAGTATCTCCATGTTCTTTGAGTACCCTTGAATGAATCCAATCAGGCCCCATTGCTTTGTCTACAGTCTTCTGAAAATCGGTCCCGGTCTACCATACATCCATCCCCCATTAGCATTTGTTTTCTGCAGTCCTACCCCTGGACTTTCATCCGTGAACACAGAACAGAAATAATTGGTAAGCAGGTGAGCTTTATCCTTATCTGCTTCTATGTATTCCTCCCCCTCAGCTTTGAGCCTCACAATGCTATTATGGCACTTCCTCCTGTCACTTACATATCTGAAAAATGTCTTGTCCCCCAATTTTACCATATCAGCTATCTTTTCTTCCATTTCCCTCTTCACTTTCCTAACAAATTTTCCAGCTTCTCTTAGCTTTTCAAAGTATTTTTGCCTGTCTTCCTTTTTGAGTCATCTTGTAACTTAAGAAGGCTAACCTTCTTTCCCTTACCTTTTCAGCTAATATGTTCGAGAACCAGAGCAGCCTTGTTTTCCTTTCTTTTACTTGTAGCCTTTAAAATAGCTTCTTTTAGTTTTGCCCACTGCTGTTCTACTTCCTTCAGCTGCTTCCATCCAGCTAACTCTTCCTTGAGAAATTTCCCCATCTCGGCAAAGTTAGTTTGTTTGTTTTTTTTTTTAAATCTAGGATCTTCAATCTTGAGTAAGCCCTCTCCTTCTTTGTTTCAATATTGAACCACACCATTCAGAAGGAGACATGATTTGGGAGAGAGGAAGTAGAGCAGGCACACAAGATGCAGAGGAAAGAGGGGTTGAAAGAGATGGAATATATCTGTCTGGGATTAGGAACAGAGGGACTGAGAGAAAGATGAGAGGAAAGAGAGGTCATGATGGGGGAAGAGACATGAAGGTGACAAAGATGAGAACTGGAATAAGGAGGTGACACTAGAAGAAAGTGAGATGAGAGAAGGTAGAGAGACAGCTATGGAGAAACAAACACATGGAGTAAAGAGAAATGAAAGAAATGAGAAGACTAGAAAAGAAAGAAGTAGGGGATGACCCAATGACTTCTAGTGGGCGGATCGATATAAGCACAATCTTGATTTAACAAGCACCAAGATGGGACCTGACGTGTGGCCGTATTTTGGCGGATAAAGCCGCCTGCTTCAGGGGTCACAAAGCATTGTAATGTATGGGTTTCTTTGTGCTTATTGCTGAGATTTAAAGACTCTTTCAATGGAGCAAATTGCTGAAATAATGCTATGGAATTAGCAGTTGCACGTCCAGCGTGTGGTAGAAGAAAATCAAACACTGCTGCCATCGAGGCGCCTTTCTACCGCATCTCATTGGCAGAAGTGTTTGATTTTCTCCTACCATTTGCTGGACGTTCAGCTGCTAATTCCATAGCATTATTTCAGCGATAAGCACCAGTGACACGGTACCCATACTTTACAGTGCTTTGTGACCCCTGAAGTAGACGACTTTATCCATCGAAACATGCCAGGTCCCATCTTAGTGCTTGTTCAACAAAGACTGTGTTTACATCGATCTGTACACTGGAAGTCATTGAGTCATCCTCTACTACTTCTTTTGTATCTTGGATACGCCATAGGGGTATTTTTTTTCCATGTTTTTCTGTATTACGGAAGACTAGAAAAAAATTCATAAAAGATGAAGAACATGAAGGCAGCAACAAAGCATAAGAGAATACCAAGAATAAGCAGAAACAGAGGATATAAGGCAAGCTATAGACAAACAAGTAAAGATTTCTGTGCTAGCTGGGATGGGTCGAGTGGAGAACAGCTGATATTTTGCCGTTCTCCTCCAGCCATATGGTCACCAGGATAAATATTTTATTGAAGAGACATGGGAGAGCAGAGGGAGTTTTGGAAGTATGTGATGCCGTGGTCAGAAAATGTTTTGTAATGAAGACCTATAGTCAAGTTTCAAATTGAAAGAGAAATAGAGAGAAACACGTTCCTTGTTCACAAAAATAAAACAATTTTCCTGCCTGGATGTGAGTGGTATAGATAGGCCAGGCTGGACTGGAAGGGATATGACTGTGGTATAGATGGGCTGTGGGTGGGAGGGGGCAGAAGAAAAGTGAGGTGGAGTAAATTGCTGGGGATGAGGTGGGGTTGGGGAGGAAGAGAGATTAGTAGGGCATTCAATGCTCTCCTAGCTCTTCTTTATTAGCCATGAGTGCTCCCAGTGTGTGCACTACCAGCTATGCATCTAAATATGGCCTGGCCAGTTGTGTCCATGACTCTACCATACTTTGTTTTTCTTTTTACAGACCTGGCCAAGTTGGGCACCCCCAATCATTTAAAAAAGTCGCCTTGTTGGAGAGTCCTGAAACACGTACAACCTTATGGTAAGAAGATGGACATCATGCCACCCTCTGAGATTCCTCTGAATCACTTGTCCCCTCCCTAGCCTCTGTGAGGAGGTGAGTCCACACTGCATATGGCTTCAAAAGGTTTGCAGCCCCCCCCCCCCCCCCCCCACTCCTGAGCCTCCAGTCACAGTAGTAGCCACTGAGCTTGCACTGCCCAAGACTTCCAGATGCCAGTGGGCCCTCCTCCTGACTCTGCATCCACACTCACTGCCCATGTCATACAAAATGGAAGTAGCCCCTGCACCTCACCTCATATGTAAAACATGGCACTACTCACACTGGAAACCTCATCATGGACTGATTCTATACCTCCCTGGGAAGAAGTCATTTCTCCACTCCCCTGAGCAAAATGGACCTGCTCCTACTGATGCTTCAGTCCCCACCGCATCCGTACCTCCTGCCATTGTCTGCTTCCAGGCCAAGGGTCCTCCCCTCCCCAACAGAGGGCTCGTTCTACTACTGCTAGCAGCACAGCTTGCTTTGCTTTCTTTCTTTTACTCATGCTTATGCAGGATGAACGAGCATTCAGCTTCTCTGGGGCTACTGACGCCAACCTTCAATGTTACTGAGGAAAGCGGAGAGTGGGGGGGAGACCAGAGGGAAAGTGATTTCTGGTTTCTACAGAGGCATGGCTAACTCAGGCCCAGAAGCCTGGTGGCCCAGAGATGGAGGAGATCCACTCCAGCAAACTGCTCTTGTTCTGCCTAAATACACTAGAAGAGGAAATAGAGAGCTGCTGCTCTGGGCCTGTCTTTGATCCTGCCACACTAGTTCCATATACCTACTGTTCTGTTAGAGCCAGAGAATGCTGGATATCCAGTTCACCTGCACCTTCTATTATACCAGGACTGTGGATAGAAATTGTTCTCTGCCTCCATCTACTGGGAGAGATACATAACATACTCATCTAGACTGGTCTGGCAGGATACAAAGGAACAAAAGTCAAATTGAAAAGGAAGCAGAAGCAGCAACACATCTCTCCTTTTCTCACCTGCAACAATGTGAGCACGGTACTAGGAGGAAGACAGTGGCATACAGCACCTTGGTCCACCTCCTCTTCCACTCTGCAGCGGGGGGAGGATTAGAGAGGAATACAGGGAGAGAGGGAGGGAAAAAGAGCAGGAATAATAAGGAGATGGAGGACTGGGGAGAAGGAGAAGGAATCCTGAACAAGAGAATGAGGTTCAGGATTAGGATTAATGACCATCGTAATCCCTTCAACCATATCCCAGCCTGCTGCACTCCTTTTTGATCCTCTCTCTCTCCCAACAACTTTCCTTTCTTTCCTTCTTCACAGGGTTAGAGGATTAGCGATAAAAATAATTGTTTTTTAAAGTTCACATCTATGTGTGACACTTCAACCTATGGTTTGATGGAAATTTGTTTTGAAATTCATTGATTTAAACTCATATTGGTTTTGTATTTCTTATTTTTAGACATCCTTGTTCTTTACAATTTCATTGTAATTCAGCTGTTTCATCTGTTCCATCCAAAGCTGATAAGTATGTTTTTAGAGTATCATTATACTTATTATACTTATTATATTCATCCTTTTTTTTGTTTTAAATTTGTTGTAATATGTTTAGTTATTTATGTCAATATATTTGTTTATTCTTATTTTCTTTTCCATGTTTTATTTTGTTTGATTTCTATTGATAACCTTTATAGACCCCTGATGCAGGCCGGTGTGGCCGAAACACGGTTCGTGTCGCGCTTTTATTGATTTTAATAAAGACATTGTTTGGGAAGACATTACATGAGAGAGGACTCTTTTTTGGATCCACTGTGTGTACCTGGTGTTCTTCATTTCTCCTGTGGAGAGATCACCTTCTGTGGTTGTTTCACTTTAAAGTTCAAATAAACCTGTTTGCAGCCTGATCTACCTCAGATTTTCATTCCAACATGGAGCTTCCTTAGCAGAATAATCATTCCATGGTCGGTGGATAGCACTCATCACGGCTGTCCTGTGATAAGTCTGTGATCTGTAATATAAGGTTGCTTGCTAAGGGTTAGAGATCTCCATGGTTTATCAAAGTACAGTTTTTATTTTCTCTCATGAAATTCAGAAACTGGCATGTTGGACAAACTGCCACATTAATTACAACAGGCATATAACTGTAAGGTATGAAAAAAGCAGGAACCATCTCAGGAGGATTTAGTACTAGAAATGCCATCTGTCATCTTTGTTTTCAATTCCTTGCTCTATGAAAGAGAAGACAATGGCCTCTTCTTATTACTTAGCACAGCAAAGTAATGAACTCACAGTACACAGCCAGACAAAGCTGCTGACTGCGATATTTCATTTGGGTTTAGAAGAAAGCACAAATTTCACACATTAACAATATAAAAGAAGCAACAGTTTTCATTCCTTGTTCAACTGAGGGAACCTTTACACTTTAGAATAAACACAATTATTCAGGTACAAAATACTGCATCCTGTTTTTCCATTGTATAGTTATAGTAAAACACTTCCAGACGAGGAAGTGTGAAGGGATCAGGAGGATGGGTTAAAACCTCTGTATTGCTCCATGGTGTGACCTCACTTTTTTTTTTTTTTTAATTACATTTGTATCCCGCGCTTTCCCACTCATGGCAGGCTCAATGCGGCTTACATGGAGCAATGGAGGGTTAAGTGACTTGCCCAGAGTCACAAGGAGCTGCCTGTGCTGGAAGTGGGAATTGAACTCAGTTCCTCAGGACCAAAGTCCACCACCCTAACCACTAGGCCACTCCTGTCTGTGTGTTTCTCTCCTGTGTGTGTCAAGCCTCACTTTGGGTTCTGTGTATTTCCTGCCTCTGTCCTGTTTATAAGGAAGCGTAGCACTTCTACCTCGTTCATAGTCTGTGTGCCTATGGGCACTTCTGCCTCTGCTCTTCTCAGTCTGTTTGTGTAGTATTGCGTTCAGTTCTGGTCGCCATATCTCTAAAAAGATATAGTGGAATTAGAAAAGGTCCAAAGAAGAGAGACCAAAATGATAAAGGGGATGGAACTTCTCTCATTTGAGGAAAGACTAAAGAGGTTAGGGCTCTTCAGCTTGGAAAAGAGACAGCTGAAGGGAGATATGATTGAGGTTTACAAAATCCTGAGTGGTGTAGAACAAGTAGAAATTAATCGATTTTTCACTCTTTCAAAAAGTACAAAGAGGAGGAGACACTAAATGAAGTTACATATGGAAATACTTTTAAAACAGATAGAAGGAAATATTTTTTTACTCAACAAATAGTTAAGCTGTGGAACTCTTTGCCGGAGGATGTGGTACAGCGGTTAGCATATCTGGGTTTAAAAAAAGGTTTGGATAAGTTCCTGGAGGAAAAATCCATAGTCTACTATTGAGAAAGACAAGGGGAAGCCACTGCTTGCCCTGGGATTGATAGCATGGAATGCTGCTATTATTTGGGTTTCTGTCCAGTACTTGTGACCTGAATTTGCCACTGTTGGAAGCAGGATACTGGGCTAGATGGACCATTGGTCTGTCCCAGTATGGCTATTCTTATGTTATTACGTGTTAAGATAAACTTTTTTGTTCCTTTCTTACTATTACTACTACTACTATTACTATTTATCATTTCTATAGCACTACTAGACATACGTAGCACTGTACACAAAACACATATGAGAAAGTCCCTGCTCAACAGAACAATCCATTCAAGACAGACAAACAGGACAAATTAGGGGTTAGGGAATTACTTATTGATGGAATGATTAAACAGACATGGTACTAAACAGGTGAATAGAATTTAGGAGTTGAAAGCAGCTTCAAAACATAGTAACATAGTGACAGCAGAAAAAGACCCGTATGATCTATCCAGTCTGCCCAACAAGATAAACTCATATGTGCTACTTTATATGTATACCTGACCTTGATTTGTATCTGCCATTTTCAGGGCACAGACTGTGGAAGTATGCCCAGCACTAGTCCTGCCTCCCAACCACCGGTGCTGCCACCCAATCTCTGCTGAGCTTCTGAAGGATCCATTTCTTATGAACAGGATTCCTTTATGTTTATCCCACGCATGTTTGAATTCCATTACCGTTTTCATCTCCACCACCTCCCTCCTTCCTGACATTTTTCTTGAGTCTGCCCCCCTTCAACTTCATTTCATTTCATGTCCTCTAGTTCTACCGCCTTCCCGTCTCCGGAAAAGGTTCGTTTGCGGATTAATACCTTTCAAATATTTGAACGTCTGTATCATATCACCCCTGTTTCTCCTTTCCTCCAGGGTATACATGTTCAGGTCAGTAAGTCTCTCCTCAGACATCTTGTAACACAAATCCCAAACCATTTTTGTAGCTTTTCTTTGCACCGCTTCAATTCATTTTACATCCTTTGCAAGATATGGCCTCCAAAACTGAACACAATACTCCAGGTGGGGCCTCACCAATGATTTGTACAGGGGCATCAACACCGCATTTCTTCTGCTGGTCACACATCTCTCTATACAGCCTAACAACCTTCTGGCTACTGCCACCGCCTTGTCACACTGTTTTGTCACCTTCAGATCCTCAGATACTATCACCCCAAGAACCCTCTCCCTGCCTGTACATATCAGACTCTCACCGCCTAATACATACGTCTCCCGTGGATTTCTACTCCCTAAGTGCATCACTTTGCATTTCTTCGCATTGAATTTTAATTGCCAAACATTAGACCATTCTTCTAGCTTCTGCAGATCCTTTTTCATGTTTTCCACTCCCTCCTGGGTGTCTACTCTGTTACAAATCTTGGCATCATCCGCAAAAAGGCAAACTTTACCTTCTAACCCTTCGGCAATGCCACTCACAAATATATTGAACAGAACTGGCCCCAGCACCGATCCCTGAGGCACTCCACTACTCACCTTTCCCTCATCATAGTGAATTCCATTAACCACCACCCTCTGGCGTCTGTCCATCAACCAGTTCTTAATCCAGTTCACCACGTCGGGTCCTATCTTCAGCCTGTCAAGTTTATTCAAGAGCCTTCTGTGGGGAACCGTGTCAAAAGCTTTGCTGAAGTCTAAGTAGATTACATCTATAGCACGTCCTTGATTCAATTCTCCGGTCACCCAGTCAAAGAATTCAGTGAGATTCGTTTGGCATGATTTACCTTTGGTAAAACCATGTTGTCTCGGATCTTGCAACTTATTGGCTTCCATGAAGTTTTGTAATGAAGGCCTATAGTCAAGTCCCATGAAGCCAATAAGTTGCAAGATCCGAGACAACATGCTTACCTAGTTTAGAATGCTGCCAGGCCAGTTCCTCAGTGCTGCACATCGTGCCCCTTCTGACAGGAAGACATCAAACGAGATAGGATACAGCAGAGCTGGAGCACAGGCCTATGGAGGCAGGCCTTGGTCAGCACTGCAGTGGTGGCGGACTTTGTGGGGAGGTGGTGGCAGAAACAGCAATAGTGGTGGGGGTGACAGTGGACTCAAGGGACAATGAAGGTGAATATGGTGCTGGCAGGACCAGCAATGGCAGAATGCCCGAGGGAAGGGGGCGCTGGTACACAAAGCAGATGGTCACCAGCAACCCTAGCTCTGTCCCTGAAACCACTGATAAAGAGAAGAAAGGCATTTTTTTCAGCTGGATCAATTTTTTTTCAAGCCCTTATTTCTGAACATAAAAGAGAGATCAGATGTCCATTTTTTGCTTCATACCACAGAAATTAAAAAGAGATTAACTATCCTTCCCCAGACAACTGCATCGCTGAATACAAGGCCTAAAATTTGTGTTCAGGCTTTAGAAGCTTTATAAATTTTTGTGTGGAGACGGCATAAAGGGTGCACACTGAACTTAGGTGGCACAATTTGCTCTTTATACTGCAAGAAAGCATTAACAAGCCAAATTTAAATTACTGTATATACTCAAATATAAACCCATCTGAATATAAACTGAGATAGCACTGTCCCCCTTTTCTTAGGGGAAAAATGTTAACTTAATACAAACCAAGAGTTTATATGCCAGCATTCTTCTACTTCCATCCTTCTTCCATTGTATTTGGCATTCCCCCTTTCCCTCTCTCCTCCCCCCCCTATGATGACTTTCCTCCACTGCAGCCACCGTCGCCCCCCCTCCAAGCCAGCAGAGCTCCCGCTTACTCAGGCCTCCTGAACAAGCAGAGCTCCCACTTACTTCTGCCCTCTCCCCAAGCGGATGAGCTCCCCTCCCAGACCCACTAGTAGGCCCCCTAGGCCTATTGTACCACCCTTATGTCATATTGGGGCAGGAGCAATCCCCACTTGCTCCTGCTCCTGCTGTCTCTGTAGTAAACATGGCTGCCATGACTTCTAGCAGCAGTCTCATGAGATTGCCACTGGAGATCACGGCAGCCATTTTGGAATTGGAGCCAGCACGGGAATGCAGACTTAAGCTAGTATTCTATAAAGGCAGTTCCACACAGAACTGCCATTTTAGAATTCGTGCTTAGCGTGAATCATCATGATGCCTAACTCTGGGCAGCCTCTACTGAATTCCCTATATGAATAGTGCCAGAATGGTCAGTAAAGATTTTCATGACATTATTTAAATAGTGCCACCGAAAGTCAGTGGCTGGTCCCAGGAACAGCTCCTACTTGGATAAGCACAGCTGAATATCAATCCATTTAAGAAGAGAGAAGCATCGAACTGTACAGCAAAATAGTATCTACTATTAAAGAAATGCATTTAAATCCAATTCTTGATTGAGGCCATATGGATGAACAGTATTCAAAATAAAAACATATAATATCTGGCCTTTGTGCCACTCTCTCCAAGAAAGTATCACACATTTCAAAATGTGGAATATGGGATCTACGGATGTGTGTCTCTTTTCCACGCAAGGTGCAACCACAGGCACATCCATTCTTTTATTTCTTATGTAATTTTTATGCTCCAAAACCCATGTGCAACTTTTTCTCTTCATTTTACCAATGTACAAAAGATCATAAGGACGCTGGATAACATAAATAACATTTACTGCATCACAGTTTGAAAAAAATGCTATAACAAAGTATTCCTGTGTAGCAGGGCGGATGAACATGTTTGTTTCAGTAACCCACTTAACACACTGGAAATGTCCTACGTTGTATTGAGAAGAGGATTTTCTAAGTGGCAAAACTGACATCATTAACTTATTTTTAAGACTTTTGCCTCCCATATATGCAATCATGGCCTCTCCTCTTCTATTAAAACATTAAGGATTATGTTCAATATGCCAGTGTTTTCTAATAATTTTAGTAATATTTCAGGCCATCTGCGAGAATCCCAAAGGACAGATAAGTTTCAAAATATTGTTTCATTAGAGCAACTTAACAGCTATGCATGTGCAACTCAAGTGTCTGGATAAGCTCTGTGTAGAGTATTTTATATGCTTACCACCTACAGACTTTTGGAGACCTCCTGCCTTCCTTAAAATGAGTAGGAAAACTGTGCACTTTACTGACAAATTTAAGCCTGGATTTATATCCTTTCAAAGATAAAAAGCAGAACCAAGGGGCATCTACCTACAGTTAAGTTTCAATGAGGGGCATTTTCGATATGACGTCTAAGTCCGACTTTGGACGTTTTACAAAAAACGTCCAAAATCTGAATAGGAAAGAAGGTCATTTTCAAAAAAGAAAAATGTCTATCTTTTGTTTTCGAAAATACTATTTTGAACAAGGTTTTGTGATTTGGACGTTTTGTTTTTTGGTCCATTTTCAAACAAAAAACATCCAAGTGCAAACCACACAAAATCAAACCATTGGGATATAGGAAGCACCAGCATTTTTAGTAGACTGGTACCCCAGACATCCCAGGAAAGCAATAGGGCACCCTAGGGGGCACTGCAGTGGACTTCATAAAATGCACCTAGGTACTCATCTCATCATTTCTTCCTTATCTTGTCTGCTGAGACCCCAAAACCCACTAGCCCCAACTTTACACCACTATCCCAGCCCTTACGGGTGAAGGGGCACCTATATGTGGGTACAGTGGGTTTCTGGTGAGTTTTGGAGGGCTCACAGTTTTCTTCACAAGTGTAACAGGTAGGGAGAGGTATGGGCCTGGGTCCACCTGTCTGCAGTGCACTGCACCCACCACTAGACTACTCCAGGGACCTGCATGATATTTTGATGGACCTGAGTATAACATCTGAAGGTGGCACAGAGGCTGGCAAGTAATGTTTTTAATCACAGTTTTGGGGGTGGGAGGGAGTTAGTGACCACTGGGGAGTAAGGGGAACCCTGATTCCCTCCAGTGGTCATCTGGTCATTTTTTGTGCCTTATTCGTTATAAAAACAGGTCTAGCTCAAAACGTCTTAGTGTTAGTCTTGGATGGTTTTGTTCTGTTTCATTATGGCTGAAAAACGTCCAAGTATTAGGAATGCCCAAATCCCACCCTGAACACGCCCATGACACGCACTTTTGACGGACTTCATAGAAAAACGTCTAAAAATTGGTTTCGAAAATACCAATTTGGAGGTTTTTGTGAGAAAAACGTCCAAATGCAGACTTATGTCACTTTTTGGACGTTTTTCTCTTTTGAAGATCAGCCCAATTGTCATTCTCACTTTTGTTTGTATTTGCATATTTTGAATCAACATCTGCATCTATTTGCCCCTCATGCAGGCTTCTGCTGAAACACTCTGAAAACAGAGCAATACATCTGTGCTGCTCAGCTGGGTCTTGCTGAAACAGTTTCTGCCAGTAGTATCTGGGCATGGGAGCCAGTAACTCTTAGGGAACTGCCAGCTAGATCCATGTTCTTTATGGCTGGTTATTATGAATTAAGATGCTTGAACCTCCATACTTAAGAAGACAGTAAATACTTTCAAAACTACTTTCTCTTAAATCACCTACTGTTAGTCCAGTATTAAACATAAGCTATATTTCCAATCTGACCCGTATCCACTCTTCCCATATCTTGATTCAATCCACTGAATTTCTTGAAGGATCATCAGATTTTGTATTTCTCTAAGTGTGGATTTAGGTCGATAGTACCAAAAATTCCCACCCCTGGATCTAGCATCTTTCCGTGTGCCCCCATTCTCCAAATGTTCAGCAGGGTGCCAGGAGCGGAAGTGCTACACTCAGGCCTCCCTTGGCTGACCCCGGCATCTTCTCTCTTCCATGGCCTGCCATAGGAAGTTACATCAGAGGAGGTTGTATGTGGCAGAAGAATGGCAACAGGAATGGCCAGAAGAGGCCTGTGTGTAGTGCTTCCAATACTGGTGACTTACGTTTGGAGGAACACGGGAATGGGGGGGGTGATGCCAGATTTGTGGTGGGGGAGAGGGAAATATGACACCTAGCGCTAGTTGTTGCCCTTCCAGTATCTCTTAGATTGGAAAGTTCTTTGAAAGCATTAAAGAAAAAAATACAGACTTTTCTGTTTCAGGAAGCTTTTAACTAATTCTTAATGCTTCGTTCCTGCGTCTGTCTCCTCCTGGGGCACTGCAAAATTGTTGCTGGTTCTGCTGCTAATTTGGCTGTCTGCCACTTTACCCTAACGTTTACATTTAGTACTGTACTTAATTTTCTTTGAATCTACATTTTATTGTAAACCTAGAAAGACCTCTGAAAAGGTGGTATATCAACCATTTAATAAACTTGAAAGAAAGAAAGAAAAATACTAAAAGCCAATCACTTTTTTTTTCATTTAGAAGCTGGGGTCTGCAGTGTGTCCATATTGTATGTCACAGTTACAGGATTCAGTTACAAGAAGACACTGATTTTTCAAGTTTGATGGTTCTCAAACCACCACCAAGAGCCAATCCTGACTGAGCTCAAAGCCCCAAAGAGGAAGAGGAAGCCGTCTGCCCAAACAAAACTTCTTCACAACTGTGCAGAGAAAGTTCTACTGATGCTCTACATCTGTTTCCACTTTTGACAGTTTTTATACAAAGCGCTATTTCAGTCTTTTGAAGCAATATTTGATGAAGTTCAGACTAAGTGTTCGAACTCTGGCTGCATTTTCTCAGTTTACATCTGATATTCTCTACATTGCTGCTAAGGAACTGAAATAAAGAGCAACTGCAGCAGTTTAGTGCTTTCTGCATAGCTGTATGTCACACTATTTAGCTAACAAGAAAAATGTACTAATTTTTTACCCTCAAAATTCTCAAAATGATAAAATAAATGGGTAATAATGCAAACAAGAAATCTTTTTTTCTAATCAAAGTGTGTTCATCCTTACATGTGTTGGACTAAAAATGTCTCAATGTGTACACTCGGTGAGACACTGATGAACCTTTTAGACTTTTTTCACATTTTTAAACACTCCAGAGTTTCAGATGGACCAGCACAGAATTTAAAAAGGACTTCTGTTTCTTCTATGTAAAATAAAATAGTAGGCCTCCAAATAATATCTGTAACTTTTATTTGGTTTTAATTATTTATTCAGACTTGTTAATTGCTTCTATATGAATGGCTGAAGTAATTTACAACACAGTAATAAACATAACATATTTAAAAATTTAAATCCCACTCCTGTGATGGGAAGTTATAGGAAGGAAGCAACAAGACTACAGTAAAGTTTGCAGCAGTCATTTTTGCTGAGGAACTGGAAGGGGCAGGAGCTAGTGGAGTGTGCTGTTGCCCCAGAGACCACTAGACCATCAGGGCAAATAAGTAGGCCCAAAGCAGCCTTCTGAGACGGGGGCGGGGGTGGGGGTGGGGGACGGACTGCTGCTGCTTCAGAGGACCTACGTACACCAGGATACTGTACAACACTTATGCAGGTCCTGGCTGATATTCAACCAGGACTCGTATGAGGATCTTATGCGGTTCCTGGCTGAATATCAGTCGGGACCTGCATAAGTGTCAGCTGCCTGGATATTCAGTGCTGGCAAGGATACTTTAGCTGCTGGTGGTCAGTATTAAAAAATTACTGACTACCACTGGTTGAATATTGACTAGGAATGAATCTAACAGCTGATTTGCTATATGGTATTCATTATCCCTCAATGTTGGAACAGGTACAGAGGAGCTTAAACTGACTTACTTTTTTGGCTCCATTCTTGATGACCCAAATCAATGTAATAAAGATGCTCCCTTGTATTATACCAGTTGACTATTTTGTGCAATTAGATAGGGTCCTGCTCCAAATTTATATGGAACAGAAGATGATTGCGTGTGGCTTTGAAAGTATTAAAGCTGAGTAGGGCAGAAGGGGGTCTAGCTTTTCCACAAAAATGAGAGAACCAGGAGAAACAACATCTGCATTAGAGGGACCCCTGAAAGTGAGCTTTAAGTGGACTGTATGGATATTGAGGACAATTCTATTACAGGTTGTCAAAATGTAGGCACCTATCTCAAGTGGGCTGTGATCCTATTCTATACATGTTCTTATAGAATACTAGTGTAAGACATTTAGGCACATGCACTTTTGCCAGGCCTATGGTTGGTATAAAAGCATTCACCTAAATGCCAATTTAGAAGCATTCTGTAAACTAAGCATGCACATGTTGGTCCCTCTCCTGGGTGAGCTGCTTTTATTTACATGCTATGCCATTTGCACAATTAAATTATAGAATACTGTTTAGCTCTCATGGATGACAGTATTCTATAAACCCAAGCATGCAAATAGTGCTTAAATTTAGATGATCTGTTATAGCAGGGGTGGGCACCTACAGTCCTCGAGGGCCACAATGAATATGCATGAGATCTACAGTATTTGCATATAATGGAAGCACATCACACCCTTCCTGCAAAAGCAACACTGGCTACCAGTACCTTACAGGGCTAAATTTTAAACTCTATGTTTGATTTTCAAGGTCCTCAGACAAAATAGGCAGAGTACCTAAAGAATAAGTTAGCCCACACACCTTTTAAGACCTCTAAGGCCTTCTCAAGGATCATCACTATCTGGACCTTCTTCAAAAGAAATTGTACAATGTGATACCCGCAAGCGAGCCTTTAGCCCCCATGCTCTGGAATTTACTCCCACAGGGGCTACGTATAACTCAAGACTACCTCTACTTCAGAAAGAAAGTTAAAGCCTGGCTCTTCTCCCAAGCTTTTAATACATAGGGTGACTGATTATACACTCATTCTGTACCTGGACTAGCTTGCCACATACACTGTAACTTAGGTTAGTCCCTTATCTCTTGCTTAACTATACAATGAACTTGCCTTGAGTTTAGCTAAACACCAAATTATCCCAACTGACTCCTTATCATGCATCTTGTTCCCATCATATATCTGCTCTTGATCTCTCAGCTATATGGTAAGCTGTATTGTAGAAAATCATTAGTACCATACAGTGCTTTTTTGGTAGGAAAAAAGGTACCGGTACTCTTGATGGGCGGGGCCACCACATATGGCTCTGCCACTATGATAGCCACGCCCCGTTTACCAACCATGGCGCATATAAACAGGCATCATTGAAAATATTATACCAGTATAGGAGGAAAAAATAACTTGAATTTTTTTCATTATAAATAATTTCTGTAAGATGTTACAGCTCCAGTATACCCAGTGCAAAATAAGATATCAGATGTAAATTCTCAAATTAGACATATTACAAACACTAAACTGAAAATAAAATGATTTTTTCTGAAGGGAGTAGCAAGATGGCGACCTGAAGCTTGCATGCTGAGCAGCCCCGCTGTACTCTGAAGTTTTCTACTTACCTAAATTTCTTCTTTAAAAATTATGCCCCATTCAAAGAGGAAGGAGACGGCTAAAGGCCAACCGCCAATGGCCAGAACTTCATCCCCTGTTCAGCAAACTTTGGACCGCTACACGACGAGTCGTCCACAAACCGCCGGGTTAGCAAGTCCCACGTTTAGCGCCGATGAAGGAGCGTCGACGCTGTTGGGCTTGGAAACAACTATCGCCCCCGGAAATCAACCTGCCACCATGTCCTGCGAAGTATAGGAATGAGTCAGGAGTATATGCTGAAACGGAGGTCGTTAGCAGCAGAACTCAAATTGGCGGTGCTACTCCTAAACCCGCAGGGGAAGTCAGCGTGGAGTTCTTGTCTCCGGTGGAGGTCACATTGAGTTCTATCTGGAAGGCGCTTCAGGATCTAACGGTGGCAGTAACTAACACAGCTCAGGATACAACTTTACTTGTGAGTAAAATGGATAGTTTAACTGAATCCTTTGAGAATGTTAAAACTGAAACTTCACATAAAGTTCTACAGGTATAGGAAGAGGTTAAGATTATGAAATCAACAACAGACGCTCTGGTAAGAGACAAACTCTTAATCTACCGGAAAATTGAACAAATGGAGAATTATAATAGACATTCAACCTTAAGATGGTTGAACTTTCCTAGAGCTTCAGGCATGACTCCTACAGATTTCTTCAAAAAATATTTAACAGAAAATTCCACCTTCAGCTATTCTCCCATGTAATAAAATATATTATTTAACAACTCTTGCTCAAAAGGGAGTGGAACCTGTGAATGGTGGGAATTTGCCTCAATCAATGGAAATTGGATCAGAGAATCAAGATCTGTCTGCATTGCTGGAAGATTCATTGTCAGAAGTATCTATTTGAGGGATGCTTATTGCTTCGTTTGTATTTGAGCAGGACTTGAACTCAGTGATGAGATTATACTTCAAGTTCGCTTCATTACCTTTTTGTGGTCAAAGAATATGGATTTTTCCAGACGTGACTAAGGCTATGCAAGATAAAAGGAAACAATTTCTGGTATTAAGAGAGGAAACAAGGAAACTAGGTGTATCCTTTTTGTTAGTATATCCGTGCAAGTGTTTGATATGTTTCCTGGGCAATAAATATGTTTTCTATGAACCAAATCAACTGCGTACCTTTTTAGATATGAGAAACTATCCAGTGGACCGATGGGGACTAATGATTTAATTGAATAATTAGTGGGGATATTCAGGGTTAAGCCATTTTCTTTTGTAAAAAAAAATTTTCAATGTATAATTGATCTCCTTGTCTTATCCCACTCCCCCCTCAATTTGTGGTCTCAGAAAGAGTGAACTGAATTACCTGATTGTAATAATTTTCTTTATATTAATTTCTCTGTATTTCATGGCAAGTTTATTTTATTACTTGTAAAATTTAAATTGCTACAAATATAAATTTAAAAAAAGCTTTTTTTCTACCTTTGTTGTCTGCTGACTTTGTTTTTCTGATCATGTCGGTCCCAGTCTCTGATTCTGCTGCTCTCTATCTGTTCCCTTAACTCCATTTCCAGGGATTCCTTTCAATTTATTTCTTTACTTTCCTCCTTTCTTCATGTCTTGCTCTACATTCATAGGTAAAAGCTGGGTCCTCCACAGACTTGACTGGAGGAGATATAGAGTGGATCCAGTTTTTGCCTATTTTCTGCATCCATGTGCAGTTTTTATCCTCTTTTCCCTTTCCCTCATCTCCGTCAGTATGCATCTCCTTCCTATTCTTCCCTCCCCTCCATCCATATGCATCTCCTGTCCTTCCTTTCTCTTCCCTCTCATCCATCCATCCATGTCCAGCATTTCTCCTCTCTCCTCCCCTCCATCCATGTTCATCACACTTCCTCCCTTTCCCTCTCCTCCATCCTTCATCTCACTTCCTCTCTCTTCCCTCCCCTCCATCCATGTCCTGCATTTCAACTCTCTCTCCTCCATCCGTGTCCAGAATTTCTCGTCTCCCCTAAATCCATGTGCATCTCCTCCTCTGTCTTCACTCCCCTCCATCCATGTACAGCATTTCTCCTCTCCCCCTCCCCTCCATCCATGTTCATCACACTTCCTCTCTCTTTCCTCCTCTCCATCCATGTCCAGCATTTCAACTCTCTCCCCTCCCCACCATCCATATGCATCTCCTTCCTCTGTCTTCCCTCTCCTCCATCCATCCAGCATTTCTCCTCTCTCCCTTCCCCTCCGTCCATGTGCATCTCCTCCCTCTGTCTTTCCTTCCCTCCAACATTTCTCTTCCCTGCCCTCCAGTCCATCCATGACCAGCATTTCTTCTCTCTCCCCTTCCCTCCATCCATGTGCATCTCCTTCCTGTCTTCCCTCTCCTCCATCCATGTCCAGCATTTCTCCTGCCCTCACCTCCATCCATCCATGTCCAGCAACTCTCCTCTCTCCCCTGCCCTCCCCTCCCATCCATGTCCAGCGATTCTCCTCTCTCCCCTGCCCTCCCATCCCATCCATGTCCAGCATTTCTCCTCTATCCCCTCCCCTCCATCCATGTGCATCTCCTTCCTATCTTCCCTCTCCTCCATCCATGTCCAACATTTCTCCTGCCCTCCCCTCCATCCATGTCCAGCAACTCTCCTCTCTCCCCTGCCCTCCCATCCCATCCATGTCCAGGATTCTCCTCTGCCCTCCCCTCCCATCCATGTTCAGCGATTCTCCTTTGCCCCTATACTTCCCTCCCATCCATGTCCAGCAATTCTCCTCTCTCCCCTGCCCTGCCCTCCTCTCCATGTCCAGTGATTCTCCTTTGCCCCTATCCTTCCCTCCCATCCATGTTCACTGATTCTCTGCCCTCCCCTCCATGTCCAGCGATTCTCCTTCCCCATCCTCCCCCTCCCTTCCATGTCCAGTGACTCACCCCAGCCTACACCTGCTCCCAAACTCGTTCCAACCCCATCCCACCTGCCCACCCTCAGCTCACCAACTTTCCGTTCTGCCCCCTGCAAATCTAATATTTACCGAAGTCTCAGCGTGAACCGGCGGTAGTGAAAACAGCAAGCAGGCAGGCTCACCTCCTCGTCACTTCCCTGCCCTTTCAGCAGTGTCCCACCTTTGTCGCTTCCCTGCTCTCTCAGCGTCCCGCCTTCCTCTGATGTAATTTCATTTCTGCAAGGGTGGGACGCTGAGAGGGCAGGAAAGCGATGAAGATGGGACGCTGTGCTGAGAGGACAGGGAAGCGACGAGGAAGCGAGCCTGTCTGCTTGCTGTTTTCACTATCACCGGTTTGCACTGTGACTTCGGTAAATATTAGATTTGCAGGGGGAAGAACGGAAAGTTGGTGAGCCGGCCCTCAGAAATAAGGTGCCGGTACATACCAGCATGTACCGGCACAAAAAAAGCACTGGTACCATATCTATGTTAGTTGAATGTTCTAATGCATGCTTATGAGATGCATCATTAGTATTATGCTAACATTGTATTATATCTCTGGTATTTGAATTCCAGTGCTGTTAAATGTGTATATTTTTGATAATGTTTCACGGTAGTTCTATTATTAGGTTTCAATTTGCTGTTTTCAAGTTTACCTCTTTTATTGTATTTATATTTATTCTTGGTTATTTTACTATTGTTATGCTGTTAACAACATTGTAAGTTTTATGTTAAACTGTACCTGCTGTACACCACCTTGGGTGAATCTCTTCATAAAGGCGGTTAATAAATCCAAATAATAAATAAATAAATATTCATTGCAGATATCCTGAAAAACTGACTTGGCTGGGATGCCTCCAGGACCAGGTTTGGGAACCACTGTTATAACATATGCATAACTTTACCAACAAGGATGAGATCATGAATGCAGCAGGCAAGTTTAAATGAGAAACTGCAGCAACAAAGAATTTTGTGATCTCTCATCAGCCACATGATGAGGAGAAGAGAAATGTGGGAGGTACCTACTTTTCTCTGGTGGAAGAACTTAAAGTATAGATGTATTTTTCCATTTGGCCTCTTGCTTACTGTGAGTGGCTCTACAAAAAGGACGAAACTGACAGTGCTCAAAAAGGAAAGTTTCAAGGACCGCAATCGGGTCTTTGGCATGATATGAGCATTAGCAGCAAATCTGAGAGATTCATATCGCACTGCATGTACTCTGGTTTAGATTAAACTTCATTACACAAACTCAACCATTTGGAGACATTGCTCCCCCCCCCCCCCCCCCACCAGACCTTATCCAAAAACCAAAGTATATCATGAAATACAACACAGTCTTAATACAGTGAAAATGGGAAAAGCCTGCCTGGCTCTCACCCAATATATTCCCCTTTTCTAAAAAAAAAAAAAAAAAAAATTACTATAACTAGCAAGCCACTCAAAAATAGCACATTTGAAATACGCTAAAAAAATTCTCAACCAGGTTGAATGATCAATGTCTTTAACTCAGAAGAAAAAATGCATTCAGCAAGAGAAGCATTTACCACATCATGGATCCTCTTCTAATACTACAAGTGCCACTCTCACACAAGAGATTGTGGGCGTAGGTCAAAAAAACATACTCAGTTTCATCTTATGAACAACACAGATATCTGTGTTGGGGAGATATCTGTGCAACCTACCTAACAAGCCCTCTGGCCAAAACTTACAACCAGGTCCCCCCATCAACATTCAGCCTCCTGTCCCAAGCATCACCTATTCTCCAACACCAAGTTCAAGAACTTAAACTGTATCAATTCCACCTATGATAAGTCAGTGCTGCAAATATTTTAGAATACCAGTTTGGAAAAGAGAACAAGCTGGACTCCTACGTTATTCTACAGCAGTGGCGTAGCTACATGGGGCCACAGGGGCCTGGGCACCCGTAGATTTGGCCCTGGCCCCCCCTGTTGATGACCCTCTCGACCCCCCCTCCCGCCGCTAACCCCCCGCTGCCGTTGGCTACCTTTGCTGGCGGGGGACCTCAACCCCCGCCAGCCGAGGTCCTCTTCTTCCGGCGCAAGGCTTCGTTCTGTTTCTGTGAGTCTGCTACCTTCTCCCAACCCCATTATCAGACCTTTCTCCCATAATCAGCTCCCTTTCCCCTAGTCAGCCTCCTCCTCACATTCCCACCATCTGCCTGAGTTAGCTCCTTCTCCCATCCCCAGTCTCCTCCTTCCAGTCCCAGCATCAGACCTTTTTAACATAATGCGCCCTTCTCCCATCCCCCATCCCTACCATCTGCCAGTTAGCCTCCTTCTTCTTTCTCCAGCACCCTTGTCTCTCTGCCCCTCATCCTTCATCTTTCCTTTATCTCGCTATTATCTGCTTTCTGTATGCAGCATTTTCTTTCTCTCTTCCTTGCTCCTCCCCCCCCCTAACATGGTTAATCATATTTCCTTTCCTACGCTCCTCATGTGGTTCTGCATTTCCCATGTCTCCTCTGTGCCTCCTCCCATCCAGTATCTCTCTCTCTCTCTCTCCTGCCTCCCCAGCCCCTCCTTCTTCCCCCCCACCCCTACCCACCATTTCTCAAGCCTCTTTATTCATGTGATCGCGCTGCATATGTTCACAGTAAATTAAGAGGACGGGCTGTGTGTTTCAGAGCGTGGCTCCACGCTCTCTTTCTCTTCATTTACTATGGTGTGATCATGGGAATCAAAAGGTTTGAGGGGAAGGGGTTGATTGGGGAGAAGGGGTTGGGGAGGCATGAAGAAGAGATGCTAGAATGGAGGGGCTAAAGAGGAGAGAGATGGGAGATGCTTGACCATGAGGGGCAGGGGCAGTATTCCCTGTGGAACTTTAAAAAAGAAATGCCTGTCCATGCAGAAAAACTGCTTTGAGGGGATATTAGTAGGGTCTTCTCCTATCTGCCTAAGTGCCACTGAAGGAGTCCCTTAGAGTTTAATAAGGAGGTGGGCATTGATATGCAAAACAGCAGTGTTACAATGTTGTGTGCTGGTGTAATGTTGCAATAGATGTTTTTGTAATGAATATTTATCTATGATACTAAATAAAAATAAAAATAAAATAATTACAAAAATAAAATAAATGTTTTCAATGAAGACATGATTAATTTCCCAAAAGGATCATTTAACACATGTATAAAACATTTCTGGCTGCACCTGGTTACCTTGGAAGACCAAACACTCTATGAGCTGTACTTACAGGAGGACCTGTGAAGAAAAAGAAAAAGAAAAAAAAATTACATTAATATCTCTGGTTAAATACATATGCAAAAGCTGTATGTGCCACAAATGGAATTATGATCTTAGCTAAAATCAGCAAATATACATTCACATTAAGGCAATTCTAGAATTTGGCTCCCACACTTATGCATCACTTACACACATCAAAGGTGCCAAATGGTCAGCTATATGTCTGAGGGGCCTTTTTACTAATCCACGGTAAAAAGTGGCCTGCGCTAGTTTTGGCGTGTGAAATTTGCATGTGCTGGGCCACTTTTTACTGTGGCGGGAAAAAGGCCTTTTTTTAGATGTGGCAGTAAATGCCCGTGTGCTAATATTAAAATAAGTGCATGACTATTTACTGCCTAGACCCTTACCGCCACCTCTTTAGCAGGCGGTAAGGGCTTATGCACTAACCCTGCGGTAATTGAGCAGCACACGGCAATGTGGCCATGCTGCCGATTACCACCGGGAATGCCCTCCGCTGTAGAAAATAGAAAATTATTTTCTACCGTGGGAAACTGTGAGCACCAACTTCAGAACTACTGCCGGGCTCCCATACTACCCCAGCAGTAAGGCCGATTTGGTACACGCTGTCCTCACGGTAGCCCTACTACACCTTTGTGAAAGGGCCCCTATGTACTACTACTACTACTATTTAGCATTTCTATAGCGCTACAAGGCATACGCAGCGCTGCACAAACATAGAAGAAAGACAGTCCCTGCTCAAAGAGCTTACAATCTAATAGACACAGGCACTGTTCTGTAAGGTCATATCTAAGTACCTTAACGCATAACTGCAAAGGGAGTGTACATAAGGCAGGAGAATGGCAGGCTATGGGCATGTCACCAACTTGCACACATACTTTATAGAATACTATAAGTTATGAGCTTTACATGGTGCACTTATACACGCTCACTCATGCCAGCCAAACAGCTGGTGTAAATGGTCATGCCTACATTTAGGCACACCCATTTGGATTTACGCTAGTATTCTATAACAGTATCTTGGTGCACACATGCCGTTATAAAATCAACGTTTAGTGCACGGAATTGTTGGTGCACCTACCTAGAAGCAACAATCGTTCCTCCCCTAGTGTCTGTAAAGGATTTTTCCTTCCTTCAGAAGAGTATTGAAACAAGTACATATGGCAAAGGTACAAGGGGGGAATTCATCAAACAGTGTTAGGGCATTAATGCGACTTAAATGGCCCTAACACTGCTTGACTACATATACCACAGTGATATTTAAGTTGCCATGAGTTATAGCGCTGTACACTTGAACATGAAGAGACAGTCCATATGCAAAACATTTCTATTTTGCATCTCATTACTAGGTAAGTACCATAACGTGACTTGCAGTGGTACACCACAAGTCATGTGATGGCCCAGAAATCACTTAAAATATCTCCATGGCTTTGCGGCCCGATGCTCCTGGGCACATGGAATAGTACTGCTTGTGAAGTGCCTTGCAAGCAGCGTTATTCTTTTTCCACAGAATTTCTGTGGGGGATCAAGGTGTGGTAACACGCAATCTTTTACTGCACCTTGATGAATTCCCCCCTAAATATGCTTTTGACTGAAATACAGGTAGCTAACTTGAACACATGATTCTCTTAAAGCAAGGATTAAATGTTCTTTGTGCTTCTCATGCAATCCCATGTTACAGCCAGAAAAAAAAAACAGAAAAAACTGCTCAATCCCCTTTCTTTGCTTAACCCTCAAAGGTGCAGCATTAATTTCAAGGAGCAACATCAGTGACCATCATATATCATTGCTACCTGCAAAATTACTGATTGTTTTGTGACCCTGGTCCCAAATGTGTGTCTATTATAATAATTGCAGTGTTGAACCATAAAACCATGACCTTAAGAATGATGACATCACCGGTGACTTATAGCGAGTATAAATTGTGAACTTTATATTGGGATGTATCTTGGGTTTTGGCAAGGATTTTCTACGAGAGAGGCCCGACAAAGCAGATCTCAATAAATTACTCTCATGAAGGGAGCAAATGCACTATTTTACTCTTAGACCAACTGGCCTAATTATTCTAGGAGTTCCTAAAAGAAATATGGGACTCAAGCACATAAAATCACTTCTTCGGAGCCTCAGCCTTTAAATCAGTTCAGTTATGGATTTTACTGATAAAGAGACCATAAGGTTTTGCTCCATCCGGGAATTGCAGAGGTCTCTAGTGGATGTACCAGAGTAATGGATTGTGACATTTTGGAACAAGAGGCCAGCTTTCCTGCAGTTAATTGACAATGGTAGGAGAAGACACTTCTTGGACACAGGACCTAGAGAGAGAAGGAGTGGAAGCACTAACAGGGCCTACAACGCTGATGCACTTGCCACAAGTGGTAACTACAAAGGGGAACTAAACCACCATCATATCCTTCTGAGGAGAAAGAGAAGAAGTGTTGAAATATTTTATTTTATCTTATTTAAAAATGTATATTCATATGTTAAAACAAAAATAATAATAAGATCAGTGAAATCCATATTCTGCAAAGCAGCCAGATTCATAATGTAAGCAGAAAATTTATTGTTGTGTAGATTGCTCAGGGAAAGATCAAGCCTGGAGGAACAGGAGGGGATTCAAGTACAGTCCCTGACATCCACAAGGATAAAGAGATCTAGCAGTAGCAGTCCCATCTGGAAAAGTACAGCATAGATAAGGACTTCATCAGAGAGTGTTGATGAACTAGCTAAAGAGACCAGCAGAGCAACTTCCATCTGGAGGTGGGGCCCAGAGAAAGGAAAGCAGTAAAAGGACTTTTGCCAAGGATCTCTACCCAGATATTGCGTTATAGCGTGTCCCTAAGGAAACCTGCTTGAGACGGTGAGTGTTGAAATTTATTTTTCTACCTCTGCCTGTATGTAATTGATTTTGTGCATTGTCCGATGTTTTTTTTTTTGTCTGACAAATCCAATTTAGGTAAACCCTGTGGTTCAGAACTAATACTTCTGGCCTGGACTGACTTATGAAAGGAGATAAGTACATAAGTACATAAGTGTTACCATACTGGGACAGACCGAGGGTCCAACAAGCCCAGTATCCTGTTTCCAACAATGGCTAATCCAGGTCACAAGTACCTGGCAAGATCCCAAAACAGTACAATACATTTTATGCTGCTTATCCCAGAAATAAGCAGTGTATTTTACCCAAGTCCGTTTTAATAATGGCTTATGGACTTTTCTTTTAGGAGTACTGACAGAATAGATTATTGCCATTCCTCAATCTCTACTATCCCAACTGTAAGGGATTAAAATATAAATCCACATACCCAACCAGTTTCTCCTACGTTTGCACGCAGCTTTGGAACACACTACCGAAGGCCATAAAAACAATGCAAGACTTAACTATCTTCAGAAGGCTACTGAAAACTGATCTATTCAAGAAAGCATACCATTAACATTCATCCTCAACACTAAATAATAAAACTACACATGATCTAGAAAAATCGAACTCATATCACATGACTGACTAACCTCTTTCACTTTAACCCTATGTTGAATATGGCTTCTCTACAGCCGATGATCTAATGTATATTACAATCCTATCTATCACACAGGAACCAATACACACTACCACAATATACCCTTCTTTACCACGTATGTATGCAACGTAATGAAATGCCGGTTGTACTCTTTTATCGAATTCTTTTGCAATCCTCTTTACCATGTACGTATACACCTTAATGTAATGCCTTTTGTACTCAGTTACTCGGAAATGGCAACCGCCATTACGGCAAAATGTATGCCACATTGAGCCTACAAATCTGTGGGAAAATGTGGGATACAAATGCTACAAATAAATAAATAAAATTGTGTCATCAGCCTCCCAGCTCAAGCTGGTCCCAGTCCTGATCCACCTACAACTATTACATTATGCTAAAAGTACCCGCCTGATGTTCACCTGTCTGAAAAAGAGTTGAATGGGTTGACAGAAAAGAATTGGAAGGATGAGGAGATTTATTTTATGCTGTAATTTGCTTCTATTTGCAATAAGTCAGTTCACTATGGAGCCTGTGATTGTACAACTGTTCAAGTTTGCTATGTGAAAACAAATTGTCAAAGTGTGACCACCATCCAAACTTTGAACTGAACTCATCTCATGGTTTAGATATGAGTAGGAAGAAGGTTTCAATGGTGGCGGTGGGGGCAATGGTCCAGTTCCTATCTTGAGAAGCCAGTAACTACAGAGGGGGGAAATTTCTTTATTGAGTGAAAGAAACACCTTGTCCACTACAACAGTAAGTTGATCACTTTTAAAAGAACCTAGTTGTTGAGAAGGGGTTTAGAACCCTTCCACTACGTGCCGGTTACTTTTTTTTTCTCTTGGCAGCAACAATATGGGGCAGATATGTTATTGATATTACCCATTTTTGTAACAATTATAATATTGTTCATGTAGCTGCAAAGAGGGGCATTTCGATAGTGTGTCTAAGTCGGACTTTGGATGCTTTGTGTAAACGTCCAAAATCCAAATAGGAAATATACCCATTTTTGAAATGGGTATATTTTTTTCAAAAATACCATTTCAAACAAGGTTATGTGCTTTATGCGTTTATCTTTTTAGGTCATTCTCAAAAAAAAAAGCAGCACAAGTTAAAAAATGCACAAAATCAAGCCACTGGGATAGAGGAGGGGCCAGCGTCTTTAGCAGACTGGTCCCCCAGATATCCCAGGACAGTACTGGGGCCCCCTAGGGGGCACTGCAGTGGACTTCAAATAAATGCTCCCAGGTACACATCTCACGGTTGCTCCCTTAACTTGTCTGCTGAGCCCTCCAAGCCCACTATCTCCAACTGAATACCACTGAAATAGCCCTTATGGGTAAAGGTTGCATCTATATATGTGTGTGTGTAGGAGGGGAGGTTCTGGTGAGTTTTGGAGGGCTCACAGTTTCCACCATAAGTGTGACAGGTAGAGGGAGATAGGGACCTAGGTCCCCCACTCCATAGTGCACTGCACCTACCACTACACTATTCCAAGGACCTGCATGCTGCTCTAATAGAACTGGTTGCAACATCTGAGGCTGTCATAGAGGCTGGTAAGTCATACATAGAGAAATCCCTTTGAAAACTGTCTCCTACTGTAGATGCTTGTGGGAAAAAACAGTCAACTCATCTGGCCCCTCTATCTTGCATCTAACTGTCTTAAAATCCTTTGGCAGTAAAGAATAGTTCGGTAGTCACATCATTGTCCAGAACCTTCTTTTTATGAACCCCTTTTTCAAGACTAAAAATGATATCAATTAAAAGGTTGTATGTTATGAAACGATAGTTCACATTGTTTGAATTAAGTTGGCTCACAGAACATTACCAGAGGCATGCCAATCAAATATATTTCAGTCTTACTAAGTGAAACAGCTTAGCCTGCCAAATCAATAGCTTTTCAGGAATTTTTATGTGCTACCCTGATTTCTGAATACAGTAAGATGCCGAAAAGAACACTAAACAGAAACACATGTACTCTGAATTTCCCTTTCATACTGTGGCCAGCATCAAATGTTGCTTCAATGTTCTTTAACCATTGTTTTAACCATTGAACCATATGCCTCAATGTTCTTTAACCATTCAGAAACAAAAGCAAAAAGGATGACCCAACAACAATATATGGCAATGCTGACATATGCAAATATTTTTAAGGCTCATAAAGATTACAAAGGCTGGATATTGGGTGCTGAAATGCAGGGCACTGAGTGTGAATTCTATAACAGCAATTCTAAGACAGCATTTTCCAAATTGAGATTATTACATAGGCTACGGGATTTGCTTTCATCTGGGAATCTTCAATCAGTTTTGCAAGCTGTGGTGTTTCCATATTTTGACTATTGTAATGCATTGTTGTTTGGTTTGTCTAGATAAATGTTGCAGGTGCTCCAGGTTGCTCAAAATGCAGTGACACTGATGCTTGTAGGTAAATCAATTAGGGAGCATATTACAGTTACTTTAGCATCACTACACTGGTTGCCGATTGTGTACAGGATTGAATTTAAGGTACTCGCCTTGATTTTTAAAGCATTGAGTAATACAGGTTCTAGAGGTGTAGCCAGGTTGTGACGTCAGGGGAAACAGAGAGCAGACTGCGTAGGCATGCGCACAACGGACCATGTGAAAAATTGGCACCATCACTGTCGGAGGTCCGTTTGGGGGAGCAGTCACTCCCCTGGCACCCCACCTACCTATGCCACTGGCAAGTTCCCCTTGGTTGGCATCAGTTCTGAGAAGGTACAGGCCTACTCGTTCTTTAAGGTCTGAGAATAAGTGTTTTCTTGATGTCCCAACTTTTAAATATGTTAGCTTATTAGGTCTTCGGGCTATGACTTTTCAAATTTCAGGGCCTGCACTCTAGAATACCTTGTCAGTGAAAATGCATAAAGCTGAAACATTGCTTAGCTTTAGAAAACAGTTAAACACATTTTTATTTTCAAAAACGTTCAAAAAGGTGGGAGGTTTCACGGGTCTGTGAGGTGGAGGGGCAAGTACATGGTTTTGGAAACAATTTTTGTTATTTGTGATTTGTTTTGTTTTTGATCTGAGGTTTGTGGTGTATTTTATTATTGTGTATAAAACTTTGTAATCCGCCAAGAATGCAGGATTGTGTGGAATAGAAATGTGAAATAAATAAAGTAATTAATTAATTACAGAATAAAGTGTAAGTTGCCATTTGTGTGCCAACATTTAGGTGCTAATACGCCATGCAAAAGACAGGCATCAATGTGAGGACATAATGTGCTGCATTTTAGCACGTAAATTATAGTATTATGTTTGTAAGTGAGTCTCACCCATGCCCTGTCCATGCTCCACCCAGTTGAATGCTCCCTGTGCATTTGCATGCTGTGTGGGTTGGCTACATTTGGCACTTCTGACATGCATGTTACATTCATGTGCATTAAGTGCTAGTCATAGGCGGTCGGTGACTCAGATGTTTGGGGAGGCTAGGGCGGAGTAGGGTGGGGTGGGGAGGCGATAGAGCAGAATGGGAGGGGCTAGGGCAGGGTAGAAATGGGATAGAATGTGGCATGGTAAGTTTCAATCCTTGAGGTGGCAACACCTGTGTCAGCAGTTCTGAACTTAGCAAGAAAGGACTCCTTCACTATGTCCCTCTGCCCTTGTCCCTCCCCCCCCCCCCCCCCCATATCTCTGTTCATAATTGTAACATGCAAGCTAAATACACTCAAGAGAATTATCTGCCCCCAAAATATTGCCTCATCTCTCTCCCCCCCTCAAAATCCAGCATCACCCCTGTCTCTTTCCCCTCCCACCATCGTCCAGTCTCGTTCCTCCAACCCTCTATCCAGTACTACTTCATTTCATTTCCCCTTACCCTACCATCCAGCAAAACCTCATCTTTCTCTGTGTCCCCCGTCCCTCCCAATATCAACAAGCACCATTACCCCCCCCTCCAATATTCAGTCCTTCACCGGCAGCTCTGCCGGACTACTACTCAACTCCATGCATCCCACCCATTTCCTCACTTGCTCACTCTGCCTGCCGGCTGCTGACTCTCAAACTTCGTAGTTCCAAATAATGAGAAACCGCGGGACCACAGCTCTCCGTGCACCACTAGCGGCTCAGTAGGTTGCATGCACCCCCTATGATGTAACTTCCTGTATTGGAGCACAGGATCAAGAGCTGCTGCGACTGGTGCTTAGAGAGCTATGGTCCCGCGGTTTCACACTGTTTGCAGATACGAAGTTGAAGAGTCCACGGCTGGCAGGCAGAGCGAGCAAGTGAGTGAGTGGGTGGAACATATGGAGGGGAAGGTTGTGATTTATTGTTACCTTTCAAGGAGAGCAAGCGGCCACAGGGAGGCGACGGTAGTGGTTGGGGCTGAGAAGGCTTAGCCTCCCCAAGCCTCTTATACGGGGCGCCTGTGGTGCTAGTATTCTATAATTTCAGGGCCCGATATTCAGTTGGCAGTGATCAACATTTTGCTGACCACTGCCAGTGTTATACCCAGAAATTCAATGCTGGGCTATGTCCGAGCATCAGCATTAAATTTCCAGAGCCAGCCAACACATAGCTGGTTAAGTGCAATATTCAGAACTTAGCCAGCTGTGGGTTACCGCATAAAGATAGGGCTGACTTTTATGCAATCCTATTTATGTGGTCAACCAGGTCAGTTCAATGCTGAGTATCAGCACTGACCCAGCCAAGTGCTGACTCTGCCCCCAAAACGCCCCCATAAGAGCCGGTTTATATTTTAGTGTTAACCGGTTATTTTCAGTGGCAGTAACCAGTTAAGTGCCACTGAAAATTAGCAGTTAGCCCCAAAGAGGTGATTTAACCAGCCAGGAGCTGTTTCTGGTTGGTTAAATCGCTTTGAATATTGACCCTTTAGTGCACAAATGGCACTTACATTTAGACACTAAGGCCCTGATATTGAGACAATGAGAGTTAGACCAGCTAACTCCTGCTGTTGCTGACGAATCTGGAAATTCAATGCCAGGGCTGTATCCGGCCACCAGCATTGAATTTCCGGGGGTTGTTTTTTGGCACTGCAAACATAGCTGATTAAGCTGATATTCATCGGCTGACTGGCTAGGTTCTAGCAGCCAAAGATAGACCTGCTTTTTATAGGGGTCTATCTGGCCGCTAAACTTAACTGTTCAACCGCTGAAAATCAGTAGTAACCTGCTATGTCACGTGGCATAGCCATTGACTGGGCTAGCCACTGACTGGGATATTCAGCGGGAGATAGCTGGTTGTCTCCCGCTGAATATCGGGCTTGAGGGTATTTAATCGGCCAAGTACTGTTCCTGGCCAGTTAAATAATCTTGAATATCATGTGGTAAGATAATAGAATTGTGTGTGTGGGGGGGGGGGGGGGGGAGAATTTTAGCATAACCCAGTATCAGCGTACCTTAAAGTTAAGCACCTGCAGTTACACCAGCCATTGCACGTATCAAAGGTCCTTCCCATGTTCCACCCTTGTATGTACGCCCTATTCCCCGGATTCTATGTAGGTCACCCAAATTTGGGCACACAGGGCAGATATGCACACAAATTATTCTGGTCCTATGCCACCGAGGCGGGCTCTTACAGAACCGTGCGTAGGTTTTGCTGCCATCTACCTGCAAATGCGACATGATTCTGTGTGTAGCACATTCAATTGCTGTACAATTATGGGTGCCTTGTAGTAGAATTGCCCTTTAAAAAGGTGGCCATGTAGGTCTGACAGAGGCAGGTGGCACCTTATAGATCAACCAATTTATTGAGCCTGAGCTTTCAAGGAATAGAGCCCACTTCATCAGATGTATGAAGTGAGGTTCAGGTCATGGGTGTATAGACAGGAATATGTATGGGAGAAGGAAGAGGGCTACAGAGATAAAGTATTGGAAAATGCAGGACAGGATGTGGAAAGGGAGAGATAATAGCAGTTAACTAACAAACGGGATGGGTCAGAGAGAACAAAAGACAGGATGATCTCAGAGTGCTTAAGTCTATTCACATCTATACTGTGCCATGAATGCACTGTCTATAATCAGGCCCAGGGTGATGGTGTCAACCTTTTAGATGAGTTCCAATTCTGCAGTGTCCCTTTCCTTTGTAGGCGTATGCTCATGGGTCAACTACAGTGAGCATTCTTGCAATAAAATGGAGGACAATCTAACATGTGTGGGGTATACAGGGACACAGGGTATCAATTCTAGGTTAACAAAAATGAGCAATAAGGTGCACGACAAAAGTTTGTAGAATTGGTCATTTCCTAGCACCAGCACATCTATAGGACCCATGGAACTGGTGGTACCAACACAGGATGTTCACTGGCACCTTAACTGGACCATGCGTAACTTTCAAAACTGTTTATCAAGCATGCCTGTTCCATTAGCACTGCTGGCCATCCTGCTTTGAGATTCCCCCAAACAGCAGCTAATAAGGCCACACCCCAGCATAATTAAGCCAGAAATATTCATCAAGGCCCCTTTCCCAGTACTGAGGAAATGCAAAGTACAATTGAAGGGTTTTACTCGTGACATTCCCATTCCCCACCAGGAAGAAATACATGGCATGCTCCTTTGATCACAAAGATTGCAGGAATCGCACAGCAAAAGGGTCATTTTAGAGCTCAGTTTGTGCTATATAGTATGTCCCTTTCATTAGTCACCTTTTCCAAAAATGAAACTGGCACCACTGCCTCCCCTAGCAATGATGCCTAAGAAATAGACACGCAAGTTCCAGCTCATTCAGAATTTGTCACATCCAGAGTAGGCCACAATGAATAACTCTGTACCCCTTGAAGTGTGTTCAGTGCAGCAGTGGGCTGCATTGGAAAAAGTTTCATTTTGTATCATTTTTCATATCGTTTCTAGGTTTATCAATTGTTTTGTTTCTTTGTCAGAAATGTTTTGCTTCAGATATTCTCATTGTAATGGTGCATACTACTTTTAAATAGCATACACTAATTGTACAGTTTATGCTATGTAGGAATAAATACTACACAAGAATGGTGTGTGTTATAGGGGAAATTCTACATAAAGGTGGAATCCATTTTGAGCCTTTCGACAATTGGCTTACGTCACTTTCGAAGCAATAAAGACCTGATTTGTTGGATTTGCTTTGGTTTCCTCTTTTTTTTTTGCATCCTCACCCCTGACTGTTGGTTTTTTTGAAATTCTATATAAGGCATCAAATGTTGGGTGCTACTTTTGTGCCAAATTTTTGGCAAACAAAAAGCATTCTAATGGATGCAAGGCACTGAAACAGGGCAAAAATAGCAGATCTGTGTGAAAACATATGTGCCCATTTATAGAATAGGGGGGAAATGGGACTTGATCTACTGCCTTTCTGAGGTTTTTGCAACTACATTCAAAGTGGTTTACATATATTCAGCTACTTATTTTGTACCAGGGGCAACGGAGGGTTAAGTGACTTGCCCAGAGTCACAAAGAGTTGCAGTGGGAATTGTACTCAGTTCCCCAGGATCAAAATCCAATGCACTAACCACTAGGCTACTCCTCCACTCCGTGTTTTTAGTGCGTGTTTCAGTGCAGATCTGTAAAGGGGGTGTGGCCATGAGAGGGGCATGGATGGACCAGAGGCATCCCTTAAAATACGCCCAGCTCGCATGCCGGGATTTACACCTGGTTTCAGTTGAGCGTGGATCTTGGCACTACACGCTATTGTATAAAAGGCACCGATCCCAGAAAACACATTGTAGAATACCGCTCAGGGCTGGTTTTTTTTTTTTCAGAGCTGAATTTTAAGCGCCATTTATAGAATTTCCCCCATGTGTACATTAAGTAAAATTGGTGTGTGCTAAGCAAGTATAGTATGTGCTATTGATAAGACAATGAAAAAAACCCCAAAACGTTAGTTTTTTCCCCTTTCATTGTATTTTACCAACAAGAAACACAAAATGTGTCATTATTTCCTATCTAACGCTTAGTTTTGTGTGTTATCTAGGCAGTTACCTAGAATGTACCCAGGAGCAGTGGGAACCTAATACATAAACAAAGGTTTATTGGTTTCAGGACCAGGGCTGGCATATTCCAGGAAGCCAAATAAGCAGTTCTTTCAGATTTTTATCCACTCCAATCGCTCAATAACTCCACAGACTCCACAGCTGTTGATCCGAATTAATATTTACTGAGGTCAGTCACTGGCAAGTCACAATTCAGTGTGACAGAGGCACAGGAGCAATGGAAAAAGCAACAGTAGCAATCAACATTCACTTATTTATTGAGATTTATCAACCACCTTTAAGAAGAAGTTCACCCAAGGCATATACAAATATCTCCAACGTTATTAGCTCTTTCTTCATTCTCTGACAAAGTCCTTACTCCTTAACTCCTGGTTTCTACAACTGAGGGTAGTATCTGGCAAACACAGTTCCTTTCGGCCCAACGTCTACTAATGTGGGTAGCAGTACAAAATGCAGTTTTAGGATGCCTACTGCTGAAGGTAGCAGCACAGTACTGTTCATTAGAGGCTTCACTTAACAATTCAAATGCAGGGATTCTGAGGCTCAGGTGCTGGTTCTTTTTGCTTGCTATCCAGTGTTTGCTTTCTTGGATCCTAAGCAACCTTATAAATGCTGTAGGGATATATTTTCTTCAGCCCTGGATCACCAATAGATGAGATGAAATCCCACAACTTGCCGGGAGAGATATACAGACACCAGTCTCTCCTTCTCAGGAACTCAAGAGGATGGTGAGGGTTTCCTGTTTCCTCTGCCATCCACTAAGGCAGGTGATCTAGCAGCTTTCTGTCATGTAGATACTCTTGGGTACTCCTTTCATCTTTATGCACTGGCTTGGGTAGCAAGGTATAAGTCCTTATAATGTCTGGCCTATAAGACTTAGGCTTCGGCTTGAAGGCTCTCCCCCTTCTGACTAGGATCAGAGGCTGGGAGGAACTGAAAAAGCCAAAGAGAGGGTTTCAAGAGTGAGTCAGGGTTTTATAATCCGGGGGATTTTCCTTCTACAAGCTAGTCCTCCCTCTGATAACAATATGTCACTCCCAGCTTTCTAGAAGAGGCCAGAATCTTCGACAGGTTAAATCAAGGGTTACTTAGTCCTCAGGGCACACCCAGCCAGTTAGGGTTTTCAGGATAATATCTTGAAAACCCTGACTGGCTGGGTGTGCCCCGAGGACTGGGTTGAAAACATCTGGAACACTGGTCTCCCTGCCTGCAACTGAGGTCAGACAAGAGCTAAAATCCTATTGGGTTAGGTAGTGGAAATGGGAATCTAAGCACACATTCCAACTGCTAGATTACCAGCTGCACTACACCTATATTATTTCAAGAACTGTAAAACCCTACAGTGCAGCATGTTCCCTTCAAGAAAAAACAAAATAAGAACTCAGTCTCTAAAGTGAGGGCTGCAAACAAAATGCTCTGTTGGCAAGGCACATGGAGTCTCATTCTGCCACCTCCTAATACACCACTTGTGCTGGTAAATGGGAGCCCTCCACACCGCCCCCCCAAACCCACTGTACCCACATGTAGGTGCCCCCCTTCACCCCTTAGGGCTATAGTAATGGTGTAGACTTGTGGGTGGTGGGTTTTGAGGGGGATTTGGGGGGGCTCAACACCCAAGGGAAGGGTGCTATGCACATGGGAGCTCTTTTACCTTTTTTTTTTTTTTTTTTTGTAAAAGTGCCCCATAGGGTGCACGGTTGGTGTCCTGGCATGTGAGGGGGACCAGTGCACTATGACTCCTGGCCCCTCCCACGAACAAATGCCTTGGATTTATTCGTTTTTGAGCTGGGCGCTTTCATTTTCCATTATCGCTGAAAAACAAAAACGCCCAGCTCACAAATTGTCGAATAAAACATGGACGTCTATTTTTTCCCAAAACACGGTTCGGTCCGCCCCTTCACGGACCCATTCTCGGAGATAAACGCCCATGGAGATAGACGTTTTCGTTCGATTATGCCCCTCATTGTGTACCTAGATTTTCAGGAAGCTTCTAACAAAGTTCCTAGTAAGAGACTCCTGGGAAAATTAACAAGCCACAAATAGGAAGTAATATTCTGTTGTTAATTGGGTTTTTTTAATGGTTTATTGAACTTGATATACCAGACTTCCTGAACTAGCATAACAGATCAGTGTACAATAAAAGAAATGAAACAAAAAATAAAGGAGTTCCATTTACAAAAAATAGGACAGAGAGAACATAGAAGAAGGAAGAGAGAAATTACAGACTATTTTCCTTGTAGCATTCTCATTTGTGTCTTACCATGTTGCTGATTCTCTTTTGGTTTTACCAGTAAACTTAGATTGGATTGGATTTATTACTTAGTTATAACCCACCCTTATCCAGGGCTACGAACAAAAATACATACATAAAATCACATAAAAACAATCACAATAAATTCTTCATAATACACAGTCAAAAAAGAAAACTAAAAAGATAAAAAAAACAATGTCCAGGTTCTCTGAATGGACAAAGAATCAAGGCCAGCGGGCACATACTGCACTAAGCATAGCAGATGTGTTTTCAATTGTCACTTAAATAGACTTCTGGTTTGGAGCAAACCAATGAAGTATGAACTATTTTTGAGTGGTTTGAAAAGGCTAGAGTGATTGCCTAGGCCCGAGTTCTCCCAATTATTGCTGGTCCCATCCCAAACACTTATTTCCAGATTCTGCTGCCAGTGATTTCTGCTGAATCCCTTAACTTCTACTTAGAAAATCCCTACTGAAAGAAGGATTACAAATGTAATCCCCCATTGGGGATTACTAGAGTTATCTGAGAGAATGTTGCAGTCTCTGAAGGGAGGGGTCTGGACTTGAGGAAAGTCATCTGAGAATGTGGGTGGTAAAGGATCTAGCCCAAGGTGGTGGTTGGTTCCTGGAATAAGTTGCCGAGGGAAATGTTTCTAGTAAATGATTGACAGTAGAGGTGGAGTTTGAAGTTCTTATTTATGTGAGCATATGGTCTTTGATTGCCTTCACCCCTGGCAAGACCCTAGGAGGAGAGGGGGTATCCTGAAAAAAACAGATAACCTAAGGCTGAATTAAGGAGGAGTTACTGTCAGCCAAAGGCAGTAACTGTTGGAGAGAAGTGCTCTGGGTGAGCAAGGGGAGCCCAGCTCATGAGCAGGAACAGGGAAGAGCCTGTTCAAAACCAGAGGGTGCAGCCTGTTGAGGTGCAGCTCTGGAGAAGAGGACAGAGAAGGAGGTCTGATCCTGGAGGAGTATGCTGGTGACAACCAACACTATCAGTACAGCCTTGGATTATACAGCCCAAAGGGATGGGTGATGGACTGGAGGAGTTGTGTATTTGTACATGTTTTGGAATTGCTATATGAAACTATTTAAATTAGTGGATAAGACTGTACCAAATAGTCTTGGCAGGACAGAAAAAACCCTCCTAAACCAAATGCTGAATATATGTAAGGATCTATGGAGTTTTGGATTTACTGTTTGTTGTAGAGTTCAGTAAAGTTTTGCATAAAAGATAATTCCTTGGTATGGTGAGTATTCCTTGAGCGACATGAGTGAAGAACTTATTCCCAGACTATTAAATGATACTCACACTGAAGGCCAGTTGAACATCCTACAACCTTCCAGAACTGTATCCAGCTTTGGCTTGTGACCAAGCTCGATTGTGAAATGACACTGAACTGAGTGAGAGGACTCTGAGTGGAGAGAAGGAAAAAACAAAGATATAGTTGGAGGTGGTAGGAATCTATTTGCTGTAGCCTGGGTCAGTCGCAGAAAGAACGGAGCTGGTTGATGAGACCCGGATTACACAAGAAATTGCCAAGTAACCCTTTCAAACATCAAATAGAGTGGTCCTTTTATAAAGGCGCACTGAAAAATGGCTTGTGGTAGTGTAGGTGTGGGTTTTGGGCATGCGCCAATCCATTTATTAGCGTGCCTGTAAAAAAGGCCTTTTAAACATTTTTGCCAAAAATGGATGTGCGGCAAAATGAAAATTGCTGCGCATCCATTTTGGGTCTGAGACCTTACTGCCAGCCATTGACCTAGCAATAAAGACTCATGCGGTAACCAGGTGGTAATGACCTACACACGCCAAATGCCACTTGGTGTGCGACCGTTACGTGCGCCCAAAAAAAAAAATTTTTTTTCAGACATGCGTATCAGATGCATGCCAAAAATGAAAATACTGCAAGAGCCATTTGGTAGCAGGGCAGTAACTCCATTTTGGCGCATGTTGAGCGCACATAGACGTTTACGCGACTTAGTAAAAGGGCCCCATAATCTTTTCAATAACTTTTACAACTGACCCCAGAGGCTGTACACTTTACAACCATCAGTATGCAACTATCGCACCCCATCTCACCACAGTAGCAAAGTATTAAAGCCAAGGGCAAATGGGTATCAATGCCAGGGATGCACTGAAGAAGCATCCACCCCAGCAGAGAGGTGGGGATCCATTCCCAGCGGATTGGCTTCAAGGGGAACAGATCTGTGGCTGAGGCAAGGATATAAAACAGATGTCAGTGGGCAATCTGTGTAGCATGGCATCAAATGATTAAGCTATGCTGCAAAAAAAAAAAAAAAAACCAGTCTAACTGTATGCAAATCACAGTGGGACCCAAACAGGATTCGCAAAGTTGACCTAGCTTGAGCTACAGCATGTGATTGAATTTGGGACTGTCAAGCTGATTATGTGACAAGCAGCCAGAGAGCAGTTTTCTGTACTTGGCTCAGGTGCAAAGTGTTGAACATGTTCTTTGCTTGAACAAAGCCGTGAACATCATTTACTGCTAAATAGTTTGATGTTTAATTACTCAATGATCTAGGTAATAAAGGAGAATATGACAAAATTGGTCACACTGCCTATCGTAATAATTACTTTTACTAGTAAGAATCTTTTAAAATCATTTTAATATTCAGGGACTGTTTCTCCTGTCAAATGACATTTGCTGTAGTGTGGTAGCTTGTATGTGTTTATGTAATTTAAAAAGAATGTTTTGAGAATACTGTCTGATTTGCCTGTTAAACCACAATGTTATGGTAATTTATGGAACCAGACTATGACCATTATTTTAGAACAGGGGTTCTTAACTTTTTTTGATCCTCGCACCACTAACTGATCAGTGAAACCCTTCCACTCCTTTCCTAAACCGCGAGTCCACTTTTGACTACAGATAGCTACATATATTATAGAAAAAAATGTAGCCAGATAAAGACCATATAGCCTATCCAGTCTGCTCATCCATGCCATCTACTCTCCCTTAGAGATCCTATGTACTTGTCCCAAGCTCTCGAATTCAGATACTGTTTTTGTCTCCACCACTTCCTTCCAAGGCATTTCCATGAATTCACCACCCTTTCCGTGAAGCAGTATTTCCTCAGGTTACTTATGGGTAACTTCATACCTTCATCCTGTGCTTCCTTGTTCCAGAGTTTCCTTTCAATTGAAATAGACTCACCTCCTGTGCATTTATGCTGTGTAAGTATTTAAATGTCTCTATCATATCTCCCCTCTCCCGCCTTTCTTCCAAAGTATACATATTGAGATCTTTAAGTCTGTCCCCATATACTTTATGGCAAAGACCAATGGACAGTTTAGTAGCTGCTCTCTGGACCAACTCCATCCTTTTATATCTTTTTGATGATGTGGTCTACAGAATTGCTCATCAGAGTCTTATAGAAGGGCATCATGACCTCCTTTTTCTTAATGGCCATTTGTCTCCCTATGTTCCCAAGCATCCTTCTAGCCTTTGCCATCACCTTTTCTACCTGTTTGGCCATCTTAAAATCATCACATATGATCACACTCAAGTCCCGCTCCTCTTTCATGCACAAACGTCCCTCACCCTCTAAACTGTATTATTCCCTCAGGTTTTTGCAGTCCAAATGCATCCCAATGTGATGAGGGTTGGGAAACACTCCAATCTCCATGATTCTTCAGAGGATAGCTCCAGAAGAAGAGGGAACCAGATCTGCCAGGGCAATACAATGTGAGCAGAATCATAGTCCCATGGTCTTGCTTGATTTTCATCAAAGTTTTCCCAATGCATACAGAAAGCCTATCCCCTAATGAAGGAGGATAGCATCCGATGCTAGTCTGTCATGGACCTGGAGCTTGGAACAGAACTGAGGGACTTTTGTGATTGAACTGAGTGGCAAAGAGATCCATCAGAGTGCCCCATGTTTGGAAGATCACATGGGCAACACCCATGTTGAGTGACCACTCGTGCGGTTGCATGACCCTGCTCAGTCTTTCATCCAGGCTGTTGGATTTGCCCACCAGTTAGATGGCTTTGAGGAGCATTCCATGCTTTACTGCCCAGTTCCACATCCTGATGTCCTCCTGACACAGAGGACATGATCCTGTACCCCCCCCCCTGCTTATTGGTGTAGTACATCGCAACCTGATTGTCCCTTTGAATAAGCACAATTTGGTTGATCAGCCAATCTCTGAAAGCCTTTAGAGCGTTCCAGATCACCTGGAGTGTGAAGACCTGCTTTCTGGGCTGACCAAGCACCTTGAGTGTGAAGCCCATCTAAATGAGCTCCCACTCCAGATGGGATGCATCTATTATCAGCACCTTCTGGGGTTGAGGAATTTGGAATGGGAGTCCCAGAGTCAAATTGGATCAAATAGTCCACCAAAGCAGAGATTGAACCACCTCTGGTGTCACTTGGATGACATCTGCCAGGTTCCCCGTGGCCTGACACCACTGGGAAGTTAGAGTCCACTGGGCAGTTCTCATGTGAAGATGTGCCATGGGCATCACATGGACGTTAGAAGCCATGTGGCCTAACAACCTCAACATCTGCTGAGCTGTGACCAGCTGACTGGCTCGAACTTGAGTGGCAAGGGCAACAAGAGTGTCCGCCTTCAGCACAGGGAGAAAAGCTCACACCCGCAGTGTATCTAGCAGGGCTCCAATGTACTCCAATTGCTGGAGAGGAAGAAGATGAGACTTAGGGTACTTTAAAATGGCATTTCCATGAATTCAACACCCTTTCAGTGAAGTAGTATTTCCTCCAGTTACTCATGGGTACCTTCATCCTGTTCCATATCTTCCTTTCAATTGAAATAGACTCACCTCCTGTGCATTTATGCCGTGTAAGTATTTAAATGTCTCTATCATATCTCCCTGAATAGTACTCCACGTGGACTCCTGAGCACAGTCCTTTGACGTGCTCTTCACCAGCCAATCATCCAGATAGGGGAACACATGGACTCCCAGCCTGCCTAGCGACCCTGTGACTACTGCAAGACACTTGGTGAAGACCCTGGGAGCAGATGCGAGGCCAAAAGGCAACACGTGGTACTGGAAGTAATATGTCCCCAGCCAAAAATGAAGATACTTCCTGTGACCTGGAAGTATTGGGATGTGAGTATAAGCATCCTTTAAGTCCAGAGAGCACAGCCAATTGTTTTCCTGAATCATGGGAAAAAGGGAATTCCTGAATCATGGGAAAAGGGGAATTTGACCAGGAATCTATTCAGGGCCCTGAGGTCTAGGATGGGATGCATCCCCCATCCTCTTTTGCACAAGGGAATACCAGGAACAAAATCCCTTCCCTTCTTCCCCTGGTGGAATGAGCTCATCCACATGGGCCTTCATAAGGGCAGCGAGTTCCTCTGCAAGTACCCACTTGAGCTGAGAGCTGAAGTGATTTGCTCTGTGTAGGGCGTAACCAATATGGACTATTTGAAGAACTCACAGGTCAGAGGATACAAGGGGCAACCTTTCCTGAAAAAGTTCAGCTTCCCCCCAACTGGCAAGTCATCCAGGATGGCCACTTTTATTTCGGCTATGTTCTACTGGAGTCAGTCCAAAGCTTGACCCTTACTTTGACTGAGGAGCTGTCTGGGCCTTACGCGCATGCTGTTGATGAGAATGAGCACACTGGGGCTGAGCCTGCTACGGCTGGCAAGAAGAAGGAACATACCTACACCTCTGTGAGTAGTAGGGACCACTCTTTGACTTGCCCAAAAACTACCTTGATGAGGAGGTAGTTGCAGAAGGTGTCCAGCAGGAGACAGTATCAATGGTATCAGTGTTTTCTTGATGAGGTCAGCAACCTCCTCCACCTTCTCTCCCAAAAGATTATCCCTCCGGCATGTGGCATCCACCAAGCACTACTGTACTGCCAGGTACAAGTCAGAGTTTGGGCATCACTATACTTTGAGCACAGATCCTGGATACCACATCAAAAGTGTCATAGAAGCCCCTTGCCAAGAACTTACGACTTGACTTCTGCTGCTTGACCAACTAGTGAAGTGATTTGGCCTACTGTGCTAGGAGAGAGTCTGCCAAATCAGACATACTGTGCACCAGGGACCACAAGTACAGGCTCATGTAGAAATGGTACAATAGTATACGGGAGATGAGCATAGAGACCTGATACATCTTCTACCCAAAAGAATCCAGCGTTCTAGGTTCCCTGCCAGGGGGCGCCGAAGCTTGGTCCTAGAACTCATAGCCCTTTTGAGTGCTGATTCTACTACTGGGGAATGATGAGGCAACTGAGGCCTATCAAATCCAGGGGAAGACTGAATCTGGTATATGGTGTCAATTTTCTTAGGGAGCACAGACACCAACAGAGAGGACTCCCAGGTCTTCACCTGAACGTCCCGTAAGATCTCGTGAAGTAGGATTGTCAGAGCCTCTCTAGGAGGAGATTCGTAGTCCAGGAACTCAAACGGCTTAGCCCTGACTCGTCCTCCACTTCCAAAGGAATGAGAATGGCAGCCTCCTTTTCCTTAACAAAAGATGGGAAGGAAAGGCTCTTAGGTGGAGAATTTCTCCTTTTCTTTGGAAGGGAGGTATCAGATGGAATGCCATAGGACTCCTCCTCCAAGAAGTACATTGGATCCTCATCTGATTCCCATGAGCACTCCTCATCAGTGTCAACCAGAAAATCCTCATGGGAGGGCTGAGACTGAGCCCACCTCAACAAGGAGAAACTATGTTCCCAAGAGGGGCATTGAGGTGTCTGCTCCAGCCTTGACTATGGTGCAGCTTCCTCCACCAACATTAAGGGGGCACCAACACGGGCGGCATCGGCATTGGAGATCTCACCACAGGCTGCCGGCCATGCGGAGCAGCAGCAAGAGGCAATGCAGGCATAAGCACCCCATACGCCAATGCACTCTGTTGTAATAACCCCACGAAAAGCTCAGGGAGCAAGGCACGGAGGCACGCATTATAGACTGGTAAGCCTGATGTCAGTGCCAGGCAAAATAGTGGAAACTATTATAAAGAATAAAATTACAAAACACATAGACAAACATGGTTTAACGGGATAGAGTCAGCATGGGTTCATCCGAAGGAAGTCTTATCTCACCAATTTGCTTCATTTCTTTGAAGGCTGAGCCAGTTGATGTAGTGTATCTAGATTTCAGAAAGCTTTTGATAAAGTTCCTCATGAGAGACTCCTGAGAAAATTAAAGACTCATGGGATAGGAGGCAAGGTTCTGGTGTGGCTTAGGAATTGGTTATTGGACAGAAAACAGAGGGTAGGGTTAAATGGTCATTTCTCTCAGTGGAGGAGGATGAATAGTGGAGTGCCGCAGGGATCTGTACTAGGACCGATACTATTTAACATATTTATAAATGATATGGAAATCGGAACGACGAGTGAGGTGATCAGATTTGCAGATCATACAAAACTATTCAAGGTTGCTAAAACACGTGTAGACTGTGAATATTGCAGGAAGACCTTAGGAAATTGGAAGACTGGGCATCCAAATGGCTTATGGCGCCCAAAATTAGAGTGTGGAAATCGGCACTAAGCATGATTTTATAAAGGGCATGCCCCCCTTTATAGATTAGTGCTTAGCATCAATCTTTTGCAGCGCCCATTTTTGAGTGCCATTTATAGAATCTGGCTCATGGTGTAAATGTTTGCAACTACATGGCACCCAATTCACATGTATTCGGCAGAACCACCTTCTTTCACATATGTGCTAAAAGTTAATATATATGTATTTTATTTAATTACAGCTAGCACATATGTGGGTGAGTGCCAATTAGTGGCCCCTCTTACCCTCATATGTACTAGTATTCTGTAACATATGTGGGTATTTGGTGCCTACCTGTATGTACAAATTTATACAATTGCCTATCATAGCTTTATTTTAACCTTTTACTTAGTTGAATATATTAGTCTTTTAGAGCCCTGTTTACTAAGCCGCGCTGTAGGTGCGCAAACCTTTTAGTGCGTGCTAAAAATTATCATGCGCTAATGCTAGAGACAGCCATAGGAATATAATGGGTGTCTCTATCGTTAGCGCGCACTAATTTTTAGCACGCTAAAAAGTTATCGTGCCTACAGCGCGGCTTAGAAAACAGGGCCCTTAGTTTCATATCCTTACATAAGTAAATAAGTATTGCCACACTGGGACAGACCAAAGGTCCATCAAGCCCAGCATCCTGTTTCCAACAGTGGCCAATCCAGGTCACAACTACCTGGCAAGATTCCAAAAAAGTTCAATACATTTTATGCTGCTTATCCCAGAAATAAGCAGTGGATTTTCCCCGTTAGTTTAATAATGGTCTATAGACTTTTCCTTTAGGAAGCCGTCTAGACCTTTTTTTAAACCCCGCTAAGCTAACCTCCTTTACCACATTCTCTAGCAAGGAATTCCAGACTTTAATTACATGTTGAGTGAAGAAAACGTTTCTCCAATTCGTATTAAATTTACTGCTTTGTAGCTTCATCGCATGCCCCCTAGTCCTAGTATTTTTGTAAAGAGTAAACAAAAGATTCATATCTATCCATTCCACTCCACTCATTATTTTATAGACCTCTATCATATCTCTCCTCAGCCGTCTTTTCTCCAAGCTGAAAAGCCCTAGATGCTTCAGCCTTTCCTCATAAGGAAGTTGTCCCATCCCCTTTATAATTTTCTTTGCCCTTCTCTGTACCTTTTCTAATTCCATATGTTTCTTGAGATGCGGTGACCAGAATTGAACACTTATGCATTATTTTAACATTCAGTGAGCTCTGTGTGTATATTTTAGTGTATGTTTATATTCAATGTTTTCTATTTTGATGTTTTTAATTAATTATTTATATTTCATATCTTCGTTGTTGCCTCTAATGATTATCACTTTGGCAAATAAAACATTATTATACAGAGGTCTGCTTACTGGTTTTTCTTTAGGATGCACTTTTTTTCTTTCTACCCATGTTGCCCTTGCCTGCATTTAAGTGATTGTCACTTTCTTTCTTTGGGTGAGCAACAGGCCAGTACTGAGGAGGAGTCTTCCACTGTGGACAATGCTGGCCAGCAGGTGTGTTGGTGTTTGCTGCTGTTGGGCTCTTGTCACCCACTCACTATAGAGCCACTGACACCTCACATACACACATCAAATCAACCCAACTTCAGAAATTAGGTTGTTTTCTTATTGACATGACCTGATATTCTGCTCAGCTCTTTAAACACTGGAAGGGTGAAAAGTCTTGCAAAATGCCTAATATTCATCCATTCTCACTGTGTATATATCCTTTCAAAAGTAATCTGGATCTTTGGTAGAATACCAGATTGGAAAAAATGAACTTAGCAGAAACAACTTAAAAAAAAGATCTTATATTTTCAAAGGTGTGTGCACCCACCTTCTATTTACCCATGCTCCCTGTCCCCCCCCCCCCCCCCATACAAAGGTATAAAAACTATAGAAATAAAGAAACGGATGCCAGAGAAAGATGAGCTAAATACTAAGCCTCACTAAGCCAATTTGCAATATTTTGAGGACTTCAGAAAATAGGAAATGTGTGCCAGTCACATGGGGGAAGTTCTGTGTACATGTTTAGAATGCTAGCATGTATGCAGAAATGTGTAGAGTTACGTGCTTACATGCTAAACTCCTGCCTACATGCTATTCTGTAAATGAATGTGTTATCTTGCATAGCTTGTATTTACAAGGGGGGGGGGGCGTGCATATAGCTGAAAGCCTGGACAGGGCATGGACAGGAGTCACACTTACAGGTGTACTTTATAGAATGCTATAAAGTTTGTGTGTATCTTTGGTATTTAGGTGCTCATAGTTACAGCAGTTCTATGGTTGGTATGAGTGGTCACACCTAGGTTCTGCACACGTATATTACTAGTATTATTTATTTATTTATTTATTCAGAACATTTATACCCCGCTTTATACCATGTAAAGCAGCCTCAAAGCGGCTTACAATGAACTGAGGAAACAATTACAAAGAAAAGTAGCTGTATCCTTTCTTTTAACAGAATAGTCTCCTACCAGACACTCTCCAGACAAGTATTTTTAGGTGCTCGATTATACAATTGACCTTATTGAGCTTATATTCCTTAATAAAAGAAGCCCACTAAGACCAGGAGTTGATGAGGCAGCTTTAAAAGCAAAAGCCATAAAAAGAAAGCATTTTTGTAGAAGTTATAGTACCCTCAGTTTTTATAATGAAAAACAACAATCCATGGCTTCAAATCAGTGGTGTGCTGGAGCAGGCTCTCACAGGCTCACAAGAGCCGGTTGTTAAGTTTTTAAGAATTTTGGGAGCCGGTTGTTAAAGTTGGGTTCTCCATGGCTACTTTAACAACTGGCTCCCAAAATATGGGCTGAATTTTATTTTACTTTGCTGGTGGGGATGCTGAGCCCTGCCAGCCAAGTAAATAGACTGCTGCTGCTCCCAGCTCCTTGTTTCCAGCTCTGAGCAGCAGGCTGGGACTTCTCCAGCATGTGTGAGAAGTTACAGCATGCTGCTCAGAGCAGAACGTTGGGAGTGGTAGTAGTCCATTTATTGGTTGCCAGCAAAGGTATGCCTAGCGTGCCCGCACGAAGGGAGGGAGGAGAGAGAGGCAAGTGTTGCTCCCCCCCCCCCCCCCCCACCTGGCCACCCCTGGCCCTTCCAACTGCAGAGCTGGCTACGTCAGGAGAAAGAGCCTGTTGTTAAAAATTTACCAGCACACCCCTGCTTCAAACCCCAACCATGATGTTCTTTTGGCTCAAAAATTCATCCCACTTTGAGTATTTCCTTAAACATCAACAGAAAGAACTTCACATACATATCCCAGGGGTCATCTTGGTGTGTTTTTTTCAGATTTCCTCAGTCTTGATGACAATGCTTTTAATATTACTCAAGGTGATCTATCATCTTTCAGATGTGGGGTTTTTTTGGTGGTGGGAGAATAGGGAAATGAAGGGGGAGGATGCATATTTAAATGGGGTATGGTCCTAATCTGTATACAAATATTGATTGAACCAGAATATTAAGAAGATGAAACCTAGGGAGGGAAGAGAAAAGAAAAGATGCTGGATTATGGAGGAGGGGGGGGGAGATTAAAAATAACTATAGTTACTGTTTAATTGTAACTTTCACTATCACAGATATTCACATATATGTCACAGAATTTATTGTAAATGTCCAAAGTTGGGGAGGTTATCTGTTTGTAAGTCCATCCACAGGTCAATTTGAATATTTACTTTTTAATCCCAAAAAGCCCTGAAAACATATTTGTTCACTAGGCCATGGGGGTTATAAATGTTATCTTTAAGTTTGAATTTGTTTTTTTTATTTGTAATTCCTGATAATGTTATCAGTCTCTTACTCTTTGAGTAGCTGTAATTTGCCTTGAATCTTTTTTTTTGGTTACATTTGTACCCCGTGCTTTCCCACTCATGGCAGGTTCAATGCGGCAGGCAATGGAGGGTTAAGTGACTTGCCCAGAGTCACAAGGAGCTGCCTGTGCCGGGAATTGAACTCAGTTCCTCAGCACCAAAGTCCATCACCCTAACCACTAGGCCACTCCTCCACTTATTTAAAAGAGGTGGCAAGAGATAGCATAACATAAAATTACTTTTTCAAGGGGTTACATACCAATTTAAAAAACCCAGTTTATTGTGTGTTGTCAGTAACTTTACACTTTTGCACTTAGATATTTTCCTAGCATTTTTCACAAATTGATGTAGTTTTGCACATACATTTTTTAAAAAGTGCACAAAGGATTGTAGTCATCAATGGCATAAAATAAAGATATCATGCAAACTTATTATGAGATCATATTAAATACCTTAGACTTCTCATACATGATATATGATTTTGGTATAGCATGCATAGCTAGATTTGCTTTTGGAACATGTATTTTGAATATGCCTATGCCCCTTTATTACTGACTAAAGAAAACCCATTGTATCTAATGATAGATTGTGATACCGGTAAGCAAAAAACACTAAAAATATGTTTTTGTCCATTGAAGAACTCCCCCATTTTCAATGTGACATCTCTATGGCTTAACAAACACAGAATTCAAACATTTATAAAATCATACCAATGACAAATATGTCAAGGATCAAATATGTCAAGGATCATAAAATGTCCAGCTGAAGAGACATCAGACACCTGTTCTCACCCTCTACTTACAATATGCAGTGCAATCCGCTTAAGTGCAAGGGTCTGGGACCAAAGAAATACATGCAGTTAACCGGAGTGTGCACTTAACTGTTGTGACCCAAAGAAGCTTGACATCTGATAAACATATGTACAGTACTGTTTATTATAAGTACAGTATACAGTCTCCGTTAACTGACGTTAGGCTTACTTGAAGTAATCAGTCATAGTCCTCTGTACACTCTTGTGTCTGTGTCTTGCCCACTTGTAACAGTTCACAATGTTTGCCTGTGTAACATGAGTCCAGGCTTCTTTCTGCATATGTAGGGAATCCAACAGTGATAGATTACGAACCAGTTCCACAGCACGTTTATCCTTGCCAGTCTGGTCATCCATAACGCTCATCAGACGACGTTGCACAAGAGCCCAATAATGTTGTTTGAAATTGGCTATTATGCCCTGATCCATAGGTTGGATCAGAGAGGTACGCTTTTGTGCCTGCATTCTAGTGTCTAACTTCTTTAGCCACTGCTTCCAAATTTCCCCAGTCATCCATTAATTTGCGTTAGCCTCGTATGACACAGGAAGTCGCTTAACATTCTTGAAGTAACGGGGCTGTTTGCTCTTTCCAATGATGAGTGGTTCCAACTTCTCACTCCCATCCATATTGCAGCAAAGGAGGATCGTCAGTCGGTCCTTGACGTTTTACTTCCTGTAGTTTCAGCTTGTTTGAATACAAGTGTTCCATCAGGAATCGCTCGCCAGTAGAGTCCATTTTCGTCAGCATTGAAAATGTCACGAGGTGCAAACTCATTCAAGATGGTAGGAAGAACTGAAACAACCCAATTTTCAGCACCAAAGTCATCAGCATCTTGTTTTTCACTATGCTGTTTCTTGAATTTTATGTTGTTCCTCTCCTTCCATCTTTCCAACCATCCAATAGTGGCTTTGAATTCAGTTAGTCCAAGACTTTCAGCTAGCTGATTAGCTTTCTCCATAAGCAGTGGACCACTGACAGGAAACTGTCTGCTTCTGACTTGAGAAAACCACCGAAGAAGAGCATCTTCTACCTCCTCAGGTTTTCCCGCCCATTTTTGTTTCCGTTGTGGATTTGTATTGTTTTGCCAGTCTTCCAGAAGCTGGTCTTTCTGCTTCAAGATACGTGAAATTTGACTGGGATTGACACCATATTCTTTAGCAATAGATGCTTGACTTTGTTTGTTTTCTAATTTTTTAAGAACTTCTATTCCTTCAGCCAGTGTTAAAGTCTTACAGTTGTGTGACGACGACAACAACAACGACGACTCCAGTGTACACTCTAACAACATTCTTTTACTTCTTCTGCCTGTGGCAGTTAACCAATGAGATTTCAAATTTACCGCCCCTTTCTCACACGCCAATCGGCTTCCATATTCCGTGCGTGCGCTTATGTGGAGTCTTTCCTGCAGAAGAGCGGTCTTAAACCATGCATATAAGTGAATCTTGCACTTATCAGTGGTGTGCTAAACCGGTTTGTCCCCATAGAAATTGATGGCGCGAAAAACAGGACCGAAGTACGGCATGCAGTTAAACAGAGCATGCGCTTATCTGATGTGCACTTAAATGGAGTGCACTATATAACAACAGAGCAAACCCAGAATGGATTAAAAAAAATTATGTCACAACCATGCTTTTAAAAATACTGCAACCAATGTGAAAACTTACCAGGTTCGCCCCTTCTTCCTCTTTTTCCTCGTTGTCCTGGAGGACCTGTAACAAAAACAAATCAATAGTTGAATATTCTGAGTTTAGTCCTAATTGTATATAATTTACACCTGTGTAGCACAAATTCACATCTTTTTTAGAGAGACTGAAGTTTGGACAATGAACTTCAAGATTGTCCAGCATCAAGGCTTAGTGGATTTACAACAACAACAACAAAAACAAAGGTTGGAAGTCTAATAAAGCTTGGGCATACAAACAGCTAAGAATTAGACTTTCAGGCTTATTTTTGAAAGAGAAGGACGTCCATCTTCTCTCAGGGTCGCCCAAATCGGCATAATCGAAAGCCAATTTTGGGCCTCCTCAACTGCTTTCCGTCGCGGGGTCCTTCAAAGTTCACGGGGGCGTGTTGGCAGTGTACCGAAGGCGGGATGGGGGCATGGTTTAGAGATGGACGTCCTCGGCCGATAATGGAAAAAAGATGGGCGTCCCTCACGAGCATTTGGCTGATTTTACTTAGTCCCTTTTTTTCCATGACCAAGCCTCGAAAAGGTGCCTGAACTGACCAGATGACCACCGGAAGAAATCGGGGATCACCTCCCCTTACTCCCCCAGTGGTCACCAACCCTCTCCCATACAAAACAAAATATTAAAAAACATTTTCCAGCCTCTATACGAGCCTCAAATGTCATACCCAGCTCTATCACAGCAATATTCGGGTCCCTGGAGCAGTTTTTAGTGGGTGCAGTGCACTTCAGGCAGGCGGACCTGTTACACTTGTGGTGGTAAATGTGAGCCCTCCAAAACCCACCACAAACCCACTGTACCCACATGTAGGTGCCCCCCTTCATCCCTAAGGGCTATGGTAGTGGTGTACAGTTGTGGGTTTTGGGGGGGGGGGTGTTGGGGGCTCAGCACCCAAGGTAAGGGAGCTATGCACCTGGAACCTTTTTCTGAAGTCCACTGCAGTGCCTCGGTTGGTTTCCTGGCATGTGAGGGGGACCAGTGCACTATGAATGCTGGCTCCTCCTATGACCAAATGCCTTGGATTTGGTTGTTTTTGAGATGGGCGTCCTCGGTTTCCATTATTGCCGAAAACCGGGGACGACCATCTCTAAGATCGACCTAAATTTCCAGTTTTGGGCATCCCCAACCATATTATCGAAACGAAAGATGGACGTCCATCTTGTTTCAATAATACGGGTTTCCCCGCCCCTTCGGCGGAACGTCCTTAGAGATGGATGCCCTTAGAGATGGTCGTCCCTGTTTGATTATGCCCCTCCACGGGACTATGCAATTTGCTGGAAAAATTTTACACTGCAGCTTGTTAAAATTTTAGGTGCATGTTAAGATGATACTTAGAGTCAATGAAGAAAACCTCCCCCTCCCCCTCTCCCCCAGCTACCATGGATTTAACACAATTATACACCAGGTTAGCAATACAGAAAGGGTGTTAATGAATGCAAATGTGGTGACTGGCAATCTGTGGCATACAAAACAAAAATAAAATATTTTGCACATGCAGTTATTGTGGGAAAATTTTCACCAGGTCCATGATAGAGAAGTGGATATCTACTGGTACCTCCCCTCTCCTCTTCTTCCAAACTGACTACCCTGCCCTGGATACCTTCATTGGCCTCACTCCCTCTCTGATCCGCCCCAACCTGAAGAACTGAGCCCCTAACCAAATGTCAAAAACATTTTCCCTGGTAGTCTAGCAGCCCCCTCCTTCCCTCCTACTCAACACCACTTTCCATGACTAAAACATTAAATCTCTGGTGTCCAGTGGCACCCTCCCACCCACTGAACCCTCTCCCAGGCCTACCTAAGCCACCTGTCATACTTTATAACAGAAGACTGTCAGACCTGTGAGTTCTTGTACCAAGTAGAGCACTGCCAAGCCCGGTACTCGGACCAGGTTCTGCTTGGCGGCCGGACAACCCCGGGTTTCACCTGCGCTGACTGCCGTTCCCCAGAGGTTGAGCCCCTAGGTGTGGGCGGCCTGCAGGGCTTACGTGATGGAGCAGGAAGCAGGGTGATGAATGTGATGGCCAGACAGGCAGCAGGCAAGAGAGTGATCCAGGTACAGGCAGAGTCAGTAGGCAGGCAGCAGGTCAAGAAAGTAATCCAGGTACAGGCTGAGTCAGTAGGCAGGCAGAAAATATGAGAGTAATCCAGGTACAGGCAGAGTCAGTAGGCAGGCAGCAGACATGAGAGTAATCCAGGTACAGGCAAGGTCAGGAGGCAGGCAGCAGATACAAGAGTAATTCAGGTACAGGCAAAGTCAGTAGGCAGGCAGCAGACACAAGAGTAATCCAGGTACAGGCAAGGTCAGTAGGCAGGCAGCAGACACAAGAGTAATCCAGGTACAGGCAGAGTCAGTAGGCAGGCAGAAGACATGAGAGTAATCCAGGTACAGGCAAGGTCAGGAGGCAGGCAGCAGACACAAGAGTAATCCAGGTACAGGCAGAGTCAGTAGGCAGGCAGTAGACATGAGAGTAATCCAGGTACAGGCAAGGTCAGTAACGAAGAACAAAGTAGAGGAGAAGCACACAACTGAGCAAGTAACACCTACCAAAGTAGAAGGCGAAGCAAGGAGCCTAGGGATAGCTCAGCTGATAAAGTGCTGGTGTCTGACATCAGCAGGGAGAAGGGGCACAGCCATAGGACAAGAGCAGGGGAAGGAGGAACCGGAAGACCAATAGGAGAGAAGCAAGGGAAGCCAGGCAGAGGAAGAGCAGACCCAGGTGGGTGGAAGCACAGCAATCAAGGAGCCTGGAAGCCAGGCACAGAGAGAGCAGAGCCAGGTGCATGGAAGCAAAGCAATCAAGGAGCCTGCAGCCAGAGAAGAACTACACACACATGGCTCAGGGCTGTGCCAGTCAAGTGTGTGTGTTGATGGGACCCTGTGCAGCCCAAGGACGCCGCTTGCGTTGAGGTAGGGGACATGACAGAGACAGGAACAATGCCTACTTGCTCCTGCCTCAGGCACCGCCCTTTTGAAATACAGTAGTACCCTACCCTACATGTTGCATCCTGGGGATGGACCAGGTGGGAAAAGTCTGCCGTATAAGCCCAGTCTAGTGCCCTTTAGTAGATATACCCTTAGTTTCTGTCAGTCCACAGTAGTCACATAGTACTTTACACGACAATAAAATACAATACAATAATTATAGTCCATAATTACAATCATACTGCTCATTATGGATAACAAACAAGAAGACTGTGATAATGTGAACGAGGGTGGGCTTGGAGTTCAAGTAAGACAGCATCACATAGCGATTGCAGGTGAAAGGAAATACAGTTTATTATAAGTATGAGGTGGGGACCTATTGCATTCACAGGTATAGAGAAGACAATGTTCTTTAAATGTAAAACATAAAAAGATTCTTAAATGTAGCAAGGTTCTCTAGTGGCCTGCTCCTGCAGGGCTATGGCATACTTGTCTGTGACCTGGTTCGCCAGAGTTGCCAATATAGTCTCAAGCAATTAAGTCCAAAGCTGCAAGAGTCCAAGTTGAACTTGGACTAACTGACTGCAGCAACTGTAGTTCACATGTAGGTGGTGAAGGCAAATGCAGCTGGGCATCACTGCTTCCCTCTGAACCTCCTTAACCTAGATATAGCTTCAGATTATATATTTCCTAGACCATGCCCTCCTGGCTCCACCCCACCCCTGTCACTTCCCCCTTGGGAGGAACTAGAAGACCCTTTTACTAAGGTGCACCTAAAAGTGGCCTGTGCTGGTGTAGGCGCATGTTTGGGATAAGCGCAGGTCAATTTTTCAGCTTGCCTGGAAAATAGGCATTTTAGGGAGGGGGACGAAATTGGACGTGCGACAAAATTCAAACCAGCGCGTGTCCATTTTTGGGCTGAAATCTTACCACCACCCATTGACTTAGCGGTAAGGTCTCACGTGCTAACCGGACAGTAAGCGGCCAGCACATGTAAACTGCCGATTACCGTCAGGTAATCGCCATGCAGTAGAAAATGGAAAATATTTACCACCACGTGTTTTGGGCGCATGTCAAAACTGGAATTATCGCCTGGGGTACACAATAGCTGGGAGGTAGTTCCAATTTGGTTTGCATTGGATGCACAATAGGCGCCTTAGTAAAAGGGCTCCTATAGGTTTTAAGGTGGTTCTGACACTATGTGGGAGTGCTATTCGGGAAGGGGGGCAGCGTCCTATAGACTCTCTCACAAAGACCAAGCAATTATTGGGATGTACCATTATAAAATAAAAAAAATAAAAGTCTAAAATTTTTTAAAATCGTAAATAAAAAGTTTTGTTAGGCTGTTATAACAAAATCAACAGATAATAGCTTCTAACATTGAAGATTCTCTTATACTTAAGCTTGATTGCCTGGATAGCATGTGAGATCTTACACTAAGTCAATGGGTGGTGGTATGATCTCAGGGCAAAAATGGACACTTGCTAGTTTTTATTTTGCCACACATCCATTTTCTAGCCCCTTAAAAAAGGCCCTTTTAATAGGACTCGGCAAAAAATGGCCCAGTGTGCATCCAAAAGACATACTTGCACTGATGCAGGCCACGTTTTGATGCAGCTTAGTAAAAGGGCCCCATATTGAACTAAGTGAAGTTAGGTTATCAGTATGTACAAGAGATTCAACTATATCTTTAGAATCAGTACAATATTTTCCAATTAATGTAGTATAGTAATCTTTTTTGCAGTCTGCTAGTTAAAATTAATATTTTTAATGGCATTTTCCACAGTTATTATAATCCATGTTTTTTCTTACTGGGGTGTAGCCAGACCTCAAGGTAGGAGGGGGCCAGAGCCCAAGGTTGAGGGGCACATTTTGGTCCACCGCCCTGCCGCCACCCCCTGCCTCCTTGCCGCCTCCTCCCCCGCCTCACTGCCCTGCCGCACCCCACCCACTGCCGCCACTGTACATCTTGGCTGGCGGGGGTCCCCAACCCCCAGCAGCTGAAGACTTCATCCAGCGCTGGTCTCTGGCATCGCTGCATTGCCTGCCCTGCTCTCTCTTCCCCTCATGTCCAGCATGCTGCTATTAGTGAAACAAAGTCTTCAGCTGAGATTGGGGACCCCCCCCACCCAAATCAGGGACCCAGAGCAAATTTGGGGGGCCCCATGTAGCTACGCCACTGTTTCTTACACCAGAGGCAATCCAACCTACTATATTCTTATGTCAAGGTTAAGAATATAGAAGGTTGGAAATATTTTACTAACATGAGCTTTCCAATTATAGACCTATTGGGGGAGATTTAGGCGCCAATTATCAGGGGTACACTATTTTCTGGAAGTAATGTGCTGAGTCAGTGGAACAATCCCATCCAAAGTATTCTTCATGACAATATTCCACTGTTCAACTGCTGTCCATAAGCAGTCTCTAGTGTGTCATCTAAAGAAGATATAACTTTGGTCCAAAATATTGTTTGACCAATTTTCCCTCTAATAACTGTTTAGATGGAGAGGCTGACTGTTTCCCTCTATGATTGTATAGATGGGACTGGCACTTTCTAATTTACCACAAATTTGATTAAATAATGATCTAACAAAATCTTAGGGTTCCAATTAATTTCAGTGAAAAAAAAGTTCTTGAGATGGAGATATGCAATGGGTGAACAGATCTGGTAAAGGCCTCTTTTCATGTGTACTAGAAATCTGAGAAGCAAAAAGTAAAAAAAATGTTCTTACATCTGAAGATTTTCCACTCAGTATTCAAGATTTAACCGGGCAGGAGAGGCTCTTGCCCAGTTAAACCCTACTGAGTAACCCACAGCCCTTCACTGGATGTGGAGGAGTAGCCTAGTGGATTTTGATTCTAGGGAACTAGGTTCAATTCCCACTGCTGCTCCTTGTGACTCTGGGAAGTCACCTAACTCTCCATTGCCCCAGGTGCAAATAAGTATGTGTATATGCTATGTAAACTGCTGTGAGGGGTCCTTTTACTAAGGTGCGATGAAAAATGGGCTGCGCTGGTGTAGGTGCATGTTTTTGGCGCACGCAGATCCACTTTTCAGCGCACCTGTAAAAAAAGTTTTCGCCGAAAATGGATGTGTGGCAAAATAAAAGTTAGGGTGCGTGCATTTTGGGTCTCAGACCTTACTGCCACCCATTGACTTTGCAGTAAGGTCTCACGCAGTAACTGTGTGGTAATCGTCTTTGCGAGTAGAATGACAATTACCACCTGGTTCCCGCCGCACGCAGGAAAATAAAAATTATTTTCTGGCGTGCATAAAAAACAAAATTACTGCCCAGGCCACACGGTAGCTGGGCAGTAACTCCAAATTGATGCACGTAGGACACATGTATGTGCACAGCTTAGTAAAAGGGCCCCTGAATGTAGTTGCACAAAAAAAAAAAACACAGAAAGGTGGTATATCAAGTCCCATTCCCTTTCCCTTTAACACCGCCGATAACCAGCCATCTCCTAACCGGTTAGTTAGGGGCAGGCCAAGTCAGAGTGTGGGCAGAGATTCTACTTTGCTGGTTAGCGGTGATTTTTTATGTGCTAAAGTTAACAGGGCGCCGGTCTGAAATGCTGGATTCATTAGTTAGATCTTGCCTATCTCATTTTGAACACTGGAAAAGTAACATTAAATTGAAATTAAACAAAGAGAAAATGAAATTTATATTATGTGGAAGCCCATCGACTTCTGATCGGCTATAGGTAAATCTCTCCACTTATTTCTTAGAATCATCATTTAAAATTCTGGGAATGATTCTTGACTGATTTAATATGGGAGAATCACATTCATTCACTGATAAGTAGAACATTTTTAAAAATGAGGATGCTATCTCAAGTGTGAAAATATCTTTTTCCTGACCAACTGAAAATAGTGAAAACTGGCCCTTATTATGTCACAGCTGGATTACTGTAATCTTGTATATGTGGGAATTCACAATACCTAGTTAAAAAAAAACTACAAACATTACAGAACTTTGTCACACGTCGGTCACCCCCTTCTGAGTAAACTACATCGGCTGCCTACACGAGTTTGCTTTCAAGTTAAGCTATTAAGATTTATTTTTAGAAATATTCATGATATAGCACCTGATTATATGCTCCCACCACTTCATCAATTGATTACAAATACAAATCAGCATCAACAGAATTGCTTAATGCTGAGTTTCCCTACCATCTCCTGGTTTCAAATTAAAACTCTGCAGTCTTTGACTGTTCCCTATCAAGCTGCATTGGAATGGAATTCTCCTTCATTAGATATTCAGCAAGAATTAGATTATATAAAGTTCCATAGTAAATAAAAAACTTTCCTTTTTCATTATATTGCTATTTTATTTTGGTGTGATTCCTAGTGTTGTACTAATCTCTCTGGTTCTTGCAAACCGTGATGAACTAAACTATTGAGTAATGGGTATATAAAACTCTACATGTTATGTTATATTTTATTGGCCGGTACCCAGTTAATTTCTGGGTGCCCAATGATACCCCGATATTCAATGACAGAAACCTTGCAGTTTAGCCCGCAGCTGTGAGCTCAGAATGCCACTTACCACCATGGGCTGATTAGTGGGTGGAAAATGTTTTCCAGATGGAGATTATCATCCCCTAAGGTTACACAATTATTCCAATTTAGAACACAAAAATCATACAGATTTAGAATATAAAGTCATAAAAATGTTGCTGTATATCATACCAGTTTACTAGAAGGTGATGAAACAACATACAACCAAGTTTCCCTAACAAGGGGTTGTTTGATATTCCACAGCACAAAATTTCCAGTCCCTGACTTCTAAAGGAATTAACCAATTATATTTTGAAGTAAAATCCTTATATATCAATGTTACTCCTCTTCCTTTATGTCCTTCATGGGGAAGATGACAAATTTTATAGCTAATGGAACAAATCACAACTAGAACAGGGCCAGTAAGGGCTTCTTTTACAAAGCCATGCTAGCGATTCCCGTGCGGCAAATTAGAGGAAGCCCATAGGAATTGAATGGGCTTTCTCTCATTTGCCACTGAGAATCGGTGGTGTGGCTTTGTAAAAGAAGCCCTAAATTATTATTATTATTATTAGCATTTGTATAGCACTACCAGACGCATGCAACGCTGAACATCTGATACAAGAGACACAGAGGGGCATAATCGAACGCGAACTCCTATTTCCATGGTTGTCTATGTCCGAAAACGGGTACGTGAAGAGGCGGGACAGACCGTATTTTCGAAAAAATGGACGTTTTTCAGCTGGGCGTTTGTTTTTTTTTTAGCGATAATGAAAACTAAAAATGCCCAGCTCAAAAACGTCCTAATCCGAGCCATTTGGTCGTGGGAGGGGCCACGATTCGTAGTACACTCGCCCCCCTGACATGCCAGGACACCAACTGGGCACCCTAGAGGTCAGTGCGGTGGACTTCAGACAACGCTCCCACATGCATAGCTCCCTTACCACGGGTGCTGAGCACCCAACCTCCCTCCCCCAAAACCCACTACCCACAAATGTACAACACTACCATAGCTGTTAGGGGTGAAGGGGGCACCTACATGTGGGTACAGTGGGTTTTGTAGGCCTCCCATTTACCAGCACAAGTGAAAAGGTAAAGGGGGGTGGATGGGCCTGGGTCCACCTGACTGAAGTGCACTGCGGTACCCACTAAAAGTGCTCCAGGGACCTGCATACACGCAGGCCTCTAGGACTTGTTGCTGCTATATAACATTGGCACACCAGTTGACACCTGAAGACTAATCTCTTTGAAAAAGTCTTTTATTTGAATAAGCACGTTTACTCACAGTTAACTGCAGATCAGAGGTTGTGCCCCACTGGCAAAAGAGTCTCCCTGGTACTGAGATTAGCAGTAGGTCAGAGCTGGCAGAATGGTGTACAATGCCCTCTTTCAGCCACATTCAAGGTAATAATGTTCTCTAACGTGGGTGACACATGAAAGGGATCTAAAACTGGCTTACAAACATGGCCACTACCTCATGGACTACCGGAAACAAAACAGGGCACACTCTGACCCAGTAAGCAGGGGGAAAAGCACCATGGGAATAGAGCCTACCAACTACCAACATCGTGAGCATTTGCCACAAGCTAGTGGAATCAAGGAGCCCAATACCCTACACCCACCACAATGCATTGCTGATGTGACTCTGCAGTGCGCATAACAAAGGGTGTCACACTCACCCGAGAGCCACATCAGAACCAGGGAAAGGCTGTCACAGGATAGAACACATTCTGCTATCATGGAGGTGGGTACGGCATTTGAGGCTGGCATAGAGGCTGGAAAAAAAGTATTTAAAGTGGGGGGGGTTTTGGTGAGAGGGGGTTAGTGACCACTGGGGGAGTCCAGGGAGGTCATCCCTGATTCCCTCCAGTGGTCATCTGGTCAGTTGGGGCACTATTTTGGGACCTGTTCGTGAAAAAAAAGGGTCCAAAAATGACCCAAAATCGCAGTAAAAACGCCTTTTTTTCGATTATCAGCTAAAGACGCCCATCTCTCCTCGGTCGATAACCATGCCCCAGTTCCGCCTTCACCACGCCTCCGACACGCCCCCATCAACTTTACCCATTTCCGCGACGGATTGCAGTTGGAAACGCCCAAAATCGGCGTTCGATTATACCGATTTGGGCGCCCATGGGAGAAAGACGCCCATCTCCCGATTTGGGTCGCAATATAGGCATTTTTCTCTTTCGATTATAAGCAGGACTGTATCCAAGTCCTAGTAATAAAAACAAAACTTATCCAACCCCAAATGATCTCCTTTATTTATTACAAATGGATTGAGCATTGATATTGAGACAAGGGATAGGAAGGGGATGAGATTCATCCAACACATTTTTTATATATTTTCTTATTTATCCAAGAATTATGTAATTTTATTTATTTACTACAAAACCTTTAAGCAATTAGAACTCTTCCAATGATAGTGATAGGAGAGTGGATGAGTAGCCTAGTGCTTAGAGAACCAGTCTTGATATCCAGAAGTGCCTGGTTCAAATCCCAATACTGCTCCTTGTGATCTTGGGCAAGTCACTTAACCCTCCATTTCCTCAGGTACAAAATGAGATTTTAAGCTCTCCAGGGACAGAGAAATACCCCGAGCACCTAACTGTAACTCACCTTGAGCTACTACTGAAACAGGTGTGAGCAAAATCCAAATAAATACCTACAACCTGTACGGACTTCTATAGCATGTGGCATAACCGTTGAACAATCTATCAAACAGTGCTGTCTATCCTTTAGACTCTGTGGAAATATAGATACATATTGATGATTAGGGATAATTGCTGAAATTGATTTAATTTATTGAGCTACTGTGAATAGGCTACATTCTCCCACAGTTCAGGCTTATAATACCCAAAGTATCCACTTCATTTTACAACACTGAAAAACTATACTCAAAAAATTGGAGAAATACAAACAATAGTGTCTTTTAGTCTGATAAATAACAAAAAAATGTAGCTCAGCATCCCAGACTCCCAGATGCTCACTAAGGGGCTCACAAAGAGTGTGTTCCTTTGGCATGTCCCTTCGGCACGATGCTTCAGGAGTCTCTTTCTGATGATGTCACAACTAGGCACCTACGGATCACCTGAATCTGAACCATGAGGGCCACATTTATTTTTTAGTCATGGCAAAAACTACTTATGAATCTGGAGTCTTGCGAAGAGAAGAAATGTTTTTAGTGTGACAAAGAAATATAATTGACAACACATAAAACTGCCAGGCCTATCCTGTCTGCCCATTGTTTCTATCTGCTGTAATACCATAGACCATATTTATCTCCTGGCTTGTTGCAATTTTCCAACAGATATAGATTTAAGGATTTTCCGTGCTTTTACTTGGAAGTTTTCCATATATTATTATTTATTTGTACACCACAACCAAGGGCATGCAACACTATACAGAGACACATAAGAGACAATCCCTGTTCTGGAAAGACTACAATCTAGGCAAAACATAAGACAAATAAGAATATAAGAGAACCGGTCATAGGTTAATAGGTGAGAATTAACAGAGGACACGAACTACTTTATTTAAATGGATAAAGCAGCCAAAAATGAAGTTACTATCCCACTTATTGTTTGTGTTGTATATTGATAATTATTGTGTATGTTTATGTTTTGATTTAACTGATTATTATGCATGCTACTGTCAAGAACCTTGGTGAGTGGGGAGTCTAGAAGCCTTTTAAACAAACAAATAAATAAATAAATAAATATCTCCTTAAGAAAAACAGGAGATGGGGTAGATGAGAGGAAGACGGTAGCAATTCAGAAAGGACCATGGTTTATCCTTCCAAGCCAACCTTAACAATTTTATGCTAATTTTCCTATAAGCCACAACCTTTAATTAGACTGAGACCCGAAAATATATAATTTTCTAGCACTGACTACATCGAAAAAAAAAGCCCTCAGAATTAGGAAAACTAGCTTACTAGGAAACAGGGAGCTACAGCAAACATGTTCACAACGCTGACAAGCTGTAAAGAATAAATTCACATAATGCCAGAACAGTTAACACTTCCAAGTAGAACCAGAGCTTTCTCTATTCTTCCTAGCCAGATTTACTTCTTTGTGCAAAATATTTTTTATTGCATATAAATCTAACCTCTGCCCCCTACCACAACATATTCTAGACACAAATGGCTTGATATAATATATGCTACCATGTTAGTGTGTGGCAATGCATAGTATATATCATGGGTCCCATTGCATAAATTGGGACCTACAATACGATAGTAACTTAGTAGATGACAGCAGAGAAAGACCTGCACGGTCCATCCAGTCTGCCCAACAAGATAAACTTTTTGTGTATACCTGACCTTGATTTGTATCTGCCATTTTTAGGGCACATACCGTAGAAGTCTGCCCAGCACTAGCCCCCACCTCCCAACCACTAGCCCCGCCTCCCACCACCAGCTCTGCCACCCAATCTCCGCTAAGCTTCTGAGGATCCATTCCTTCTGCACAGGATTCCTTTATGTTTATCCCACATATTTTTGAATTCCGTTACCGTTTTCATCTCCACCACCTCCCTCAGGAGGGCATTCCAAGTATCCACCACTCTCTCCGTGAAAAATACTTCCTGACATTTTTCTTGAGTCTGCCCCCCCTTCAATCTCATTTCATGTCCTCTAGTTCTATCACCTTTCCATCTACGAAAAAGGTTTGTTTGCGGATTAATATTTGAATGTCTGTATCATATCACCCCTGTTTCTCCTTTCCTCCAGGGTATACATGTTCAGGTCAGCAAGTCACTCCTCATACGTCATGCAATGCAAATCCCATACCATTCTCGTAGCTTTTCTTTGCACCGCTTCAATTCTTTTTACATCCTTAGCAAGATACGGCCTCCAAAACTGAACACAATACTCCAGGTGGGGTCTCACCTCTTTTCTTCTGCTGGTCACACCTCTCTGTATTCAGCCTGGCAACCTTCTAGCTACGGCCACCGCCTTGTCACACATTGCCACAAACTAATGCAGTACTATATGTTATTTTTCTGAAAATACAACAGAGATGTTCACATACCTCTAAGAATAAATGCGTAGAAGCAGGCCTCTTTAATGGAAAGGAAGCTCCAGAATGAGGGGTTGTGGGATCAGAGAAAAAAAAAGCAAAAACTGTGGAGTAACCTAAAGAACTGTTTCATCACAGAAAGGATTGTATATGCATGGAATGGCCTCCTAATAGGGATGATGAAGACAAGAACAGTGTCTAATTTCAAGATGGCATGGGAAAAGCATAGAGAAAGTGCGGGAGGAATATTAAAATAAAGAGTGGATAGACCAGTTGGGCTGAATGGTTGCTACCTGCTGGCATATTCCATGTTTTTATGCTTCCATGTAAGCTTCATGCAAACACTGGTGTTTACTTTAAATGTCTGTTCATGAAAAGGTAAACTAAATAAAGTGTATCCTTATTCCACCACAATTTTACTGTAACAGTTTAGCATGGTCTATTAAATCCTACAATTGTTGGCAATGTAGAATAAGAAAACAACAGTAAAGATTGGATCATGTATATTATTTAAACTGGCAGCTCTTAATCTTTTTTGGCATATGACCCAGTTGGAATTTGCTAATACTATGAAATAGTGTAAAAAGGCCTGGTAATTAATGAAGACCACTGTTGAACTGAACATGTTCAGTTTTTCAGGGCAGGTGGTCTCATTACACAGCTTCCATGCATATACTCCCAGATTCTATATAGCGTGACCAAAATTGTGCACGCAAATCTGGTCACATTCTGGATTTGTGTATATAATTTACTTACATAACAAGTCAATCAGCGCCAATAATTGCCATTTAACAAGCAATTATTGATACTAATTGGCATTAATTAGAATTTATACGCGCAACTTGCTAGGCGTGTTCTGTAAAGTGGCACCCATAAATTCTAATGCATGCTGCTAAAAAAGGGGCAAGGGCATGGGCATGAAATGGGCAGACCATAGACACTCAAAAAATCTACACACACGGTTATAGAATATACCTGCTCTGCGGCTAATGTAGGCACCGGTATTTATACTAAGTTTTACTTGCTACAAATGGACGTACCTAGAGGTAGGTGCACGCATGACTGCTAGATGTATTCTATAAACCAGCTAGGCATATTACAGAATGCGCCTAGGCAGAATTAATTTTGGTGCCGATTTTTCAGGTGCCATATATAGATTCTAGTCCATAATGTCTGTGTGCTGGCTACAGACTTGGTATAGTCAATCCAACAGACGGTATTGGCAGCTAAGTGTTATTTGTTGACATTTGGCCTTAGGTGCAGGTTTCATTAAAATAATAAGCATAAAGAAGATAATATTTCAAGAAGCTCTATGAATAGAAGTCCTGTCATTAATAAAAGATCTGGACTTGCTTTTATGCTCTGATTAGCTGTAGCCTGAGTTGCCCTGCTTTTCTTGGCTCTAGTGACTTTTACTGCCAACAAAATGGCATGCATTTATTTTTATCACAAGCTGGCCTGAGATTATGCATCGTCATTTCACTTTCTTCATGGTTAGGATAAATCCTACACTTAAATGCACCTTGTACTGACAGAAGTAATTATTATTTCCTGCTTCCTGAAGTCTAAAAACTCTTGTTATGGGTTATTGCTTATTGTGATGGAAATATGCAAAATAAATCCAATTCCTCTTAGTACACTCACCTCAAAGGGCCATATTAAGGGGTTATTTTATTAAGGCGTGCTGAAAAATGGCCTGTACTGGTGTAGGCGCGTGTATTGGCCGGGTGCAGGTCCAATTTTCAGCGTGCGTCTATTTTGGGCGTGAGACCTTACTGCCACCAACTGACTTAGCAGTAAGGTCTCACGCATTAACTGGGTGGTAATCATCAGTATGCATTCATTTCCAATTACCGCCCAGTTAGCACCATGTGGTAGAAAATAGAAATGATTTTCTGCTGCACATGAAAATTTGAATTAATGTCCGGGGCACGCGGTAGCCGGGTGGTAGTTCTAATTTGACTCACATTGTATGTGCGTAGGCAACTACGCGTCTTAATAGAAGGACCCCTTAGTGTTCTAGCTCTAGACTGCTTTGCCAGGAAGGCATGGTCCAGCCAGGCGAAGCAAATCAAGAGCAAGAACAAAATAGAGAAGACAGACCTCCCATCTAGACAAGGAAACAGAAGAATTACCAAGGTAGGAAAGTTCTTAGTTGAACCATGAAATACTGACCTCATGGCCAATTGGTTTTATACCACATCACACTGCATACAGAAATTATGCAAATCACCAAAGCCACAAATAGATTAGAAAGTGGTAATCTAGAGACTCCTTGCAAAAATAATTGTAAACATTCGGGACATGGAGGAAGCAGAGTCACCAATGAGGCCCCATAAATGCCTTTTTCGCTTGTCCTGAACAAGCCCACCAAGGTTACTCGCCCACAAATTATATTTTTTATTCTTTACAGCCTGACAGAATGCTGGAAAAACGTTGTTAATAATGATTCAAAAATGTCTGTTTGTATGTGGGCAAACTAACTCTGAAAATTTAACAGAATGGGACCATATTTGACTTAAAAAAGAATTGGGGAAAAGATACATCTAGTTTGAAAATGGGCCATATCAGACTAGGGGTTCAGAGAAATAAAGTCATCCCCCCCCCCCCCCGCACCGCCAATGGTCAAATCCATTTTTATGAAAGATGGAGTTTAACACCTGCAGCACAGAAACACTGACTCTGAAATAGTCATTAGGGAATTGTTCCTTTCAAGCTGCTCCAGACACATATATATTTACACATGCCACAGATACAAATGCATATACAAAGACATGCAGAAGAGTTTGTAATTAATTAATGAGGCATGCTTTGCATACTTTTTCTATCACACATCCTCTCCTGCCCTTGCTGCCAAGCCCCTGTCCCTGCTGGGCTGGTTCATAATGATTCTGATGTGTGTTTCACTTTCTTTCTGGCTGATATTCAAAAGCATTTATCCAGGTAGCAGCACTTCTACTCAGATAAATGCCACCAGGCAAGAAATTCGGTGACACCCGCTGGATAGTGCTGCTGTATATGTTGACAGACTGTTGCAGCATGGTCCAGAGAAGATCCGGGAGAGGAGACCAAAGTTATCTGGATAGCAGTGGCTGAACTCTATTCCTTTCTAAATGTTTTTTCTTTGGCCTCCTAGTGGTAGAGAAAAACAGCCATACCTGTCACCTTAGTACAGTGGAACCTTGCATTTTAAATTCTGTTAACAGTACTATCAAATGGTTGGAAACCCCGGATTCTACATAGTTTGCCTAAATTTTGGATCCTAGAGCAGAATAGATGCACATGCAAATTAATGATTAATGGCCCCTTTTACAAGGCATTCTAAAAATAAGCATGCACTAAACACTAGAGACATCCATATATTCCTACGGGCATCTCCAGTGTTTAGCACACCTTTGTAAAAGACCCCTTAATGAGGTGTCATCAATCAATCAATAATTTATGTTAATTGTCAGCAATTTGGATTTGCAGGTACAAATTGTATAACATCCAGGCCTAGAAATTGTTTGAAATCTTCTAGCATGCAACTCAAAAGGGGCATGGCCACGTGAGGGGCATGGGCGGATCAAGGGGCGTTCCCAGGAAGTTAAGCACGATGTTACAGAATACTGTCATTTGTGCGCCCAACAGCCGACAATTAGGAGCCAGCATTTATGCCAGGATTTGGCAGGCTTAAATGCTGGCACCTAAAATTAGAGATGCCACATATGTACACATACATACACACGCAACACAGATATAAATGTGGACATACATACATACACAGAGGCAATACAAATACAAAAGAAATGCAGGCACAACACACACCCACACGCACACAAGCGGATGGGTTGGAAAAAAATTCCATTTGCTATGCTTTGCATGCTTTCTCCACTTATTTAATATTGTTCAGAGTTTTCCACCCTGAATATATTTTTATACCTTCCTACTGTGAGAATTAAGTTTACTTGGGCCTCTCTTTTGCTGCACACAATGGCGTAGCCACAGGGGGCATTTAGGTTCGGGGCCTCCAAGGTCTGCTGGTTTGGCTGGTAGGGGTCCCTAAGCCCTGCCAGAAGAAGTTTTGTTATGGTGATATTTGCCGCCGTGCTGCCTGCCCCGTCAGCCTAGGTATGTGGGATTACAGTGGGGGTCGAGAGTAGTGGGCAGGCGGAGCAAAATGTGTCCTCCCACTTTGGGCTCATGTCCCCTCCCAAATTGAGGTCTGGCTGTGCCTGTGACTGAACAGCTCTCATTGTACTCTATGTGAAGAAAATTCACAACCAGAATTCCCCCCCCCCCCCCCCCCAGAGAAAATCACAAGAGTTATGCCATTCCACTGTTTGTTCTTTTACTCCACCATATACCATTCACATAGAATGTGAAAGAACTGTGAGGTCTGAGGTCCCAGACTCCTGTCTTAGAATCCTTTTTTCTCACTTTGAAAGCAGGAACACTTTCTCTACAGCATATATCCAAATATTCATGTTCTGCCAGTGGCAGCAACACTGACCATTCTCCCTATTTTCAGATTTGTCTCTTCTCATTCTGGCAATGAGCACCAGAACCTGATGCCCTCAGCTTCCCAGAGTGCAGGGCCACCTCAAGGTCAGCACATCGGAGCTTGTAAAGCAATCTAGATATGTATTTGGTCATTCGAAATAGCTGGCTTGGAGAGAAATGAGTAGCAGAGATGTAGAAGAAACAATGTCAGAGGGATGGAGAGGAAATGAGATGGAATATCAGTCCGAATGGACAGGAGAAGCAGGAAAACATGCCATGATCTGAGACAAAATGAAAGAAGAGGCCAAAAACAGTAAGAAGAAAATAAGAAAAGGCAGTGAAGTTTGAAAATATAAATTTATTTGTGACATTTATATCCCACATTATCCCAAACAAGTCTGAGTTCAATGTGGCTTACAATAAACAGTATAGGATACATAACAAAGCATAATGCATAAAAAAGTAATTTGTTGTAAGAATCCAATTTTACAATACAATATCATAAGCATACTGGGAAAGCTATGGATGTTTAACATTTATGAAATCTATTGTGAATGAAAAATTGTACATGAAGTAAAGAGAAAGTTATTAGTACATAAGTACATAAGTAATGCCATACTGGGAAAAGACCAAGGGTCCATCGAGCCCAGCATCCTGTCCACGACAGCGGCCAATCCAGGCCAAGGGCACCTGGCAAGCTTCCCAAACGTACAAACATTCTATACATGTTATTCCTGGGATTTTGGATTTTTCCAAGTCCTTTTAGTAGTGGTTTATGGACTTGTCCTTTAGGAAACCGTCCAACACCTTTTTAAACTCTGCTAAGCTAACCGCCTTCACCACATTTTCCGGCAATGAATTCCAGAGTTTAATTACACGTTGGGTGAAGAAAAAGTTTCTCCGATTTGTTTTAAATTTACTACACTGTAGTTTAATCGCATGCCCCCTAGTCCTAGTATTTTTGGAAAGCGTGAACAGACGCTGCACATCCACCTGTTCCACTCCACTCATTATTTTATATACCTCTATCATGTCTCCCCTCAGCCATCTCTTCTCCAAGCTGAATAGCCCTAGCCTCCTTAGTCTTTCTTCATAGGGAAGTCGTCCCATCCCCGCTATCATTTTAGTCGCCCTTCGCTGCACCTTTTCCAATTGTACTATATCTTTCTTGAGATGCGGCGACCAGAATTGAACACAATACTCAAGGTGCGGTCGCACCATGGAGCGATACAACGGCATTATAACATCCTCACACCTGTTTTCCATACCTTTCCTAATAATACCCAACATTCTATTCGCTTTCCTAGCCACAGCAGCACACTGAGCAGAAGAGTAATAACCAATTCAGGTAATAATTAATTGTTTGAGATGTGGTTGTTCTTTGTGAGGGTTTGTTTGAATAGGAATGATTTGAGGATTTTGCAGAATCTTCTGTATATTTCTTATTTTGGGTGGTAAGGAGTTCCATCATTTGGTTCCTAGGTAAATGAAGTCTGCAGAGTGGACTGTTTTCCTAATAAATAAATTGTTATAAACAGAAAATTGAATGACTTGTAAACACTGTATGATGCTTCAGGAACAAGTTTTGTGTGAGTTAAGTATGTTGGGCCAGGCATCCTATGTGGGATGGTTTTGTGCATGTTTTCCATAGTTCTTTAAGGTCTCCAATCAACCCATGGATGGTGAAGTATTGTTTTGTTGTAAATCTGTTCCCAATCTTTCCCCAGTCTTTATGCCCACAGGATTTCACAGGGAAGGACAGCTTAAATAAAGATTAATGAAACCATGTTTTACCCAGACAGCTGTGGAAGAACGTGTACTGTAATTGAGATTTTGTGCTGCCAACATTGACTTGTCAAATGCATGTGGGAACAGTGGCTTGCAAAGGTGTTTACAAAAGAGATGTTTCAGGAAACAGCCCTGCCATGTGCACTGTAGAAGTGCTAAAACGTATCCATAAGGGTATTTACTTCTTATTCCTAAAGGTCTTTTTTACCCACACACCAAAAGTAGAGTTATTTTACCTAGCTACTTGGAGTCAGTTGGCTGCCCCATGACTAACGCTGAGATTAAATATCAGACTTCTGCTAGCCAGCAGTAGCATGGACTTAATTAAGGGAGAACAGAAGTACATTTCCTTTCAGCTTTTATTAGTAATTTAAAACTAAATTTTAGTCCCTATTTCCCTCAGACCCACTATCCGCCAAACTTTTATCTACCCAAGTGCCAGACTGTATAAGCGCCTTTGAGACCTCATGCAATTCAATACATCTAACTACCTAAAGTCGAGCTCAACCTTTCTTGTCTTTGTGCTTTCACTAAACTTGTGGTATATCATGCATACCTCTCACCTTACAAGTCCATAGGGACACCATAAGCCAGTGCTTTGATTGCAGCGCCCATTCCAGATGGGAATTCTCATCCTGCTCTGTCAAATATAAAAGACAAGACAATCCCAGAGTCTGGAGCTGAGAGCTGAAGACTGACACTATCTTCAAGTGGACTGAGAAGTAATGGAGTTAGATGGGTAGCTGGTAATTACTTATCAGACAGAGCAGTGGCGATCCTAGCCGGCATGACACCCGGGGCGGATCGCCGATGCGCCCCCCCCGGGTGCAGCGCGGCCCCCCCCCCCGGCAAAATGACACCCCCCTGGGTGCACGCCGCAGGGGGGGTGCTGCGGCACGCGCCTATCAGCTGAGTTCGCTGACTTCGCTAACTTCGCTGCAGCTCCCTCTGCCCCGGCCGGAACAGGAAGTAACCTGTTCCGGGGCAGAGCCAGGGAGCTGCAGCAAAGTTAGCGAAGTCAGCGAACTTAGCTGACAGGCGCGCGCCGCGGCACCCCCCCAGCGGCGTGCACCCGGAGCGGACCGCCCCCACCGCCCCCCCCCCCCTTGGTACGCCACTGAGAGAGAGTCATGATCTGTAAAGCAATTTAGAACACTGCCCCAGCCTCAGCCCCACCTCACTTTACCTCATGGCTCCGCCCCTGGCACACCTCAATCCCACAGCCATTTCAGAAAATATTTTATTTACACCAGTGATAGCAGAGATGGGCAAAAGGGAGTGTTTCAGTTCACTCTATTACACCCCCTATCCAGTATCTATTCCCCACTAGATTTAAGCGCACTTCAAAATTGTGGCACTGGTCGAATCGCTGGTGGAAATGTCCAAGCCCCACTTGCTGAAGAGGTCCACTGCAAGAGCCCTCTACCATGCTAGTTCAGCAGAGCAGCAGTTGGAAGCGTGCTTCGGCCACCGATGCTGGCCTTCCCGCATATGCTCAGTTCAGGTACTTAAAAATGGAAAATAAGATGGCACCTGTTTATTGGACTAGCCTAATACCTTTTTTAATTAGCTTTCAGAGGCCAAAATCTCCTGCTTCAGTTCAGGTCAAGACAGTATACTGCTGTTATGGCATCCTCTCTTGACCTGAGGAAGGAAGTGTTGGTCTCTGAAGGCTAATCAAAAATGTATTAAAATCAGTCCAATATAAAGGTATCACCTTATTTTCTATTTTGTGTTTTATTTGCATTTATTAACCTTTATTAACACAGCTACCGCATTACTTTATCCTAAATTAAAAATAAAATTATTTTCTGTACCTTTGTTGTCTGACCATTTACTTTTTCTAATTATGTTGGTCCCAGTCTCTTGATTCTGTTTTCCTCTGTCTTCTTTTAACTCTCTTGCCAGAGTTTCCTGTTCATTTGTCATTTTTCTCTTTTTTCTTTGTTTTCTTCAATTTATTTTTCTGCCTCTCTGTCCAGATTTAATTCATTCTTACTATCCAGTTTTTAATTTCCTTCTTTTTTCTTCATCTACCTATGGCTTTTTATCTTTTCCTCACCCTTTTTTCTCCCCATGCCCCATCCTCTTATTCTCCAGTCTTTCACTAACTGTATCCTCTCCCCCTTTTCCATCCATTAGCTCCCCTCTTTCACTCCCTACCCTTCCATCCAGCATGTTCCCTCTTTCTCTCCCCATCCTTCCTTCCACCCATCTACCCTCTCTCCTGATCCTTCCATCCAGTGTCTCTCTCTCCCCTTCCTTCTATCCAGTATCTCTCTACCCTTTTCTGTTCAGCATATTCCCCCTCTTTCTCCCCATCCTTCCAGTGGCTTCCCCTTTCTCTGTATCCTTCCACCCAGCATCTCCCCTCTTTCTTTCCCCATTCTTCCACCCATATACCCTCTCTCCTGATCCTTCCACCTAGTGTCTCCCCTCCTTCTCTCCCTACCCTTCCATCTAGTGTCTTCCCTCTTTCGCTCCCCATTCTTCCATCCATCTACCCTCTCTCCCGATGCTTCCATCCAGTGTCTTTTTCTCACTATCCTCTCTCCCCTTCCTTCCCATCTCTCTCTACCCTTTCCCATTCATCATGTCCCCTCTCTCTCTCTCCCCAGTGTCTCTCCCTATCGTTCCATCTAGCGTCTTCCCTTTCTTCTCCAATCCTTCCAGCATCTTCCCCATTCCTCCCCATCCTTCTCCCCAGCAGCTTCTCTCTCCAGTCCTTTCCACGCCCCCTCTTTCTCTCCCCATTTTCCACACATCTGTCTCCTTCTCTTTGTACCCCTCTTCCATCCAACGTTTCCACTCTACTATCATTTTCCTCCTCTCTTCTCTCTCCATTCAGCACCTCCTGCCTCCCGGTCTCTCTTTTACTTGGTATCTGTTTCCTGGCCACTGCTGTTTCGCCTGGATGAGCAGCAGTGGCCACGACAAAACAACAGGAAAAGTAAGCGCGGGGCCACAGCAGCCTTCAGGTATGCACTGTCAGCTCTGCTGGTCCTCTGCCCCCACTGACATCAACTTTTCGTTCCGGGGGCAAAGGACCAGCAGAACCAACAGCGCATGCTTGAAGGCGATTGCGGCCCTATGCTTGTTTTTTTTGTTGTTTTGTTGCCGCTGCTGTTCATCGGAAGAAGCAGCAGTGGTGGTGCTAGTGTGGGAAAAAACAATCCCTTGACCCAGTGTCTCAGCGGGAGACTTTCCCACTTTGTGTTATGATTGTGGTCATAACCCCTCTCAAACTTACCTTTTTCCTGGTGGTCAGCTTAGCTGGCTTCTGTTTCTTTTGTCTGTCCTTTCTGAGCTGGCTCTCTCTCTCTATGCTGGCAGCTTCCAGCAGCATGACTCTAATTGTTTCACTTTACTACAGCTGTGTGTGTGGACTGAGTTAGCTCTACCTCTCTTTGGGTGTACTGGCTTCAAGTGCCTTGATAAGGAAGTGGTGTTCTTTCCTTCAGGGCCTTTGCAACGGTTGTGTTTGCTTTAGGTAGGGTGGTGCAGTGTGCACTTCTGACTTTGTGTCTTGTTTCCCTGCTTGCCTTTGCTAAAGGTCCAGGTTAGTGTTAGTGCAGTGTGCACTGGTGACTGTGTGTTTAGCTTTCCTCCTTTTCCCTTGTGGTTCCCCTGCTTTTCCCTCTTGGTTTTGGAAGCATTGCTGTGTGTAGGGCTTTGGAAGCTCTGTTGCTGTTAGAAGTACTTCTGGGTTTTGGTGCTGTAGGAAGCACTGCTAGTTTGCTGTTAGAAGTACTTCTGGGTTTGGTGCTGTTAGAGGCACTTCAGTTCGCTGTGAGAAGTACTCCTGTAGCTTGGTGCTTAGTGGCACCTGGGTTAGGTTAGTGCGGTGGTGCACTGCTGTAGCGTGGGGGCTTAGGAAGCTCCTTTGCTAGCTTGTGTATTTAGTTCCCTGCTCTGTTAGTTTAGGGCTTAGGAAGTCCCTTTGTTGAGCAGGGCTTAGGAGCTCCTGTTTAGTATAGGGCTTAGGAAGTCCTTTTGTCAGTTTACTGTTAGGAACACTCCTGCTGGTTTAGGGCTTGGGAGCACTTAGATCAGTTTAGGTTAGGAGTACTTCTGTTTCCAGTCCTGGTCCCTGTGTCATCCGGTATCCGGTAAGTCCTGCCGGCCACTCGAACCCAAGGGCTCAACCTTTGGGGGGGGTAGTGGCCAAGCGCAGGTGAAGCTGTACGGACCAGTCCAGTGTGCTCCAGTCCAGTGTGTTCCGGTCCGGTGTGTGTTCCAGTCCTGTGTCCTCCAGTCCAGGGGATTGCAGTCCAGTGTTCCAGTCCTGTGTCCTCCAGTCCGGGGGATTCCAGTCCGTGTGTTCCAGCTCGCTGGGCGATGCCTGCAGTCCCTGCCGGTGTCGGTGTGCTTGCCCAGCATTGGTTGGTGGGTTTTGCCTGCTGCTGTTGCTCCTCGTCAGCAGCCCAAGGGCTCACGTTTTTCTCCAGAGCCCGGCCCCGCGGGCTCTGAACCTGAGAATCTGACACTTTGGTGGGAGTGCGGGAGATGAGCCACCAAAACGGGAGTCTCTTGCTGAATGTGAGAGACCTGGCAAGTCTGGCTGCAGTAAAAATGGCTTCAGCACATGGCAAAAACATCCCCACTGCTAGCGCAGGGCCCTTTTTACCGCAGCTTGGTAAAAGGACCCCTAAGAGCTTGAGTCTTCTCCTGGTGAATGTTGAAGCGGTTTTACTTACTGGTAAATGCTGCACTGGAGGACAGTGTGAATAAATAAATAAATTAATACATGATTTAAATGGGTAAGTTATTTTAGGGTTGCATATTCAGCAGTCCTACCTAAACAGACAGGGCTGCTGAATATGAGGGATAAAGAGGATAAATCATATGTTCATCTTTACATGGCAGCTGCGATCTGAATATTAGTCCCCTTAATCCCAGTACAGAATGGCTTTGCTTATGGAAGTAGTATTATTAAGGGATTATTTTGTGTGACATAAGAAGAACATGATGATTCAGTTGCAAGAAAAGCAAACAGTGATTAGGAGCCCATGACAGAAAACCATCTCAATATATTTCCTGTTTATATTATACTGTCTGAGCTCTCTAAGGAGGCTCTGTTTAGCACAAGGCAAATCATAAGAAGAACCCGGGCAAAAACTAAAAGGCTGAATCATATCCTGGCTTAAAAAAGAGGATTTCTTTTTATCATAGTGACACTGACCAAAGAGTTACCATACTGACAGCATATATACAAAGATCTAAAAAACAATGGCCTCTGTTCACTAAAGCACAGCAATGTTTAACAGTTACCACACGGTAAAGGTTTCTGTTAATTCCACACTTGATATACTGCCTTTCTGAAAATACTGTCAAAATAATGCTACAATTAACATACAGTTCAACCTACAAAACCTCTGCATTAACTGCAGGGGACATTTTTTGTATTTTTTGGGAGGCCTCTGGTGCAGTTAGCACACAGAGTTAGCACACAGAAACACCTCAAATTTGCACACTAGCCCCCAAATTCTATAAATGGCGCCTTAAGTTGTGCGTGTTAATTTGGCTGCTGAAAAGGGGGTGTGGCCATGGGTGTGGAATAGACGGGTTATGGACATTTCAAAAAACTAAGCACACTATTATGGAATAGACCCGATCTGCCTCTAACTTAGGTCCAGGTGTTTAGGCCTAGTTTTAGGTGGTCTAAATGAGTGCACCTACATTTTAGTTGCATGAATGGCGTGTGAGCATATTCTATAAACTATGTGTAACCAGGGCCGGTCTTAGCAAGTGCGGGGCCCTGTGCAGACCAATTTGGTGGGGCCCCGCCCTAGCCCCACCCCCACCCCAGCTCCACCCCATTGATAAGATTATTCAATTTTTAGAAAATTTCTTATTTATGAAATTTCAAATAAAGACAAATGAAGTTAAAATTGTACAGAAAAACTGATTGAAATAATAAGCACAATGCTATCATGAACCCCCCCCCCCCTCCTCCCCAGAAATTATTCAGTTCAAGTCCACTACAATTAGTAGTTCCAATTCTCATAACCCCGGGGGGGTCAGAGGTGCAGACACACAATCTCTCCAGTGCAAAACACTATACACAAACTTGTGCAAAAACACACTCATAACCTTACCAAACCATAACAGCACTAATTCCAAGGGCAGGACGAGCTACAACCCTATGCGTGGAAAGGCAGCACTGTAATTACACCTGGCTCTAAAACACCAATACACTACTTCGTGAAAAAAACAAAACAAAAAGGGCTGCAAATACTACACGCTAGCAGGATACTGCACCTTGATCACACATGAAAAACACATGACACAACAGATATGAAGGCAAAATCCTGAACTGGAAAGTTACCTCAAGAAGTCAGACTCAGCATGCAGCAATACTAGAAAAATTGAAACTTACATGCAAAATATCACAGATGCACATTTCCAAAAGCTGACATGTTCCAATTAATAAATTCTGAATAAAATACTTTTTTCTACCTTTGTTGTCTGATCATTTTGTTTTTCTATTCGCTTTGGTCCCAGTGTCTTCTGTTTTATGCAGTGTCTTTCCATTTGATATTTTTTCTCTCACCATGTCCACCATCCTCCTGTGTCCTTATGTGTCCTGTCTACCATCTGTAGCCCTGTCCCTATCCTTTCTCCAGTTTCAGCATCTGCCTGCAAAGTGTTCCGATCCAGCCCTTAAATTCAGCAATTTCCCCTCTACCCATATCCAGCATTTCTCCTCACTGCCCTCCATCCATGTGCATCTACTTTCCTCCCCTCCCCTATATCCATGTCCAGCATTTCTCCTCTCTCCCTTCCCCTCCATCCATGTGCATCTCCTTCCTTTGTCTTTCCTTCCCTCCATTCCTGCCCAACATTTCTCCTCTCTTCCCTGCCCTCCACTCCATCTATGTCCAGATTTCTCCTCTCTTCCCTCCCCTCCATCCATGTGCATCTCCTTCCAGCAGTCTTCCCTCCCCTCCATGATACAGCCATCCATCCATGTCCAGTAACTCTCCTCGCTCCCTGCCCTCTTCTCCATGATCCATATCTAGCAAATCTCCTCTCCCCTGCCCCCTCCAGGCTCCAGCCATCCAAATCCAGCAATTCGCCTCTCCCCTGCCCTCCCCTCCATATCCAGTGATTTCTCCTCTGCCCCTGTCCTCCCCTCCATGTCCAGCAGCAATTTCTCCTCTCTTCCCTGCCCTCCCATCCATGATGTCTGATTCTCCTTTGCCTCCTAATGTCCACTTGCCCCAGCCCCCCCCCAAGTTTGAGGTGCTACCCAGCCCTGCGGCCCCTGCCCCAGAAAAAAAGGGGTAGAGGGCGAGAGGGGAGTAGAAAAGATGCTCCTATCAGAAGAGGGAGAGGACCCACAGCCTATCACAGTCAATCCTCTTTTTTAATAGTAAGTCACTAACAGGGAATCAACATAGCAACAAATTGAACCTGTGAACAGAACAGCCCAGTCAGTCATCAAGCTTCAAACTTAATTATATGACAAACTTCTGTGGGATAGACACAACAGCCCTCCTCTCTCCATTCCTGCCGTGGCCGGCCCAGCGTTTAAACATTTAACCTTTTTATTTTAAGTCGCACCAGCGACGGCTCACCTCCAGGCTCCAGCTTTTCCCTTCCTGCTCAGTGACTCCCGCCAGGCGCCTGCCCTCACGGAAACAGGAAATACCTCATCAGAGGAAGGCAGGACATTGAGCGGGAGGTGAAAAGCTGGAGGTGAGCCATTGCTGCAACTGTCGGGGTCCGGGGAGCTGACGGCAGGCTCAACGGGGGGTGAGTGCCGGTGGCGGGAGTGGAGCGGCCGAGCGGGATCATGATGGAGTGGAGGTCGGAGGCAGAGTTGAGGCACACCGCGCGGGGCCCCCTTAAGTGCGAGGCCCTATGCGGCCGCCTCGGTCGCTTCTGCCTAAGACCGGCCCTGTGTGTAACTGCAGGCATCATTTATAGAATCACTCTAACCATGCGAGTTTTCAGCGCCGATTTTAAGGCGCCATTTAAAGAAGTTGCACCTCTTGATACGGCATTAACATTTCTGCATTATCTGCCATTTTAATAGTTAACGCACGGTAACAACCCACACATTAAATAAAAGGGGCAGTTCACACCCCTTCCTTGCCCCGCCCCCAGAATGTTGTTTTCTGCATTATAATTCCTGCATTAAACAGCTAACGTAGTTCAGTAAATAGGTTCTAAAGTGTCAAAGAAAAATAATGGATAACTGTGGCACAGGACAAGGAAGATTCTCTGCCACTTAACTGGAGTAGCTGCGTATGATGTGCTGATATCAAAAGGCCTGTACACAGAAAGATAGAATAAGTCTGCAAAGTTCAGCTACAGGAAACTGTAGGCACTAGAAAGGGCTGGTATCTAATAAATATGCGGAATGTGACATATATTACAATTACATTCAGTTAGGAAGTTGTGCTGACATGCAATGGATTAAGGTTGTTTGGCAGAAAGCCAGATAATAGGAACGAAGAAAAACACCAATTTGGCTTTGTTAATTGAAGTATCAGCTCCAAGCCAATTATTCTGTACTATGTGTTAGATCACCAAGTACCATGAGATGTCAAAAGAAGGAAAATGTGGCAAAAAGATACAGAAAAAGTCCTAACCATAGTAGCTGCCACTGATCTGATCACAAAGAACTTCCAATCCCACTCTGATATGTCGATTACATCTGTAACACTGTCTTGATGGCAGCTCATTTTGGCATATTTAGAAGATCCAAGCATGAGGGCCAGGCCTGAATGCTCGTCTTAATTGGGGGCAAAGCAGCCCTGCCTCCCCTTCCATGGCCGCACATGCAAGGGCTACTAGGGATGGAGGGGATGGAGAGGGAGACTTAAATTTTGAGTCAGGAGCAAAGGATGGGGGAAAGGGGGTGGAGTTTTGGGAAAGGGAAAGGCAGGTAATTGGTTTGGGGTAAGTACTATGCTTTAAACTTCAGAAGTGGGGAAATCTAGACTAGCAGGTTAGTGAAAAGAGAGGGCAGAGGTGAAGTGTCTCCAGGGAATGAGGGAGCAGGCAACTGGAAGGGCAGGAGTAGTTTCCTGTTCTTTGAAGGTGGCTTCCATTCCGCCTTCTCATTAGTGAATGTGGTGATGGATGTCAGGGGGCGGAAAATGCTCACAGGTAGATGTCAGGGTCAGGGATGGAGAGTAGGTTTAGGGCTATCATAGCTGGTGGTTACCCAAGCTTTATTAGGTCTTAGTGGGCACGGGATGCTAAGGTCTCATTTATCGCCATTTGGTATAGAATGAGGCCCACATGAATAGAGGTCTGGAGACTGGCTGTGTGGCATGATGGGCTCATGCCAGCTCATTTTGGGGCAGCACAGTGTCTTATGTAAGCGGCATCTTTGTGGTCTAGATGAGCTACCTAGCTGATAAAATAGAGGGTAGGCGCTGCTGAGCCATGGTTCAACTTCAATTGCAATGATTGGTTAATAAGCTTTATAGCTCAGGTGAAGGGCTGAGTTCCTCCGTTTCATATTCCATTACAAAAAATGAAGTTGCGGCAAATTTGTTTCAAGTTGGTGGTTGTGTTTTTATTGACTGTATGGTGCTTGGGGTTTAGGAGTTAGGAGGGGGTTGTACTCTTTGGAAGGGCTGGGGGATGTTCACGAGAAAGGGACTGGTGTCTCAGATCCCCATGTTAGGAGACTGCAAACATTTCATGATGCCTAACATCCTTCCTTACAAAAGAAATTTGAATACGGGTAGGATTATTGTTCAATGGCAGAACAATATCAAAAATGCTGTGTGACATAATAATGTGCTTTGATTTACCTGACATTTCAACTGAACTAAATTGTCTTGCTTCCCCATAGCAAATAAAAATGAAAAGGAAATCTTTGGCGACATCCAAGGCACATGAAAAGCATGAACCATGGATCATAGGGTGCCCTACTATCTGTGGCAGAAATCTAAAAGAAATTGGATGCAGTCCAAAAGCTATTAAAGAGGGGGAGAGACAGTAGACAGATATGTTCTTGTATCCCTATAGAAATCCAGGCTAAGAAGTGCACTAACTGTATTTTGGTTGAAGAATGAGGATCATTCCGGCCTTAGTAAATGCACAGTAAACCTTTGAAGTCATCATCAAAAAATTAGAAAGGAAGATACCCCAGCTAATAGATTTCCTGTGGTTTATTTTAAACAGTTTAAAAATAGATTTTATATTTTAAAAAACTAAAGGGGTCTTTTACTAAGATGCGGTAGCCTTTTTAGTTTACGATAACAATCAGCTAGCAGTATACAACGAGATGCCCCATTATATTCCTATGGGCGTTTTGGCGTTTACCACCAGCTGATTTCTACCGCAAGCTAAAAACGCTACCATGGCTTAGTAAAAGACCCCCTAAAACAAATAGTTTAATATAGAATAATAAAGTTAAATGCAGCATTGTTCTAGTAATAGTGTACTCCAGACTCCGTTCCTTTTGTCTCGCCGCACCTTATGCCTGGAATGGGCTTCCTGAGCCATTACGACTAGCCTCCATCCCTGACCACCTTCAAATCCGGGCTAAAGGCCTACCTGTTTGATGCTGCTTTTGACTCCTAACTTGTCACTTGCTCATAACCTATATCTTGTCTTCCTCTCTTCAATAGTCCCTTTCCCTATGTGTCCTTCTGTCTGTCTTACCCTTATCCTTATTGGTCCTGTCTGTCTGTCCTGATTTAGATTGTAAACTCTTTTGAGCAGGGACTGTCTTTTCTTCATGTTCAAATGTGAAGCGCTGCATACGACTGGTAGCGCTATAGAAATGATTTATAGTAGTAGTAGTGTACAGATTTGCTAAAATTATGCATGTGGCACTTAAAGTAACTTGTTACGGTTCATAGTAACTCATCTTCCTAGTAATACATTACACAAGGGTATTACTTTTTACAAACCCTATAAAACCAAACAAGTAAGCAGATTATTTTACAAGGAAATAAACAACACAGATTAATTGCAGTTCTCTTTTTCTTATTATTTCCAATCTCAGTATTATTACCTGCTTCTCCTATAAAACGAGGTAACTCAGTCTGACTAATTCCAAAGGAATGTTCCCCATTGTCCCTTTTGGGGCAAACATCTTTCCCAGACAAGGGACTAGTGTGGCTCTGGGAATGTGAAGGAAAGTTCTATAATCTATGCAATCACATTTATATGTGCATTACACATGTGTAACTGTTTAGAATAATGACATATCTTTTCACTAAACATGTATTGTGGTTCAAACACCCTGTGTTATAATCAAAGGATCAAAGAGGACAAAAGAATGGAGAAAAAAGCCTCTGCAAGTCTTTGGTACTTATTTCTTCATTCAACAAAGTAACCACAGTTCATCATTGTCTCATAATACATTTTTCTTGTCTGTTGATTCCCCTTAATACTTATTCTTCAAACATAATAATTGTTTTTTTATAAATTTCTAATTAATATAAAACTTGTATAACTATAACATCACAGCACGCTTATCTTGAATATCCGACGGGGTTCCGTTTCTCTTCAAGGATTTCTCAAGGGAATAAATGTGCTCAATGTTGTGTATTGGTCACGGCGCAGCTTGCTTCTTTGTAGCAAATCCCGTCAGTCCAATGACATAAGCATGCATTTGTGCACACAGGGGCCCTTTTAAAAAGGCACTCTATGTGCATGCAGCACACGCCAAAATGAGACTACTGCTAGGCTAGCACACACCCCTGGTGGTAATTTCGGATTTGGCGCATGCCCATAACACCAGGACAAATAATTTTTTTAATTTCCTACCATGCACGGCATTTCCGGTGTTAATTGACAGTTGGTGCACACCAACCGGTCACCTCGTGTGTAGCACGTGAGCCCTTACTGCTAGGTCAATGGGGGTGGTAAGGTCTCTGTCCGAAAATGGATGCGCGCTGGTTTTTTAGGGCACGTCCATGTTCCAGCCCCTTAAAAAAAGGCCCTTTTTCCTAGACACGGTAAAAAATGGCCCAGGGTGCGCTCTAAAGATGTGCTTGCACTACCGCAGGCCTCTTTTTACCGCGGTTTAGTAAAAGGACTCCACAATCACATAAATGTGAATATTCTGCCTATACAATATTCTGTAAATACTGGCGTAACTTATATGGCGTGTATTTGCAAAGGGGCCTTACACAAGAGAGAAGCACGGGCAAAAAATAGGGAAGGCTCCCATGTAAGACATAAGACATAAGCATCGCCACACTGGGACAGACCAAAGGTCCATCTAGCCCAGCACCCTCTCTCCGACAGTGGCCAATCCAGGTCAAAATCACCCGACAAGATCCAAGGAGCAAAGCATTTTGTACTGCTTATCCCAGGAATAGTGGATTTTTCCCTACGTTCCTTTAATAACATTCTATGGCCCTTTCCTTCTGGAAGCCGTCCAAACCTTTCTTAAACTCTGCTAAGCTAACTGCCTTAACCACATTCTCTGGCAACGAATTCCAGAGTCGAATTACGCGCTGAGTAAAGGTAACTGTAAGTTTCATGCATTCCAGCCATATTTAGGTGCCCACACTAATGCCAGCACAATGGCTGGTGTCAGTGTGGGTGCCTCGATGTTAGGCATGCCAATACAAGGTTATGCCAGTATTCTAGAACAGAACTTCGGTGTCTTTGTTCCATTATAGAATAAACTCCTGCCCTGCAGTCTCGGGGTGTCTAAATGGAGGCACCCAGTTAATGTGGTGACACCTAGGCCACAGGAATATATAAGCATTTTTAATACCAACTCTATGTAAACATAATCAATCAGCAACCTCAGGTTGTTTTCCAGAAAAAAAGTAATTAGCAGTCCACACTCCATTGCTTTTTAAGATGGATAAAAACAACCCTAATGGCACAGTGCAAACCTTTTGCTCAGTATTCTTCGTGCAGCGATACACATTATCAGCTGCGTTGAAATCGTATGCTCATTTTAACTAACGTACTGTGACTGCTCTGCATTAACTCTTTTACTCACAGGTTCAGTCATAAGTATATAGAAGTTTGGGAAGCAAAAATCATTCCAAGAGAAGAAAAGTGTTGTTCCTATAATTTTTTTTTTTTTTTTGCTTTAGAACATGCCAGAAACTGCTTTTGCTCTCTCTCTAATGGCTCACCAATTATTCTTGTAGGCTGTGTTGAAATGCTGTTTTGAATGGGCCCTGTCAATTATTATTAATGGTATTTTCTCTCTTAATTTGAATTACGTTATAATACTTTTACCTACAGCAGAGATGAGTCCTGGTTTTCCTTATGTGGCTGAATGCTCTGGTGCCACCATTTTTCAGGATGGCAGCACCAGAGGCAGGAGCTCAGGTAGGCCTGGGGAAGGGGAGGGGGAGAGGTGGCAAGGTGTCAATAAATACCAGGGATTTAATTTTTTTAGTCAGAAAAAAGAGGGCTGGTGAGGGAGGAGGGTCACTAGACTACCAGAGAAAAATGTTTTGAAGTGTGGGTTGAGGGGGACAGGATGGGGGGGGCCACTAGACTACCAGGGAAAATGTTTTGAAATGTCAGTATGGGGTCAGGTCATCAGGTCAAGGATGGAGGACAACTAGACCACCAAGGTTTAGTTCAGGGAGGGAAGGAGGGAGGGAGGGCCAATGCAGATATGTTTTTATGTCACCCTTCCTGTTGGTGTGTGAGACAATCACTGCTCACACATGCACAAGAAAGTTGACATTTAGCAGTGAGCCGAGGATTAATTTTGTGATTTTAATGCAGCAGTAATTGCATGTTCATAGCTTACAGCATGCCACATCATTTTAGGATCGCTAATTTCACAGTAGATCTGAGGCTCTCTGCCTTGACCCCAGAGAATGCTGAGGATAGGGTGGGGAGAAGTGAGTGAGGCAAACTGGCTCAGGACAGGGTGGGAGGAATTTTAAAATGTTTAATAATTAAGCGTCCTTTTTACTAAAGGGCGTTAAGCCATTAAAGCACAGGTAGCACAATCAAACGGGCTGGGAATTGATATGTTTTAAATTTAAAAAATTTTGGGGTTAATTTTATTGGGATGTTTGATTTTGAGAGAGTGTGGTTTTTTTTTTTATCTTATTAATGGAGTTCTTTTCCTTTTCTGTTTGTGTTTTATTATTCTACACTGCTCTGCTCTTATTGTTTTTAAGCCAAATGGTATAGTAAATAAAGTGAATTGTAACTATACCACAGAAATGCATTAAAGCTCCCTCTCCACCCAGGACATACCCCCTTCAAAAATATTTTTGGAGGGGGTGTGTCATGGATGGAGAAGGGGCACACCTGCATTATCCAGTTTGTGCATTATGATTGGAATACCCTAACTGGGTAATGCAGAGTTAACACAAGAACAACTAGCTCCTTGCTACCCTGGACAGGTCACTTAAACTTCCATTGCACTAAGTACAAAAAAAAAAACTGATTGTGAGCCCACTAGGGCCAGAGAAGGTACCTGTATATAACATGTAAACCACTTTGGCTGTACTGCATTACCCTTATCCTTAAGTGCTCCTGCATTAATTTCTTACGGGTACCACATGCTAATGGGAACGTTAGCGTGTGAGCTGTAAATTTAAAAAAAAAAAAAAAGGAAAAAGGAGTAAGCCCTAAAAAATGCCATTTTAAATGTGCTTAGTGCACAGGAAAATCCCACATTAAAATGTGTTAAGCCCAAATTTTACCACAAAGGCCCCAAAGCGATATAAAATATGGAATATACCTAAAAATGTGCCTAAAGTTTAATTTTGCTATATGAAATCACCATTATACACAAAACTTTAGTAGCCTCCTAATTGGCTTGAAACCCTAATAATAAATGTACCCCTCAGCAGTCAAAACTTCCAAAGCCCATTGTCAATTAAGATGCCCAGAATCTCATCCTCAGAACCACAGCTAGGGAAACATTTTATCTAATAACTAAATTTAAGAAAGTGAGAATTAAAACAGATTATTGAGATTCCTGATTTAAACTGTTCATGTAGAGGCAGGGATGCCTTACCTGAACCACAATCACAAGTCACTTACAGTAATTGCTATGAGTTGAGTGTGAGCTGTGATTCCACTAGTGAAAACATCCACATGAGGAAGTCTCACCAAGGACCCAACATCATGCTAAAGCTGATAATTCCTCAACAGGGAGCATAGCAAAAAGAAATAGGGATGACTATAAACAAATCTAGAAAAATAATTACCGAACAGCATATTTTACAATTTGGCCAAATATGAATAATGAAAAATATTATTACGAATACCAAATACGAATAATGGGCATTGAACTTTAACATAATAAATAATTTAAAAAACAATGTGAAATCAGAGATCAAGTGTTTATTTCAGTAGGATTTACTGCAGTAGAGCCCCAGATTATTCATATTCAAATTTAAATCACTATCTGGCGAAATACGAATAATGTATTTGGGGCACTATTCAAGACCAAATTAAATTGAATATGAACATTTATTACAGCCCTAATTAAAATCTAGGGGGAGCAACCTGGCCCTGAAGCCTCCATGCAAAGTGGATGCATGTATGATTGCTCTATGCTCCCTCTATGGCTACCTCCTGGATTTTGCGCTGAAACTGCCTTTAAGGGCAGTCAGGCAAGAGATACTCACTTAGGAGCAATTCCGGAGTATGAGCCATGCTGTGAGTGCTTAAAGTTAAAAGAGATGTATCTGTGGGGAGAAAGAGCCCCTCTCAGGATGTGCGTCTGTGGCGGAGACTCAGCAACAACCACAGCTAGCTGAGAAAAAAATGAATGATGCGCTCTTAATTGTGATACAGGAATTGAAGGCAGCTAAGCTGGAGATTGTGGAGATGGTGGTAGAGAAGTTGGATGTGAAGTTAGTGGAGATGCTGGAGAAGGTTGAAAAACGTTAGGGGCACCTACAATCATTGGAAGTGAGTCAGGAGAAAGACTCAGAGCCAATGAGGTCAGCCAATGAGGTCAGATAATTCCTATCTGTAAAAGTTGAATATCTGGAAAATCGGCAAAGAAAATCTATTCTACGCATTTTTGGAGTACCTGAAGGTATGGAAAGAGACCAACCCCTACAATTTGTACACAAGCTGTTACTGCATTGTTTCCCTGAGTCTCCGGTGCAGCCATCTTATGAATTAGACAGATCCCACAGAGAGCTCAGGCCATGTCCTGACCCAAATCTCCCCCCACAGGTGTTCATAATCAAACTGCTCTGTTACTCAGAAGTAGCCTACATATTGAAAATTGCAAGAAAAAAAATCCATCAAATATGAAAATTGTGAATTGACTTGAGACGAGTGCAAAACCAATGCGGAAATGCAAAGAACTCTGGAATTATAAGCAAGCACTGGAAGCCCGGGGGATCCAGGCAGGGGCTTGACACCCTGCCAGACTGGTCAATTTCCAAAATGGAAAACGGCATTTTTTTTAATACTATAAAGAAGACGGAGGGTTTTCTGAAGTCTTTGGACTATTCTAAGAGACAGAGTGGGCAGCCCCTATGGGATCAGATGTCAGGGAAGCGGCTTGTACTTGGGAAACTTTCTCCAAAACATTATGTCAAACAAAATCAGTGAAATTCAAGTGTTGATAATATGAGGTGTAAGTCCTCCCAACCTTTGTGAGAAGCCAAAATCAAGGCCCTCAGACAGAAAGCTAAAGTGAGGATTAGAACATCTTCCATCAGCAGAGAAGACTTTGGTTTCTCACAGTCTATTAATAACACTGATTCACAGTTGGAAAATACAGTGGACAAGGAAGACATTGATCATCCACCAACAATGCAGTGAGAGCAGATGTTGTTAGTAACTGAGGAGACAGGAGGAGTCTCTGTCCTGGAAGATGTACTGAGCCAAATTGACAAATTAAAGAATAATAAATCACCTGGACCAGATGGCATACATCCAAGGGTACTCAAAGAACTCAAGCATGAAATTGCTAATCTGATGTTAGTAATATATAACCTGTCTTTAAAATTGTTCATAGTACCTGAAAATTGGAGGGTGGTGTCACGGTTGTGACCATTTCCTTGTCTGTGCTCACCTCGCCCTCTGGTGGCCAGAACCGGTGGCTACTATGAACTGTCACACATTCCAGACTTCAGCCCAATCTGGTCCGGATCTTCCAGGCTGCCCAACTTGCTTTTCTTGTTTGTGCCTGAACAGCACCCATAGCTGCCTTGTGATTTCTGCAGCTGAGCTTATGCAGCTGATGGGCTTTATTAATCACCTGGAAACTTCTGTGTTTGCCTTTGCATCATCTAAGGTCCCTGGTATGTTGGTGCTTTGTGGCACTTCGGCCTAGTCTAGTTTCTTGTATAGTTCCTTGTCTGATTCTAGTTAGTCTGTGTGTAGTTTAGCTTAGGTTTATTTGCTTTTCCCTAGTCTTGTTTCTGGTCTGTATTCCTTGTCTAGTTTCTGTTTGTCTGTGTCTCTTGCTTAGTGGCTGCTCTGCAGCTTTCAGTCCTGTCTCTTGTCTGTCAGTATTTGTACCCTGTTTCAGTGGCTGCTTGGCAGCTTTCAGTTCCTGTCCTTTAGCTTGTCCATTTCCTGCTTTGTGTAGTATTGTCTGTCTGTGAGTCCTAGCCCAGTTTCCTGCCTTGCTGCCCATGTATATTCCTTTCCCCTCTGATCCTCAGTCCCTGTTCAGCTTAGTTGGTATCCAGTGCCTGCCCTGTCCTGTAAGTCCTGCCGGCCTCCTGCACCCAGGGGCTCAACTTCTGGGGAACGGCAGTCAAGCGCAGGTGAAGTCTAGCTGTTTCTGTCAGAGTTCTGCCTTGTCTCTGGTGTGGGGTGGTTTTGCCTGCCACTGCTGCTCCACGGCAGTGGCCCAAGGGCTCATGAACCTAGTTTCTGCCTTGAAAACCTGACAGGTGGCCAATGTGACACCGATTTTTTAAAAGGGTTCCAGGGGTGATCCAGGAAATTACAGACCGGTAAACCTGATGTTTAGTGCTGGGCAAAACAGTGGAAGCTATTATAAAGAATAAAATTACAGAACACATAGACAAACATGGTTTGATGGGACAGAGTCAGCATAGGTTCAGCCAAGGGAAGTCTTTCCTCACCAATTTGCTCCAATTTGCTTCATTTATTTGAGGGCGTGAATAAACATGCAGATAAAGGCAAGCCAGTTGATGTGGAGGGGCATTTTCGAAAGAAACATCTAAGTCAGAATTTGGACGTTTTACAAAGACATCCAAATTCCCAGGCGGGGAAAAGGTCATTTTCAAAAAAGATGGATGTCCATCTTTTGTGTTCGAAAATACCATGGACGTCCTTGACTTTGGACATTTTGCGATTTGGACGTCTTTGATTTTTGGCCATTTTCGAAACAAAAACATCTTAAAACACTGGGAGGAGCCAGCATTTTTAGTAGACTGGTCCTCCTGACATGGCAGGACAGCAATCGGGCACCCTAGGAAGCACTGCAGTGGACTTCATAAAATGCTTCCAGGTACACATCTCCCTTACCTTGTGTACTGAGCCCTCCAACCCCCCCCCCCCAAACCCACTACCCCCAACTGTACACACTACCATAGCCCATACGGGTGAAGGGGGCACCTATATGTGGGTACAGTGGGTTTCTGGTGGGTTTTGGAGGATCACAGTTTCCTGCACAAGTGTAACAGGTAGTGGGAGTATGGGCCTGGGTCCACCTGTCTGAAGTGCACTAAACTATTCCAGGGACCTGCATACTGCTGTCATAGACCTGAATATGACATCTGAGGCTGGCATAGAGGCTGGCAAGTAATGTTCTTGAACACAATTTTTGGGGGTGGGAGGGAGTTAGTGACCACTGGGGGAGTAAGGGGAGGTCATCCCTGATTCCCTCCAGTGGTCATCTGGTCATTTGGGGCACCTTTTTGTGCCTTATTTATAACAAAAACAGGTCCAGCTCAAAACGTCCAAGTTTTAGTGCTGGACGTTTTTGCTTTGTTCCATTATGGCTCAAAGACATCCAAGTCTTAGGAGCGCCCAAGTCCCACCTTGAACATGCCTCTGATACGCCCCCTTGAGATTTGGACGTCCTTCCGACGGACTTCCAAGAAAGACATCCAAAATGCGGTTTCGATTATACCGATTTGGACGTGTCTGTGAGATGGATGTCCAAATGCCAATTTATGTCACTTTTTGGACGTCCATCTCTTTCGAAAATGTGCCTAATAGTGCATCTACATTTTCAGAAAGCTTTTGAAAGTTCCTCATGAGAGACTCCTGAGAAAGTTAAGGAGGTAATGTTCTGGTGTGGATTAGGAATTGGTTATGGGACAAAAAACAGAGGGTAGGGTTAAATGGTCATTTCTCTCAATGAAGGAGGATGAACAGTGCAGTGCTGCAGGGATCTGTACTGGGACTGATGCTATTTAGCATATTTATAAATGATATGGAAATCAGAATGAGTGAGGTGATTAAACTGCAGATAACACAAAACCATTCAAGGTTGTTAAAATATGTGCAGACTGTGAAATATCGCAGGAAGATCTTAGGAAATTTTAAAACTGGGCATCCAAATGGCAGATTAAATTTAATGTGGACAAATGTAAGGTAATGCACATTGGAAAGAATAATCTGAATCATGGTTACTTGATGCTAGGGTCCACCTTGGGGGTCAGCACTCAAGAAAAAGATCTGGATGTCATTGTAGACAATACGCTGAAATCTTCTGTTCAGTATGTGGCGGCATCCAAAGAAGCAAACAGGATGCTAGGAATTATTAGGAAAGGGATGGTGAATAAGACCAAAAATACTTAAATGCCTCTATATCGCTCCATGGTGTGACCGCACCTTGAGTATTGCGTTCAGTTCTGATAGCCGTATCTCAAAAAAGATATAGCAGAATTAGGAAAGGTTCAAAGAAGAGCAACCAAAATGATAAAGGGGATGAAACTCCTCTTATATGAGGAAAGGCTAAAGAGGCTAGGGATATTCAGCATCGAAAAGAGAAGGATGAGGGGAGATAAGATTGAGGTCTACAAAATCCTGAGTGGTTTAGAACGAGTAGAAGTAAATCGATTTTTTTACTTGTTCCAAAAGTGCAAAAACTAGGGGGACATTCAAGGAAGTTACATGGAAATACTTTTAAAACTAATAGGAGGAAATATTTTTTCACTCAACGAATAGTTAAGCTCTGAAACTCTTTGCTGAAGGATGTGGTAACAGCGGTTAGCTTATCTGGGTTTTAAAAAGATTTGGACAAGTTCCTGGAGGAAAAGTACATAGTCTGCTATTGATACAGACATGGGAAGCAACTGCTTGACCTGGGATTTGTAGCATGGAATGTTGCCACGATTTGGGTTTCTACCAGGTATTGTGACCTGGCTTGGCCACTGTTGGAAACAGGATACTGGGCTAGATGGACCATTGGTCTGACCCAGTATGGCTACTCTTTTTGTATTGCACTTATCCTTTGGAGGATCTCAAGAGTATTACTGGTAGACAGTGCATCTAACTCACTGGTTTTTTACTGACATTTAAATGGTTTACTTGGATGGGGAGAGGTGAGGGATGCAGGAGAGTAAGGGAGTTATATCTATGCTGAAGAGTTTGGTATTGGGAGTTCTGGAGAAGGAGTGGGAGGGAACAGGGCTGATGGGTGCAACTGGAGATGTATAATATTCGCCCATACTCTGTGTTTGAGCTAGGAGGGGGAGGGGCATCAATCTTTATGACTGGACTGTTTAGGAATGTAATGCAAGAATAAGATTTTACCTTATATAAGGATTTATTCATAAAGGGTAGCCTACTGGCCCAGAATCACTTGCAAGAGATTTTGAGCTATAAAATCCCATTCTACCAATACTTCCAGGGCAGAGAATTTCTCCTTAGTCATGATGCACAAGTCAATTTGTACAGCGAACTCAATGTCATTGAAGTTGTTTTGTATAAGTCACTGAGCAGGAAGAAACTTCTGACTAGGGTATATATAGCTTTAAATAAGTTACATCCTTCCACAGTGAGTGAGTTGGTGAATAAATGGGCGCAATGGTTAGGAGAAATCCTAGGGGAAGTAAGCTGGTATCAAATTTACCAATATGCACATAAATGTACTGTTATTACTAATTACAATCAACTTAAGTATCAAATTTTACACAAGGCACATTGGACTTCTGTGAAGAGACAAAGAAAAGGGGCTGGTAACTCAGAGCAATGTTGGAGTCACAGTGGGGTTCGCTAGAACACATGTGATGGTATTGCTCAGTTATTTAAAAATACTGGAAAATGGTCTGGGATAAGTTGCTTCTGTGGATGGGGAAGAACTGGGCTAATCACAATAAATCTTGTATGCTAGGTGTAATCCCCCCTTGGTTGCCGCAGAGCGGATCACCCAAAAGAGTATCGCATTTGTTAATTCTTGTTGTAAAAATGGGCATAGCTAGGACCTAGAAGGATTCCTTGGGGTCCTCTCCTACTAACTTGGATGACTGTAATCAAAGAATTGTGTCGTTCTGATAAAATCACCAAAGAACTGCAAGAGGGCACATGCATTCTCGATTATGGCAGGTTGTAGAAACTAGATACGAGTGGAAGTAGAGTCCCCTGATGAATTTGTGGACATTCACTTGCACACCACATTGCAGGTGCTCACTTTCTCTCTTAAGTATCAACACATTTCTACCTACCCATTTCCTCTACCTATTAGGTTAAGCAGATGTACCATACTATCAGTCCATACAAAGAGAAGTTAGGCGTTTCTGTTTGGGATTTTCAGAGTGGGGAGGAAAGGGTGGGAGGGAGGGACAGGGTGGTTGGGTTAGGGGGATAGAAAGAGAAATGGGAGCCTAGTTGACTTGTATTTGAATATGTGAATTTTTATTTGTGAACTGGCCTCCACTCTTCACTGGAGAATATTTGTTTGGTGTCATGGAATTATCTACAAAATCCAATTAAAATTTAAAAAAAAATCAAGGGAGAGTAAAAATGAGCTCCAAGCACTTTGCCTCTCTGTCCTTTGCCTCTCCACCCTCCCCAGGAACCTGGTTTCACTGGAAGGCAACTGAGATAATAAACCATGGCACTCTACAGAGCAGATGGATTACGTTACAGAAAATAAGCATTTATCTTTGTACTGAAAAAGATTGTGCACGTGAACGAGGAATGCCCAAGCCTGATCCTGTAACACTGAATTTCCCAATGCTGTGCTGGAGGCATCCTTAACTGTTCTGGTTTTCAGGACATTCAGAATGAATATGCATGAGATAGATTTACATATCATGGAGACACAAGCTATTTCTCAGGAATGTGCAAATATCGTATCTAATTTATTTATGTGAATAGAAAAAAAATCCCATCAGGATACAGCATAATTTCAAATGTTTTTACTGCTGTTTTATCCATCAAACTGGGACTTTTTGATAGATGCGAAATTGCAGACTGCTCAATTTAAAACTCAAGATTAGGTCTACCGTATTATAATGTCATGTTGTCAATGTTTTACCACAACTGGTGTGGAATTCAAATTTCCATCCTTCAAGAGCATATATCACTTTTTTCCTTTTCAAAGGGAAGTTTCACATCAAAATGATCCTTCTAAAAATTGGAATTAATAACCTTGAGAAATTAATAACTGAAATGATCAGCAAACACATATTTTTACACGGGCTGTTGCGTGATAGCCAAAGCAACTGCATGGAGGAATACCCTGCAATCAAATCCATGATCAGCCCCAGTTTTCAGCATTAGAGGGTAATTGTACAAGAGCGTGCTTTTTTAAAAGTGACATGAATGTGTCTATGTAGCATCAATTCTATTAAGAAAAGCAGATGTGTAAATGCTAAAGCTTCTGTAATTACCCCATAAAGGGCAATTTTATAATTGGCTGCCCTCGTTACATGCCACTTGAACATGTAGGGGCTGATATTCAAAGCGATTCAACTGGCTGATGACTGGTTAAATCACTTGGTTGGGGCTAGCTGCTAATTTTCAGTGGCATTTAACTGGCTAAGTGCCGTTGGAATTCGCACTTAGCATCTAACTTAAAGTCGGCTATGCTGGGGGTGTTCCAGGGGTGGAGTCTGCACTTGGTCCTTAAAGGGGAGAATCTATATATGGCACCTAAAAAATTGGTACTGAAATCAGTGCCACTAAGCATATTCTATAATCAGCACCTAGATTTAGATGCCAATTATAGAATACGCTTAGTTGATATTTCAGCGCCTAAATCTACGCGCATCCATTTACACCAATGAAAATGTGGTGTAAATCATGGTGCATAGATTTAGGCACACTAAGCCATATTCTATAAGTAGGCATGTAAATTTCAGAACATGTCATGCCCCTCACCTTGCCTTTAATGGCACTCCCTCCGTCGGTGTAGGGCTGGGGTTCCCTTCACAACATCTCTGCCCTGCCTCCTTGCTCCATGGGTGTTGGATCCCTATGACTGGTGTTCTGGTTGTCCATCTCTCAGCCCTTAATCTATGGGCTCTCTGCCCTGCCTCCTTGCTCCATGGGGATTGGATCCCCATGACTGGTGTCCTGGTTGTCCATCTCTCAGCCCTTAACCTATGGGCTCTCCCTTGCCTCCTCTGCTCTTTCCCTATTGGATGCCTGGCTACTTCCCTTACTGTCCTTCTCAGCTGTTTCCAGTGAATGCCTGATGCCAGTACTATTTCTGTGGAACCCTTCCCTGCCTCAATGCTTCGGCTTCTACTTTGGTAGGTGTTACTTGCTCTGTAGTTTGCTTCTGCTCTACTTTTTCCCTCGATGCTGACTTTGCCTGTGCCTGGATTACTCTCTTGCCTGCTGCCTGCCTACTGACTTTGTCTGTACATGGATTATTCTCTACAACACTGGAGTTGCTGAAGCTTCACCTCTCTTTTGCCATTTGCGGGACACAGACTGTAGAAGTCTGTCTGGCATTGGCCTTGCTTCCTCCTATGCTGGAGAAGGCGAATCTTATTCAGTCTTTTGTCATTTGCAGGATACAGACCATAGAAGCTGGTCCAGAATAGGCCTAAGTTTCCCCATGCCCCCTTTTGAGAGCCACATGTTAGAATTTACACGCACCACTTTACAGAATATGCTTGGAAAGTTGCGCACATAAATTCTAATTAGTGCCAATTAGTGCCAATAATTGCTTGTTAGTGGCCAATTATTGGCACCGATTGGCTTGTTAACCAATTAAGCTGCATGCGCAACTTCAGGAGCCATATATAGAATCTGAGGGTAACGGTCAATTTGCATGCACTTTTTTATAGTATCATGGGGTTTATTACTTTGACCCTTCTGCATCCTTTAAGGAGAAGGATTATGCACACCCAGCCCTGTGGTGGCCCTTGCTGACAGAACCATGGTACTGAGAGGTTCTGTCTGACAGTTGTTCCCTTCCCTCTAGTCCTTGTTTAGAGAGAGAATACGTGTTGCTCTGGCTTGTTGCCTAGGGAAGGAGGTTATAACATGGGAAAATGAGGGCAAAATGTTTTCATAAGTAATGCCACACTGGGAAAAGACCAAGGGTCCATTGAGCCCAGCATCCTGTCCACGACAGCGGCCAATCCAGGCCAAGAGCACCTGGCAAGCTTCCCAAACGCACAAACATTCTATACATGATATTCCTGGAATTGTGGATTTTTCCCAAGTCCATTTAGTAGTGGTTTATGGTCTTGTCCTTTAGGAAACCGTCTAACCCCTTTTTAAACTCTGCGAAGCTAACCGCCTTCACCATGTTCTTCGGCAACGAATTCCAGAGTTTAATTATGCGTTGGGTGAAGAAACATTTTCTCTGATTTGTTTTAAATTTACTACACTGTAGTTTCATCCCATGCCCCCTAGTCAGTTACAATAATTGTGTATCAAAAAGTTTGGACAAATTCCTGGAGGTAAGGTCCATAAACTGTTATTAAGGCAGACCTGGGGAAAGCCACTGCTTATCCCTGAGGTTAGCTACTTTTTGGGATTCTGCCAGGTACTTGTTAGATGGACCTTAGGTGACACCCAGAATTGCAATCCTTATGTTCTAAAGCACTTTTTAAAAATAACTAGTTAGAAAATTAATTAATTGGGCCAAAATCTTCCAGTCAAATCAGGTGTCCCTTCTGCTCAGAGAGTTTAGCGACCTACTTAACTCTTAAGCTCAACTTGACAAGACATTTGTGGTTCTGTTGACAGATTTAAAAGTTCATTGAACTTGAATGTTTCATATTTCAGTAGGGACAGCATTGCACCAGTGACAAAGAAAGACACTACAGGATTAACAGTGGCACATAAGCCAGGAAGACTACATGGTGAATAGCCTAGGTCTGACACATACACCAAGTCATCTGTTTAGCTATAAGACACTTCCTTAGCTAAGTCTGGTGCTTTCACAGTTTTGGTCATCCGTTTTTCTAAACAAAGCATCACAGACATCATTTGAAGAAGGGCTTGGGGAGAACTGCAGAAGTCACTTCTAACTGCACAAATTAATCAGTGTGTGAATTTAATTTGTTCAATAGTCATCTGACTGTCTCAGCAGTTCCTATAGCACTCCCTGTTAGTTGATAAAAGATAAAAATGAGAAGTTTTCATTTTAATATTTGAGGGAAAGGGAAATGGGACTTGATATACCGCCTTTCTGAGGTTTTTGCAACTACATTCAAAGTGGTTTACATATATTCAGGTACTTATTTTGTACCAGGGGCAATGGAGGGTTAAGTGACTTGCCCAGAGTCACAAGGGGCTGCAGTGGGAGCTGAACTCAGTTCCCCAGGATCAAAGTCCACTGCACTAACCACTAGGCTACTCCTCCACTCTTTTAGTGATATGATCAAACATATTGTGCAGTGTGACATGCATGACAAGGATGCGATGATTATAATAACTGCTACATTTGGCAAGCATCCTCCTTTTGGGACATTCATCTTGGTATTAGTGAGGATGCTTGTGTACTCTGATGATTCAGAGTGTTATGTCAGTGGAATGAAAGCTCCTGCTAGGAACAGGGCCTAAAGAAAGGCCAGACAGTGTGAACCACAAGTCAACAGACACTCTACACCTGTAGGCTAGGGCACTCATATCGGTAGGAGGACAGGTAGCAAGTGGAGGAAGCATTTACGGCATTTGCTTCTGCCTATGCAGTGTATGCAGGATGCAGGGAATACATCTGCAAAAAGCAGCAAACAGTACAAAACACCTCTGCACATCTGATCTATGGCGTATACAGATACGACCATGCTACATCACCGCTGCAATCCCTGCACTGGCTACCCATAAGAGTGAGAGTGGTTTTCAAAATCTGTACTTTCGTATACCAGGTTGTCTATGGCACTGCGCCGAGTTGTATGATGTCATTAGTAGAAGCTGAGAGACCACCTAATTGTCCACTTCCCCAACTGTAAAGGGGTGGTCTATAAATCAACCCATACTGCCGGCTTTCAATATAACGCGGCAGGGGTGTAGCCAGACAACAGACTATGGGTGGGCCTAGGCAAGAAGTGGGTGGGCACCAAGTGTTCTCCCCACCCCCCTGCCCCCCCAACCACCACCAAAAAAATCTCTCAGCTGGCGGGAAAACGCTTCTTTCCACCTTGGCAGTCTGCAGCAGGTATGCGCTGAAAAATGAGCAAGCTCAGGTGCCAGTATCAAGGAGAGTAGCGTTTTCGTTACCATCAAGGGGAAGTCTTCAGCTGGCCGAGCTTGGGATCCCCACCAGCTACCACTAAACGTGTGCCACTGTAACGCAGCCAAATTTACCCCATTAAAAAAGAACTATCAATTCAATATCCAGTTTAATTTAATAAATTCTATTCATATCAGAATGCTATCAAAACCGTAAAACACCATGTAACACTATATTATACTATTTTCATATCTACTGATTTTGGTAGATATGGAAATAGTATAATGTAATGTGCCGATATGATGCCTGCTAAATTTATTCTCCTATTGTGCTAGCTTAACTGTCTCTGATATAACAATTCAACGTTCAGAATTCAGAGTCTTTCTATCATGCATAATCACAATAGTCCATTGTTCTTTAAACCTGCCAGAGGTTCCACACTCAAATCTTATAGCTTATATCCTTCGAAGATCAATTTTCAAAAACAGTCTTCTATTCATGTAGATGGCATCAATTTTGAATGATGCACCTAAAATCAGATCACAGTACATCTCCTGCTCAAACGCCTGAATTCAAGGCTCATGCTCAAACTCAGAGTTCATGCCTGCCCAACATGGCTCCATGTTTTGCATTACAGTATCGTCAGGGGTCGAGACTAAAAACCAGATAAATATATATGTGCATGCAAGTTAAATATCTAGTAATCTTTCCTATAAGCAATCTTAGGGTGCAGTGCATGATGTATCAACCATATTAGAAAACAGTAACCCCCATGGGATTGAATAAAGAGGTGGAGTGGGGTTCAATTTGAAAATCAAGGCAGTATTCAACCAGTCAACTCTGGCAGCTCAAATGTTTTAAAGTGCATGTGCTGGCGTTTTTTTTATTCACTCTGGCACTTTGGTCGTGTTAGCAAAAGCTTTGGATTACCTCGGCCCATTGGTGATCATAAGAAAAATTAAGTACAGAGTAAGGTAAAAAATGAATATTGTGACAAAACAGTGGGTTTTAAGCCTGTAAAACTGTTATTTCTTGAAGTGTATTTCTCTAGTTTGGCCAGCAGGTGGTGCATGTTTATGTTTAAAGCTGTTACAGAGAATTGACTGTTCCTTCTTTAGTTAACACAGATAAGCATCTTTTGCCTACTACCGCCCAAGTATAGTGGTTTGTTTTTTGCTCAGCGACCAACTAAAAATCCCCCAGAAGCAGGTTCATTTGAACTGAAACGCCATGCTCTTCCAGTGGGCGTCGGGAGCTTTGTTTATCTGATTCTCAGCGCTGTGTTTTTTTTTTTTTTTTTTACTGAGGAGTGACAATTGTTCCCTTTGATATTTTGGCAGGTTTAACATACATACCTGGATATTTAATGCTGGTGCATTACTAATAACTGGGGTTAACAGTAAAATAGCATGTCTTAACAGTAGCCCAAATTGATAACATCCCACTAAGTAAATAAAATCTTGATATGTCCATGAAACAATTCCGTTATTGTTAATGCTACCACTGTGTGATAGAAATACGAGGAAAAGTTTTTTTTTCATATTTAATACAATATATTTAGTAATGCCTTATACTTGGACGTAAGAAAAATAATCATACCATTTTGGGTTTCCTTGGAAAGTGTTCTGGCTATGGCTTTCTGGAGGACTGAGCAACAGTTTTAAAATAGAATCCTTGCGAGAAGGTCGCATCTGGATGAAGGAATCCATTTACCCTAGTTGTGATGAATATCTGCCTCAGAGAAAGAATCCTCCTGTGAGCTAAATTATGGCTTTAGGTCTCTTTGGGAGTCCATTATCTAGTTTGTCTGTTCTGTCAAATTAGGAACATATTGTTATAATTACTTCTCCCTCCCAAATAAGAAATGTCCTTCAGTATGAATATATCTAGCAGGATGACATTCATTTTCCCTCTCTCACTTACACTTTTCATTCTACTTCTTGTTCTCTCTTTTCCTCCAGCTCAGTCTACTTTTTTTCCTTCTCTTTTTTTCCACTTCTTCTCAGCCCAACTTGTCTCTACTCCTTTTCCCTGTCTCCTCATTAATTCCCTTCCCTCTGGAACCCAACCTATTTTTCTCCCCTCTTTCTCCTCTCCCCGTGGTCTGCCTGGTTCACCCTCCTCTTATTCTGCTGCATAGCTCACTTTAGTAAGTTTGAGCACTTCATCAGCAATTTCATAACAAAAGAACAGTGCACAGCTCCTGATGCCAGGCACATCAAACTTTGCAAGCAGATAGGCAGATGATCAAAAGCGAACACAGGCGCTGGAAGTCAAAAGCGCCCTACTATCGCCCATGTTTGCTTGCACCTGATGATCAGAGCTGGCCAGTGCGTGAAACAATGTACTCGCTGGCTCTGATCGCTAATTGCATGCAAATGCATGCAAACGAGGGTCTTCTGCATTCCTCCCAAATGATCAGCTGGCAGCACGCCAAACAAGGGTGCTGCTGCCGCTGCAAGCCCTACCCAGCTCAGAGCTGGCATTAGGGCTTAACAGCAAGGCAGGAATGAGGGAGACCCACTGAAGAGGTTTGACAGGTCTGGGATTTTTTCCCTGACCTGTCAAACCTAAGCCTTCCCCCACCCAAACTCCTTGTGGACCTCCCCCCCCCCCCCCCACCCCCAAAACACAAAAGTCTATGTGCTTTGAAAATATGCCTCTCTAAGTGCTGTTCTGCAAAGTCACGTGGAAGTGACATAGAGCATAAATGCAAGAGGGCATTCACAAGGGTGCAGCACAGGAGGGGCATTAGCAGTGCCGTCACTTATGAGTGCAACTTACAGAATAGTGCACTTTATACGTACTCTTGCCACTTTTACACGACTGCAGTTACACCAGATCTGTGGCTGGTTTAACTGCTTGCACAGACATGCTAGATGTGCCGATTCTGGGTTATGCTAATATTCTGCAATGGAGCCTGAGTGTCCAGATGCAGTGATAGAAGAGGCTTTCACCATGTGGTATTGGGGCACTTAAAAATAGCCATATTGGGTCAGACTAATGGTCCATCTAGCCCAGTATCCTGTTTCCAACAGTGGCCAATCCAGGTCACAAGTACCTGGCAGACACCCAAATAGTGGCAACATTCCATGCAGGACGAGAAGAAATTAGTGTTTACCTGATCATTTTCTTTGCATTAGTTCTTCACACTAATGGATGTGTGGGATAGCAAGGTCCAAAGACCAGCAGGCGGAGAACTTAAAGAACTGCCTCCTATGTGTGCATAACTAATAGAAATCTTACCTCCCTGTTTACAAAGCTGCGCTAGTGGCTGCTGCACGGCAATGCCAACAAAGCCCAATCAAAGTGAATGGGCTGTGTTGGCATTAGCACACCGGCAGCTGCCAGCGCGGCTTTGTAAACGGGGGGGGGGGGGGGGTAGTGTTTCCAGTCCCTTCATTGTACAACTTGCAGTACGCCATGCAAACCACTTTCACTACTACAGGAGATATAATATCAAACTTTTAGCAAAACACGATGATGGAAGGTGAAAGGCACTGTAATAGATCAAGGATGCTCTACCGAGCAAAGAATTTATGAGCTGCAGAATTTAAGTCCCTCAAAAGATTGAACTGTAGACTTACAGTCATACAAAGTTGTTAAATTTAAGTCCCTGACTGATACTGTGATGTGCAGGAAATACATTTTCCAACAACTCTTCCTGGCATTGACGGCATCTTCTTCCTCTCCCATTTTCTCTGATAATCCCTGGCCTTCATTTAACTTGCCTACTCTTATGTCCTTTACCCAGCTAGTGTCTCATGCTAGGGCTACTACCTGTCAATGATCCAATCCCCTCTCTGTGATACAAACTGGCATGTCATGACCTAATACCTCTTGTCATGTTGCTTATCAATTCTAGTCTGTCCTTCAGGATATTCCCTTCCTGCTGGAAACATGCCATTGTGTGTCCTGTCTTGAAAGAACTTATCTATCTATCTGAGACAATTAATTATCATCCTGTTTCTAACCTTAACTTTCTGTTTAAGTTAGTCAAGAGGGTGGCTTTCCAACAATTACTTCAACATTCAGTTGATTCTAATGTCTTGCACCCACGACAATCTGGTTTCTGATCGGAACATAGTACTGAGACCATTTTAGTTGCCCTCTTAAGTGATGTGCATTCTGCTTTTGAGAATGTTAAAATTGCATTAGTTATCTCTCGCAACAAGTCAAGAGCTATATGCATCCTTGAAGAGGAATGTCTTTAATGCACTTTTAAATCTAACATGGGAGGACTCAACGCAGAGATTCAAGAGCAAACAAAATCATAGCAGATATTACACAGTGAAGGGACAAGTACGTTTAGATTCGATGAACAGAGAGATCTCGATGGAGAGTATGGTACTAGAAGGCAAGAAATGTATAAAGGGATGCCGGAGCTATGTACCTTGTGGACTAATAAAAGTATTTTGTATGTAATCCTGTGGGAGACTGGCAGCCAATGCACTGTGTGGAGGAAGGGGTAATGAGGTTGTATTTCTTGGCGCCAGTGATAAGCTTCACAGCTGAGTCTTGAATAATCTGAAGATGGCAAATATCCTATATCTAAGGGGAAGGGAGGGGGAATGGGACTTAATATAACACCTTTCTGTGTTTTTTCCAACTGCATTCAAAGCATTCTGTACATATTATATACAGGTACTTATTTGTACCTGGGACAATGGAGGGTTAAGTGACTTGCCCAGAGTCACAAGGAGTTGCAGTAGGAATTGAACCCAGTTCCCCAGGATCAAAGTCCGCTGCACTAACCACTAGGCTACTCCTCCACTCCCAACATTTAACATCATGGAGGAGGGAGATGCAGTAGTCCAGGTGTGTTATGACAAAAGCGTGAATAAGAATATGAAGGGCTATCTGATTAAACAAGTGGCAAACTGAGTAGATCTGTTTTAACTTAAAGAAACAATTTCGCATGGTATTAGAGATCTGAGGTTGAAAACTCATAGTGTTATCAAGGCAAAATCCCAAAACGGGACTGAAAGAGACTGGTGTTCTTGCCAGAATGATCTGTGCTACCTGAGTGGGGATTCCATGGTGTCCTATAAGGAGCCCCTTGGTCTTCTTGGGATTTAGTCTGAGTTTATTAAATTATAGCCATTGGGCTATATGATCAAGATTATATTTAGACAAGCAAAAAAAGCCTGTTTCGCTAAAAAATGGAACGGGCACTAGCAAGGCTATTATATAATGGCAATTATGTTTTTAAGTGAACCGCGATTCTCCCCTCATCTCCCATCCCATCCATATCCACAGATTCTCCTCTGCCCTGCCCTCCCCTCTCATCCATGTCCCGCGATTCTACCCTCTCCTCCCATGCCATCCATATCAGCGATTCGCCTCTGCCCTGTCCTGTAATCGCTTGTGATGTACAGTACATTGGAGTGTCCCTCTGCTTCTCCTCACTCCCCTGCCCTCCCCTCCATGTCCAGTGATTCTTCCCTCCCTTCCCATCCCCTCCCATCCCATCTGTGTGCAGTGGTTCTCCTGTCCCATCCCCTCCCCTCCCTGTACCACGATTCTGGCCTCCCCTCAATATCCAGCGATTGTCCTGCCCTCCCCTCCCATCCGTGTCCCGCAATTCTCCCCTCGCCTCCCATCCATATTCAGCAATTCGCCTCTGTCCTGCCTTCCCATTGCTTGTGATGTTCAGTGCGATTCGCCTCTGCCCTGTCCTCCCATTGCTTGTGATGTACAGTACATTGGAGTGTCCCTCTGCTTCTCCTGTCTCCCCTGCCCTCCCCTCCATGTCCAGCGATTCTTCCCTCCCCTCCCATCTCCTCTATGTCCAGCGATTGTCCTCTGCCCTGCCCTCCCCTCCCATCTGTGTCCCACGATTCTCCCCTCGCCTCCCATCCCATTGATATCCAGTGATTCGCTTCTGCCTGCCCTCCCTTCCCATCCATGTGCAGCAATTGTCCTGTGCCCTGCCCTGCCCTCCCATCCCATCCATCTCCAGCGATTCTCCCCTCACCTCCCCTCCATGGCCAGTGACTGTCCTTCCTGCTGCCCTCCCTGTAAGCCGTCCATCTTACCTCAGGTCGGAGCGGCAGCAGGCAGGTTGGACTCGCGTTGCCTCCAGCGTTCCCTTGCCTTCCCTCTCAGTGTCCCGCCCTCGTAAAAATGAAATGACGTCAGAGGAGGGCGGGACACTGAGAGGGAAGGAAACGCTGGAGGCAAGCTGACGTCAGCATGTTACGAACCCAGACAGACAGCCATCCAGAGAAGCTGAGGTACAAATTATTATATAGATTATCAATTTCCTCTCTCGTGCTACAGTTCAAACTTGCTAAGATCTGAATGTCATCCACGTATACAAAGGAAGTGAGCCCTAGAGATTGGATGAGAATCAGTAATGGTGTCATAAAGGTGTTCTCTTCACTGATAATCCTCTAAAGCTCACCTGGATTCCACTCTGCTTTCCATTGTATTGCCCCTTCTTTATGGAATTCTCTCCCACAGGTACTTCATCTTGAGGCTTCTTTTCTCAGGTTTAAATCTGCCCTTAAAACTCATTTGTTCCTCTAGGCTTTTCCATCCTCCGATAATGGTGAGTAGCACTCCAGGGTATGAAATCTCTCTCATCTGTTGCTTTTCTCTTTAGCTATTCCTTTTCCGTACAATAATGGTGTTCTTTTCTTAGTGATGTTTGTACTGTAAACCACTTTGATGCATATGACAAGGAAAGATGGTGCATAAAGTGCATTAAGGAGCTGTGCATGTACAGAAATCTTAGATCTATGTGTCTAGCCAGTAACATATTCAAGTCCAAATAATATGTTTCTTTACAAAAAAGCTGAGTTAATGCTATTCTTTTAAACCTCAAATGAAAGGTGCTGCCACCTTGATCAGTACCGTGATAATCACAGGCACCAAGTTTCTGACTTTTTAGGTGTTTCTGTAATCAGTTCTTTGCAGAGGGCGTAGCACTGAAAATACCTGAGCCCCACTCCACTTTTGTTCCCACTGTGATAGTTTGGTTTGTTTTCTTATGTGCACTCAGGCAAGGTTTCTCCCACATTCCTTCCACACCATGAGAGTAATTCTATAACAGGGGAACTACCACGGCACTGGTTGTGGCACCTATTTTAGGTCTCTGACTGCATTTCTTAGTCTCTCTCCACATGATTTGCTAAGTAATCACTTGAGACCATGTACCAAGTAATCTCTTGGGAGCCTCAGACACTGTTCTTTAATTTGTCCAATCAAGGTTCTTAGATTGGCATCAGTTGCCTTTTGAAATTTGTCCTTTGATATATTTCCTCTTTCCTCCATTTTCTGAGGAGCTCTCTTTGTGTAAATTTCCTGTGTTGGAAGGTATGTTCCCTCTGCAATCAAATACAGGGTTTCTAGGATAATAATAGCAGTACATTATCTCCTCCTACCCGTTTTTAATCCTCGTAATGTTTTCATTAGTTTCTGTTGTTTATCTCCTGCTGCAGTGCTTTCACAAACAGGTTATACAGGGATGTTTTCTTCTCCTGAAGGTTTTACACTATTGATACCACCATCATTAGCCCTAGTGCGTAAGCCAGAGGTGGGCACCTTTTTATCCTGGGTGACATGTGGCCAGTATGTATTCTTCTTGTTCATTCCTATCATACTTATACAGTAGAGTTGCCTTACTGAGATTTGATATAAATGTTATACAATTGGGTCACCTCATGAAGGTACTCAACAAGACTTGAGAAGAAAACTTATTCCCTCCCCCTCAGAGATACACAGCAATTCACCACTGCTGAACTGTTTTTGTTGTGATCCTTTTCTTTTCTCTCTCATACTGGGTCAGACTAATGGTCCATCTAGCCCAGTATCCTTCCAACAGTGGCCAATCCAGGTCAGAAGTACCTGGCAGAAACCCAATTAGTAGCAACATTCTATGCTACCAATCCCAGGGCAAGCAGTGCCTTCCCTCATGTCCATCTCAAAAAAAGACCATGGGCTTTTCCTCGGGGAACATAGTAACATAGTAGATGATGGCAGAAAAAGACCTGCACGGTCCATCTAGTCTGCCCAACAAGATCAACTTGTATGTGCTACTTTTTGTGTATACCCTACCTTGATTTGTACCTGTCCTCTTCAGGGCACAGACCGTATAAGTCTGCCCAGCACTATCCCCGCCTCCCAACCACCAGTCCCGCCTCCCACCACCGGCTCTGGCACAGACCGTATAAGTCTGCCCAGCACTATCCCTGCCTCCCACCACCGGCTCTGGCACAGACCGTATAAGTCTGCCCAGCACTATCCCCGCCTCCCAACCACCAGCCCCGCCTCCCACCACCGGCTCTGGCACAGACCGTATGTCTGCCCAGCACTATCTCCGCCTCCCACCACCGGCTCTGGCACAGACCGTATAAGTCTGCCCAGCACTATCCCCGCCTCCCAACCACCAGTCCCGCCTCCCACCACTGGCTCTGGCACAGACCGTATAAGGCTGCCCTGCACCATCCCCGCCTCCCACCACCGGCTCTGCCACCCAATCTCGGCTAAGCTCCTGAGGATCCATTCCTTCTGAACAGGATTCCTTTATGTTTATCCCACGCACTTGTCCAAACCTTTTTTAAACCCAGATACGATAACTGCTGTTACCGCATCCTCCATCATCGAGTTCCAGAGCTTAACTATTCTTTGAGTAAAAAAATATTTCCTCCTATTTGTTTTAAAAGTATTTCCATGTAATTTCATTGAGTGTCCCCTGGTCTTTTTTCTTTTTGAAAGAGTGAAAACTAATTCACTTTTGATCTTTCCATTTAAATAGATGAGTCATATTACACTCACACGCATTGTCATCTGGGGTGGTAAACAGGTGACTCGTGCCCAAGGTCACACACCTCAGTTAGCACTCATGCCTTATATTTACAAACAAGAGGTACCAAGTATGGAGCCATGTGAAATAACTCTTTAAAATGCATTGAAGAGGCGGGGTTAGACACCACTGAGGTTTGCATTGCTACCCCCCAGGTCCAAGTGATCAGGTAGCTGGCTCTTGTATGCTTCTTAGAAAAGGTGCAAAACCGACCATGGAAATATTTTCATTTCCCATTATAAAGAGAGAACTACACCTACAATTTTTTGCCTTGCCCAAACCATGCTTCCTTTAAATCTCTGTATCCTAGAGCGACTACATGCAGAAACAGTGACCTTCTGAAATCACCAGTGTTCACATATGTGCAATCTACACATGTAAATGCTACAATTTCCGTGTATAGATGCTCTAAGTTCTACAGTCTGTACTGTCAAATAATCTTTATAAGAATACAAAAAATAAATGATAACACTATACTGGGAAGTCAATGTCTGTGACCCAGATATCTCTGGTGGAGTTGATATTCAAAGCGATTTAACCATCCAGAAACGGCTTCTGGCTGATTCAACCGCTTGTTCAGAGTGGTTAGCGCCAGTGAATATCACCATAAACTGCCAAACTGAAAGCCAATATTCAGCATTTAACCACCTAAGTTAAATCGGACCTCATAAAAGCCTGTCCTATCTTTATGCAGTGTCGCTTATGCGGTAAAGTGCTGATTATCGCATCTAGGGGTCCTTTTACAAAGGCATGCTATGAGCGTCTCTACCATTTAGCGCATTCTACTCATTAGCACGCACTAAAAACGCTAGCGCACCTTTGTAAAAGTCCCCCTTAACTGCATAAGAGATAACTGGTCAAATAAACCTGGATGTTCAATGCTGGTGCCCGGACATGGCTGCTAGTAGTTTAAAAAAATGCTTACCATCAGAGGCTGAATATCGACTCCATATGTTTAATTATATATTACAGACTACCTCATCAGCAGGGCAGGAGACCCTAAGAACACACGGTTCTCTAGTAAATTAAATCCCAAGTTTATGCCAATGTATCTTACTGCTTTAAGGACACACTAATAACTAACACCAGGATTTTCTTTCCAAAATATCAAAAGCCTGTCCGCATTTTGGCAGGTTGCCAAGCACATGTCAGCTTGTATCTCCTAGCAGAAATTGATGGATTTCATCTAGGTGAGGCATCTCGTTGGGGTCACAAGTATTTGTTTGAAGCAGTGGCATAGCTACATGGGGCCTGGGCCCCCCCAAATTTCCTCTACGCCCTTAGTTTTACTGGCAGGGGTTCCCCAACCCCTCTAGCTGAAACCTTGTCCGGCCCCAGTCTCCAGTGCCACCGCATTGCCTGCCCTGCTCTGTCTTCCCCTCACTTCTGGCACACTCCTTTTAGTGAAACTGAGCATGCTCAATTTCACTAAAAGGAGTGTGCAGGACGTGAGGGGAAGAGAGAGCAGGGCCGGAGACTGGCACTGGACAAGGCTTCAGCTGGCGGGGACCCCGCCAGCCAAGTTATTTGCTGCCACAGTGGGTGGGGAGCGGCAGGGTGGTGAGACGGCAGGGGGGTGGCAGACCAAAATGTGCTTCCCCATCTCGTGCTCTGGCCCCCTCCCACCGCGAGGTCTGGCTACGCCCCTGGTCTGAAGCTCATAAAAATGGTATAACACGCTATGCCAACTCCACAGCACAATTTCATGCAACCACATATAGTCATTCAGATGTCATTCCTTGTCAGCATCTTCACCTGAACAGGTGCTAAATAACTTTCCATGAACTACCATTTATTCCCTGAACCTTGGCACACATGGGCTAGTGTAGTCTGTGGAAAATGCTGCAGTTTACGGACCTTGATTCGGAAAATGGATCAAGTCTCAGAATTCTCGAAAAGGTACCAAAATTATCCCAGTCTCCTTTATTCAAAAAGACAACATTTGAATGATATGCAAACTAAGCCACTGCTGACCTGTGTCAAGAAACATATGCATTTATAAATCAACATTCACATTAACTATGACAAGGAAGAATTTGCTGATTAATGTGTAACATTCAACATATGCATGTACGCTGGCTGCAGCTCAAATATTTAATCATGGAATTGTGGGAATGATCCGTACTTCCACACAAGTGTAATCTGAAAAGGAACAACCACTAGCCAGTCACAACTATTCAAGCAATAGCTGAAATGATCATTAAAATATCAAGTAGTCTGTTAATGAAAACTTGAAGTTCTATCGTTAATTAATCACAAAGTCACAGAAACGATGCAGTGTGACATTCAGCCATGGTGGTTGGCAGTTAGCTGTTAAGATTACCTGCTGAGTGAAGTGTGTGACCTTGTACCACGGTCACAATTCACCACCCCAGCTGACAGTGTGTATGAGTGTAATGTGCCTCATCTATTTAAATGGAAACATCAGAAATACTGTACTACTCATCTGTCAGCACACCTCTTTATAGAAATACAAGTTCACTATCCAGCTTATAATTGAAAAAGAAAAACGCCTATATTGCGACCCAAATCGGGAGATAGACGTTTATCTCACAAAAACGAATAAAGCGGTATAATCGAAAGCCGAATTTGGACGTTTTCAACTGCACTCCGTCGCGGATGCGGACAAAGTTGATGGGGGTGTGTCAAAGGCATGGTGAAGGCGGAACTGGGGCGTGGTTATCGGCCATCAGAGATAGGCGCCTTTCACCGATAATGGAAAAAAAATATGCGTTTTTAGCAAGAATTTAGGGCACTTTTCCTGGACCCTGTTTTTCCACGAATAGGGCCCCAAAAAGTGCCCTAAATGACCAGATGACCACTGGAGGGAGTCGGGGATGACCTCCCCTGACTCCCCCAGTGGTCACAAACCCCCTCCCACCACAAAAATATGCCGTTTCACAACTTTTTATGTTCACCCTCAAATGTCATACCCACCTCCCTGGCAGCAGTATGCAGGTCACTGGAGCAGTTATTAGGGGGTGCAGTGGACGTCAGGCAGGTAGACCCAGGCCCATCCCCCCCCACCTGTTACACTTGTGCTGGTAAATGGGAGCCCTCCACACCGCCCCCCAAACCCACTGTACCCACATGTAGGTGCCCCCCTTCACCCCTTAGGGCTATAGTAATGGTGTAGACTTGTGGGTGGTGGGTTTTGAGGGGGATTTGGGGGGCTCAACACACAAGGGAAGGGTGCTATGCACCTGGGAGCTCTTTTACCTTTTTTTTTTTTTGTAAAAGTGCCCCCTAGGGTGCCCGGTTGGTGTCCTGGCATGTGAGGGGGACCAGTGCACTACGACTCCTGGCCCCTCCCACGAACAAATGCCTTGGATTTATTCGTTTTTGAGCTGGGCGCTTTCATTTTCCATTATCGCTGAAAAACAAAAACGCCCTGCTCACAAATTGTCGAATAAAACATGGACGTCTATTTTTTCCCCAAAATACGGTTCGGTCCGCCCCTTCACGGACCCGTTCTTGGAGATAAACGCCGATGGAGATAGACGTTTTCGTTCGATTATGCCCCTCCACGTGTTCTCTGTTGCATGCAGAGTTTGCAAAGAGGTCTTTTTACTAAAACGTGTTTCGATCTGGGCTTAATGAATCTTAATGCGAGAGCTTTCTGCATACTAAGCACAGACAATGCTGCAGTATTTAGGGATTACCAGCGGCATACCAAGGGTGGGGTGGTGGGGGCGGTCCGTGCCGGGTGCACGCTGCTGGGGGGGGTGCAGAGAGCAGTCGCGCGCCTGTCAGTTCCGCTGGTTCCCTGCTCCCTCTGCCCTGGAACAGGTTACTTCCTGTTCCGGGGCAGAGGGAGCAGGGATCCAGCGGAGCCGAGAGCCGAGCGGCTGTTCCCAGCAGCTAAAAATGCACCCGGGGGTCATTGCGCCAGGGGGGGGGGGGGTCATGCTGCACCTGGGGCGGGGGGTGCGCATCGGCGATCTGCCCCGGGTGGCAGCTGACCTAGGATCGTCACTGGGATTACATTTTTTTTTTGCAGGTCCCATGCTAATTTTTCCATTACCACGTGGGAGCATTTACCGCCTCTTAATTAGGAGGTGCTAAATATAGGGGGCATTAAGGGGGTCTTTTACTAAGCTGCGGTAGTGTTTTTAGTGTGTGCTGTTGATTAGTATGCGCTAAATACTAGAGGCGCCCATATATTCCTATGGGCATCTCTAGCATTTAGCGCATGTTAATCAGCGCGTGCTAAAAACACTACCGCAGCTTAGTAAAAGACCCATAAGTGCTCCTGTGTGGTCTGCCTTATCCAGTTAGGGAACACTAATGTGAATGCAGTAGCTGGACAATGCTTCCATGTCCATTCCCTGTCCTCCCATAAAATAGTTTAAAAAATAAATAACGCATTTTGCGGTAATCCTTTTTTAATGCACTAAACGAATGTTAGGACTTAATGCCTGTTAGCAAAAAGGCCCGTCAACACTTTGGCAGATGAAAAGCAAGCTTCTATTTACCAGGGCCGATATTCAGACCGTGGGAGGTAGCAGGGCTCCCTCCCTCGATTGGCACTGATCCCAGATATTCAATGTCGCGCCATTTCTGATAACCGGCACTGATATCCGGTTTATTTTTGGCTGGTTTCAACTTAACCAGCCAAGTCAATAGTCAGCGCTGGCTGGTCAAGCTGAAACTGGCCAAAGATAGGCCTGTAATTTTGTCGGCCTACTTTGGCCGCCAAACTTAGCCAGCGAAGCGCTGAATATTAGCAGATAGTCGGTTATATTGGGCGATATAACTGGTTATCTGCTAAGCACTAACCTGCAATATTCAGCGGGAGATAGCCGGTTAAGTGCCATTTAACCAGCCAGGAGTCGTTCCTGGCCAGTAAAATGGTTTTAAATATCAGAGGAAGTGTTCCTCTGATATTTAAAACCATTTAACTGGTGTTTTGTTCTTTTTTGTTCTGATTTCTTAGTATCATAGAAGACTAAAGAACTTTATTGGGTAGCTCTCCTTTTCTGCTCAAATTAAAATAACTCATTAGATTTCAGCTTGTGGGTCTTGGCAGACCTGCTAAGTCATGACACCACAAAGCAACATTAGGGAAATCGAGCGTAAGACCAGAACAGCGTGTTTGTGATGAACTGGTGGTTTACAACTTGTAAAACAATTGCCACCTCTATAAATGCATCGTAAAAATCTGAACAATTTTAGGCTTACATTATTCACAGTCTGAAGCAGTAGAGATGTTTAAAAGGTATTCATTGGTATGGCAAAAATCTTATGATACCGTTATTTTTTCAAGCATAACAAGAGCTAACCAACACCAACCAACTTACACTAATGACAGAGAGCACGTCTTAAAATTTCGTAGGTACAGCTAGTGAATTGCTGTGCATCTCGCCAAGCCTTGCTAAGTAACTTCATTTCATGTGGTGACCCCATTGTATAAAAGCTATACCAAATGCAGGGCTTTTTTGAGGGGGTACTTGGGGGTACTGAGTACCTGCACCTTTTCCATTGTCTGCTAAAATTGACCCACGGTCCCCAAGTTTTAATGAAAGAGCTCAAGCTCTACACACCAATTCTGCCTTGTCATAGATCCTGTGACTGGTGGCAGGGGGCCTGGCTATTATGGGGTGGGTCCCTTAGTGATCACCCCACCCCCTGAAGGATGGCCTGGCATTTGAGTACCGGCACCTTTTTCGCTAGAACATATGCACTGACCAAATGTCAGTAAGACACCCAATATAATTCAAGCATGACAAGAAGAAAAAAGAAATATATCTACTGGCCACATGTTCCCCAGGATAAAAAGGTGTGGACCCGTAGTTCAAGCAATAGGGCTAGTGTTGCTTGTAGTGAAAGTGCAGACACTGCAGGTGACGATAACATTCCTGCTGCAGATATAGGCCATGGTGAACCTGTTCATGCATCCACTGCAGCAGAAGGCAGATCACAGGAGTTAGCGAAGTTAAAAAGGCTAAAAAAACACTCACGTGAACAGTGGTGTGCTGGAGCCGGCTCGCACCGGCTCGCAAGAGCCGGTTGTTAAATTTTCTTCCGGCTTGCGAGCCGGTTGTTGCAAATAGCGAGCCGGCTCTGGCTCTCCTCTCTCCCTCCCTTCGGATCCGCCTCACCTCCCGCTTGTTTTTTAAATTCTTGGCTTCCAGCGCCGAGTCGCCGACTGTCCTGAGTCCTCCCTTGCCGATTTGCACTTTAAAAATGGCCGCCGAGACTTCCAGAGGCGGCCTCGCGAGACTTCGGCTGAAGTCTCGGTGGCCATTTTGAAGCGCGAATCGGCAAGGGAGGACTCAGACAGTCAGCAACTCGGCGCTGGAAGCCAAGAATTTAAAAAACAAGCGGGCACTTGGTGAGGGACCGGATCGGGAGGGCGGGAGGGAGGGAGGGAGGAGAAGAAGAATTTGATAAAACAACTCGGGAGGGGGTGGCAGGGGGGAAAAGAGTGTCGCTGCTGGGCATGGGTGGATGGAGGGTGTTGCTGGACATGGGTGCATGCAGGGCAGGGGAGAGGAGGGTCACTGCTGGACATGGGTGCATGCAGGGCAGGGGAAAGGAGGGTCACTGCTGGACATGGGTGCATGCAGGGGAGAGAAGGGTCACTGCTGGACATGGGTGCATGCAGGGCAGGGGAAAGGAGGGTCACTGCTGGATATGGGTGCATGCAGGGGAGAGAAGGGTCACTGCTGGACATCTGGGTGCATGCAGGGCAGGGCAGAGGAGGGTCGCTGGGTATGGGTGCATGCAGGGCATGGGAGAGGAGGGGAGAGAGAAGAAATGCTGGACATGGATGGAGGGGAGAGAAAAGTGAGGAAGGAAATGAGTTGAGGGAAAAGAAAGAGAGGAGAAAAACTGCACATAGATGAAGAAAATAGGCAGGAGCTGAGGACCAGAAATGAAGAAGAAAGGAGGAAAGAAATAAATGGAAAGGAAGCCCTGGAAACGGAGTTAAGAGGACAGATAGCAGCAGAATCGGATACTGGGCCAGAATGATCAGAAAAACAGTCACCAGACAACAAAGGTAGAAAAAAAAATCATTTTATTTTCATTATAGTGTTTGGAATATGTTCACTTTGAGAATCAGGTGCTCAACATTAAAAGTTTATATTTATTTACTTATTTATGGCATTTTATCCCACATTAAACATGAATTAGATTGGAACCTGGGATCATTTAATTTTTTTTCCTGGAGAGAGTAATGCATTGCCCCCCCCCCCTCCCTCGCTATAGCCAGCTCTGCAATTTTGGGGGGCGCAGAGGTGGACGGGGGGGGGGGGCCAGAGGTGGATGGGGGGGGGCGCAGAGGTGGATGGGGGGGCGCAGTGGTGGACGGGGGGGCACTGAGGTGGACCGGGGAGAGAGCCTGTTGTTAAAAATTTACCAGCACACCACTGTACGTGAACCTTGCAGATAAAGAGGAGGTATGTTCTTTTAGGCTTCAGCGGCTAATGTCATGATCACTTTGGGACACTTTCTTAGCCAGTGGCTACTTCTCAAGCCCTAAAACTTCTGGAGAACCCAACTCACAAAAACAGCAATTACTAACAACCTCTGGACAACAACCCCATGACAGAACAAAGATTTGCAGTGCTTCCCTACATCCAAGGAATGATGGACCCCATAGGTAAATTACTAAATACGCTTGACATCTGTGCTCACACATGTGAAGGACCGTATACCTGCACCCCAGGCCCCTAGAGTTTATGAAACTCCATGCAGCTGTGGCCAATTATGCATAGGTGAAACCAGCCATACTGTGGAAAAAAGACTACAAGACACCATATACTCAGTAACAAAGATATCAGCTATAGCCCTCCACATGTAAAAAAAAAACTAGCCATACAATTAGATCTGATGACACAAAGATCCTTGAAAAAAAAAAAAAAAAAACAACCTTTGGTGACCAAAAAAAATCAAAGAGGCAGTGGAGATAACAAGACATCCACACAATATCAATGGAGACAAAGGACTCATCTTAAACAAAGCATGGCATAGGAAGTTTAGTGCAAAATGGCCTGGCCCCAAAGACAAATGTCTTACTCCACCCCCACCCCCACCCCCGAGTTTTCAGAATGTGACGAACAGAATTTCCCTCCCTCCAGAGAAAGTTTCCCACCTTATTTTCCTGCCAAAATTTAAACTTGGGACCAACAAACTTTCCCACTTCAGATTTCCTGCCACAATCTCTCTGAATTTGTGTTCAATGAACTTTCCCACCTTCCGGAGTTTAAACTGTATTAACAAATCTTCTTGCCTTCCACAATCAAAACCTCCCATCTCATACCCCAGCCAACCAGGCTGGAGGACCCACAATATAAAGACAATCTTGCACACTGTCCTGAAGAAAGGAACAGCACAATGGCTGAAACACCGGTTTCAGTTACCTGGATGCAGCACAATCTGGACAGCTGCAATTATTAAAGAGGAGGTAATGTACTGCTGCCTTTATGCTGCAAATCTATACATTTAAATTGAAAATATATAACGAGAGTCCACAAAAACTGCAAGAAAGGGGAGTGGCACAGGAAAAGCTACAAAAAGTAACTGATGCAAATTTAAGATCCAGAACCATACTGAACTACACATGCATCCTGTGCGACTCACCCAATGGTCCCCCCCACCACACTCCACTGGCTGTGCTACCAACAATGAGGGTAGACAGTGAGCTGGGATCAGTTTTCATGCCCCCCTCCATTTGCAACTTGCACAGCCGCACCACTCACACAGCCCTTGTTACAGGGCCAAGATTCCTAATTGTACAGATGAAACAATAGAAGTATATAAGTGATAACATCTTAAAACAATTAAGGACTTCTATAGAAAGAGAAAGAAAAGATCTAGACAGGAGCACCAAAAGAAACATGGATGTAAGGGATGTAAGGCAAAAAAGAAAGAGGAAGTCTGGAAAGGGGCACTACAATGAAAGTTGATTGGAGAGGGAACGAACAAACTTGGAAAGGAATATTCGAAAAAGGTCTGGGGCAGAGAAAGAAAAAAGAGATCCAGAAAGTAGTACTGGAAGAGAGGCTAATGCAGAGCAGATAGAGCAGTGAGAGATAAAAGTACAACATAGGAGAGGGAGACGGTAGGAAAGGCAAGGAAGCCAAGTGAAAAGGAAGGAGCAGGAGCTGAAGGAGTTGGCAGTTAAACTCAGAGCCTATGTAGAGCTGGATGAGTATGCTGCAGTGGCGTAGCTACAGGTGGGCCTGGGTGGGAACATTCTTGCCTCAGACTCACCCAGTCTTGTGGGCCCCAAAACACCTCATTGGCGGTGCCTCACTCCTCTCTCTCTTCTCCGCTGTTGGCACAGCATCTGCCCGTCTCTCTCTGAACCTCCCACCCCCAGTCTTTCTATGAGCTGTCGCTGCAGCAGTTCCCAACCTGCGCCAGCCCTGCAGGCTTCCCTCTACCATGTCTCACCCTCGATGACATCACTTCCTGTTTCTTCACTGGCGGCGACGCGGTAGAGGGAAGCCTGTAGGGCCGGTGCAGGTCACCAACAGGAATTGCTGATGTCAATGGCTTGGAGGTAGACCAGTAGGGGTGTTTCAGAGAGAGACGGGCAGATGCCAGGCAGAGAGCAGAGGGGAGAGGGAGGGGCAGATGCCATTTGGAGGGGGAGAAAGATGATGATATATGAGAAGGGGCAGAGGGGATGGATGGGAAGAAAGGGGGAGAGATGGGCAGGGACAGAGGGAAAGGTTAAAAAACTGTATGTATATACGAGGGTGGGGGTCAGGGAGGGAAGGGCCCACCCAGATTAGCTCAGGACCCACCCAAAATGGCAGTTCTGGCTACGCTTCTGTTATGCTGGGCTCCAGGAGAGGGCATGAATACCTAAATTGCACTTGACACCTAAAGCAAAATACATAATAACATGACCTGGGCCATAATCTGCATAAAGGGTTTATCTATTGATTTCATGGTAATAAACTGGACATAATACTGTGCAGTGAAAATAATTATTGAAAGAATGCAATAAATTAGGATACAAGGCTAGAAGAAAGATAACAATACCTCCTTAGCCTAAATTAATGAGAGATTCAAAACCTCAAGCCTAAGCATGATGTATTTACAGAAGAAGACCTCAAATTCATATTTATTTAAACTCCAGTCACAAACTGAAAGCAACAGCAGAAGCTCAAAGGTTTTTGCTAAAGCTTAGAGCACGCACATGGAATAAGCATGTGCTAAATGCTAAGAAGCCCATTTTATACCTGGAAAAGCAACTTTTCACAATAAAAAACTAAGGAGAACTGAAAACATCTATCGACAGAAGACAGTAGAACAAAAGAATCTGAAGAGGCTATATATAAATAAATACAGTGTATATATATATATATATTTTTTTTTTACTGTTTATCTATCTATCTATCTATCTATCTATCTATCTATCTATCTATCTATCTATCTATCTACCAATCCAGCACGTTAGTGAGAGAAAAGATCATCAAAGAATGGTATAGAAGACAAAAGGGGAAGTTATCAACATGGGCTATGATAAGTTGAGCTATTGTACCACAGGGTCTCATTGCATAAAATGAGGTCATGATGCTAACGTAACACAACTTGTGGTAAAATAACCCATTTTTATGGTAACCCATGTCGATAAGTCCCCCCCCCCCCCCCCCTGCAACTCCCAATGAGATATTGATGAGTAGTTTAACAGCCTGGAATAAGAGTAGTTTGTAATTCCTATGGGCTTTTTTTACAATGCCGTGCTGGAGATTCCTGCATGGTAAATGAATGAGCTTCCTCTCACTTGCCACACAGGAATTCCTAGCACAGCTTTGTAAAAGAAGCCCTATGTGCCCATAGAGCTTAGGAACTATAAACTGGCTTCATAAAAATTATTTTTTTTAAATTTGTTTACATTTTCAATTAACAATCACAGGAAACAAACCCTGCAATTTTTACATTCCTAAGAAAATAAAATAAAGGCAAAATAGAAAACACAGGATAATTCAATATTACAATTAGCCCACAATAAAGGAAATACGGGAGCCAAGAAAAGGAAATATAAACTACTCAGAATAAATAAAAAATCCTTTTTAAAATTAGGGCCCTATTTACTAAGGTGCACTAGCATTTTAGTGCGTGCTAAAAATTAGCACATGCTAATGCTAGAGATACCCATAGGAATACTAAAAATACTAGTGCTCCTACAGCGTAGTATAGTAAACATGGCCATAAGTAAGAACACATCCTCCACTAGAACCCACCAGCCAGCCCTCAACAATGATTATTAAACCTTAGCCCTCAACTCTTCTTTTGCCAAAATAAAGTCCAGGAGTGATTTAAGATCTATAAAGAAATAACGTTTACTCTCAAATAACAAAACACATTGCCAAGGAAATTTTAAGCTTCATAAAGATCTTGATAAAATATATATAAGAATAAGAAAATTCATCTATGTCTATCAGATAATCTATAAGAATCAGTGTACTGTATCCCATGATGGTATATCCCAAGGTAGATATGGACCTTAAAGAAATAGATTAAAAAATGGAAGACCAGGTTTTATAACAGGTAGCCTATGTGAGAAGTCTGAAAAGGTACCTATCACAGCTGTGGCCGTGCCCCAGTGATCTGGCTCTGTGGCTTCTCCGGACTGCTTTGTCTCTGCGTTTCTGCATCTGCTGTCTGGTGTTCCTGCTATCCAAGCCTCGCTCTGGTGTTCCTGCTATCCAATCAAGCCTCATTCTAAGTTGTGACATCATCATCAGCAAAGTCCTTTATAAAGCGCCTTGGAACTCTCATGCCTGGCCTTTGCACAAGGTCTTTTAACCTTGTCTTTCCTGTTTAGATCCAGTTCCTGCTTGGCTTTGTTCCTGTATGCCTTGATTCCAGCCTAGCTTGGTTCCTGTGAGTCTTTCCCTGAATGTCTTGTTTCTGAACCATGTTTCTGAAAGCCTTTGTATACCTTCCTCCTGAATCTTTACTCCTGTGTGCTCTTGTTCCTGCTTACCTGTCTTTCTATGAGTCTTGTATCTGAAAGCCTGGCTTCTGTAAACCTTGGTCTTGAAGCTTTACTCTTGTTTTTGCTTAACTGTGTTTCTATGAGTTATGTACTTGAAAACTTTGTTTCTATGTGTCTTGCTTTTGAACCTTGTTCTTGAAAGCCTGGTTCTTGCCATAGCCAAACCCTGCTCTTGGTTTCTGTTACAGTTTGACTTTACCTCTGGCTCCTGCTTTACTCTAGCCCAGCTCTTGACTCTTGCTACAGTTATACCCTGTTTCTACTTTCTGCTATATCCAAGCTCTGTTCCTGTTGCGAGCCATGTCTGCTCTGGATTTCTGTACCTGCTAAGCCAAGTCTGTTCCTGTTTCTAAGCCAAGTCTGTTCCTGAATTCTATTCCTGCTAAGCTAAGTCTGTTCCAGATTCCTGTACCTGCTAAACCATGTCTGTTCTTGGTTCCTGTGCCTACCTGCCTTGTCTATAGCATTGCTTCTGTCTTGCCTGTCTGTCTTGTCCATTTGTGCCTAGCCTTGCCTTATCTCATCTTGTCCTCTCTGGATCCAGTCCTTGCCTTGTCCTTGTCTTGCCCTTTTCTGGACCCAGTTTTAATCTAGTTCCATGTCTTGCCTTGTTCTGCCTTGCCTTATATTGCCTGGGTCCCAGTCCCCATCCCAGTTTTAATCCAGTTCTGAGTCTTGCCTTGTCCTGCCTGGATTCTAGTTCTAGCCCCTTTGCCTTGCTTTCTTTGCCTCACCTGGATCCGGTCCTTGTCTTGTCTATTGTACTTTGTTACCTCTGCCTTGCTTTGCCTAGTATCCTGGTTTATTCTAGTCCTGTCTTGTCTACTCCTGCCTTGTCTTCCTTAGTCCTGACTTGTTCTGACTCTGCCAGCCCAGGTGACTTCTCTGCCCCAGCTCCGGCTGCGGTCCAAGGGCTCACTATCCCTGAATCTGTGACAGTATCTATTTTAAAACTATTTTAGAAAGGCAACAATAGGTACCCACATTACTAAGTTACATTCAAGTACACCAGGTAGTTATCTGTCTCTGGAGGGCTCATAGGTTTACAGACAGTATAGAAAACAAGGTAAAACAGACAAATGCAGATTTTGAAGCACTGAACTGGAAACAACAGGGCTGGCCCCACCTAGGCCGAAATAATTGGCATCGGTGTTGATACAGTAGAAGTTAGTGACAATAAAGAAGAGTTAGGATTTTTGGCATGGGGCCTCTGAGCACACTTGCATGCTCAAAGCCTGTCATGTCCCTAACTCTCTGAACATCCTGTTTCAGAGGGAATGGAATGGAGTAGGCTATGAATGTGTGCATTTGCTTACTGAGGCCCTGCACCTGCTACCATGACTCTTCTTTAGTATTGCAAAGGCATGTGGCAATGGAGTTATTGATGGTAGTGACAAGGGTTGGAGGTAGGCCCAATAGCAGGAAGAGAAGGGGAAGATATGTTGGATGATAGAGAAGAGGTAGAGAAAGGAAGCAACCGGACATCTGAAGAGTTAGTTAGTGAAAAGAATATGAAGATTCATGACACCTGGGGGGTGAGGTATAGAAGAGGAGGGAATATGCTAAATATTTGGAGGGGTAGGGAAGAGGAGAGGAGAAACTAGACATCTGGGGTGCAAGGAAGAGAAGGAGAGATGCTGAACAAGAGAGTAGGAAAGAGAAGGGGCGAAACTGGGCCAGATTCAAGATATGATGCTAGCAAAAAAGGTGCCGGTACTCAAATGCCAGGCCACCCTTCAGGGGTGAGGTGATCACTGAGAGACCCACCCCACAATAGCCAGGCCCCCTGCAACCAGTCACAGAATCTATGACAAGGCAGAATTGGTGTGTAGAGCCTCAGCTCTTTCATTAAAACTTGGGGATCGCGGGTCAATTTTAGAAGACAATGGAAAAGGTGCCGGTACTCAGTACCCCCAAGTGCCCCCTCAAAAAAAGCCCTGATGCTAACAGTTATGCGTTTTAAATTGGGTGTTCTCAATTTAACGCATGTAACTTAATTGAGTAACAAACCAATCAGCACTGATAATTGGGTGATAACCAATTATCAGCATTAATTGGCAATAGTTAGGATTTACGTGCATATCATATTCTATAACAATGTGCATATAGATCCTAACGTGCATACACATTTGGGGACATGGATAGGGGCATTTCTGAGGTCATTCCCAAATAATATGCACGTTGATATAAAATATGGCCAAACTGCGTTTAAGTGTAGGCGCCAGCATTTAAGCCTGCTCATAGCAGGCCTAACTGCAGGCGCCTACAGTTAGGCGCAGTTTATGCCTAAGTGTGATTCTATAAAGGACACATATTCTTTATAGAATTGTGCTATACATGTAAACTTTTAGGCGCTACTTATAGAATATACCCTATACTGTACACTTGGAGGGGCAGGGAAGGGGAGATGCTGGACTATGGGGGATGTTAAGGAAGGGAAAGGGAGATACTAGACACGGTGGGGTAGGGCCTGTTCTGCCACAGAGATTTAGAGACTTGGGCTGCTGCTAGGGGGAAGGGTGCATGGCTGAGCGTTTGCCTAGGGCGCAAGGTACACTTAGGCCTGGGAAACAATAATATATTTCATTACTGTGTGCAACTTGCTGATTTCAGAATAACTATATGCAGAAAGGCACAATAAAGTAGCACGTTTCATCCAGTGGAAGCTATAACCTTGCTGTGCCAGAAAAACACTGGGAGTATGACCCTGATAGTATTGTGAAGAATGAAGAACCTGTGATTGCCTGGGACATTTCTGTTTTCATAGATAAATACCGGTAGCTTGATGCAAGAGAACAGTCATTAATAGATGTGTCAGTGCCAAGTGACTGTTCTGTAGTAAGTGCAGAGAAAGAGCAGATCCTCATGTAGCAATAATGCATGAGAGAGGAAGAAATGTGGCAGAAAGCTGCAGAAATTATCCCAGTGGGTGCCACTTATCAGATTTAAAAGAATCTTCAAGTACATCATGATATGTTGTTTGAGCATAACATACCTTTCCAACTCTAGGAGAAATCAATGAAAGTGCTAAGGACTAGCATTAGCAGTGAATCTGAGAAACTGTGATCATCTCTAACATACCCTGGCATAGGGGTGAGGTTTATTCTTGTTGTGGTATGTGCAAAATTCACCCATCAAGAGACACTGCCCTGAGTGAGACTAGTAATATGCTAACGTTTCTTTAAAGTTCTACAGCATACTAAAAGACATCTGTCTGTCTTACTTATGCAATGAAGTGGCGGTAAGGGCTCCCACGCTACCCCAGCGGTAACCGGCAAACACCCAGGTAACCCTCTGCAGTATTTTTTGTTTTAATCCAGCAGCATCAGAAATGGTGTTCGCTGTGACGGAACTACTGCAGGCAGCCGCGTTGGGCAGCGGTAATTCTGGGTTGCTGCATGGCAACCCTTTAGCAAAAGGGCCCCTAATAAAGAATACCTTTACACCATATATTCTGGGCTGGAGTGTAAATTTTAAAGGGCTTCAACGTTAGCTTCAGAACTTTTAGTACAAGAGTGCTGGGCAGACTTCTATGGTCTGTGCCCTGAGAATGGCAAGAACAAATCAAACTCGGGGAATACATATAAAGTATCACATACCATGTAAAATAAGTTTATCTTGTTGGGCAGACTGGATGGACCATTCAGGTCTTTATCTGCCATCATTTACTATGTTACTATATGTTATTGCATTTGTTAGACCCAGAGCTTTTGAGAGATTTTACTCTGCTATATTGTATTTGTTTGGCACCACTGTATGTAAAAAAAATAATAAGTTTAAACTAAAAAAAAAAATCTATTTCTGGGGCTTTACTTATTTGAGGTTACGTAGAAACAGAGAAAAATGAAGGCAGTCTGCCTATTCATGCCATCTGTTTTCCCTTTCACTGCATTTCAACTCACCAGCTCTGAAGGGTACCAAACCCAAATTTAGATTTAAAAGTTTTTTTTTAAATATCTTATATACAGCCTCAAACCCAAAAGCTATTGAAGTAGTGTATATTTATATACAGTAGATATCTTTCTGTCCCTGGAGGGCTCACAATGAATTTGTGCCTGAGGCAATGGAGGGTTGATTGACTTGCCCAAGATCAGAAGGAACTGCACTGACATTTGAACTTAGCTCCCCTGGTTCTCAGCTTGCAAATCAATTGTGCACTCATAAGTATATATGTACACAAGTGATTTCAATGCACAAAATTTTTTAAGACTCCCAAACAAACCAAATAAGCAGCAATGAATGAACAGCCCTCCTCTTACCAACCTGGTAGGATCCTGTTTACCAAAGTACAATAAGTTTTGGCACTTACCTTGCATTAGTGATGGAGGATTAGTCTAATGGTTAAAATAGCAGGTTGCAGACCTGGGGAACTGGGTTCAATTCCCACTGCTGCCTGATGGTCAGCAGTGGGTTGAGATCCTGAGGAACCAGGTTCAATTCCCTCTACAGCTCCCTGTGACCCTGGGCAAGTCACTTAACCCTCCATTGCCCCAGGTTCAACAGTAGTACAATGTACTCATAGGCATAGTTTGACTGTTCCATTTGGAGGCAAAGGGTGTGCTCTAACATATTAGCATATTAATTTGCATATATACATCTCATACATATTCATTATGGTTTATATTCACATTTGTGATATATGCTGTATGCAAGGAACTTAACTTATCAAAACATTGTCACTGAGAGGGGGGTGAGGGGGGGCAAAATTCCCTGGTCCCAGGCCTCCAAGGGGGCCCGGTGCCAGGGTCTCTCTCTCTCTCTCCTGCTCCTGATGGGACCTGAGTGATCGCATCCCGAAAGGAGCAGGAGAGAGAAAACTCCAGCGCCAGGCCCCGCTTGGAGGCTGGGGAGGACCCGGAGCTTCCTCCAGCGCTGCTCTTCTGCCCATTGCTGAGCGACTGCTTTTCCTCTCAGGCACGCATGCTGGGTTTTGAAACCGAGCATGCCCTGAGAGGAAAAGCAGCCACAGGGACAGGTAGTCAGCACTGGAGGAAGACATCTTCTGCTGGCAGAGCCTCAGGATCCCTGCCAGTCAAGGTATTTTAGTCCTGATATGGCAGCAGCAGTGATCAGGGGGGCAGCAGCGATGGGGGAGGCGGCAGCGATCAGGGGGCGGCAGCAGATGACAATTGGGGGGGGGGGGGATGGCAGCGGCCCTGCCCCGGTTCAGTTTCTCGGTGGCCTTGAGCCAGATTAATACAGATTGATCTTGCACAGAAATTCAATACAAACAGAACACCTGGGAGCTCATTTTCAAACTTTACAAAGTTCCATAGGTTTCTATGAAACTTTGTAAATCTAACTGCTTTGAAAATACACATCCCTGGTCTCTTCCACACACACAGAATGGAAATAGATCCCCACAAAATATGGAATAAGTTACTACAAACTAAAAATAGAAACATGTAGACAAAAATTAAACTGAACTCCCCAAAAGCCAGACTTTGCACACACTAGACAAACAGGTGTGTGTCTCCTCATACTGTGCAAACTATAAAGACAGCAGGTGTAAATTTCAAAACCTCAAGTGTTTGAAATACTACATTAGAAATTAAGGGGTTATTTTACTAAGGTCCGCTAGTGGATTTAGCACACTCATGATTAGCACATGCTAAATGCTAAGAAACCCAATTTATGCTTATGGACTCCTTAGCATTTACACACACTAATTTTTAGCACACCTTAGTAAAAGCCCCTCCCCATATATATGACATCTTGTCCTAATCAGAGGAAGGTGGTTTTGACCTCTGAAAGCTAACTGAAAAATGAATTAACTTTGTACAATTTTCCATCTTTCAACTTATATTTAATTTCTTTTAAACTGTTGATAATATGCCAGTTTTTAAAATTTACACCTATTTTGATATTTTCCACAGTACAGAGAGACAGACAACAGTTTCTCTTTCAGTGATGTTGCACTGTGTGCCGAGCTTAAGGGTTCAATTTAAGTTTTGTCTACATATTTGTTTTATTTTTATATATTAACCTTTAGAGTAGGATGCACAGCTATAACACTTCTTTATCCTAAATTAAAAATTAAAATTCATTTTTTTCTACCTGTGTGGTCTGGTCATTTAATTGTTCTAATCGTGTTGATTTCATACTCTGGTTTCTGTGTTCCTCTCTCTTTTCTTTACTCTCTTGTCAGGGTTTCCTTTTCCATTTGTCATTTTCCTCTCTCCTCCTGTCTTTTTCATTTCTGTCATTACATCCGGCATTGATCTTTCCTTTCAGTTTCTTCCATTTATTTTTTTGCCTCTCTGTCCAGGCTTCATTATTACTAGCCAATCTTTAATGTCCCTCTTTTTACTGCCCCTACCTACAGGTTTCCATCTCTTTCCCTTCCTCATATTCCCCAGATTTTCACTAACTCTGTCCTCTCCTCCTACCATCCTCATTCTCCCTATTCTATACCATGTCTTTTTCCTTCCCCTCTCTCTTCCCCCCATTCCATCCAGCATCTCTGATCTTTCTCTCTTCCATTCAGCATCTCCCCTTCTCTCTCCCTCTTCCATTGTCTCCCCTCCCTCCCTCCACTTCCATTCAGTACATCTCCTTTCCCCCTTCCATCCAGCATCTCCCCTTCTTTTGTCTCCCCTTTCCATCGACTGTCTCCCCCCTTTCTCTCTTCTTCCACTCAGCATCTCTCCTTCCCCCTTCCATCTAGTGTCTCATCCAGAATCTCCTCTCTCATTCCCCTTCCCTGCTACTGCCATCCAGAATGTCCTATCATGCTCCCTCCCTCCCAGCCTGCCTTGCCCTGGGCATCTAGGATCTCTTCTGTCTCTCCCTCTTATGTCCCCATCATCCAACATCACCCCTCTGTTTCTCTCCCCCCCCCCCCCCCCCCCCCCCCCACCATCACCCTTTTGTCTATCATCCCCCAGCACCAAGCAATACCCTGTTTCTCTCATCCCTCCCTTCATTCAGCATGGCCTATCTCTCTCCAATATTATTGTCTTATTTTGCCTTTCCCCCATCATGTAGAATAGTTCCCCATCTCTCTTTCCTTCATCCCACCATTGTCCCATCTTGCTCTCTCTCTCTCTTTCTACCCTGCTCCCTCCTGGTGACTAAGTAAAACCTCTTGAGTATGCAGCTGCCTGGAGGTGAGCTTCCCTGCCCTGCTTCTTGCTCATTCCTCTCCCCATCGTGCAATATAGTCCCATCTCTCTCCCTCTCCCCCTCTCTTTCTGCCCCATTCCTGACTAATTAAAACCTCTCCCCTGGCTGACAGAGAGCTTCCCTGCCCTGCTTCTTGCTCACTCCCCTCTATTCCCCCTCCCCCACGGCAAAACAAAGTGAATTCCCTACTGCTCCTACCTGGGCACGGGTAAGGGCATAGGTACCCAGACACTATTTCCTCCCGGGCCACTACTGCGGTGGCCTGGAGGAACCACGAGCTGCCCTGTCTCTCTCTCTCTCTCTCTCTCTCTCATACTCACTCTCCTGTCCTCCCGCTCCAATCCTTGCACTTGTGGTGGCAAAACAAAAAACAAAATGAAACACACACCGTTGCCAGCTTCCTTCCTCCTCCCTCCCCTCATGGTGTAACTTCCTGTTTTGGAGAGGGAAGGAGGAGGAAGGACGCCATCAGCTGTGTGCGCAGGGCTACAGACCTTGGCACGGTTTCATTTTATTTTTTGTTAGGTATATATTAGGAAAGGAATGGAAAAAGAAAAATGAGGATGTTATAATGCCTTTGTATTGCTCCATGGTGTGACCACACATCAAATACTGTGTGCAGTTCTGATCACCGCATCTCAAAAAAGATATAGTGAAATTAGAAAAGGTACAGAGAAGGGTGACAAAAATGATAAAGGGGATGGGACAACTTCCCTATGAGGAAAGGCTAAAGCAGCTAAGGCTCTTCAACTTGGCGAAACGACATCTGAGGGGTGATATGATAGAAGTCTATAAAATAATGAACAGACTGGAACAGGTAGACATGAATCACTTGGTTACTCTTTCCAAAAATACTAGGACTAGGGGGGCACGCAATGAAGTTACAAAGTAATAAATTTAAAACAAATCAGAGAAAATATTTCTTCACTCAATGTGTAATTAAACTCTGGAATTTGTTGCAGAGAATGTGGTAAAAGCAGTTAGCTTAGCGGAGTTTTAAAAAGGTTTGGATAACTTCCTAAATGAAAAGTTCATAAGCCATTATTAAGATGGACTTGGGGAAAATCCACTGTTTATTTCTAGGATAATCAGCATAAAATGTATTGTACTGTTTTGGGATCTTGCCAGGTACTTGTAACCTGGATTGGCTTCTGTTGGAAACAGGATGCTGGGCTTGCCTTCGATATCTCAGTATGGCAATGCTTATGTTCTTATGTTCTCATACAATTTGCTCAAAACTTAAACATGAACCCAAGTCTGTAACTGACCTGGTTCATTTACTACTACTACTATTTACCCAAATAAATAGTGTTTGAGGTTTTCAAATGTTCACACTCTGGCCTCTCTCAATCACTGACAAAAACTGCAGGTACAGAAGTGGCTTTATGCGTGTACTTTGCAGCTAATTTTCAAAGAGAAACAATATGCCTTGCAGTATGCTGAGATAAAAGGGCCCACATACATTGTAAATAGCATAGACTACTGAGAATTTCTCCCATTTTGTCCACCATTTTTCAGATTTATCCCTACAAATTCATCTGTGGAGAAGTTTCATGCACAATGTTAAAATAAGCAATTTCTGTTCAATATATTTTAACAAATTTTAAGGAAACATGAAATTATATGTAATTAAACAACAATAGGAAACCTAGAAAATCTTATCTATTGCTGTTCACACCAAAAATCCCAACTGTATTCCATAACTGACAGGGTCAGCTTTACCTACTCAACCCTTAGCTATTGGAGCAGAGGTTTCTGTGGAATTGGGGAGCCCCCTTTCCCCTGAATCTCTGAACATAGCCTGAGGTGAAAGTGGTATTTTCTCATCCTCCTCTGTGCCTTGCTCAGTCTAGTAGTGAGATTTAGGGGCAGCTGGTGGTTGTTCTGTTTTACAGAGTTCTGAATGTTGTTGGCCTGTGACACCCTGCCTTTAAGAGGTTGCATCTGAAGGAATGCTACTGCTCAGGCTGAGGGATGCTTGGGAGAGGGGCGACAGGGATGGAGGAGGTGACAGGCGGGCCACGGGTGCTTCATTCACATATTCTACTGATTACCTTTAAAAGTGGGCTAACACGGCTACCACATCTCTCTATTCACATAACTGGAATCCAGGCCTGATGGCTGACCTAATAAACCACCTACGAATTTAACCCAGCTTGTTTCCAGAGATAATAACTGAAATTTAAACCATGGTATTTGAAATGATAAAGTTCTAAATAAACAGGAACTGTTTAACCAGCCAGCCACATTCATTTAAAATTATGAGGCACCACTGCCCACAGAGACAGATGGTCTATCGATTTGGTTTGGGCTCTCCTACACAGCGGTAGCTGATCATCCTGTAATGGTATGTGTTTAAATATTTCTGTTGTGCTAGACAGCATGTTGTAGCCCTTCATCAAAATCAGCTACTTCCTGAAAATTGAATTTATAGTGTGTTGCTTTCCTTAAACAGGCACGACTGATACCTAGCCCATAAGTTTCAAGTTGCTCTGGGTATGCCACATAACTGATTAAATAAAGACAAAGAAGCTGTACCCTGCAACATATACCTAAAATGACAAGAGCAGACAGATGCAGGAATGCTACCTCTAGAAGCAGGGGAAATGTAAACCAGCACCATTTTAAGAGATCTAAAAAATATGTTGAGCTATGCTTGGCATCATTTAATAAATGCACTTCTGAAATTGAAAGCAGCTGCGCACCTGTTACAGTGAAGTACTGGAGCTAGTGTTTAACATTATACTTATATTCAGCAGTGCCAGCTGTTTAAAGAGCACCTAGGAATACCCATATAAGCAGCAGTGACTGCACTGGCTCTTATAAACATAAAGGGCCGCCAAGAGACTGGTCCGGGCCCGGGGCAAGGCCGCCCCGGGGTCCCGCCCTCGCCGCCCCGCCCCCCAAGGTCGCTGCCGCCGCTCCCCCCCGAGATCGCCACAGCCACTACTCCCCCCCTCCCCGAGGTCGCTGCCGCCACTCCCCCCCTCCATCCGCCACTGAGCCGGGTCCCCTGCATTGAAATCGCAGTCTCACCTCCGTGAAAGCAGCGCTGCAGGCAGCAGAACGCCTCCCTTTGGCCCTCCTTCCCTCCTTGTGTTCTGCCCTTGAGGAAGTTACGTCAGACGAGGGCGGGCCACAGGGAGGGAAGGAGGGCCGAAGAAAGGCGTTCTGCTGCCTGCAGCGCTGCTTTCACGGAGGTGAGACTGCGATTTCAATGCAGGGGGCAGTCAGTCGACGACGGAGGGTGGGTGGGACTGCGGCGCTGGGCTCCCCTTGGAGGCCCGGGCCTGGGGAATTTTGTCCCCCTTGCCCCTCCCCCCCCTCTCGGCAGCTATGTAAACATAAGCTAGCCATGCTGTTTTACTTATCAATTTTTTATGTAAAAGTTATACACAAAGGACTGGCTTATGTAAATGGCACCCAAATTTGGGCACTGAAAAAAATGAGCGCTACGCACTATTTTATAAACAGTGCCCAAATTTGGGGGTGCTGTTAATAGAATAACACTTAGTGCCAGGTTCCATGCCCAATATTGGGTGTGAGGATTTCTACCAACTGAAACCTGGTGTAAATCTGTGCACCTAAATTAAGTGCAGATCTGCCATACTCTGTAACACTGTGCACAAATTCTAGGAATGCCCCTGATCCGCCTATGCCCCTTCCATGGTCACACCCCTTTTCAGATCCATGCGGTAAATGTACATGTGCATCTTTATAAAATCTCGACTAGGAAGATGCACACATAATTTTAACTGTTGCCAATTAATGCCAACAACTGATTATTAGAACCCAATTATTTGCACTAATTGGCTCTATTCAATTAAATTGTGCATGCAAATTGTGCATGTGCCCAAATTTGCACACACAATTTTGAGCACCATATATATAGAATTTAGGGGAAAGCAACTAAATTTCATGACTATGTATAACTTCAGTGCCGCTTCTGGCCCACCTCTGTCCCTGCCTCCCAGTGTATGCCTACCTACAGGTATATTCATACATTTTATATGTATTTATTTTTATTTATTTATTACATTTGTACCCCGCACTTTCCCACAGCCCCTAATGTCATAAAATGTATGCACAACTGGGGAAGATATTTGAAAAACAGACTTTTCTGATCAGCATCAGCACCGACTGCATGAATCTTTTATAATATCAACCTCACTTATACTGGGGTCCATATCCATGTGTTCAAGGCCCACTGTCATTACACGTGGACAGCAACTTTTGAAGCTGCAAGAATGGGATGATCTAGGTGGAGCTGGAAAAGTAAGACTGCCTGGGTGGAAGTGGTAAAAAGATATAGCCCCATCAGTATTTTAAGTGACCAACTCTGAACTAAAGGTCCGTGCCATCATGGCAGAAGAAAGGAGGAAGCAGGCTGCAGAAAGAAAGGGGGAAGATGTTGCATTCAGTAGGGGGAGGTTAGGGAATGGGAGATGCTGGACATGGTGGTGTAGAGAAGGGATGAAGAGATGCTAGACACTTGGGGGGGAGAGAAAGGAAGATTTTGAAGGTAAGGAAGGAAAAGGGAGATGCTGGGCATAGGGTTACCATATTTGCAGAGACTAAAAAGAGGACACAAAAAATAAAATGCTGCCCCACCCCTGGCCCTGCCCACCTCTGTATCGCTGTTTGACAGGGCTCCTTTTGTGATGTGCCTGTGTTCAAAACAGAATAAAATTCAAGAATAAATACATCAGTGACACTTTGATGCTGCGGTCTATGTCCTAGCTGAATAAGTCTACGCTTGAGTCGCATGGTTTTTTTGACCTCATGTCTCAAGTACACAATGCTGGGCTAGTAGAGCACTCTCTGCTGCGTCTTAATTATTGAATCTGTGCAACGTCCTAGCAAGAATACCTCTTAACCGCAGAACAATAGTTTAAATATTCTTCTCTGTTTGCCTTTCTAAAATCAATGTTCAATGACCAAGTTCAGTTACTCTTTTTTTTTTAAATATATTAACAATTACATCTATCCACTAAATTTGCCCCTGGAATTGTTCTGTTGGGTACAATTGGTTACTTTTTCCATAAAAGGTCTACTGAGACCTGCTGCTAATATTTTCACTTCATTAAAGGTTTTAACGGAATGTGCATCTAGCTGTAGACCCACAAACTCAAATCTTGTGAACAGACTGATCTGAATGAAAACGCTTACCTGGAACACTAATGTTAAAAAAACTAATTTAGAAAAAACAAGCAAACCCTAAAAATCTGACTCAACGGAAATGCAATAATGTTGAATTGTTTTTTTAAGCATTGTGAAGGTTATTCAAGCCAAATGTTCAACTGTCTAGACAGGAGGATGATGAATTTTAGATATTATGCATTTGGGAAGCTGACATACGGCAAAGACATATGGCATGCATCATGTGTTATTTATTAAACAGTTTTATTATTGTTTAATAAATATAATATAGATAAATTGTAATTTAAGGCTAACATTGTACAACAGAGTCCTTTTCAATATGTGCATTCAGACTTTTCCTTAACTGTTTTCTGGCTTATAAAGGTGCTTGTACTTACTCAGTAGATTCAATTCTCATCCCCTCTCTTGACCACATGACCTATTCATTAGGGGTATCCTGAAAACCTAGTCTTATTTCTGATATCACTAGCTTAGTACATCCAGCCCTAAATAAGGATCTCAGTCACATGCTCAGGATAAGAGGGTGCACAGAGGGAGAGAGGAATAAGTGGCAAAATAAAGGAGAAACTAAGACCCCATACTAATGGTTGGTGAGGCCCTAATTAGGGTACAGTGTTCACTTCTGGAGGCTGTATGTTGCTAAAGACATAAAGGGCTAGATTCAGTAAATGGCACTCAAAAATCAGTATAAAAAAATTGGCATTCAATGCTATTCTACCATGGGCACTCACAGATGAGTACCCATGAGTGTCAATTTGGGTGCCAGGACTTGCACTGCTGAAACCAGGTGTAATTCCCAGCACCCAATTTGGGTGCACATCCCCAGTATTCTATAACACTACGCACAAATTTTAGGAACACCCCTGACTCACCCATGCAGCTCCCATGGCCACATCCCCTTTTGGGTTGTGCTCTATGGGATTTGGGCACACATTGTTATAGAATAGTGCATAGCAAGATGTGCATTCAAATTGGTCCCATTTAGTGCCAATTAGCACCCAAAAATAACACCCTTAACACTCTCCCTTGCAGGGACGGACTGACCATTCGGGCAACGGGGTAGTGCCCGAGGGCCCAGAGGCTCTAGGGGGCCAAGAGGCTCTGCCGCTGGTGATCTAGTGGCCTCTGCAGGGGGGAACATGTTTTTTCCTGCCCAGCCCACTTGGCTGCTGCTATTCCCCACCACCACAACCAGCACCACCATATTTAAAAAATGGCAGCTGAGACTCCCTGCGGAAGTCTCGCAAGACTGTTGAGAACCGCGAGACTACTGCGGGAAGTCTTGGCCACCATTTTGAAAACACAGTGGTGCTGGGCAGGCAAGGGAATAGCAATAATACAGCAGCAGGAAAGAACATGCCCCCCCCCCCCACAAAGGCCATGAGACCACCAGGACCCCTCAGGTAGGACCGAGGTAGTGAGGGCGTCAGCAGAGAGGTGTCGGGCAGCAGCCGGTTGGGGGGCCCAGACTACCCTCAGTCAGCCCCTGACCCCTTGTGATTTGGACACACTGAAGATGAACAGAATACAAAAATGTCTAAAAAATGGGTTTCGAAAATAATGATTTGGACGTTTATGAGAGAAAAATGTCCATCTTGGTGCTTCTGTGGTTTTCTGTTTTCATCTGCCAGTTTATGCCACTTTCTGGATATTTTTCTCTTTTGAAAATGATCCCCTATATGTTAAATGAAATAGTCATATAACTCGAGACTACCTCTACTTGAGGAAGCAGGTGAAAGCCTGGCTGTTCTCCCAAGCCTTTAATACATAGGGTAACTGACTGTACACTCATTCTGCACCTGGAATAGCTTGCTACACACACTAACTTAGATCAGCTCCTTATCTCTTGCTTAACTATACAAAGAACTTGCCTTGATTTTAACTAACCATCAAATTATCCCAACTGACTCTGTACCACATATTTTGTTCCCATCATATATCTGCTCTTGGTCCCTCAACTATATGGTAAGCCATACTGTAGAAAATCTTTAGCATCATATCTATGTTAGTTGAATGTTCTAATGCATGCTTATTAGTTGTATCATTAGTATTATGCTAACATTGTATTATATCTCTATTATTTGAATTTCAGTGCCATTAAACGTGTATATTTTTGATACTGTTTCACGGTAGTTCTATTATTAGGTTTCAATTTACTGTTTTCAAGTTTACCTCATTTATTGTATTTATGTTTATTCTTGGTTATTTTACTATTGTTATGCTGTCAACACAATTGTAAGTTTTATGTTAAACTGTACCTGCTGCACACTGCCTTGGGTAAATCTCTTCATAAAGGCGGAATAAATTCCAATAAATAAACAAATAAATAAATAAACTAATTGGCTCCTTAACCAATTTGTGCACATCTTTGATCATTGCCATATATAGAATCTGGTGGAAAAGGACTTGAAGTGGTTCTGAGGAAGGTGATAGAAATAGTATGGAGTTTGCATCGAAACATATAAGAGAAGAGACTTGAAGACCTGAATATGAAATATTATGTTTAAATACATGAAAGGCATGAAAATACAAACAAATCTTTTCCAAACTACAGGAAATGAATTGAGTTTTCAGAGTGGTAGACCAAGGAGCAGTGCATTTTTTCTAGCAAAAAAGGTGCTGGTACTCAAATGTCAGGCCACCCTTCAGGGTTGGGGTGATTACTGAGGGACCCACCCCACTATAGCCAGGCCCCCTGCAACCAGTCATAGAATATATGACAAGGCAGAATTGTTGTGTAGAGCCTGAGCTCTTTCATTAAAACATTTGGGGACCATTGGTCAATTTTAGCAGACAATGAAAAAGGTGCCGGTACTCAGTACCCCCCAAGTACCCCCTCAAAAAAAGCCCTGCCAAGGAGTAACATCAGGAGATACTTTTTCATAGAAAGGGTGGTAGATGCCTGGAATACCCTCATGATGGAAGTGGTAGAGTCAAAAATAGTGATGGAATTCAAAAACATATGGGGGGTACACAGAGGATCCCTATAAAGAAAAGTAGATGGAATCAAAGCAAAACTTAAATGATGTTCACACATTAAACTGGGCATAGAGGGGTACAGGAGCGCATGGAGTGGCAGGTACAACTCTGGACACCTTTCTGGGCAGGCAGAATGGTCCATGCTGGTCTTTATCATTTACTGTGTTACCATGTTACTTATTACTATTCATTTTGAAATAGTTGTTGAAAGTAGCCATAACGACAGTCACAAGCTGAGAAGTTGGTGGGGTTAGGGTACTTGATCAACCCTGAATTGTCTTCAGGAGTCTAACTGAAGACCTAATGAGTCACTATGCCTAAATGATAAATGGCTTCAATATTAAGAAATACACAGCAACTGCAGCACATCTGGCAAGTTAGCTTAGTTTTGACAAACATTTGAGTTTCTGTGCTCTGGCTTTTCAGGGCAGTGTTCAAAAAGATATTGGTGTGGGTAGGAGCAGCCACAGGGATCTATTCTAGACAGATAAACTGAAGGATGTAGGAAGGACTTGTGGTATAAGTGCTGCAGCCTCCGCTATGGTGAGTCATGAAACAGGGTAAACCACATAATGGCTGTGGTTTTATAGCCCAAACACAATAGGCCGGTGCATAACTGTTCACACACCACAGCGGTTATTGGGTGTACTGACTGGAAGGTAATGCTGTCAAAAGATGAAATATTCATTCTGAACTCTATCTCTTCCAATTTTCTTCCATTACACTGTGGATGGTCATAATTTATCAAGGTTTCTTCCATTTTCTATCCATCCCCCCCCCCCCCCCCAAAAAAAAAATAGTCACATACAGAAAAGAAGTAGCGAAAGAGGAAACTAAGAAGTGGCACTTAGCATCAATACTACTAGCACTATAAGAAAGGCTCATGAGTGGCAGGAAGGACCTTTTCTGATATATATATATATATATATACATGCTGATGATATTACCATTCTCTTACCAGCTTCAAAAGTATACATGGATATTCTGAGTGAAATTCAGAAATGTATTAATTTTATTGAAAGTTGGGCAAAGAATTTCTTTGTCTTGATTCTCCAAAAGAGATTGAGGGTAAGAAAAATTTTGTTATTGATAATACTCGATTTAAATTTGAGTTTTCTGTCTGGATTCTGGAAATAGAAGTTGAGTGGAGGAGTAGCCTAATGGTTAGTGAAGTGGGCTTTGGGTTCAATTCACACTGCAGCTCCTTGTGACCTTGGCAAGTCACTTAACTTGTCATTGCTCCTTGTACAAAAACAGTCAACCTTAGATTGTGAGCTCTCTAGGGACAGAGAAAGTATCTGTGCATAATGGAAATGGATAAACTGCCTGTCTGAGGTTTTTGTAACTACATTCAAGTTGTTTACATATATTCAGGTACTTATTTTGTACCAGGGGCAATGGAGGGTTAAGTGACTTGCCCAGAGTCACAAGGAGCTGCAGTGGGAATTGAACTCAGTTCCCCAGGATCAAAGTCCACTGCACTAACCACTAGGCTACTACTCCACTATTGTATACAGCACTGTATACCTCTAGTAGCACTATAGAAATGATTAGTAAGTAGATAGCCAGCTGACTACAAAAAAATCAAGTCAACAAGGTTGTAAAACATTCCTTTTTAATGTTAAGAAGATTAAGATCCAGTCATAGAAATTTTGAATTGTTTTCCTTCAGGCTTATAGTTCAATCTTTGTTGCTATCAAAAATAGATTACTGCAATGTGGGTTTGTGAGATGTACCAAATGTCTAATGAAAAGATTGCAGACTATCCAGAATTTAGCAGTACGGGTGATTTTCTCTTTATAGATGGAAGTATCTATCATCATTTATTATTTAAAACTACATTGGCTTCTAAAGCTGTGTACAATAGTTTATCAAATTTTACAAGGAAATATGACTTTCTATTGGATGGGATTTTTTCTGTACTAAAAAGATAGCTAGTACGAAGGCAAATAACTCGTTTATTTCCCCCAGTTAAATCAGTTAAATATCTAAAACAGTTATTGGTCTCTATTCCCTTTCAAGCCGCAACAGTTTGGAATGCTTTACCATTATATATGTGTTCCTTAACTCACTTCCAATCTTTTCATAATCAGCTTAAGGCAGTTCTGTTTGAGAAACATGTGAAATGATTTGCATTTAGATCAAGTTCTATTGAGTATATTCCCAGATGTTTGTTCTGGTCTCTTTTATGACTATGTGATCTGCTTAGAACCATGTAGGTCATTGCGGAATAAAAGCCTTTAATGTAATTTAATTCCTCATCAGCAAAAATGTCATCCTAATTATCTTCATTATCCATTTTCAATGACAATAAGAAGTTTACCACCACCTGGATCACATTAAAACTTCCCATAATGCCTGAAAAAGTGTTATTATTATAGTTGGAATTGTTTTGTATCATTTTGTCCACCAGATGCCTACAATGTTAACTGAATGTACTTCCAGTGTCCTAAATAATTTCCAAGAATAGGATCTGATCGTGAAACTAAAAGCCTTCATCATGTCGTAGCCACGGCCATGTTATCGCCCCCTGATTTATACCCCGACCTACTGTATGGTGTCTTCACAGGGTTCGCACCCCCTCTACCATGGTGGACAATGGGTCAAGGCCTTCCCAGCAACTTTGGCATGCTCTGGGCCATGTCTGATTCACTGTACCCCAATGCCAACAGGAGCTCGCATCTGTAGGCACACGCACGTACCACAGCACGATACTTAAGGAGCCAGCTCATCCTTTCTGGTCTATTTAGGGTGCCCAGACTCCCTCTGATGTTGCCTTTTGGTCCCCTGTCCTGTGCTTCTGACTCCTATCTGGATCATCTTCAGAGGTCTGCCTACAGCTCAGTATTCCTGCTTCCAGTCAAGCACTGTGCCCATAGCCTGTATCCAGTCCTACGTTCCTGTCCAACTGTCTCCAGTCCTGCACTCTTGTCCATCAGTCTTAAGGGACCCGGTTCACCAGGCCTGGCCCCAAGGGTCCTTTTCAAGGCCACCTCAGGTCTGCTTCCAAGGGCTCTTTTACATAAGTACATAAGTACATAAGCACCGCAATACCGAGAAAAGACCAAGGGTCCATGAAGCCCAGCATCCTGTCTCCAACAGTGGCCAATCCAGGCTTCAAGAACCCAGCAACCCCCCCCCCCCCCCCAAAAAAAAAAAAAAAAAAACTTAATTCTTAATGTTCAATGGACTTTTCCCTCAGGAATCTGTCCAAACCCCCTTTAAATTCCGTAAGGCCAGCTGCTGTCACTACATTTTGCAGCAACGAGTTCTAGAGTCTAACTACACGCTAAGTAAAGAAAAACTTTCTTCTATTTGTTTTAAATCTACCATATTCTAGCTTCATCTTGTATCCCCTGGTTTTGTTGTTGTTTGAAAATGTAAACAAATGCTTCACATCTTTCCGCTCTATTCCGCTCATTATCTTGTAGACTTCTATCATATCACCCCTCAGCCTCCTTTTCTCCAGGTTGAAGAGCCCTAACCTTCTCAGCCTTTCCTCATGGGGAAGTCGTTCCATTCCCTTTATCATTTTCATCGCCCTTCTCTGCACCTTCTCTAATTCCTATATATATTTTTGGAGATGCGGCGACCAGAATTGGACACAATATTATAGATGCAGTTGCACCATGGAGCGATACAACGGCATTATAACGTCCTTGTGTTTGTTTTCCATTCCTTTCCTAATAATACTCAACACTCTGTGCACTTTCTCAGCCGCCGCAGCACACTGAGCAGACGTTTTTAACGTCTTATCAACAATGACTCCCAGATCCCTTTCTAGGTCTGTGAACCTTGCATGACATAGCTGTAATTCGGGTTCCTTTTACCCACATGCATCACTTTGCACTTGTCAACATTGAACTTCATCTGCCACTTGCACGCCCAGTCTCCCAGTCTCACAAGGTCCTCCTGTAATCTTTCACACTACCCCTGCGACTTGATGACCCTGAATAATTTTGTGTCATCTGCAAATTTAATTACATCACTAGTTACTCCCATCTCTAGGTCATTTATAAATATGTTAAAAAGCAGCAGTCCCAGCACAGACCCCTGCGGGACCCCACTAACTACCCTTCTCCACTGAGAATACTGACCATTCAGTCCTACTCTCTGCTTCCTATCTTTCAACCAGTTCTTAATCCATAGTAATACCCTACCTCCAATCCCATGACTCTCCAGTTTCCTCTGGAGTCTTTCATGAGGCACTTTGTCAAACGCCTTTTGAAAATCCAGATACACAATATCCACCGGCTCCCCATTGTCCACATTTGTTCACCCCCTCAAAAAAATGCAGTAGATTGGTGAGGCAAGACTTCACTAAATCCGTGCTGATTTTGTCTCATCAGCCCATGTTTTTGTATGTGCTCTGTAATTTTTTTGTTAATAATAGCCTCTACCATTTTGCCCGGTACCAACGTCAGACTCACTGGTCTATAATTTCCCGGATCTCCTCTGGGACCTTTTTTAAAAATCGGCATAACATTGGCTACCCTCCAGTCTTCCGGTACCACACTTGATTTAAGGGATAGATTGCATATTACTATCCACACTCTTATCACCTCTCACTTAGACTATTGCAACTTGCTGCTAACCCTTCAATCTGTTCAAATTCTGTTGCATGACTTATATTCCACCAGTGTTGCTATGCTCATATTAGTCCTCTCCTCGAGTCTACTACTACTACTATTTAGCATTTCTATAGCGCTACAAGGCGTACGCAGCGCTGCACAAACATAGAAGAAAGACAGTCCCTGCTCAAAGAGCTTACAATCTAATAGACAAAAAATAAAGTAAGCAAATCAAATCAATTAATGTGTACAGAAAGGAGGAGAGGAGGGTAGGTGTCACTTCATTGGCTCCCTATCCGTTTCCACATGCAGTTCAAATTCCTCTTATTGACTTACAAGTGCATTCACTCCGCAGCTCCTCAGTACCTCTCCGCTCTTATCTCTCCCTACACTCCTCCCTGGGAACTCTGTTCACTGGGTAAATCTCTCTTATCTGCACCCTTCTCCTCCACTGCTAACTCTAGACTCCGTTCCTTTTATCTTGCTGCACCATATACCTGGAACAGACTTCCTGAGCCAGTATGTCAAGCTCCATCTCTGACCGTCTTCAAATCTAGTTTTATCACTCCCACCTTAGTAATTCCCTTATTTGTCCTGTTTGTCTGTTCTAATTAGATTGTAAGCTCTGTTGAGCAGGGACTGTCTCCTCATGTTCAAGTGTACAGCACTCTGTACTTGTAGTAGCGCTATAGAAATGATAAGTAGTAGTAGTAGTAATACTGTCAGGATAACCCTTCCAATTCTACTGTTGAATTTGGATTTTTACAATTGTATTACTCATCTTTTAAAACCGAAGCAGAAATCTTCAGCTACTATAAGTAGCTACTTGCCCCAGAAAACCTACACTGTAGGAGCCTGATTTACTGATACTGATAAATTATTGTATTCTGCTACAACCTTACAGTTCAGTGCAGATCACTGACTCTTCAGGTTTTGTCTAAACTCTAGAAGAGTTTAGATAAAACCTGAAGGGTCAGTAAAACAGTTCTAAAAAAGATACCTTATTAATTTCACATAACTGTATGAAAAAGATTCTAAACAGATACTACTACTACTTGACATTTCTAAAGCGCTACTAGGGTTACGCAGCGCTGTACAATTTAACATAGAAGGACAGTCCCTGCTCAAGGAGCTTACAATCTAAAGGTATTTCTTTAAAAAAAACGTTTTAAATTTTTTTTCTAAAAATCAAATAATCTGAAATAGTATGGATCTCAGCTGGAATAGAATTCCAAACTTGGGCTGCAATATATTAAAAAGTAGTAGAGAAAAGTTGCTTATAACACATGCCTCGTGGACTAGGAAACTGTAAAAGCAATGGATTCCTTGAAAAAGTACTTTTCGACCCAGACAAAAGACAAACAAAATCCTTCATACGTGTTTGACGTTATGTGCTCAGTTAGTAAAAAAAGAAAAAAACACACATTGACAATAACAGGGCTTGTATTAAATCACAATAACATCACCTTGAGCGAGTTCCTTCCAAAAGGCGGTATATAGATCCTAATAAATAGTGAATCCAGTCCTAAGTTTGTACTTGAGACAGTGGAGGGTGAAAGAACTTGCACATGGTTAGAAGGAGTCATGGCTTTCATCATTCTCAGTCGGGTTTTCAAGATGTCTACAATGAATACGCATGAGATTGATTTCCATGTAGTGCTTCCATTGTGCACAAATAGATCTCATGCATATTCATTGTGGAAATCTTGAAAACCTGACTGGTTTGTGGCCCTCAAGGCCTGTGGTTGCCCACCTGTGATATAGTCTATTCATACACTGGTCAAGCTGGTATTTACTGGCAGGATATGCACTGTTTGTTTATTGGCTCTTTGTATACCACATTTCAGGAATGTAGTTGCCCACCCCTGGACTACATGATAGTTTGGGAAATACTAGGTGTGATTATCACTATTTGTTGTTCTGCCAAATGAGCATCCTTATTTGGCAGCTTGACGCCTGGCAGTGGTGGCATGAGACTACTGTTAAGGAGGTGGTGGAGTCGAGGACTATTCCAGAATTTAAAAAGGCATGGGATAAGCATGTGGGATCGCTTAGGAACAGGAAGAATTAGGGGTTACAGAGGAAGGGCAGACTGGATGGGTCATATGGCCTTTATCTGCCGGCATGTTTCTATGCTTCTATAAGAGCTGCCATTTTCAACCCAGTAAGTGTTTGGAGGAAATGAAAGAGTTGGAATGGATACCACTTGGGGGGTTGGGGGGGCTATGGAGACTCATTGGGGGTGGAGGATAGCTGCTAGTCAGGACTGTAGCAAGTTATGTGCAGCTGCTGCTGCGGCCACACAGGGCACAAGTGAAGCCATCCATTGGCTTCCCCTGCACTGACATCACCACAGTGGATGGGGGTGCATTGCACAGCTTGTGACACTTCTGCTGCTAGTTGATGAGGGGTTGGGGATGTTGCTGGGGGAATCAATTTTTTTTAAACCAGTAGGTTGCAATATATGTGTTGGCAGACAACATGGCCGAACACACTGTGCTATCTGTTGATGCATTTACCATGCGGCAAGTGCAAATTCTGTTTCCTTGCATGACAGATGCTGGCCATGCCCTCATAGTCATACCACATAGGCTTTGTACTTACCATGTATTAATTTTTGCACCAAACGCACAGTAGGCACAACAATTTACTACACTTCTATAAACAGGCCCCAACGACAAGCCTGATGACCATGTATCTTACGAAGTTTCTTGTTTCCTGAAATAACAGAGGTGTAGGCGAGTTATACTCTGCCTCTGGGGTTGATTCTTGTACTAAGGAATGCCATACTGACTGATTGCCAAACTAATACTAATGTCTCAGATGAAAGATGACATGTCTAAGCTCACTGTTGCAGTTCAGGTATCATATCTCAGCAGGTGATGAAAGCAGAATGCAAAGTGAAAGGGAAGAGAATGGAAAATCATAGCCAGACAGAAAGGCTAGCTGAAAAAAAATATATATAAAAAAGGTGCCCCCTCTGGTTTTGAGGCATCAAATCACATACTCATTTTTCTAATTTCATGAGCTCTAAGAAGAAAAGGAAGAAAAAAATTACAACAATGATAGACAGGGGAGGAGTTTCCTTGGATCAGTGCCAGAGGACCATGGGGAATCTCCTACTTGGTGATCATTATTGATATTATAAGACATCTTAATTACAAAACAGCATGATGAAACAAATATACATTAATCTCTTAGATGTTCAGATGCGGTTTACTTATGCTCAGTATAAATCTTATAATTAAGACTAACAAAGTTCTGCAGAACATACATGAGTTGCAACATCACTGAATGAAACTTCTCCTGCAAAACACAAGCAACTCCAATCCCCCCCCCCCCCCCCCCACACACACACACACACACATACATCTGCATGAGATCACTACACATTTTTTTACAAAGCTTCCTCAGGGGAAGAGTAGTTATGCTTCTACAGTACTTGCATTACAGTACAATCAAAAAAGCTTCACTAGCTAAAGAAAACACAAACATCTTGCATAAAATCATTATGGGTAAATATGTAAAAAAAAAAGTACACAATTCCTTTTCCCTGTGCAGGGTTCAATGTATTTTTAAAATAAATGGATATGTGTACTTCCACTTTGAAAATCACCCCATCTAATTTCACACTAACATTTATATGTGCTTTTTACCACGCACAAATTTTCTGGGTTACTTTATGTGCATTCAGACAAATTTCCAAAAGTAAACCTGTCCCCAAGCTTATCCCTGGAAACACCTCCCCTCAGTCCATGCAAAGTTACTTTCAGCATATGTCAGGTGCACAGTTTAGTAACTTATCAAGTATGGTTTTACCAGCGGGGACAATATTCATAAACAGGTACTTTCTTCGACAATCAGTTGGGATATGGATGGTATAAAGTTAGAACCATTTTGTTGGGGGCTAAGGAGTGCTCTAGGCTTGACCTCCTCTCCCTTTTGCAGATTTTTGAGCCTCAGTGGCATCAGGTGATTTTGCAGGGGTGGGAGAGGAGGGATTTGCGATATGTGGGACAGCTATATCATAATCAGGAGTTCAGGTGTTTTGGAATTCCCCAAACTAATTTTTTCTATTATCAACAATTGTGCCATTTGCTTTTCAGCAACCCTATAAATAGTTGGTTGGTACCCAAATTGTTGCCTTTTGAGGATCTGTTGCAAGAGAGGGGGAGGGCACAGCAATGTAAATTAATTTCTGGTATTTATGATCTGCTAGGGGCTTTGTATAATCCCCAGGCAGCAGTGGGAGAGAGATTCGAGTTGGATGTTTTCAGCTAAGGAATGGGGCACTATCCACTATCATACCATACATTTGTCTCTATCAGCTAAAATAGTTGAAGGAGGGGGGTGGGTATGAAAACTCATTGCTACCTCCCTCTAATGAAGCAGGCTAAATGTCAGCCCATGCAGACTACCCATTGCTGGAGGGGCTGTGGACAGGAGGGTATGTATTTTCATATCTGGCGGGGATGTCCTGAACTTCAATAGTTATGGTATCAATGTGCGTGTTTCGTTAGCTCTACGTTCAGTTTTCAGATAGAGGTGGATCCTATGTTTTGTCCTTCATTTGCCACAAGACTCCATGCCAGCTTCAATAGTTAAAGTCCAAAGTGATGCATGTGGGAAAGAGGAACCTGGACTATAGTTACATGATGAAAGGTTCCACATTAGGAGTCACTGACCAGGAAAGGGATCTAGGTGTCATAGTTGATGATACATTGCACCTTGAATATTGTAAGCAATTCTGGTCACCACATCTCAAAAAAGATATAGTAGAACTAGAAAAGGTACAGAGAAGGGCGATGAAAATGATAAAGGGGATGGGACGACTTCCCTATGAGGAAAGGCTGAAGTGTCTAGGGCTCTTCAGCTTGAAGAAAAGACGGCTGAGGGGAGATATGATAGAGGTCTATAAAATAATGAGTGGAGTGGAATGGGTAGACGTGAATCGCTTGTTTACTCTTTCCAAAAATACTAGGACTAGGGGACACACAATGAAGCTACAAAGTAGAAAATTTAAAACGAATCGGAGAAAATATTTCTTTACTCAATGTATAATTAAACTCTGGAATTTGTTGCCAGAGAATGTAGTAGAAGCAGTTAGCTTAGCGGGGTTTAAAAAAGGTTTGGATAGCTTCCTAAAAGAAAACTCCATAAGCCATTATTAAAATGGACTTGGGGAAAATCCACAGCTTATTTCTAGGATAATCAGCATAAAATGTATTGTACTGTTTTGGGATCTTGCCGGGTACTTGTAACCTGCATTAGCCACTGCTGAAAACAGGATGCTGGGTTTGATGGACCTTTGGTCTGTCCCAGTATGGCAGTACGTATGTTCTTAGGATTGGTAGATCCCCCTCTGCTGCCATCTGGGTTGGTGCCTTAATCTAAAATAGTGTTAATGACCCCTATTAGTAGTCTCTCGGTGCTACCATTATACTGATTAGGTGTTTCTTTTCCTTATTCTTTTTATCCTGATCATAGGTCACAAAAAAGAAATCTGGGAAAATAGCATTACATTTTTTAAATATCCTGATTCAGAGACAGACTTTGTCTGTAATTTTCCCAGACTGATTTTTGCAACATGCAATTACAATTGAAATTACCCTGCCTAACTAGTAACATCTCTGGTATGCCTTAATTTAAAACAAACTAGGAATTCTCAAAGATATTTCCTATTTCAAAGTAAATCTCTTTTTTTTTCTTTTCCAAACAATCACTTGCAGCCAACTCCAAGGTTTCCGCCCTGCTGCTGAAAAGCTCAGTGCTGCCAAATTTTTAAAAAGCCACCCCCCCCCCCCTCCAAGGTGCAGAGGGATTAGGGAGGGAACCTGAAGAGAGCCGGATGACAGCAATTAGCATGGAGACAGCTGCTGTTGATGCCTAGCAGAGGTACTAAGAGCACCAGTGGAAGATCATGGCAACAGACGCAAAATAACTCAGTGTCTCCAAATGGGTTTGTTTTACGCATGCCATCAAAGGAATGAACCGCACTCCTAAGCCAGGATATGTTGGGTATGATCTCAAGCTCTCAAATTTACTGCTACTGCTCTTCTCAATACTTGTGCAGGTGCCAAAGAGAGCTTTCTGATGATGCTCAGTTTCCACATTTTGGCAGGATTTGTCTGAGTACTATCTAATGCATGGGTGTCATGTATTTTACTTTGAAAACCACAGTTTATATTATTGTTTATGCTTATTAAAGACTTGATATAATGCTCTTCCAGAAGGACAAATCAAAATGGTTTACAATTACAAAACTGAGGGCCTCTTTTCCAAAGCTGCGTTACTGATTCCCGGTGCAACAAATGAGAGGAAGCCCATTCAATTCCTATGGGCTTCCACCCATTTGCCACATAGGAATCACTAGCGCGGCTTTGTAAAAGAAGCCCTGAGTGTGCAAAGGGAGGGGGGAGCCACTTTAAGTAGGCTGACTGACTTGGGGGGGGGTCACTTTTCTGGATATTGTGGAAAACAAGGGGCTGGGAGGGATTGCTGCAATTATTGGCCTAATGAATTACAAATATTACTTGGGGCCATCAGGGCCAGTGTTAGATATGCAGGGGCCCAGGGCAGATACTGGGGAGGAGATCCCAAAGCTCATCTTCAGGTTATTCCTCCTTCAGCTTGGGTCTGGCTTGGGGGCCCCCTGTGGTATGGGAGCCAAGGGCAGTTGCCCTGGTTGCCATCTCCCTAACACTATCCCTGCCAATGCACTTCACTTATACATGAGAATCACAGGAGCTCAGTGCTCCAATATAACCTGCACCCCCACACGTACACACGTACCTTTGCACTCATATCCCATGCACGCGTGTATAGATATGTTGTACCTCCTCTAACACACCACACCTAGGCCCTCATGATCCAAAGCCCCACGCTGTTCCAAACAGCGCTCTAAAAATAGCGCTGGAACAGCACAGGGCTTTTCTGCATAGATGATCAAAGATAATGCATGCAAATCTAAGCAGCGCGGCTTTGTGAGTGGAGGAGTGGCCTAGTGGTTAAGGTGGTGGACTTTGGTCCTGGGGATGCACTGGGCGGGGCTACAGACCATGTAAGGGAATCGCTCCCTTACATGGTCTGTAGCCACCGGACCTCCAGCCCCCCCCCCCCCTTTGCTGGGTGGGAGGGTGAGAGATCGTTTGGCCGGCCAAACCCTCTCCCACCCTCCCACCCAGCAACGGGAGGGGGGGGCGGAGGTCCGGTGGACCTCTGGTCCCCCGACAATCCCACCCCCTCCATGTTCAGTGAGGGCTGGAGATCCGGTGGGTCTCCAGCCCCCCCAAACCCCCAGAAATTGTGAAGTGGCCGCCTCCAGCCAAACGCTCTCCCACCCTCCCACCCATCGACGGGGGGGGGGGGGGCTGGAGGTCCGGTGGACCTCCAGCCCACCCCAACTCCTCCCCCCACCAGTGTTCTCCTTTCAATCCCTGGTGGTCCGTGGTGACAACCCCCCCTCCCGGCCCCTGTACCTTTCGTTGAAGGAGGGACAAGCCTGCCTCCCTCCTCTTCCAGTCGACGCTGCTGCAAAATGGCGGTGCCCAGCCCCGCCCAGTGCATCCTGGGATGCACTGGGCGGGGCTACAGACCATGTAAGGGAATCGCTCCCTTACATGGTCTGTAGCCACCGGACCTCCAGCCCCCCCCCCTTTGCTGGGTGGGAGGGTGAGAGATCGTTTGGCCGGAGGCAGCCACGTCACAATTTCTGGGGGTTTGGGGGGGCTGGAGACCCACCGGATCTCCAGCCCTCACTGAACATGGAGGGGGTGGGATTGTCAGGGGACCAGAGGTCCACCGGACCTCCGCCCCCCCCCCCTCCCATCGCTGGGTGGGAGAGGGTTTGGCCGGCGGTGGCCACGACGTTTTCTGGGGTTTGGGGGGGGGGGCTGGAGACCCACCGAATCTCCACCCCTCCGTGAACATGGGGGGGGGTAGGATCGTCAGGGGGACCGGAGGTCCACGGGACCTCCAGCCCCCTGTTCGCATTTGCCTTGGGGGGCTCAGGGCTCACCATTCCTCCCCAATGATCTGCAAAGTCTAACGCCAGCTCTGAGCTGGCATTGATTTTGCCGCAGCCAGCGACCCAATGTTTGGCGCGCTGGACGCTGATCATTGGGGATGAATGCGTTAAGCACAGATTAGCATGCATTTGCAAGCTAATTGCGCTAAGAGCCCTGTTTAGCATGCATTTGCATGCTACTTGCGCTAAGAGCCTTCGAATGCGTTCTTTCAGGCGCTCGAGGGCTCTGATCATGGGTCGGCAGCAAACTCCGGCACTAGTATGGCGTTAACAGCCTCTAGCGCCGGAGTTTGCTTTTGATCATGAGAGCCCTAGTTACTACCCATGCACCCACACCCACACTCACCCATCCATCCATATCCACTCTGTCACACACCAGCCCAAATCCACCAATCACACACACACACACTTCCTTGCACTCATTAATGTACAGACTCCTCTTGTAGATATCCCATACGCACTCAAACACTGTACAGTCACTTTCTCTCCCTCTCTCTCACTTAGAGGGGCATTTTCGAAAGAAACGTCTAAGTCGGAATTTGGACGTTTTACAAAGACGTCTAAATTCGGAGGTGGGGAGAAGGTAATTTTTGAAAAAAGATGGACGTCCATCTTTCATTTCAAAAATACTAAGGACATCCTTGGATTTGGACGTCCTTAGATTTGGACGTATTTGACTTTCGGCGATTTTTGAAACCAAAGACATCCAAGTCAAAAACGTCCAAATGCAAATCATTTGGATGTGGGAGGAGCCAGCATTTGTAGTGCACTGGTCACCCTGACATGCAAGGGCAGCAATCGGGCACCCTAGGGGGCACTGCAGTGGACTTCATAAAATGCTCCAAGGTACATAGCTCCCTTAACTTGTGTGCTGTGTTCCCCAACCCCCCCCCCCCAAAACCCACTACCCCCAAACTGTACACCACTACCATAGTCCTTACAGGTGAAGGGGGCACCAAGATGTGGGTACAGAGGGTTTATGGTGGGTTTTGGAGGGCTCGCTGTTTCCTCCACAAATGTAACAGGTAGGGGGGGTATGGGCCTGGTTCCACCTGACTGAAGTGCACTGCACCCACTAAAACTGCTCCAGGGACCTGCATGCGCTGTCATAGACCTGAGTGTGACATCTGAGGCTGGCATACAGGCTGGCAAGTAATATTTTTAATAATGTTTTTGAGGGTGGGAGGGGGTTAGTGACCACTGGGGGAGTAAGGGGAGGTCATCCCCGATTCCCTTCAGTGGTAATCTGGTCATTCTGTGCCTTATTCGTAATAAAAACTGGTCCGGGTGAAAACGTCCAAGTTTTACTCATGGACATCTCTGCCTTTTTGCATTATGAGTCAAAGATGTACAAGTCTTAGGAACGCCCAAGTCCCACCTTCACCACACCTCCAATACGCCCCCTTGAAATTTGGATGTCCTTGTGACGGACTTCAGTTAGAGACATCCAAAATCGGGTTTCGATTATACCGATTTGGACGTCTCTGAGAGATGGACGTACAAGTGCCGATTTATGTCACTTTTTGGACATCCATCTCTTTCAAAAGTGAGCCTGAAAGTCACACGCATCATTGCACTTAAGCAAATTGGATCTCTGATGTACTCACACGGTTCTATATGCTGTAGGTAAGGATTGTGTCTAGGGGAAGAGAAGATCTACAAGTGTCTACTCTCAACCCCTTTTCTTCTCCTTTGGATAATTCATTTTCTCTCACCCTCACCATCACTCTCCCACCACAGTCTCACCCTCTCCTTCAGACTCAGCCACTCATTCATCCTACCAGATTGCTCAATTCCTCCTCCCAGATTGAACTTCTCCCCCAGACTCATCCACTGTCTCCCACCTCCAACTCATCACCCCCCCCCCCCTCATTCTCATCCCCATAAGGTTCATCCCTTACCCCCTAGGCTTACTGCCCCAAATTTATCCCCTTTCTAAATTACCACAACAGACTTTTCCCCTTTTTTCTTGCCACATCTTCATTCCAAACTCATTCTCTCTCATCTCCCAGGTCCATCTCCTTTCTCACCATTGATTTTCACTCCCTCACTGTCTCCTTATTACTCAATCACTCATCTGCTCTCTCAGGTTCCCCAGGTTCACTGCCCTTGCTGCGAGAAGCTTTTCTCTCCCTGCCCAGGATCTCCACTCTGTCTCCCTAAACCTTTCCTGAAGTCCAGAATCTCCCCTTTGTCTTCCTAATCCCCTGTATTTCTAGCATCTCCCCTCTCTTTCCCCTGTCTCCATTGTGGTCCAGCATCTTGCCTCTCTTTCCTAACTCCTCCCCATACTGCAGCACCTCCACTTGTCTCCATCCTACCCCAACATCTCTCTTCATGTCCACCTTTCTCTAACATCTCCCTCCCCCTCCTCTTACAGTCCAGCATCTCGTCCCCCATTCCCTGCTTCCTTGGGCCAAGTGGGATGCAGCAGCAGCAGCAGCAGCATGGAGGGGGCTCAAAGGGAAAGTTGGACAGGGCAGAGAGCTAGATAAAGGGTTGCAATGGGGCCGTATATTTGACACCCATGCTATAAAGACTTTAATAAAGCAAATAAAAGTTCCGGGTAGTTGCTTTTACCTCGATTATCTAAAATAAATTATGCATACTATTCAATTGTTTTTAAATATCCTTATTGTAATCTTCTCATTATGCCATATACATTCCAACCACCTGGCCTTTTCTTTGAAGGCACATAATTCAGACATATGCCATGGTAAGGACTCTGAGTTTGCACCACCTATGCTTTTTCAGGTGATATTTTATCTGTACCTGTTTGACCACTACATTCCAGTTACTCATCAGGAGAGAAACTCTAAAAACACATCACGGTCCAATTCTTCCACAAATCCTGACACAGGGGCGTAGCCAGACTTTCGTGGGAGGGGGGTCCAAAGCCCGAGGGGAGGGGGCACATTTTAGCCCTCCCCCGGCGCCGCCCCCCCCACCGCCATTGCTGCTCCCCACGTCTTTTCCGACCCCCCTCCCGCCGCGAACCCGCCCCCGCCGCCGCCTACCTTCATTTTTGCTGGCTGGGGACCCCACTCCCCACCAGCCGACGTCCTCTCCGTTCTTCTCCTGCTCTTGTTGCATGCATTGCTGACGTCAGAGAGAATTTGAACAGGAAGAGAATGTTTACAGGCTTCTCAAGCAGCTGCAGTGATTCATTCTTGTTGCCTGCGCTGGCCCCACACGCTTCCATCTGCCACCTCCCGCCAGACAGGAAACAGGCAATGATGTCAGCGAGGGTGGGAGGCGGCAGATGAAAGCCTGCAGGGCCGACACCAGCAGGAAAAAAATGAATTGCTGTAGCCACAGGGGACACATGTAAGGTACATCAGGGAGATAACGGGGTTCAGAGACTGGAGAACAGATAACGGGACGCTGCAGAGGAGAGAGCAGTGTGGGGCCGCTACTGGGTGGGCCTGAGACATGAATGGATGGGACTGTGCCCATCCATAGCTAAGTCACTGATGCAATATATGCATGTAAATGCTGCTATTTATACATGGACTAGCCGTTAAGCCCGTTAAAACGGGCAAGATTTCCAGCTACCCTCCTCGCCGCCGCTCCCTCCCCCCTCCGTGCCGGGCCCCCTGCACTGACCTGACAGCGCCTCTCACCTGTGTGAAAGCGCTGCACGCAGCAGCTGGTCGCTCTGCTGCTGCCTGAAGCGCTTCCACACGGAAGTGAGAGGCACTGTCAGGTCAGTGCAGGGGGCCAATATGGAGGGGGGCGGGAGCGACGACGGGGCTGGGGGGAGGGTGGAGGTTGGTGCGTGCGATGTTCGTTTCAAAGCTCCAGCGGCAGCGTCCGACAGTCCGACTCCGTTTCCCTCTCTGTTCCGCCCTCTGACGTCATCACGTCTTCATGCAAGGGTGGGACAGAGAGGGAAGTCTCTACTGCGCATTTGCAGGTGAGTCGGTCACTTGCCATTTATATGTTTGATATGTTTCTGAAACAGTGGCCATCATACCTTTATTTTACAACATACATGCCAGTCTTCTTCCCTGAATGCTAACTTCAGGAATATTGGCATAATATGGAAACCATAGAAAGGCCCAGGGGCGTAGCCAGACACTCAATTTTGGCTGGGCCTGGCTGGGCCCGCCCCATCCCACAAGTGATGTTAGTTTCTCCCTCTCTTGCCTGCATGCCATATGGTCTCTCAAACATCCCCCCTCCCCTGCATACCTTTTAAATAGCAGATTTTCCCTAGCAATGAGCAGCAACTAATACACATGGCTCATGTTGGCCCCACAGCCTTTCCTCTGATGCAACTTCCTGTTTACGCATAGGCGGGAATACATCAGAGGGAAAGCTTTGGGGCTGGTGCAAGCAATATGTATCAGTTGCTGCTCGCTACAGGCGAAGATCTGCTATTTACAAGGTATGCAGGACGGACAATTGTTGGGAGTTTTGGGCTGGTGAGGCTTGGGGATCCCTGCCAGTTACATCATATGTGTGATGCTACTGGGTGGGCCTGGGTCCACCTGGGCCCAGCTTTGGCTACGCCATTGGAAAGGCCACCTCTGCTCTCTGGGAGAGATCCTATCCTTGGGTCTATAAAGGTTTTGGAGATTATTTTGGAACTGAGGCCATCTGTGTTCTCTGGGAAATCCTGTCCCTACGATCCCTCTGTGATAGGTCTTCAAGATGCTCATTCTAATCCTTTACAGACAGACCTGTGAGCTCAGAACTATAATTTGGATATAGAAAAGAGTCTTAAAAAGATGCCCCCCAGGAATGCTCCAATTCAAAGCTGCTGTTGCTTCACATGAGCCTTTGTAGAACAAAGGGCTATAGTGCCGTGTATGGATACAGAGTTCTGCAAGGGCTCTCCTTGAACCCAGAAGAGGCTAAGAGTAGGTCCCTTGTTTTGCAACCTAACAAGTATCCTGAAGTCCTGTTCCTACAACCTATAAAAGCCTTTTGTCTATGTGGCTAGACTGTTCATAAGAAGCCTGTGAACTAGTGCTGCAGATAAACCATGCTGTTACCTTTGTAAGTGCTGCTTGAAAGCTGTTTTGTCTTATATGGAACAGTGGAATAAAAGCTACACTGACCTTGCTCCTGTTGTGGCTGAGTCTCCCATCCATCAGTCACCATAGTCTCCCACAGTCTTTTTTTTTTTTTTTTAGTTGCAGAAAATATAACTTCTGTCTGAGTGCCTTCTTGTTCAGATTTTATGTGAACAATTTAGCAAGGTAAATAAATATGTACCCAAGTAGGTTGTCTAGCGGGACTCTGCATGCCTGCCAGCAAAGTAAAAGGGAGTTCAGGAGGGGGCCTAAGCCCAAATTTTGGTGAAAACTGTCTATGTAAGAGAGCTAAACATGCATCATCTGTTCACAACCTGTGTACTTTTAGCCAAATGCTACCGTGTTATTTTTATTAGATGCTGATAACTGGTTTGGATCCCATTTTGGAGGAAAACAGCTGAAGAGAAGTATGAAATGAAAAAAATAGGTATTTGCGAGGATGTGATACAATCAGGAAAGGAAAACGTTAAACATAAATTTGATATTCAAATGTAGGTGCATGAGCACTCCTGCCAGCCAGAGAGCTGCAGTGTGTGCACTCAGCTGCTGGTGATAGGCACATAAACGCTCTGCCCGTGTGCACACCCCCTGCAAAATATGTGCTATTGTAGATATGCATGTACTTATAGAATAACACACAGGTGTCTAGCTGGCATGAATGTACATAGGAAAAAGTACCCAGCGTTAACCACTTCATTAATGTAGCAGACACAATCATATAAATTTACTGACATTTGTAGGACCTCAGCAACAGCGATTACTTTCACAAGAGCTCATTTGCTCTTGACTCGCCCAGCTCTTCATTAGTCCAGCAATTCTTTAATTGAAAACTCTATTTGTATTGTTTTTACTTTTTTCTTAAAATGCTACCTTAAAAAACAAAAAACCTCTAATGCAGCGTACTTAACTTAGGCATTAGTTGCTCATGAGACCATTCCTTCGTTACAGGTTTTATTTGAGTAGTCGCTGTTGCTAAGGTCCTACAAATTTAAGTAAATTTATGTGATTTTGTCAGCTTCATGCTGTGGCGTTTGGTTATTTGGCGGTTGGGCATTCTTATGAGGCTGGGGCAGGGTATCATGGCTGTCTATGTTAGGAAACATTTCAGAAAGCTTTTCGGGAATGTAACAGGACCCCAGTAACTAGCCCTTGCTAAATAAAATGAGGAGAATTGTAGAGTCTCTGCTCCTAAAGTGACCTGTGCTTAAAGTGATGTAAGGGGGTTGAGGTTCTGCGTTGATCCCAGTAGTGTGCACACCAGCTTGAGACAGCTGTTTGTTAAAGGTTTTAAGAATTTTGGGAGCCAGTTGTTAAAGAAGCTCCCCCCCCCCCCCTTAAACACACCTGTGGCTACTTTAACAACTGGCTCCCAAAATTTGGGCTCAGGCCCCCTCCTGAACTCCCTTTTACTTTGCTGGCAGGCATGCAGAGTCCCGCTAGACAAACAGACTGCCGTTGCTCCCCGCTGGTTATTTCCAGCTTTGAGCAGCCTGCTGGAACTTCTTGTGCACGCTCGGCTTGCTGCTTAGAATCAGAAACAAGTAGCAGGGAGAGGCTGCAGTCCATTTATTTGGCTGGCGGGGCTCGGCTTCCCTGCCACAAAAGATATGCCTAGTGCGCCCGCCCACACTGGGGAGGAGAGGGAGAGAGGAATGCATTGCCCCCTCCAGTCCACCCTTGCCCCCCCCCCAAAAAAAAAAATTGCAGGGCTGGCTATGCACGGAGAAAGAACCAGCACACCACTTGTTGATCCCTACTGTGGGTGTTCCCGGACTACTTAGGAGACTGAAATGTGGGAGCTGAGAGCTAAAACATGAGGACTGCAGGTAGCTAATGTAACAGCAACATTTTAAAAGGGTTTCAGGATTGATCAAGGAAACTAGAGATTGGTGAACCTGATGTCAGTGTTGAATAAAGGAATGAATGTATACCAAATATTTGTATTCAATTTGGTTTGGGCTCGAATAGTGGCTCGAATACATAAGCATATAAGAATAGCCATACTGGGTCAGGCTAATGGTTCATCTAGCCCAGCATCCTGCTTCCAACAGTGGCCAATCCAGGTCACAAGTACCTGGCAGAAACCCAATTAGTAGCAACATTTCATGCTACCAATCCCAGGGCAAGCAATGGCTTCCCCCATGTCCATCTCAATAACAGACTATGGGCTTTTCCTCAGGGAACTTGTCCAAACCTTTTATAAAACCCACTCTAACCGCCATTACCACATCCTCCGGCAGCAAGTTCCAGAGCTTAACTGTTCTTTCAGTGAAAAAATATTTCCATCTATTTGTTTTAAAAGTATTTCCATGTAATTTCATGGAGTGTCCCATGGTCTTTGTACTTCTTGAAAGAGTAAAAAAATTGATTTACTTCTACCAATTCTACACCACTCAGGGCTTTATAGACCTCAATCATATCCCCCCTCAACTGTCTATTTTCCAAGCTGAGGAGCCCTAACCTCTTTCGCCTTTCCTCATATGGGAGGAGTTCCACCCCCTTTATTATTTTGGTCGCTCTTCTTTCTTCTTTGAACCTTTTCTAATTCCAGAATTGAACACAATACACAAGGTGAGGTCGCACCATGGAGTGATACAGAGGCATTATACTGTTCTTGTTCTTATTTTGCATCTGTTTCATAATAATTCCTAGCATCAGGGCTGATCTTAGGCAGGGGGGTGACAGGGGCGGTCGCACAGGGCCCTGCGTCTCTGGCACATCTGTCCTCCTGTCTCAGAACACCTCCCTGCTCCGTACCTTAATGTGCATCCACATTTCAGCAGAGAGCATCAGGCAGCAGCAGCGATGTTCATATCCCATCAGCTGCTGAACACAAAGCCTCCTTGCTGCTGCATCCTGCCCCCTTCTGATATCACTTCCTGCTTCCATAAGGGCGGGATGCTGCAGCAAGGAGGCTCTGGGCTCGGCAGCTGACGGGATATGAAAATCGTTGCCGCTGTCTGCCACTCTCTACTGAAACGTGGTGAATGCACATCAAGGTATGGGGTGAGGTGGGGTTCCAAGAGCTCTAAACCTCCTTTTAAACTCTGATAAATTATGGCTTATGGTGGCGAGCATGGGCAGGGGGTGCATGGGGCGAACTCGGGCGGACGGGCCCCACTGAACTGGTCTGCACAGGGCTCCACAATTGCTCAGGTTGGCCCTGCCTAACATCCTGTTTGCTTTTTTGGCTGCTGCCACACACTAGATCTTTTTTTTTTGAGTGCTGACTCCTACAGTGGACCCTAGCATCATATAACTATGATTCGGATTATTCTTCCCAATGTGCATCGCTTTGCATTTGTCCACATTAAATTTCATCTGCCATTTGGATACCCAGTCTTCCAGTTTCCTAAGGTCTTCCTGCAACTTTTCACAATCTGCATATGTTATGAGAACTCTGAATAGTTTTGTGTCATCTGCAAATTTAATCACCTCACTCGTCGTTCTGATTTCCAGATCATTTATAAATATGTTAAATAGCACCGGTCCCAGAACAGATCCCTGCGGCACTCCACTAATCACCCTCCTCCATTGAGAAGAATGGCCATTTAACCCTACCCTCTGTTTTCTGTCCAGTAACTAATTCCTAATCCACAGAAGGACACAGGGCTGCCGAGGGGGGGGGGGGGGGGCGCAGGGGGGACAAAATTCCCCAGGCCTCCAAGGGGGGCCGGGCGCTGGGGTCTCTCTCCTCCTGCTCCCAGGCTGCCAGCACAGCTAGCCCCAGGTCTCACCCCGCCCACCCTCGGCTCCGTCAACAGCCCCCCTCTGTCCGCCACTGGGCCCCCTGCATTCAAATCGGCAGCGCCTCACCTCCGTGTGAAAGCAGCAAATTGCCTCCATTCAGGCCCTCCCTCACTGTGTCCCGCCCTCGTCTGTTTCCGCGAGTGCAGGACACAGTGAGGGAGGGCCCGAAGGGAGGTGATCTGCCGCTTTCACACAGAGGCGAGGCGCTGCCAATTTGAATGCAGGGGGCCCGGTGACGGACGGAGGGGTCTGTCGACGGGGCTGAGGGTGGGCGGGTGGAGACCAAGGACTGCGGTGCAGGTGGCCTGAGAGCAGGAGAGGGAGGCGACAGTGGTAGGGATTGGGGGGCCGCCACAGCGGTGGCGGGAGCCCCAGGGTGGCGGCGGTGGCGGCCTTGCCCCGGGCCCGGCTTAGTCTCTTGGTGGCCCTGGAAGGACATTGCCTCCTATCCCATGGCTTTTTAATTTTCTCATGAGGAACGTTGCCAAAAGCTTTCTGAAAATCTAAATACTCTATACATTATTCATGAATAATGATTTACATTTGAATACAAATAATCTGGAGCTCTACTGTGCTAAAACCTACTGAAATAAACACTTGATCGCTCATTTCATGTTGCTTCTTTTGTTATTTTAAAGCTCAATGCCATTATTTGTATTTGGTATTCGGCCAAATAATATTTTTCATTATTTGTATTCGGCCAGATAGTAAAATATGATATTCGGTACAGCTCTACTAAAAACACAACATTACTGACTGTTAAGCATGGACAGTCCAAACATCTTCACCTCATTTTGTTCCTTTTTATTTTGGTTTATGTTCATTTTCATTTCAGGGACAATGCCGTTAAGAGTGCACACTCTTTTTCGACAGGGTGTCCACGTGCAGCATGTCTAAATAGGGTGCATTTTTTCAAAACAGTGTGTACTTTTCACAGATCTGCTGTGTGTACTCTCCGTGTATGTGGAAATAGGGTGTATTTTGGTGGAGGGTTCTTCGGAACTTCGTAAGTTACAAGGGGTTTTGTGTGTCGGCCAGTGCCCTGCCCTATCTGCTAGCAAAAAAAGAGAGGTGTCAGTCTCAAGCGATTACTCCGTAAATTGTCTGAACAGAGAGAAGATCCTGCACACTGCCAGTGCCAACTGCTCTACCAGTGCGTACCCAGTGCCTTGCAGCTATTTTCCAAGAAGGCAGATGCAAGCTTGTCATTTAGACACCGGCCATGGCATAGATATGTGGGTGATTTTATATATTTTTCCATCATTTAAACACATTTTACTTGTTAAAAAGGGCTTTTATAAACTCATGAGACCATGAAAGTGCATGAAGGAAGGAATTCTATAAATCTTACTCAAAATTCAGTACTGGAAAAAAAAATCAGTGCTAATTGCGATTCTATAAAGGGGTACACCCTTTATAGAATCATGTTTAGCATCGATTCCTGTGCCTATCTTTAGGCACCAGACTTACACCTGCTAAAATCCAGTGTACATAAGTACATAACTACATAAGCATCGCCATGCTGGGACAGACCAAGGGTCCATCGAGCCCAGCACCCTGTCACCAACAGCGGCCAAAAGAACAAGCAATTTGTCCCGCCCATCCTAGAAATACTGTATTATTCCCTTATCCATTCATTAACATTCTATGGCTTTTTCCTCCAGGAAGCCGTCCAACCCTTTTTTGAAGTCCGCTAAGTTAACCGCCTTAACCACCTTTTCCGGCAGCGAATTCTAGAGTTTAACTATGTGTAAATGATGGTGCCCAAGTTATGTGCACTGAGGCCATATTCTATAACTCCTCATGCAACGTTTTGGAATGTGCCTGACACAACCATGGCCAGTCCCTTTTTGAATAACACGCTAGTAGAGTTAGGCACCCTGCTTTATAGAACAGTGCACATCCAGATGCATGTGCAAATTCTAACTGGTCCCAATTAACTTCAATAATTGGTTGTTAGGACCCAATTATTGATAGTTAAGGGCTCGCTAGTCAATTAAATTGCGCATGCATCTTGAGCATTTACACAAATTTGGGTGCACAAATCTAGGTACCATATATAGAATCCACGGGATAATGTGTCAACAAGAGTGTGTGCTTATTAATATGTGCAGTCTTGCACTACATGTATGTGTTCCTGGGGGCATGGTTTGGATGGGGTTTGGGTGCAGTTTGGTAGAGTTTGGTGGAATTTGGGTAGGGGTTTGGGTGGAATTTGGTGAATACAGTTTGGGTAGAGTTTGGGTAGGGGTCTGGGTGGAGTTTAGGTAGGGGTTTGAGTGGAATTTGGTGAGTGAAGTTTGGTAGAGTTTGGTGGAATTTGGATAGGGGTTTGGGTAGAGTTTGGTGAGTGGAGTTTGATAGAGTTTAGTGGAATTTGGGTAGGGGTTTGGGTAGAGTTTGGTGAGCGGAGTTTGGTAGAGTTTGGTGGAATCTGGGTAGGGGTTTGGGTAGAGTTTGGTGAGTGGAGTTTGGTAGAGTTTGGTGGAATTTGGGTAGGGGTTTGGGTAGAGTTTGGTGAGTGGAGTTTGATAGAGTTTAGTGGAATTTGGGTAGGGGTTTGGGTAGAGTTTGGTGAGCGGAGTTTGGTAGAGTTTGGTGGAATTTGGGTAGGGGTTTGGGTAGAGTTTGGTGAGTGGAGTTTGGTAGAGTTTGGTGAAATCTGGGTAGGGGTTTGGGTAGAGTTTGGTGAGTGGAGTTTGATAGAGTTTAGTGTAATTTAGGTATGGGTTTGGGTAGAGTTTGGTGAGCGGAGTTTGGTAGAGTTTGGTGGAATTTGGGTTGGGGTTTGGGTAGAGTTTGGTGAGTGGAGTTTGGTGGAATTTGGGTAGGGGTTTGGGTGGAGTTTGGTGAGTGAAGTTTGGTAGAGTTTGGTGGAATTTGGGTAGGGGTTTGGGTAGAGTTTGGTGAGTGGAGTTTGATAGAGTTTAGTGGAATTTGGGTAGGGGTTTGGGTAGAGTTTGGTGAGCGGAGTTTGGTAGAGTTTGGTGGAATTTGGGTAGGGGTTTGGGTAGAGTTTGGTGAGCGGAGTTTGGTAGAGTTTGGTGGAATTTGGGTAGGGGTTTGGGTAGAGTTTGGTGAGTGGAGTTTGGTAGAGTTTGGTGAAATCTGGGTAGGGGTTTGGGTAGAGTTTGGTGAGTGGAGTTTGATAGAGTTTAGTGTAATTTAGGTATGGGTTTGGGTAGAGTTTGGTGAGCGGAGTTTGGTAGAGTTTGGTGGAATTTGGGTTGGGGTTTGGGTAGAGTTTGGTGAGTGGAGTTTGGTGGAATTTGGGTAGGGGTTTGGGTGGAGTTTGGTGAGTGAAGTTTGGTAGAGTTTGGTGGAATTTGGGTAGGGGTTTGGGTAGAGTTTGGTGAGTGGAGTTTGGTAGAGTTTGGTGGAATTTGGGTAGGGGTTTGGGTAGAGTTTGGTGAGCGGAGTTTGGTAGAGTTTGGTGGAGTTTGAATAGAATTTGGGTGGAGTTCTGATGTATATGCAATTTTTTTTATTTTATTTTATTTTTTAGAATACCTGACTTCTTGTGTATATTACATGTAGAAATTTACATTTGTTGTTTTTGCTTTTATGGCTGTGTCTAGATGCCTATTCTATAGAAGCACAGTGGAGTCTATGTTGTCTTTTTAAAATAAACAATGTATATTTTTTTATATACATGAGTGCTGGATAATCTTATAAAGCCCTTTCACATGTATAAAAAGACTTTTACATGAGAAAAATCATTTATATCATCTGAACATTTTTTTTCTCTTACTCATTTGGCCTCCTCTGTTAACAACTACTTTGGTCTCCTTTTCTTATTTTTAATATATAACATCTCACAAAGAGAATAGGTAATGCAAAAATATATAATGCAAATAAGCAATAAATCAATAAAATGAAAAAGATATTTAACTTATAGACCACATCACTGAGAGGAGAAGATATATAGAAAAAGAAATATAAACCTGGGAAACAAATGGGCACAAGTCTAAATTTTGTCCTTTTACCTGCCTGCTTTTGTTTGCATTCCAGAGCCACAGTTAGCTATCACTAAGGTTTAATAGCTTGCATAGTGCAAATTCAGACATAATTTGTCTATTTTATTTTAGGCTTAGCTTGGCCAAAAGAAAATAAAGGACAAATTGCTCATGGCCTCAACCTGACCTAGACCTTTACGTTGGGTAGGAGGTGTGCTCTGAGCTTGAACCTTGAGTAGTGTGCCTACATTGATTTAATGTACATCAAAAACACTCAAAAAAAAATCAACAAAGAGATTCTTCTCTCCAATAAGTAAAATCTGTATTGATAGGCCTTCAAACCACCTTTTTTAAAAAGTTCAACAGATTTACATTCACCACATTACTATCATCATCAATCCCTCAATAGCCTATAAATATATATATATACCTATAGAGAGACAGAAATATAGACAGATATACAGTGAAACCTCGGTTTTTGTTGACTTCAGTTATCGTCGGTTTCGGTTTTCGTTGATTTTTTCAGTGAAAATTTTGTCTCGGATTTCGTTGGCGTGCCCACATGACCTCGCTGCTAATTTTGCGAAAACAAAGGATGACCCACACGTTCTCCTGCGCATTGTGGCGTTGTTTCTCGTTGTGTGAGCATCACCCCGCATGTCTAGCGCAATGCACTCAAGATAAAATCACATGTGCTCAAATCTGATTTTCCCTGTTAAGTGTTTCCCTTGCTAATAAGTTAACCCTTTCCCTTTAGCTCCATCATGGGACTATATTTATTCTCTATAAAAAAAGTGTTTTTGGTATTTATTTTGGAGTGTCTAGAACGAATTAATTGGATTTACATTGATTCATATGGAAATAATTGCCTCCGTTTTCATCTGTTTCGGTTTTTGTTGATTGTTTTCGAACGGATTATCAACGAAACCGAGGTATCACTGTATATAAAGCCTTCATTCGAAAGTTCACTTATATCAAAAATGCCAATCAATTCTCAATGTTCCTTATAGAAGCAATATAGTCACAGTAGTATAAAAATATTTACAGTAATGTTTGTTTCATAATTATCTAATCTACTTTCATAAATTGATTCACTTCCTGGTTGTTAGCTGGAAATGGTCCTTTACGTGTGCATGTGTCCACAAATACACCTAAATGACTACACTACTAGTATTTGTGCACATTCTTGCTGCCCAAACTCAGGCAGCTCCCTATAGAAGGACCCTCTTAGGGGACAATTCGACAGCTGGGGCCTCTGTTTAGATGCCCTGAGGCTGTGCAGGGGGGACCATATTCTATAATGGAACCTATGCACTGAGGGTCTGTTATAGAGCATTAGCGTAACTGGATATTGGCACACCTAACATTTAGATGCCTGCAGTTACACCAGCCATAGTGCTGACATAAGTCTGGGAGTCTAAATGCGGCTGGAACACATATAACCTACAGTGTGTAATTGGAAGCCCCACCTATGTGTACACCCCCTTGCAAATTCATGCTATGTAAACATAAGCATTGCCATACTTGGACAGAGTTAACATTCATCAAGCTCGGTATCCTTTTTCCAAAAATGGCCAGTCCAGGTTAAAAGTTCCTGGCAATATACCTAAAAGAGTAAAACAGATTTTATGCTGCTTCTCCTAAAAATAAGCAGTGGATTTGGCTCATGGACTTTTTTTTTTTTTTAGGAAATTAGCCAAACCTTTTTTTTAAACCCTGCTAAGCTAACTGCTTTCACCACATTCTCTGGGAACAAATTCCAGAGTTTAATTGCACGTTGAGTGAAGAAATGTTTTCTGCAGTTTGTATTGAATTTACTATTCAGTAGCTTCATTGCATGCCCCCTAGTCCTTGTATTTTTGGAAAGAGTACACAAGCGATTTGCCTCTACCCATTCCTCTCACTCAGTGTTTTATAGACCTCTATCATAGCTCCCCTAAGCCATCTCTTCAGCTAGTTAGTTCAGGTGGTATGATAATTTCTAATAAACTATAGCCCCTGTAGCCTTTTTAATAGGGAAGTTGTCCCATCCCCTTTATCATTTTCATCGCCCTTCTCTGTATCTTTAAGTTTTGGGAGTGTTTGCAGAATAACACTTAGGCATCCTGCTAGCACTTTTGCGATTGAGTGTACACATACACACATAAGTGCTAGTGTTCTAGATATTGATGTGTGGTAGAAGTATGAAAATATAGGAACTAAATTATAGAATTACCTTTTTCCTGGGTGCTAATAAAAAGCTTGCTTTAATACTTCAAATTGTATTAGTTACATGTTGCTCCACACAGAATATACATGTTTTAGTATCCTAAGAAATATGTTTCCATTCTCAAAGAGGCCCTTTTACTAAAGGACAGTAGAGCTACCGCTGCGCTAGTGCACGGCAAACTGGGCCTACCGCCAGGCTACCACAGGAGCCTGGCAGTAGTCCCGTCCTCTGCCAAGCGTCAACTCCAGCGCTAGAAAATGCATTTTTATTTGTTTTTGGAGAAATTTGTTTGTGAAAAACTACAACATATGATGTAGCGCTGGGGGATTACTCGGTGGTAATCAATTCTGCCCGGTTACCACCAGGGTAGCATGGGAGCTCTTACCGCCTCCAAAATGGTTGGTGGTAAGGGCTCCCATGGGAAATGGCCGCATGGCAAGTAGTTCACTTACCACAGGGCCATTTCTCTTTTTTTAAAAAAAAGCCTTTTACCTGCTGTGGTAAAAGGGGTCCTCGGTGCATGGCAAATCCACACGCCAGTGCTACCACAGGGCCCCTTTTACCACAGCTTTGTAAAAGGGACCGATAGAGGGGCATAATCGAACATGAACACCCATCTCCATGGACGTCTATGTCTGAGAACGGGTACGTGAAGAGGCGGGACAGACCGTATTTTCGAAAAAAATGGCCGCCCATCTTTTTTTTCGATAATACGGTTTGTGCCCGGCAAATGCATCGGAGTTGAGCTGGGCGGTTTCATTTTTCAGCGATAATGGAAACCGAAGGCGCCCAGCTCAAAAACGAACAAATCCAAGGCATTTGGTATTGGGAGGGGCCAGGATTCGTAGTGCACTGGTCCCCCTCACATGCCAGAACACCAACCGGGCACCCTAGGGGGCACTTGTAACAATTAAAAAAAAGCCAAATACCTCCCAAGTCCTTAGCTCCCTTCCTTTGGGTGCTGAGCCCCTCAAATCCCCCCCAAAACCCACTGCCCACAACTCTACACCATTACCATAGCCCTTATGGCTGAAGGGGGGGCACCTAGATGTGGGTACAGTGGGTTTTGGGGGCGGTTTGGAGGGCTCCCGTTTACTACCACAAGTGTAATAGGTAAGGGGGTGAGCCTGGGTCCACCTGCCTGAAGTCCACTGCACCAACAACTGCTCCAGGGACTTGCATACTGCTGTGATGGAGCTGGGTATGGCATTTGAGGCTGGCATACAGGCTGGAAAACAAAGTTGCTAAAGTTTTTTTTTTTTTATGGGAGGGGTTTAGTGACCACTGGGGGAGTCAGGGAAGGTCATCCCCAATTCCCTCTGGTGGTCATCTGGTCATTTAGGGCACTTTTTTGGGACTTGTTCATGAAAAAAAAGGGTCCAAAAAGGTGACCTAAATTCTCGCTAAAAACGGCCATTTTTTTCGATTATTGGCCAAAGGCACCCATCTCTGCTTGGCCAATAAACACTCCCCAGTCCCGCCTCCACCATGCCTCCGACACGCCCCTGTCAACTTTGTTCGTTCCCGCGACGGAGTGCAGTTGAAGACGCCCAAAATCGGCTTTCAATTATACCGATTTGGGCGCCTTTGCGAGATGGGCACCTATCTCCCGATTTGGGTCGAAGTCTGGGCGTCCATCACTTTCGAAAATAAGGCTGTTAGTGATTCAAGCTATGCTAAATACTACACAATAAAAAAAAAATTCCTTTTGTTTCTTGTTTGCAATTTGCACTCCACAAAATGTTGTAGAATATACACATAGAATGCAGCCATGGGGGAGGGGAAGAGACTGAAAAATCATGTGAAAATATTTGTTCAATAGTGATAGCTGAAATACTACACTATAAGTACTTTCAACACCTTCATATTAAATGGAAACTGATCAAAAAAATGTTTCCTGGTTCTGATCAAGAACAACACCCTTAACACCACTCATTATTATAATTTCCAACTCAGAACCTAAACTAAATAGCAGGCTGTAATTTGCCAATTAGCATTTCCTACTCCTTTCCCTTTATTTCATAAGTACTATTCAGCAGTCTCGCCAGTCAAACAGCCTTAGCTTCAAACCTGCAAGTGAGAATATAATCTGCATCTCTCTGTGGTGAAGCTGTCAAGAAGCAGAGGTGATGCATACCATATCCAGACAGACACAACAGTTTTCCCTGCTGCACACCAAAATCTCTTTCTGTGCTGTGGATCTGGAAAAGACTTTTATTTCCTTGTGCCCTACTGCTACACTTTCATCAGCTATCTGTAAGTAGCACTTCTGTAAACTCCAAGTCCAAATGGCTGCTCCCCAAATTATCTCATGGAGGAAAACAGCCCCTGGAGCGGGAAAAATTCCACAACGGTTTGTAAAAACTTAGGCTGTCCTTTGATGGTTTTGAGCGAGGCAGCAGGTTTGTCCTGATCACGGCAGTATCCACTGTCAATTATTTTCGATGATGTCCCCTGGCTCCTGACGCTACTCTAAAAGCCTTCATACTTGGCAGGCGTTTCTATTATTCAACATTATCAAGCAGCAGAACAATGACAGTGAGTGTTTCCATTTTGACAATTACAGCCTCTATGGGGTCAATTCTCTATATAAGGTGCCAACATTTACATGATGGATATGTGTACAAAGAATTACACTATGCAAGTATCAATAGAAATCAAACAAAATAAAACATGGAAAAGAAAATAAGATGATATCATCTTATTTTCTTTTCCATGTTTTATTTTGTTTGATTTCTATTGATAACCTTAACAGTGGACTAACACGGCTACCACACTCCTCTACTATGCAAGTATATGCCACATATCTCCTTTTGCCCTGTTCTGTAAATATGAGTCACAGTATCAAGCGGATTAAAGGTGTATTTCACAAGCTGTATTCTATATATTGCTACTATTAAATAATCCAAGCTTGCATATAAATAATTCAAATGGTTTTTAGAAATTTTAGGGACCTCAGCAAGGGACCCAGTTGCAAGCAAACTTCAATACCACATTTACATTTGATCACCCCAAGATCGTCACTGGTCCCTGAATATTAAATCTTAATGTTCTTATAGTGTTGATCTTAGCACTCAATAACGGAAGTCAGCTATCATCTCAAAGTCATATAAGTTTGAACAATAAATCTGGGGGGTTGTCCTTGAAACAGCTGCTAGTCGGCGAAACATGTAGCATGTCGGATAGAAGAACCCTCCATAGCCGACTCTATTCATTGAAAGATAAGTGGCTTACCCAGTGCATTTTTTCTAGCGAAAAAGGTGCTGGTACTCAAATGGCAGGCCACCCTTCAGGGGTGGGGTGATCAATGAGGAACCCACCCCACAATAGCCAGGCCCTCTGCAAACATTGACAGAGTCCATGACAAGGCAGAATTTGTGTCTAGAGCCTGAGCTCTTTCATTAAAACTTGGGGACCATCGGTCAATTTTAGCAGACAATGGAAAAGGTGCCGGTACTCAGTAACCCAAAGTACCCCCTCAAAAAAAGCCCTGGGCTTACCACATTATAAAAACATTATTGTTCAAACTTATATGACTTTGAGATGATAGCTGACTTCCATTATAGAGTACTAAGATTAACACTATAAGAACACTAAAATTTAATATTCAGGGACCGGTGACGATCTTGGGGTGATCAAATGCGGTATTGAAGTTTGCTTGCCACTGGGTCCCCATGCTGAGGTCCCTTAAATTTCTAAAAAAAACATTTGAATTATTTATATGCAAGTTTGGATGATTTAATAGTAGCTGTTCTGTAAATATGCACATATTTTACACAGCATGTATCTGACAGGGGCGTGCATAAGGGTGGAGTCTGGGCAGGACTCACACACGCAGAATTTATAGGCGCACCTCTGGGATTTACCCGAGCTCTATGGCTGGTGTATAAGCACTTGTGCCTAACCATATATGTGCATTTAAACCTGGTTATGCTTGTATTCTATAAAGGAAAGTAGGCACCTATGTACCTTCATAGAAAAGGCTCCAGTCAGGCACTCTCTAGGCCCCGAGAATAAGCCATGGTGGTTGGGAGCAGCCCCGTTGGAGCCGCCGGCGTTGTTGAGGAGGTTTCGGCGGCTCCTGGGCTTGATGTCACGCTGAGCCCCGACTCATGAGTGCCCCCTCCGCAGCCTCAGATTACCAGCTCCTCCTCTCTGAGATCGACGGGGCCCATGCCACGTAGCGAAGAGGGCCCGCTGTCGAGAGAAGCCCAGGAACAACTAGTGAGGGGGATTCAACCGGATTCCCTTTCCGGGAACCAGACTGAGACCGAGGAGACCTTAGGAATTGCGGAGCAAAGAGGGACAGAGTGGCGTAAGGAACCAGAACGTGGAGATATACCTCTCATGCAGAAACCGGCAGAGGTAACTTTAGAATCCCTTTGGGATTTGATTTCTAATTCAATACAAACTTCTACATGCCAACACGAGGTACTAACTAAAAAGATAACAGAAATGGAAAAAAGATTTGAAAAAAACAGAAGAAGATGTGAAATCTTTGGCAACTCGTGTAGATACTGTTGAAAAGAATGTAACTAATTTGACAAATTTACAAACGGATATGTTAAAAGATTTAGTGATATTGAGGAAGAAATCTGAAATGTATGAAAATCATATGAGAAACTGTAATTTAAGATTCTTGAATTTCCCAAAAGTAAAAATGGTACCCCCAATTGATATGCTAAAAAGATATCTTATTGACATTATGGGAGCTCCTGAATCTGCTATGCCACCATTTACTCAGGCATATTATATTCCTCAAAAAGAAGAACAAAATTATTTAAACCTGACTGCTCTACGGGAAACCTCTGAAACAGAGCAAGCCAAACCGGCAAAGTACAAAGACCAGGAGAACACTCAATGAAATTACATGGAAATACTTTTAAAACAAATAGGAGGAAATATTTTTTCATTCAAATAGTTAAGCTCTGGAACTTGTTGCCAGAGGACATGGTAACAGTGGTTAGCATATCTGGGTTTAAAAAAGGTTTGAACAAGTTACCGGAGGAAAAGTCCATAGTCTATTATTGAGATGGACATGGGAGGAAGCCACAGCTTGCCCTGGGATTGGTAGCATAGAATGTTGCTACTAATTGGGTTTCTGCCAGGTTCTTATGACCTGGCTTGGCCACTGTTGGAAGCAGGATACTGGGCTAGATGGACCATTGGTCTGACCCAGTATGGCTATTATGTTTTTAGTCTTCTATCCTCCATTTCTGGTTATTCTTGGTCATCGCTTTCATGTTCTTTCTCTTTTATGAATTCTTTTCCAGTCTTCCTCTCACTTCTCTTTCTTCCATGTGTTTATTTCTTCATAGCCTGTCTGTCTACCTTCTCTCATCGCACTGCCTTCTCTCACTCCCCCATGCCACTTCTTACCCTTTTCTCAGCTTCCTATCTCTTCTCGCCATCATTACCTCTCCTCGCGCCTTTCTCTCAGACCCTCTTTTCCCAATCCCACACTGTTACTCTCCATTCTCTTCCAGCTCATCTTCTCTATGTAGATTGTGTTCCCTCTGCCTGCTCTTCTTCCTGTCTCCCAGATCATGAATTCTTCTCCTAGCTCCCTTCTCCCATCACTGCTCATTCTCTCCCTGAGTTCCTCTTACTCTCATAGCCTGTTACTAGTCTCACACAGCTCAGCCCCACTTCCAGTGTTGTTTCTATCACTCAGCCCAGTGGTGTAGCCAGGCAGTCAATTTTGGGTGGGCCTGACCCCAAAGTGGTTGGGCCCAACATTTTCTCTGCCCCACCCTACCCCCACCTCAAGATATACTTTAGCTAACAAGGATCCCCAAGTTCTGTCAGCTGAAGACTTCTTCTGAAGGCAACCAGAACTCCCTTTTATCAAGTTTGGCAGGCAGCAGCAATGTCCCTGAGACACCGATGCCAGCACCCCATGCATGTTTAGTTGTCAGTGGTTCAAGGATGCTGCTGCCCATTTTAGAGGTTGGTAGAAGGGACTTCTGGCCATCTTTGGATAAGGTCCTCAGCTGGCGATGCCTTGGGATCCCCACCAGCCATTGCAAGGGTCAGGGCCAGTGTTAGATATGCTGGGGCCCAGGTCAGAAAACTAAGGGGGAGGCCCTCCGATCCCCTCTCCTCCCTGTCTGACCCTAGATCCAATATCTCCCTCTTTCTCCCCTCCCCACTTCCTGTACCTCCCTCCCTCACTATCCTCCATCCCCATGTCCAACATCTCCCCCCCCCCATGCTCCCTCCCTCTCCCCCTCCATCACCATGTCCAATATTTCTCCTCTTATTCCTCTCCCCCTCCACCCCATGTCCAAAATGTCTCCCTATTCCCCCTTGTGTGCAGCATCTCTCTCTCCCTCCCTCCTCTGCACCCCTGTGCTCAACATTTCTCCCTCTCTCACCCCGTCCCCTCCTATATACATTACAGTTCTTTTCTATTGACTTTTTTTTTTTGGCCATTGTTAACTGCTATGATGGAATTTTCCCTTGGCGGGATATCATCTCTCCCTCCCTCTCCTCCACCCTCATATGCAAAATTTCTTCTTTTCCACCCCTGAGCTGCATCTTTCTCTTCCCCCCTTCCACCCCCCATGTCCAGCAATTCTCCCTCTCTTGCCCCTCTTCCCCCTGCGCAACATCTCTCCTTCTTTTCCCCACCCACATCCAACAATTTATCCCTCTCTCTTCCCCACCCCATAGAGCATCTCTTCCCTTCTCTCCTCGCCACCCTCATGTCCACATTGTCCAGCACTTCGCTGAATCTTCCCTGTCTACCTTAACAAGTGTCTCTCTTGAAATGGTGGGTTGCCAGCAGCAGTGATTCCCACATGCTGCTGACACAGAGGCCTCCCCTCTGTCCATGGTGTGGGGGGGATGCCACAGGGGGGCTTCCGGTTAAGTTCAGTGGCGCGGGTGGGAATTGCTGCTGCACCTCTTAAGAGAGAGAGAGAGAGAGAGAGAGAGAGAGAGAGATGCTTGTTGAAGGAGGGAGATGCAGGACCATGGAAGCCTCCATGCTGATGTTGTGGAGCACCACCCATGCCCACCCTTGGTTATGCCTCTGACCCAGCCTTTTCCCTTAGAGCTTTCAGCCATTTACAGTAGCATTCTCTTCCCTGCCAGTAGCCCCTCCCAGCCCTCTCTATTCTCCTCCCACAGCTTCACTATCAGCTTATTCCCCTCACCCAGCCTCTCTTCCCCTTACAGCTGCTGTCTGCCACCTCCAGCTCTACACAGCAGTATTCTCTCTCCTAGCCAATAAACCCTTCCTTATAGGAGCCAGAGATGATAAAGGAGAATGGTTTTAGAGGGAAAGTGAGACTGTGAAGTCCTTCATATATGACTCCTAAATTCACAAACTCTAAGTAACCTGCTAAATCTTTTTGCAATCTGGATTCCTATGATTCAACAATGATTAAAGAGATGAGTTATTTTTCATTCTAGGTGGAGATAATGCGCGGGGAAACGTTGGGATTGACTTTCCAGTTTCTGAGTTTGTTTCAGATCCCATTGTTTCTGAATCAGAAACTCACAAGCAGTGAATGACAAACTTGCAGTAGACCGGCTGCGTGTGTGCAGACAAAAAAAACTAAGGCTCATGAAATTTATTTTCACAGAGAAAGAGGACTACATCAAGTCTGGGCTGTAGAGCTCTGATGAAGAAAAGCAGCCTACAGCACTTCTATACTGCTGAAATAACAGAACTAATTTCATGAGAAAATTAATTAAGCTTATTGTTTGCTCTGATAACATTCCCAACACCATGTTCCATGGGAACAAAACTAAAGCTACTTGCTTGAAGTTTAATAACCGTATAGCAAATAGAAACGAAATGGGAGCCAATTATTTACTTAAGAAAACTCTAGCAGAGAAGTTCTAAAAGGAAAAAATGTCTCAGACATCAGTCGTTACATTTTTTTGTTTAAAGCTTGAGCTCTATAAGGCTGCCTAACACACTTCAAACAATAATAATACCCTGTAGTCCGTGTTTTCAGTTAAGTAGCAGGTGTGTTGTTCAGCTTTGTGGAAAGGACGAGGTTTTAAATTTAGCTCACTCCTTTGGAACTCATAGTGACTTACAATCAGATACAGGGAGGTATTTTCCTGTCCTTCGAGGGCTTACAATTTATGGGGCCAAATCAATAAGGTGTGCTCAGGCTTTACACAGGGTTAGCACAACTTGGGTACATAATACAGAAAGGGGTTTCACGCACAAACTAACCCTACAGAAAGCCTTGGTAACACATTTTCCCACCTATTTGCAGGTTCAATGTGGCTTACATAGTACCATAAAGGCATTCGCCAATTCCGGTATAAACAGTTACACAGTGATGTTGTGGTAGAATGAGGTTCATGTGGAACAGACATATTAGGGGATCGTATAGAGGAAGAGTGAAGTGATAGCAGGCATAGAGGACCCACAACTTGGCTTTGTGGGGCTGAGTGACACATTTCTGTTGGTCAATGTATGGCCCACTAGTTGAACGTAGGTAACCTTACATAAGGGCAGTACAGTGAAAGTATCACTGGATGGGTGGAATTGTACTCAGTTGAAGGTCTTGGGAGGATCTGTTGTAGCCCAGATTAGGGTCAGTCACACATGTTAGCGTAGTGAATATTCAGATTGATCAGGCTGGGTCACCATTCATGTGCAAGCTGAGGTTAGTTACACTGGCAACTCCCTTTTCCTTGAGTATTTGTCAAGGTCGCAACTGTGCATCGGGTATATTAGGGCTGTGTAGGCAAAATACAAATATATATTTTTTCTTAGTTTCCTGAGTCGTTTGCAGTTTTCATTTTGTGTTATTTAAACATTTTTTTATTTTGGTTCAATAAATGTGTGTCCTAGGGCTATTTTGATAATTAAGAGGCATCACATTTTACCACAGCTTCATTTACTGTGTGAATCACTAATCTGTGGAAATTCTGCAGCATAGGTAACTCCTGCAGACTGACTCAGCACCTGGTAAGAAAGGGGAGCATGGCATCTGACTCAGAAGAGTGTGCACAGCTACCACACTATCCCTAAAATTCTAAAAATGGCCCTTAAAATTGCACATGCACCCCATCTGCACGTGTAATGTAATTGAATAATGAGCCAATTAGCATGAATAATTGGGTCCTAATCATTATTGGCACTAATTGGCATTCATTGAAATTTACCATACATTTTTACTCATGGGGATTCACACATACAATTTACATGTGGCCCCAAAAAGGGGGTGTGGCCATAGGAGGGTCAGGGGCAGTTCAGGAGAATTCCTACAAATTATACGCACTGTTATAGAATAAGGGGGATCTGTGCCTAATTTAGACGCAAGGATTTACATCAAGGTTTATTTGGTGCATATTCTTGCAGCTAAAGTTCGGTGCCGATTCCAGCATTAAGTGTATTCTATAAACGGTGCCCAACTTTCAATGCCGTGTATAGCATAGCGCTTAATGCGTTTTTTTTAGTGCTGTTTTTTCGGCGCTATTTACAGAATTTGGTCCCATGTTCATTTGGGGTAATTTTCAAAGCAGAACTATATACTAACCTTCATTTTGAAAATGCACTGGCAGGCACCTAGGGAGAAGTATGTGCATTCTATCTACATGTGCACTCAGTTTCAAATTACCCCCAACAAGCACAGAGCCAGGCTCAGAAGCAACAGGAAAGAAGGGTAGGTTGGTTCCATTTCTACTGCATTGACGCATCACAGATGCTATTCTGCTGAATAGAGCTCTCTTTCAGTTCCACTGCTGACCATCACCTGCAGTTCTCTAGCCTGGAGCCTGGAGAACATTCGATACCAAATGTAAACATTTCCCTTTCTAAGTTAGACAAGCTGAATATGGCAAAATCTGCCATGTCAAATAACTTTCACACACTAAGCTTAGGGTGGTGGACTTTGGTCCTGGGGAACTGAGGAACTGAGTTCAATTCCCACTTCAAGCACAGGCAGCTCCTTGTGACTCTGGGCAAGTCACTTAACCCTCCATTGTCCCATGTAAGCCGCATTGAGCCTGCCATGAGTGGGAAAGCGCGGGGTACAAATGTAACAAAAAAAATAAAAATGTATGTCACTCTCCATAGCTGGCTTTCAGGCAGGGTCACCAAGAGACAGAGCCAGGCCTGGGGTGGTGCTGCTGCCGCCCCTGCCCCCCCCCCCCCCCCCGCCACTGCTGCTACCCCACCCCTACTCAAGCTGACCCCATCCCCTTGCCTTCCTGCGTCTGCTCCTCCCTCAGTCTGTCATTCTCCTGCTCATGTGTGCCAGGACCCAGGTGATTGCGTTAACGCAATCACCCGGGTCCTAACACGAAGTAGCAGGACAGAAACAGACCCCGGCACCAGGCTCCCTTTGGAGGCTTGGCACAGAGAATCTTGCCTCCCCCCTCCCCCTCGGCAGCCCTGCTTTCAGGTCACGGTGAAGCATTAAGCAGCTGGGGGGGGGGGGGGGCAATGGTGAGACAAAGACAGGAAAACTAGGAATGGCAACACTCTGCTAAACACTGTTCATAATTTGCTTGCACTGAGCATCTAAAGATTCTGGAAATGTCTAAAAAATGCATGATACCAGGATTCAATTGTTACTTATGATGGAGGCAGAATTAAAGCAATTTAAATTTTAAACATAGTCATCTTGAAAGCCAAATATGTTGAAATGCTTCCCTAAGAAAGTATAGCATAATTCTGCACTATTATGCAGCACTGTTTATCTTTACAAAAAGAGCATAATTATTCTAGAAAGAAAAAAATAGCTATTTTCTATGTGAATTTGTGGCTGGTACAAATCAGGAATCCTCTACCCCCTCCCATCTGCTCTTTAGACATATTGCTAAACGCAGGGACCAGCAGGGGATTAGAAATAAGGAATCATTTTACTAACCCATAGTAAAATTTGCAGTTACAGAGGCATAACTGAGGATTTTACCATGCAATAGCTGCAAATTTAATATGGCAGATATTGCTAACTATTTCTATTGCAGAGCATTAACATTCGTATTAACATGCAGTACCTGCTCCATGTTAACATGAGGTAACTGCTAACTTAACGAAAAAAGCCCCTTAATGCTGCTCAGTTTCTGTGCACCAAACTGAGCATTAAATGTTTAATATAGTTCAATAAAAGGGCCCCTAAATGAGTATAAGCTCATCTATTCACAATTTTATGATGTGAATGTCTGTGCTATTTAGTACCTCCACAACTATTTTGAAATGCTTAATTTCACTATCGCGCTCATTTTCAAAACATATGAACATTTCAAAAAGCCAAAATAGATGCTTGAAATGGCCAAATCCCTATTTTGCAAAGACAGAATAGGGACGTCCAACAACACAGTAAATCCAAATAGCAAGGGGGCATGTTCTGGGCATGTTTTAGGTGAAGGGGAAAGAAATGTCCACATCTAAGAAGAAAGACGTCCTTATTTAGACCTGTTTCAAGAATGTCCATCTTCCAGAAAGATGCTCGGATTGAGCACAACACCTCCTTAATCCCCCAGCGGTTGCTGTCCCCCTCCCTCTCCCCGGAAAGTAAATCCAGAGGGGGAGACCAGGCCAGTGGCGTTCCTAGGGAGGCTGACACCCAGGGCGGATCGCTGATCCGCCCCACCCCCTGGGTGCAGCGTGACCCCCCCCCCGGCGAAAGACACCCCCCCAGGTGCACGCCGCTGGAGGGGGGTGCCGCGCGCCTGTCCGGTTCGCTCATTTCCACAGAATGAACATAGTGGACAGGTGCACGGCACCCCCCCAGAGCGGCGTGCACCCGGGGTGGACCGCACCCACCGCCCCCCCCCCCCCGGTACGCCACTGGACCAGGCTCTATGACAGCTTCAGGTATTATGGGCATTCGTAACAGAGCACAAAGCAGGTCTGGGGAGTAGCCTAGTGCAGTAATTTTCAACCTTTTTCATCTCGTGGCACACTGACAAGGCACAAAAACCGTCAAGGCATTTTTTTAAAGGCTATATTTATATATATATGTTATTTAATAAACTAGTATTAAGATTGTGTTTAAAATTCAATAATTACATTTATAATCATTGTGTTATTTTTATAGTTGAATATTTCTATTGCAGACCCAAGTTGGCAAAAGGGCAACAATACACTTCAAAGATAACAAAGTTAGTCACAAATAATATGCATTCAAAAACATGGAAGGCACCATTCAAGAAATATTCTGATTCTCATGTCATCTGAACCATAGCAAAATAAAACTCTCCACTACTAAGCATATTGTGAAAAAAATACAAAACCTGAAAAAATCCTAACATACATGGACAAATATGTAATACAATAGTACATACATATGTACCCTGCACTTTCCCACTGATGACAGGCTCAATGTGGCTTACATGGGGCAATGGAGGGTTAAGTGACTTGCCCAGAGTCACAAGGAGCTGCCTGTGCCAGAAGTAGGAACTGAACTCAGTTCCTTAGGACCAAAGTCCACCACCCTAACCACTAGGCCACTAATTCCTATGACTCAAATAGCAAGAACCCTACATATGAATGGGCAGCACTACAAATATTACACTGTGCCCAAAACACCAAATACAACTTCTCCTACTGGTAAAACAGAACAAGCGGGACAGCTACAGATCTCTACACAGAAGCTACATGCCTGCAGAATACTGTACCTTAGTCACATGCAAAACACAGACAGATCCTCACCAAATACAGAATGGGATCACAAATTAGAAATAGAGACATAATGACAAAAATTTAACTGGGAACCCCAATAAGTCAAACTAGGCATGTACCATAACATGGGAGAAATAAAAACAGGAGCAAAAAAGGAGTGGGAACAGAACCAGGCTCTTCAAGAACAGACTGGACACTGTCAAATTCCAGAAATTCAATTTATTGAAGACTCTACAAGGTACCCTGTTTCAGCCCTGTAAGTGCCTTCCTCAGAAGTCTTATAACTTTGTTTCAGGGAACTACTTGTCAAAGCTTGCTGGATAGAATCACTCGACAATAAACGTTTTGGTCTTGAAAAAGACCTTTGGATAGTGGTGAAGAATTGGACAGGAAATGCACTTCCTCTTATACTGAACATAATACAAAGACGACCATGATGGACATTACCTAAACCTATACAGTGCGGGTGGTGCCTATGTAGTCCACAGTCCGCTCCCCCTGGCATCACAACCTGGCTACGCTTTCAGGGGGGATGAAGAGTCTACAGGACGGGATGCAAATCTTCTTCAAGGATAGGTTGGGGAGTCTTTTTCCGAGGGAGTGGGAAGAGATTCAGGGGGACTGCAGTGATGCAGAATAAAACACAGTTCATAAAATTGATCTAAAGTTGTGTTATAGTCACTAACCTATGATACAGAGATAACACAGGTTATTGACTACCACAGTAAATTATATGTGAGAGTTTGAAGCAGATAATTTATTAATTTTTTAAAAATTTATTTAAACCATTTCTATTCCACTCATCCACTACTCTAAGTGGATTATAGAGCATATGCATAATATCACACTCTAAATAACAATAGCAACAGCTTAGTAGTGATTCAATAACCTGTCCTGGGGGAACCCCCAGCCAATCAAGTTTTCAAGATATCCACAACGAATATTTATAAGAGAGATTTGCATACACCTCCACCACTGCATGCAAATCTCTCTTGTGAATATTCATTGAAAACATCCCAAGATCTGACTGACAGGACAGGTTTGAGCACCACTAGCTTAGTAAGTAGACTCCAAAATGCCCCTTAACTGTTCTAAACTGACTTCCAAAATAAAGTAAAGAAATTCAAAATGTTTCTAGCAATGATATTTTCAGCAAAAAATAAGTGAAGTGCTCCCTAGACTAGCCAAATAATAGAACATTTCTTTTAATATTACAATAATTTGAAACATTAAGGGATCATTTTATAAAGTCATTTTCGTGCCTGAGTGGCCTGTTACAAAATACACAAAGCAGCATGTGATGACATGAAGGTACGCCCTCTGCCGGAGTGAGGGTAGAGTTCATAGGTTCTGCCAGGTACTTCTGACCTGGCTTGGGCCACTGTTAGAAACAAGATACTGGGCTAGATGGTCCATTGGTCTGACCCAGTATGGCCATTCATATATACTTATGTAAATCTATGAATGTTCTTAAAAATCAAAGCCACAAACATTTACACCTGCTGCAGGGCAGATGTAAATGTCTGAACCTACAACATAGATGCAATTTCTGCCACTTACACTAATGTTTTAGAAAAACAAGTAGACGTCTTTGTCTTTATAAAAACTCACTTAAAATAGGCACCTAGACTGGGCTTACTCTAGACACCCCCTTATAAAATTATCCTCTAAATGTAAACATTTGCAATTAGGAGTGAAGGTAAGGTGAGATAATTTACTACTGACAGAGAAAAAATTTAAAGAATGACAGGAGAAGCTTATGAGAAAAAAAAACTTACAATGATGAGCAAACTCCATAACTTTTTAAATCATAACAAATTGTAGAAGTAGTGTATAGGATAATAACAAATTTAGGGGGTCTTTTAGTAAAGATTAGCGTATGTTATCTGCAGCAGGGCCCATAGGAATAAAATGGGTATTGTGGCAGATAACATGCACTAATCTTTAGTAAAAGGTCCCCTTATATTGTAGTGAGGAAGGGCAACTTAGGCACGCTGAAGATCCAGGGGTTATAGAACTATCCTACCCACAATGCTATGGGGGAGAGGGGAGGAAAGGCCACCCAGAAACCCCGACATGGAGTCCTTCTCTAGGACGAAAAGGAAGGGCACCAGGGGAAAAGAAGTTATACGGAGAGTGGCCAGTAGAGGGAGCAGCAGTATTAAAACTCCATTTCCATGGATAACTACTACTACTACTACTACTACTATTTAGCATTTCTATAGCGCTACAAGGCGTACGCAGCGCTGCACAAACATAGAAGAAAGACAGTCCCTGCTCAAAGAGCTTACAATCTAATAGACAAAAAATAAAGTAAGCAAATCAAATCAATTAATGTGTACAGGAAGGAGGAGAAGAGAGTAGGTGGAGGCGAGTGGTTACAAGTGGTTACGAGTCAAAAGCAATGTTAAAGAGGTGGGCTTTCAGTCTAGATTTAAAGGTGGCCAAGGATGGGGCAAGATGTAGGGGCTCAGGAAGTTTATTCCAGGCGTAGGGTGCAGCGAGACAGAAGGCGCGAAGTCTGGAGTTGGCAGTAGTGGAGAAGGGAACAGATAAGAAGGATTTATCCATGGAGTGGAGTGCACGGGAAGGGGTGTAGGGAAGGACGAGTGTGGAGAGATACTGGGGAGCAGCAGAGTGAGTACATTTATAGGTTAGTAGAAGAAGTTTGAATAGGATACGAAAATGGATAGAGAGCCAGTGAAGTGACTTGAGGAGAGGGGTAGTATGAGTAAAGTGACCCTGGCGGAAGACGAGACGGGCAGCAGAGTTTTGAACCGATTGGAGAGGGGAGAGGTGACTAAGTGGGAGGCCAGCAAGAAGCAGATTGTAGTAGTCTAAACAAGACGTGACAAGGGTGTGGATGAGGGTTTTGGTAGAGTGCTCAGAAAGAAAGGGGCGGATTTTATGGATGTTGTAAAGAAAGAAACGACAGGTCTTGGCGATCTGCTGGATATGAGCAGAGAAGAAGAGAGAAGAGTCAAAGATGACCCCAAGGTTTCGAGCTGAGGAGACAGGGAGAATGAGAGAGCCATCAACAGAAATAGAAAACGGGGGGAGTGGGGAGGTGGGTTTGGGGGGGAAAATGAGAAGCTCGGTTTTGGTCATGTTTAATTTCAGGTGGCGTTAAGACATCCAGACAGCAATGTCAGACAAGCACGCTGAAACTTTGGTTTGGATGCAAGGTGAGATATCAGGGGTAGAAAGGTAGATTTGGGAGTCATCAGCATAGAGATGGTAGGAAAAGCCATGGGATGAGATTAATGAACCAAGGGAAGAAGTGTAGATAGAAAAGAGGAGGGGACCAAGAACAGAACCCTGAGGTACGCCGACAGGCAGAGGGGTAGAAGTAGAAGAGGATCCACCAGAGTGAACACTGAAGGTGCGGAGGGAGAGGTAGGAAGAGAACCAGGAAAGGACAGAGCCCTGGAATCCAAGTGAGGACAGAGTATCGAGGCGTATGCTGTGATCGACAGTGTCAAAAGCAGCGGAAAGATCAAGAAGAATGAGGATGGAATAGAGACCTCTGGATTTAGCCAGTAATAGGTCATTGGAGACTTTAGTAAGCGCAGGATTCCACCCACCTCGGAAGCAGGGGAGGAAAGGTACAGGCCAGCTGATGGGAGTGAGGAATTAAGAGAGAAGGGTGGAGAAGCACCTGATTGGATGGAAGGCATAGAAGAAGGACTTGACTCCCCTGCAGGAGAGAACAGATTGGAGGAGCAAGTACCCATGGAATATGAGAATACAAATGACCAAAGTTTGCAAGTATAAAGGGGCAGGGTGGGCGGACACAGAGTGAAGTAGCTGTGAAGAGGGAGGTGACCCTCTCCAGAGCCAGTCACATACACTAAAAGGGCCATAATAAAGGTAGAACAGGGCTTTTAATGGATGCAGGTCCAGTATCTTTAAATCTCCTATCCTAACTGGTTCACCCTGCAAAAGCCAGTTAGGATAACAGAGCTGCCAAGTCACCCAGTTCCAAGAAGGAGATTTTAGGCCAGTGGAGGAGTAGCCTAGTGGTTAGTGCAGTGGACTTTGATCCTGGGGAATGGGTTCAAGTCCCACTGCAGCTCCTCGTGACTTTGGGTAAGTCATTTAACCTTCCATTCCCCAGGTACAAATAAGTACCTGTATATACTATGTAAACTGCTTTGAGGGGTCCTTTTTCTAAGGCATGCCGAAAAATGGCCTGCATGTGTTTTGGACGTGCGCAGGTCGATTTTTCAGTGCTCCTGCAAAAAAGGCCTTTTTTGAGGGAGCCAAAAATGAACGTGCAGCAAAATAAAAATTGGCACACATCCATTTTGAGCCTGAGACCTTACCGCCACCCATTCACTTGGCGGTAAGGTCTCATGCGTTAATTGGACAGTAATCGTCAGCTTGCATACACTGCTGATTACCGCCCAGTTAGCGCCATGCAGTAGAAAATAAAACTTATTTTTTGGCACGTGTATCTGACGCAAGTAAAAAATGGAATTACTGCCCGGGGCACGCGGTAGCCGAGTGGTACTTCCAAATCGATGCGTGTTGGACGTGCGTAGGCGCCTACTGAATGTAGGGCCCCTGAATGTGGTTTCAAACCTCACAGAAAAATGGTATATCCTCCTTTTCTCTTTCTAACAACCCTATGATAATACACTATGAGACCTGCAGCATGGATTTCAATGGGTAGAATAACGGACTATAAATTCCAAACTGCATTCGAGTACAAATCCCAAACCAAGACTAGCCAAAAGGTTTTTCCTAGAACCATGTAATTTGGCATCTCTGGGATACTGGAGGCCCATTCTGTCCCTAATTCCAAACATTCAACTGAACTGCTAGACTTAACTCTCACTCATTTTCACTCCAACTTTGAAATGGGCCTCAGCATCCTGCTTCTACTCTTGCAAAACCTGAGCTTACCTCTCTGGCAAACCTTAAACTTTGTCTTACAGAAGGGAATCCATTCATCTCCTTATGGCACTTCTGCTGAATTAAAAAAAAAAAAAAAAGAACCGCCTAGAGAGGCTTCCCAGTGTACACAGTCATACAGTACTGTATGCCCCAACAGCTGCTTTCACAGGCCTATACACAAAAGAGGCAGATGAGGGGAGACATGATTGAGGTCTACAAAATTCTGAGTGGTGTAAAATTGATTTTTTACTTATTCCAAAAATACAAAGACTAGGGGGACACTCAAGAAAGTTACATGGAAATACTTTTAAGACAAATAGGAGGAAATTTTCACTCAATGAATAGTTAAGCTCTGGAACTCATTGCTGGAGGATGTGGTAACAGCGGTTAGCGTACCTGGGTTTAAAAAAGGTTTGGACAAGTTCCTGGAGGAAAAGTCCATAGTGTGTTATTGAGATAGTCACTGCTTGCCCTGGGATTGGTAGCATGGAATGTTCCAGGTACCGTGACTTGGCTTGGCCACTGTTGGAAACAGGATACTGGGCTAGACGGACCATTGGTCTGACCCAGTATGGCTACTCTTATGTTCTTATGTAAGTGTAATGTGAGCATTAATGTCCTGTTAACTCCTGTGATAAGTGAACACACAGGTCCATAATGCTTCAAATTAATGCAGGCAGGTTATACACATGTAGCTAATTTTAAAGGAAAACTGAGAATTTCACCTAAAACGTATGCATGTGCAAAAGACTACTGAAAATCCCTTTACTACAGTGTGTGGACAGCATGAAAAAAAGAATATTTACAACATAGCCTGTGCATAGCAAAAGGCTAAACAGAAGCAAAGTAAAACAGACCATCATTGGGAAACAGCTGTTGGAATACAGCCACGCTGCATGCAGACTGTCTAGCCAAAAATGTCAAAGCAGGTAGGATGAGCAGACATACGGAAATAACTCCAAATGACTGCTCCATGCCTCAAGAAGCAGGACTGTGCTGACTCTTGCCTATTGTCATTGTCACGTTTTGATTGCATGCAACCTCAAATACAAAATGCATATGGATAAGCAATTAGACACAGAAACCTTTTACTGGCCTGCTGACTGTAAAACAAAGTTAGAAGAATGTACTCCACAGAGCAAACAATTGTTCCCAAAGAATTCTTTACCTCTAGGAGGATAAAGACAGAGGTTGATATTCAAAGTGATTTAAACAGGCAGGAGAGCCTTCTGAATTTTGGTACTCACCAACCATGTCCCAAATGGACAGGTGACAGGTGTCACAGGGACAGAGCCAGGAGTTATGCAGATGCCATCAATATTCAGTGTGGAGCCCACATAGCTAACCAGCCATGCAGGAAGCAGTTCTAACTTTGCCCAGTTAGTCATGCAGATGCCAGCACTGAATATTGGCCAGTACCCACATAACTTCTAGAATCAGCTGGCACATGGTTTGATGCACTCCCCTCCCTCCCAACTCCCCTCCCCCAAGAAAACACTCCTTCCCACCCCCACCCTACTTGATCTCCCTGGTGGTCCAGCAGGGTGATGGGGGCAGGACTGAAACCTTCTCACTCCTGCCCCTAGTGGATCCTTAGTAAAAATGGCCGCCATGACCTTTAGCAGTAGCCTTGCAGTACTAGGTCGCAGCAGCCATTTTTACCATGGAGATGTTAGGGCAGGGATAGGTAACCACGGTCCTTGAGAGCCACAACCCAGTCAGGTTTTCAAGATTTCCACAGTGAATATGCATGAGATTGATTTGCATATACTGCTTCTATTGTGTGCAAACAGATCTCATGCATATTTTTTCTCGAAATCTTGAAAAACTGACTGGGTTGTGGCTCTTGAGAACTGTGGTAGTCCACCCTTGTGCTAGGGGCAGGAACGAGTGGGGTTTGATCCTGTCCTCATCACTTTGCTGGATCATCAGTAGGGCCTATTCTGACTGGGTAAAGTGTGAGGGGGTTGTTTGTTTATTTGTTGGGGAGTCTTTAGTTGTCAGGTGGTATGAGGGGGTGTTTACTTGGTTGGGTGGGAGGGGGAACATGGACGCAGGATTTATGTGGGACCCTGCAGATAGTCAGCCAGGACCCACATAAGTGTCTTATGCGTGTTCCGGCTGAATATCGGCCGGGACTTGCCCACCCCCTTTCACATACATGCTAAAATAAATATGCAATTATTGCATAGAATTGCAGTTAGAATAAGTGGTACCTCTTACCCACATATGTGCTAGTATTCTGTAACATAGGTGTAAATTTATAGAATTGCCTTTTTATTGCACTAATCTGATACAATGAATATCTACACAGTAATCTATAGACAATGTAAATGGAATTCCTGCCTACCAAAACTTGCAGCTGTATGTTACAGTGGCGTAGCTAAGGGTGGGCCTGGATGGGCACAGGTCCACCCATTGTTGCCCCAGGCCCACCTAGTCAGCAGCCCTTGAGGCTCCAAAACTCTTCAGTGGCAGTGCCTCACTACTCTCTCTCCCTCTTCTCCACTCGTTGCCTAGCATCTGCCCATCCCTCTCTTTCTGGAATCCCCCCTCCCGGTCTATCTCAGAGCTACTGCCGGCGGCAATTCCTAAAGGCATCCTGCGCCAGCCCTGCAGGATGCTCTCTATCATGTCCTACCCTCAATGATGTCACTTCTTGCTTTTTTGGTGGGAATGTAGTAGAGAGAAGCCTGCAGGGTCAGCACAGGTTGCTTACAGGAATTGCGACAGGCAACAGTTCTGAGGTAGGACCAGGGGAGAGGGTGCAGAGAGAAACAGGCAGATGTTGGGCCATTTAAAAAAAAACACTATATTGTGTGTATGTACAGAGGTGGGGGTGGGAAGGACCCACCCAGGTTAACTCAGAGCCCATCCAAAATGGCAGGTCTGCCTAAGCCCCTGGTATGTTACACTTTTAATTATTACTTCTTTTTTTTTTTTGTACAGCATTTGTTTATAGTATGGATCCCTTCAGTGTCATGAGATAATCAAATAACCACACCTTTGCCAGTACAGCTGCTGTTTGCATGCACAGCCCAAACTGGAGTCGCCGACATCAGAAAGCATCATGCTGGCAGCATGTAGCCAGAGCAATGAAATACACTGAGCTCAAATAGTGCCGTGCCATTCCTGACCACAGCACAATATCAAAGACACGGCCATAGCTGGCATGCCACCGTCTGTGTCCCTAAAGCTACCGAATATCTCCATATAATGTTACATCTGTGCTGACAAGCCACCTGTTGGTGTCCAGAGAAACTCTATACATTGTGCCCTTGTGAGGCCACCTCCTGTCCCCAGGAGCCTTTTCTCTCACACACACACACGAGTACACATCAACATGCTGTTGGTATGAATTAGGGAGCGGGCTTATGCCTCTGCATAAATCATCTGCACTAAACAAACCAGGCTTTGTAGAGCTTTATACATGTGACTCCGATTATGTAGCTCCTAAGCTGTGAAGAAAACAGATGTTGTCAAATCCCTTTATGTTTGATGTACAGAATGCATGATCATATATATTTTTGTCATTTCTTGCCTATAAAAATGGCATGATTAACAGCACAAAAGGAGGTAATTTTAGTCATTTTTTGCATGTATGTGATGTTATACTCACATAGATTGGCTCTAATACAGCTGCGTGAAGTGTAAAAGTGTGCATGATGGCACGCATGTACATACTTTTACTGTATGTGTTGCCGGGGTGTGGGCTGGTCAAGAGTGCAGTTGCAAAATGCATGCAAAGATTATAACAATTTAATTTACACATGTGCTTCAATAATCACCATCCAGATGTTTATATCTCTTCTCAAGCAGGCATAGTGTCTGTGCCCGCAATGTAAGCGCAATCTCTGCACGATTTATGCTAGTGTTTTATAAAGGCAAATAGACGCCTTCCGGGCCACTTAAACAAGGCATCGCGTTATAAAATTATCCTCTTAAACCCAAAGTTCTCTATTTATCCACAACACCGGTAAAGTAGCTAGCAGAGCAATATATGCAAACCCACACTGCTCTGCCAATGTGACTCCATCTGATCTGGAGGAACCATAATTCTCTAAGCTCATTCAATCTTTGACTTCTCTGCTAAGACTTACCATGGATAGTAACATGGCTCATCTAGCCTGTCCAGAAGAGTGTCAAGGTTGGATTAAGAATGCTTTGGGTCCTAGCACTAGCATAGCCAGACCTGACATTTTAGATGGGCCCAGAGTTAACTTGGGTGAGCATTAAGCATTTTCTCCTTCCCTCTATGTTGCTCCCGTTCCCCTCACCCTAACACCCCCCCCCCCCCCCCCCCACACACACACACACACACACACAGGACCAGGATCCAGAATCCCAAAATCAATGGCTGTGTTTTTATTTTATTTTTCCATTAACAATTTTCTGCAAATTTCCACGTGTTCCTTAGTTGTACATCAGAGTACCATGGAGCGGGACAAGGTACACAGCACAAAGCAGCCCCAAAACAGCACAAAGGGCTCTCCATAATGGAACAAACAAATGTGCTTTATTAAAAGACCCGACATGGGCCATGTTTCAGTGTCACTGCACCTGCATCAGGGGTCAAGCTCTATAAAGCACACAAACAGGTAGAATGATGTGGTTAATCTTAAAAGCCATTTGGAGCAATCTGCTTGAAGGCATCTGATACAAAGAACAGTGCCATGCGCACGTGACGCTAAAACACTGCATGTGTTGGGTCTTTCAATAAAACACATTTGTTTGTTTCATTCTTGAGAGCTCTTTCTGCTGTTTTTGGCTCCTTAGTTGTACGACAAAAATAATCTGACATACATTAAAAAATTGCTTGTGCAGAGTATATCCTAATAGTCACTTTATAGAACTTTAGGGCTATACTTGCTTATAGTAAAATTTCAAAATACTGTACATTAATTTTGCTTATGTTGCTCAAAAATCTGAAATGATATTGAATCATTGTTGCTTTCAGGGTGTTGATCGTGAGTTCTGTGGTGCTCATCTGTCATTCTTTAAATGCCTATTTCACGCACTTATTTCCCTAAGCTAAGATAACAGCAGCACATGACAGAGGGCTAGAGTTAAAGAGCAAGGTCAGATTTGGACAAGTTAATATAAAATGTTCTACATGACAACTATAAATTTGTCATCACATTTATCTTTATCCAAATCATGTTCCCTCTCTAAATACAAATAATAGCCCCTAGTCCATTCCAGGTGAAAGGCCAACGCTCGCTTGCAGTCCAAGGTATGCAGTGCGCTTTCACCAGGATGGACATGAGGCTTGAGCACTGGCATAGTACGGGGGGCCATGGGGCCTGGGCCCCCCAAAATTGGCTCTGGGGCCCCTGGTTTGTGGGTCCCCAACCCCTGTCAGCTAAAGCGTTTGTCCTGCCCTGGTCTCACATTGCCTGGCACTCTGTCATGTTTTCAGTCGCTGTGCACGCTCGTGTTAATGAAACTGAGTATGCTCACATATGCTCAGTTTCATTACAATGAGAGTGCACAGTGACTGAAAACAGAACAGGGCACCAGGCAATGTGAGACCAGCACAGGACAAATGCTTTAGCTGGCGGGGGTTGGAGATCCCTGCCAGCCAAAGTACCTTCGCAGTGGCAGTGGGGGGGGGGGGGGGGAGAGGGAATGGCAGCGGAGGCAAGGGGGCGGCTGTTGGGAACTGGTAGCGGCCGCGGAGGGGTGGTGGAAGTGGGGACGGGAGGGTGGCAGTGGGGAGGCGGCCCAAAATGTGCCCCCCACCTTGGGCTCTGGCCCCCCTCCCGTTGAGGTCTGCTGCACCCCTGGGCTTGGGAAAGAATGTTGGAAAGACAATTGACTGATAGAGATAGAACTCCGACACTACTTAGGAAAGAACTTAGGGTGCATGTGGAAAACTGCTCTGTTGTGATGAAATTTTCTATAAGGTGGATCCGCTACTAGGGCCTGAAGCTCACTGACCCTGCGAGCTGAAGTAACTGCCACCAAAAACAAGACCTTCCAGGTCAAGTACTTCAGAGGACAGTAATCAAGTGACTCAAAAAGAGATTTCAACAACTGGGTAAGGACGATGTTGAGGTCCCATGATATAGGCGGAGGTTTGACGGGGGCTTTGTCAAAAGCAAATCTCGTATGAATCGAACACCTAGAGGCTGTCCACAGATAGGTTTACCCTCTACATGGTGATGGTAAGCTCCAATTGCACTGAGGTGAACCCTTCAGAATGATCTTAAGACCAGACTCGGAGAGGTGATGAAGGTATTCAAGCAGGTTCTGTGTGGGACAAGTATGTGGATCTACATGTGACTGACACTGGAGAAGTAATGAGGGACTTTTTATTTGCAAGGAGTGGTAAACAGATCTACAGAGGGGTGCCCCACTCTCGGAAAATCTTGCAGACAACAGTCATGTTGAGTGACCACTCGTGCGGTTGAATGACCCTGCTCAATCTGTCGGGACTTCACTGTCAGGTAAGTGGCTCTGAGAACTATCCTGTTCTGGACAGCCCAGTTCCACATCCTGACAGCCTCCTGACACAGGCGGTATGATCCTATACACCCCTCGCCCCCCTGCTTGTTGGTGTAATACATCACAACCTGATTTTCCATTTGAAAAAAGTACAAATTGGTTGATCAGCCGATCTCTGAAAGCCTTTAGAGCATTCCAGATTGCCTGACTTATCCACCAGAAGACAGACTGAGCCAGCTCTGGGGTTACTTGGATGATATCCACTAGGTTCCCTGAGGCTTGACACCACTGGGAAATTAGGGTCCACTGGGAATTTCACATGTGAAGATGTACCAAGGGAATGACATGTTCAGTGGAGGCCATGTGGTCTAGTAATCTCAACATCTGCCGAGCTATGATCTACTGTCTGGTGTGAAACTGTGTGGCAAGAGCAACCAGATTGTCTGCTCATGGCACATGGAGGACAGCTCGTGCCTGTATGGTATCTAGCAGGGCTCCTATTAACTCCAATTATTGAATAGGGAGCAGATAGTACTTGGGTAGTTTAAAACAAACCCTAGTAGCTCTAGCACCCAAACAGTTCTCTGCATAGACTCCTGAGCACCTTCCTTTGATGTGCTCTTCAGTAGCCAATCATCCAAGTAGGGAAACACATGGACTCCCAGTCTGCGTAGCAATGCTGTGACTACTGCTAGATATTTGATAAAAACCCTAGGAGCTGACACGAGGCCAAATGGCAGAATGCGGTACTGGAACTGATGTGTCCCCACTCAAAATCTGAGATACTTCCTTTGGCCTGGAAGTATCAGGATATGTGTGTAGGCACCCTTTAAGTCCAGACAGCATAGCCAATCTTGTTTTTGAAGCATTGGGAGAAGGGTGCCCAAGGAAACCATCCCGAACTTTTCTTTGACCAGATATTTGTTCAGAACCCTTAGGTCAAGGATGGGTCACATTTCTCCTTTCTTTGTTTGGAACAAGGAAGTATTTGGAATAGAATCCCAGCCCTTCTTCCCCTGGTGGAATGGGTTCAACTGCATGGGCCTTGAGAAGGGTGGAGAGTTCCTCTACAAGTACCTCCTTGTTGTGAGAGCTGGTGGTCTCATTCACCAATGAAGAGCATAACTGATATGGACTATTTGAAGTACCCACTGATTCGATATTATAAGGTCGTCCAGCATGGATACATTTACTGTGGCTATGCTCTGCTTGAACCAGTCAAAAACTTGCCCCTTCCACTGACTGGGAAGCTGGATGGTCATTTTGCACACGCTGTTGATGAAAATGAGCATGCTAGGGCTGAACAGATTGAGCAGGGCAAATAGGAGTCTACCTATGCCTTTGAGAGTAGTAGGGACCTCGCTTCGACTTGACCAAAAACCTCCTAGAGCAGAAGGCATCCACCAGAAGAGAGTGTTGATAGCATCAGTGTATTTCTTAATGAGGTCTGAGACCTCTTCCACCTCCTCTCCAAAAAGATTGTCTCCAAGGCACGTGGCATCCTCCAATCTCTGCTAAACCACCGGGTCCAAATCAGAGACACACAGTCATGAGAGTCTGTGCATCGCTATACTTTGTGCAGAGATTCTGGACACAACATCAAAGGTATCATATGTGCTCCTAGCCAGAAATTTACAACAAACCTTCTGCTGCTTGACCAACTAGTGAAGAAATTTGGCCTGCTCTGGAGGGAGAGAATCTGCCAAATCAGTCATACTGCCTACCAAGGACCACAAGTAAAGGCTCAAGTAAAGCTGGTATGACTGGATATAGGAAATGAGCATTGAGGTCTGATACAGCTTACACTCAAATTTATTTATTTATAGCATTTATATCCCACAATATTCCCACTCATGGGCAGGCTCAATGTAGCGTACAACAGTCTATAAAAACATACAACAATTCAGCAAACAAACAATGTCATAAGAGGGAAAGGGAAATAGCTAAAGAGGGAAAAGGGGAAAGAGTAGTGGTGAAAAATATGTCGCTACGACAGTTGGAATTCAGAAGGAAGAGATGCCAGGCAAGTTTGAAGCGTATGCTCTACCAAAAAGGAAGGTCTTGAGGCGCTTTTTGAAGGTTGGGTGATCAGGAGTAAGTTTGACCAATTGAGGCAGCCATTTCCACAACTGAGTGCTAAGATAGGAGAAGAAAGATGCATAGGTGGTCTTATACTTGAGGCCACAAAAAACTGGGTAATAGAGGTTTAGGTACGAACGAGCTGATTTGTGAGAGTTCCTAGGCGGCAGGTTAATTAGGGTGTCCATATAAGCAGGGGCTTCACCATAGATGATTTTGTGCACCAGAGTGCAAATTTTAAAAGCGATTCGGTCCTTCACAGGAAGCCAGTGTGAATCTCGTTTTACCAAAGATGAGCCTAGCCGCTGTGTTCTGGGCAGTTTGTAGTTTTTTTAGGAGAATGTCTGTGCATCCCCCATAGATTCCATTGCAGTAATCAAGGCGGTTTATAACTAGTGATTGAACTAAGCTGCGGAATACTTCTCTATGGAAATAAGGTTGTATACGCTTCAGCTTCCAAAAGAACATTTGCTTGGTTGTAGAGTACGCTTGCTGCTCCAGGGTTAAGGTTCTATTTACAATGACACCTAATATTTTTAGGGACTCCGAGATTGGCAAGACAAGTCAGTCAGGGTTAGAACTTCTCTGCTTGGGAGCACCGAATCAACATCTCTGGAACTTCTGTCTCATTTAAGCGTGGCTTCCACCACCAGAGAATGATGAGGCAGCTGTGGCTTATCAAATCCAGATACATGGTGTCAATGTCCTCAGGGAGGACCAAGACAGACAGAGAAGACTCCCAATTCTTCACCTGAATATCAAGAAAGATCTTGTGAAGAGGGACAGTCACAGCCTCTCTAGGTGGAGAGTCATAGTCCAGGACATTGAACATCTCAGCCCTGGGATCATCCTCCATTTCCAACTTAATTGAGATGGCAGCCACCATGTCTTTCACAAAAGCAGGGAAGGAGAGATGCTCTGGTGGAGACTTTCATCTTTCCTTTGGTGAAGAGGGTTTTGGAGAAGTACTTTGCATCATCACCAGATGCCCATGAAAGGTCCATATTGGAATCAGCAAAAAAAAACAACCCTCATAGGAGGGCTGAGACCATGCCCGCCTCAGATATGAGGAACCATGTCCCTACCTGGAATGGCACTGAGATGCAGGTTCTATTCTCAATTCCAGTGAAGCTTTTTCCACCGATGTTGAGACAGTACCGGCATAGGCAGCTGTTGACGCTGATACCACACCAGTGTCGGTGACCTCACCACAGGCTGAAGGCCCTGTGAGGCAGGTGAAAAGAGTCATGACTGCCACAAGCCAATGAACTCTGCTGTAAAAGCCCCGCCAAGTGCTCTTGGATCTTGGCCCAGATCTGCTCATTAAGGGTCGATATCAGTAAAGGCTGAGGCATCGGTTCAGAGACAGCCTGATGAATTGTTGGTGTCAACTCAGGTACCTGGTCCCAGCTACTCAGAGACCTGAGCAAAGGCACCTCTTCAACAGAGGGAGAGCACTCCTCTCAGAGTCGACATTTCTCGGGTACCAGCTCTTTCGGTGCCCAGATGCTTCTAGCACCATGAGTGGAGAGGGATCAATGCTTGTACTTCTTGGCCTTCACCCAATGTTGAGCATCGACAATCCTCGGAGATGACGAGGATGACATTGAATCCTCCCATCTCCTCAGTGTTGGGTCTGATGCTGACCGGTCCTGGGGACCCTGCATAGCAGACGGTGTTGAGGCAGGTGGAGACCTACTCGATGTGTGTTCATGCCCAGTGTCCAATAGAGGTCTAGTAGTCATAGGGACCAATGTTCTTGATGCCGGTGCCAATGTCAATGATTCGGACCTGGCTCCAAACATTTTCTCTTTTTGAGCCTCTCTGGATTTCTGTGTTCTTTGTTTGCATATGCAAACAAAGAATACACTTAGTAGAATTATGGTCTGGTTCCAGACACTGGATACACCAGGAATGGGTATCAGCCTTGGAGATGGTCTGATTGCACTAAGCACAGCGCCTAAAGCCACTGGGAACCTTTGATGACATGGAAGGGAAAACAGCCGTGGCTACATCAAATGACTCTATGGTGATATAAAAAGGGGAAGCAAGGATCAAGTTGAAGAAGGATAGATGAAGAAAAGACAAGTCTAGGGAACAATCTAGATGGTGGAAAAAGAGAGGACTATTACCAAACAGTAGTAGGAATGAATGTAAAGGAGAAAATGAATAAATCTCTTTGAATATTTAAAGGTGAACTTGCTAAGCCATTGGGGCAGATGGCAAAAAACAAACATTCTTTAATAGACTAGGAAATTGACTACATTTTTAGACCTAATTTGGCATTCACTGTTGTTTCAGCCTTTAGCTTCAGGACCAGCTGCCACCTGTAAGTTCATTTAAGGCTGACCTTTGTCCATTTCTACTAACTTGCCACATTTCTTAGAAGAGCCATCTATTGTTTTCCAAACTGACACTTAAACAGTGTGTTAGTAGTCTTCCAGGAGAAGATATGTAACCTATTAACTGACCTGAATGACTAGCTGATGACCTGTGGCTTGGCCTTCAAATGATTGAGGTCGAAGAGAGGTCCACACTGAAACAGTCACAATGATTGATGTGTTTTCTGAGTTTTCTCAGACTAGACCAAATGAATGATTGCTCAAATAAAACCAAAGGGCCCGTGTAATTAACATTGTTACCTTAAAATATCAAATTTCAGCTTCTCTAATTCCTCAGTAGCCTAGGTGCTTATAAAAATATTACTATGCTGTCATAGATATATGCATGCTTTCCTACAGCTCATTGCAGCAATACAGACATTTTATTTTAATTATCATTTTTATTGAGGCCAACAAATTACATACATATATAGAGACCTCTAGGGTTCTGACTTAGGTAGATGGCAGAGATCTCTAGTGGCTGTACTAAAGTAGTATATTCTAACCTATTTTTACTAGAGCTGTACCGAATAGTATATTTTACTATTTGGCCAAATACGAATAATGGACATTGAGCTTTAACATAACAAATCTAATACCCCATGGAATTTTTCCAGAGCCTTGAGCGGAGGGAGGTCCCTGCTAGAGGGCTGGAGTGGTAGGATGTCCTTGGTTAGGAGGAGGCCCCGCCCATGGGAAGTGGTTTTGAAACAGAATGCAGGAGATAAGAGTTGCACTTGTAGAGAATGAGAAGGGGGGGAGGGGAGAGGAAAGACAAAGGGCACAGAGGTTGGAGGTATGCCCTTAGAGGGGTTTATTTTGGTTGCCTGATGGTCCTCTGCCAAGAGAACAGGAGGAGAAAAGGGGAATCCTAAGTGAAGAGTGTGATCACTGGCTGTAAAGAAGGGTTGCGATTCCTGAAAGTGGCAACCGGGAGATTGTGTGCACTACGGGTGGGCAGAGGAGAGACCCAGTCGAGGAGCAGGGGATTGGAGCCAGGGAGAGCTCGGTCCCGAGACTAGGGTGGATCCAGAGAGGGGTCACTGCTGGCAGAGGGTCAGACCAAGAGAGGGTCTGAGCCCACAGAGAATATATTCTGCGCCGAGAGGAGGAGAGGCATCCAGGGGGAATAGCACTGCCAAGGATAGGCAGGAACAGAAGAACTATATATATGTACATATTCCCTATTGGGAACTTACCCTTTTAAATAAACCTGAGGAGAGAAGTGGTAGAGGAGTTCCCCTGAGGAACAACAGAAGAATTGGAACCTGATTTGCGTTTATTTGAAGTTGGATTGCTCAACTGTTTGACATTACCACTGTTGTGGAGTTGGGAAATAAAGTTTGAGTTCTTGCATAGACTGTGGATTACAGTATGTCTTTGGGGACCAAGAGGTGAGAGTGAACTCATCCCCGAAAACATGAGTGTCTCCCAAACCCACGGATCTCTATTCCAGACCGTTGGCCCACTCCAAAGCCGAATTGCAAGTGTGCTAGAACTGGTGAGTGAGGGAAGAGTGGCCCTGGATGTGACTGATCTGCTTTGTGGCCTGGGGCTGGAGCTAGCGCATGGGTGAGACCCAAGTTACACAAATAATAAAAGAAGCAACATGAAATCAGAGATCAAGTGTTTATTCCAGTAGGATTTCGCACAGTAGAGCCCCAGATTATTTGTATTTGAATTTAAATCACTATTCAGCTGAATATGAATAATGTATTTGGGGCACTATTTGGGGCCGAATCGAATCAAATATGAATATTTGGTACAGCCCTAATTTGTACCAGGTAATAGTGAGAGGAGGTTTCTCTTGGAGGGAATTTGGAGCTAGTATAAATACCAAGACCTAAGGGTATTGTTTGACTTTTGGTTCCCTGACAAATGTACCACAGAGCAAGGCGGAAAGGGTTTTTGGCTGGCTAAGCCATTGAAGCACAGTGCACACTGCACAATAAGATAGCCAGTGAGAGAAAGAGAGAGAAATTAATACAAGTGAGCAGTAGACAGCCACTGATCCTGGAACTGAGCAAGGAGGGCCGGGCAACCAGAAGGAATTTCATCTGTGATCACGTCTGAGTTCAATCCAGCTCTGAAAGGTGTTCAAGAGAAGCAATGAAAGAGAAATATACTGGGGATTGGACACAGGTGTTGCTATGGGGTGGCTTGGACTGACTTATTAAGTGCTAGTGAAGAGTGTGGCTTAATTTGTCAAGGCCAACCCCCACCCCTCCAGTTATACTGATCCCAACCTGAACCCAAGTACAGTATCCAGCGAGAATAACCCTGCAAATCAGCATTACCTCCCTGAAGGTGTGCCCCCAGTCAGCCAAACAGCATATAATAATCCTGTGAGAACCTCATCACTTTGCCTAAGGTTACTCATATATCATTGTACCAACAACATTAATTCATGAATTCCAGTACACACCTGCAAGACATCAGGAATGGCTACCGCAGGCTTTTCATAGTTGGTCAGGGTGTTTGAAACTACTTTGAATGCTTTTTGCCCATGTGTGCTTATAAACTACTTTGAGTACTATATGCTCATTTGTTCATCCTGATAGTTTTTTTTCTTGTACCTTGTGAAGTATATGCTAGTAAATCTGATTGCTGTTGAATAGCATCTGTCTCTGGTGAACTCGGGGGCAAGGGAGTTTATTCAAGGGCTCGGGGAGCAAATATCTTTTTTTAATACAAACCAGCCACATTTTAGATGGCATAAGTCCCAGAACCTTGATTCCAGATCCTGGGGGGATTAGCAAAAGGAAATCTCCAGAAGTCTGAAGGTATAAGGGACCTGGATGCTGAAATGTCCAAGATGCAGCGGGGTGGATGGGACAGGACCCTGGATTATACATACCTGCATTGCTCTATGGACTCCTACCTTGAGTCCCAGACTGCATCAATGGAGGAAGAGCCCATAAACGTCTCAGTTGCGTGGTTTTATTCAACTCCCCAAACCTTAGACATTTCCCAGCAGGTACAGCCAGGAAACCACCACACCTTCTCCCTGACATTACTACTAAGTGTCTTGATAAAGACAGCTGTATCACTAGTGATGGATAAGCACTCTTCCAGATTTGTATTTATCCATATCTAATAAGGTAACATATTACTTTCTGAAGAATACTTTAACATCAAAAGAGACAACATGATACATTGCAGGTCTGCTAAGGTTGAGGTTGATCTAGCTAGGCATACTTCTACAGAATTTTAGAAGACAGCCTGATTGACAGCTGCTTTGGACCATTCTAACACTATAAAGACATGACATCCATTTTTCATAATGAGAGATTTTTGCCAGTGCTTCACCTTTGACCCTGTTGAAACTGAACCTCGCAGTCCCCCCACTGAGCTTGTGGTTTAGCTGTGATATGGCACATTACGGCAAAAGATAACATTTTACAGATGTTAGAAAGACAAATTGCTTTCCAGGTTTGAAGTCACTGAGTTGGAAAATGATAAGGGAAAAAACAAGGGCTGGGAATCAGTACCACAAGTCTTTTTAGTATTTTGAACAAAAACAAGACATCACATTACTTGCAAAGCTCCCATGAGCTAGATGCAAGCCTTGATGATAGTCCTGTCATATCTTGTTCACTGCTTTTCCAGAATTAATCTAAAGGAACCTTCCTTCCTAACACCAATAGTACTACTATGCTAACAAAAATATGAAGGTCTTACTAATAGTCTTAAATACAGCAAAAAGCACCAAGAGCCCTCAGAAACGGGACACAGTTCCTTTAATTATATAAATCTATATTCCAGTATGGACCCGACATAGGCCGTCTTTTGGCGCACAGCGCCTGCGTCAGGGGACAAATATGATCTAATGTAAACTGAATACTGTGTACAGCGACCAAACTTCTTCTTTATAAAATAGAAAGGAATTCCTTCTACTCTATGAAGTGTTTGTTCCTTGATTAAGGAACGAAGGGACTTTCTGTTCCTAATGCGTTGAGCAACCACTTCATAGAGTAGAAGAAACTCCTTTCTATTTTATAAAGAAGTTTGGTCGCTGTACACAGTATTCAGTATACATTAGATCATATTTATCCCCTGACGCAGGCGCTGTGCGCCGAAAGACGGCCTGTGTCGGGTCCATACTGGAATATAGATTTATATAATTAAAGGAACTGTGTCCCGTTTCTGAGGGCTCTTGGTGTTTTTTGCTGTATTTTGGACTCTGTGCTTACTAATAGTCTTAACACCTATGCAATGCTTAGACATGATCATCATTTTTTTTGGAAAATTCCCAGGTAAAATACCTTGATTTAAGCAAAATAGATTTAAGCTGGAAATTTTCCAGCAGAGCTGTGGCCTAAAAAATGTCATTCATGCTGCACAAACAGAAATGTATTCAGTACCTTGAATTCAGTTTAGTACTGTTACAATCAGAAGCCTAACCAGGTTCTGATGTCAAGGGGAGCAGACCTTTTGTGAAATAGACATCAGAGGCATTAGAGGTATATAAAGTAATGAGTGGAGTGGAACAGGTGGATGTGAAGCGTCTGTTCACGCTTTCCAAAAATACTAGGACTAGGGGGCATGCGATGAAACTACATTGTAGTAAATTTAAAACAAATCGGAGAAAATTCTTCTTCACCCAACATATAATTAAACTCTGGAATTCGTTGCCGGAGAAAGTAGGTGAAGGCGGTTAGCTTAGCAGAGTTTTAAAAGGGGTTGGACGGTTTCCTAAAGGACAAGTCCATAAACCGCTACTAAATGGACGGGTAAAATCCACAATTCCAGGAATAACATGTATAGAATGTGTGTACGTTTGGGAAGCTTGCCAGGTGCCCTTGGCCTGGATTGGCCGCTGTCGTGGACAGGATGCTGGGCTCGATGGACCCTTGGTCTTTTCCCAGTATGGCATTACTTATGTACTTATGTGTAAAACTGAAGGGCCAAGCCACATAGGCGCCATTTTGTTCAAAATCCATTTGGGGAGCAGCTGTTCCCCTTGCACCCCACTTAGGTATGCCTCTGGTTCTAATTTCTTCAACATCTAAGCAGTAAGGCGCAACAGGATGTTGTTTTAAAATTGTTTCACGGTTTGTATTCAGAAGACGTGGCAGAACTGCTAGTAATTCCATCTTCTGGATATAGAACTTCTCTTTCCTTCGCACTTTGCAAACAGGTTACTCTACCTTTAAAGATACATGTCTCAAGTCTGTTTATGAAAACTCATTTTCATATCAAGGAGCAAAAGTTTGGAATATGCTCCCATGGGAAATAAGAAGTTTGTCATGTTACTTATTAGTTAGAAATGCTTTGAAGAAGATTTTATTCAAATAATAACTTGCTGTTAAGCTGTCTTGCTGAAGTTTATTTTAAGTGTACTTCCCTCTATTTAAGAAGGTTTTTCTTTCTGTAAACTGCTACAAATCCTTTGGGAAATCTGGCGGTATATAAGACACTAATAAAATAGAACAGAATAGTAAGTTTTAGAGTACCCAAGCATACCAGTTATATATGCTGGCTAGGTATGTGGCCACTGCGCTAAGTATGGAATGATTCATTGACAAATGGTTGTAACAATTGAACTAGATAAATTATGTAATAATACATACATACATACATAGAGGGGCATAATCGAACTGCGCCAGCCATCTCCAGAGCTGGCTCCGCAAGTGGGCGGAGCCAACCGTATTTTCGAAAAAGATGGCCGGCCATCTTTTTTTTCGATAATACAGTTGAGGCTGGCCAAATGTCAGAGATGGCCGGGTTTGAGATGGCTGGCATTGTTTTTTGCCCATAATGGAAACCGAAGCCAGCCATCTCAAACCCGGCCAAATCCAAGGCATTTGGTCATGGGAGGGGCCAGGATTCGTAGTGCACTGGTCCCCCTCATGCCAGGACACCAACCGGGCACCCTAGGGGGCACTTCTAAAAAAAAATTAAAATAGCTCCCAGGTGCATAGCTCCCTTACCTTGGTTGCTGAGCCTCCCTACCCCCCCCCAAAACCCCTCCCCACAACTATACACCACTACCATAGCCCTAAGGGGTGAATGGGGGCACCTAGATGTGGGTACAGTGGGTTTCGGGTGGGTTTTGGAGGGCTCCCATTTTCCACCACAAATGTAACAGGTGGGGGGGGGGGGATGAGCCTGGGTCCACCTGCCTGAACTCCACTGCACCCACTAAAACTGCTCCAGGGACCTGTATACTGCTGCGATGGACCTGAGTATGACATTTGAGGCTGGCATAGAGGCTGGCAAAAAAAGTTTTGAAAGTTGTTTTTTTGAGGGTGAGAGGGGGTTAGTGACCACTGGGGGAGTCAGGGGAGATGATCCCCGATTCCCTCCGGTGGTCACCTGGTCGGTTCGGGCACTTTTTTGGGACTTGGACCTGAAAAAAGGGACCAAATAAAGTGGACCAAATTCTCATCAAGGCCGACTTTTTTTTTCATTATCGGGCGAAGCCGGCCATCTCAACACACGCCCCCGTCCTGCCCTGTCCTGCCTTTGCTACCGTGCCAACACACCCCGCGACAGAACACAGTTGAAGGCGGCCAAAATCGGCCTTTGATTATGCCGATTTGGCTGGATTCAGGAGATCGCCAGTCATCTCCTGATTTGTGTCGGAAGATGGCCGGCGATCTCTTTCGAAAATAAGCTGGATAGTAACATAGTAGATGACGGCAGAAAAAGACCTGCACGGTCCATCCAGTCTGCCCAACAAGATAAACTCATATGTGCTACTTTTTGTGCATAATAATAATCAGGTCGATATTCAAAGCAATTTAACTGGTCACTGATCAGTTAAATTGCTTGGGGCTGACCAGTTATCGCCGCTGAAAATTAGCAGTTAGTGCATAAGTGAAAACCGGCTGTTTTGGGGGTATTCTGGGAGTGGAGTCAGCTCTTGGCCAGTTAAGCGCTGATATTCAGCTCTTTATTGGCCAGGTTAACTGCAGAAATAGGGACGCATAAAAGTCAGTCCTATCTTTGGGACCCTTTTACTAAGCTGCGGTAGAGCTACCACACAAGTAGCATGCGCCAAATCGACACTACCGCATGGGTAGCATGGGCACCTGTCAGTAATTTTGAAATTGGCACGTGCTGTTTTCCGCAGTTTAAAAAAAAACTATATTTCTAATATATACCTCAGGGAGCATTCCCAGTGGTGATCGGCAGCGTGGCCACGTTAACACATGCTAAATAATTACCACACAAGCAGTGTGAGCCCTTACCACTAGGTCAATGGGTGGTGGTAAGGGCTCAGGCAGTAAATGGCCACGCACTACGTTTATTTTTAGTGCACAGCCATTTTCCGCCCCACAAAAAGAAGCCCTTTTTCCTAGCTGTGATACAAAATGGCCTAGTGTGCACCAAAAACACACCCCCACACTACCGTAGGCCACTTTTTACTACAGATTAGTAAAAGGGCCCCTGTATGCGGTTTTCCACAGCCATATAAGCACCGACTATCTACCTAACTGAGCCAGCGCCACAAAAAAAATGGATTTTCAAAGCCAAAGCCTGGACATGGCCTGGCATTGAATATCTGGAAATAATGCTGGCATCGGTCAGCAAAACACTAAATGCTGCTGGCTGTATATTTCCCCTAATAATAATAATAATTATTATTATTATTATTATAAAACACCCACTAATTTGTATCTGGCCAAATGGATTCTCTAATTTATGCTTTTAAGACCGTGAAAAATTGGAAATGACTTAAAAACAAAGATTTTTTTAATCTTAAGAAGGAAGAGAAATTAGCTATTAAAACATTGTCCCAAAATCACGTGACTGTAATCAAACCTGCAGGCAAAGTCGAAGGGATTGTGGTCATGGATCGGTCATTGTACATTAAAGAAACTGAAACACAGATATTTGATAAACAATATTATGTGCAGTTAGAGAAAGACCCCACTGAAGAAGTGAAAAAAGATCACAGAAATTGTCACTTTTGCTTCTATGATTGGTTATATTTTGCCAAAAGAGAAATCATATCTAATTACTGAACATCTGGTAATTCCAACAATTTATATATTGCCAAAGAGGGTCCCAGAAAGCAACAAGGCAAACGATCTGCAAAATCCAACGTGGAAAACAAACCAGCAGATCAGTATAATATCCAAAAAGACTTTATTGAGGATACCGTGTATGAAACAAATGCCCGACACAGGCCATGTTTCGCCCAACAATAGGGCTGCGTCAGGGGCTATAATAAATAACAAACATATAAAATTAGAAATATGTGAAATTATAAAACATAAAATATATATAAAATATAAAACATGAATTATATTTTATATATATTTTATGTTTTATAATTTCACATATTTCTAATTTCATATGTTTGTTATTTATTATAGCCCCTGACGCAGCCCTATTGTTGGGCGAAACACGGCCTGTGTCGGGCATTTGTTTCATACACGGTATCCTCAATAAAGTCTTTTTGAATATTATACTGATCTGCTGGTTTGTTTTCCACATTTTCTATATTGCCAAAGATCCACAAATCGATAAACTGGCAATTTGTCAAATATTTACCCTGTCACTTTGGACGTAGAATTTCTTTATACTACTATACCACAGACAGAAGCACTAACCATCACAGAAGAAATTTTGAGAGAGCGTGAATCTCATAGCAGAGTTCCAAATCATTTTATTTTAACACTGGCCACCAATGCTTTAATTAAGAACACATGAGTCCTCTTTCTGTGCCACGAACACTGATTGATGAATTGTGAACTAAAAGGTCTACTGACATTCTGGATTGACTTCTGTTTGTTTTTGTTTGACTGCCTTACTTTTCATTCCCTGCAGGACCTGTGTATTCACAACTCTCTGGATTTCTGACTTCATCGAGCACCTGCAATGTTGTCTTCAGGAAGGCTAGTAACGGATGATCACTGAAAATCCTGTATTTTAGGCACCTCAGACGATACGCACATAAAAATAATGCCAAAGTGTTAGCTACATATGGGGGGAAGGGGGAGAAGGAGGCCATTTTACTACTACTACTACTACTTATCATTTCTATAGTGCTACTAGACATACGCAGCGCTGTACACTTGAACATGAAGAGACAGTCCCTGCTCGACAGAGCTTACATTTTAAAAGGCTAATACAAACTATAGAAGCATAAAAGTTGGAATTAACCACATTTAAGAAGGTATAAGCACATGAATCAGATTTAAAAGGAGCATACAAGAGTCTGTATGTAACTCAACTGTGTGCATATATAAAAGAGCCTCGCTGAGAGCTTGTTTCCATAGTATGAACGCCAAGACATGTATACATCATCAAAAACATACACATGCATTCAATATGCTATACAACTTGTCTGGTGGGACTAAGTAGTTGGATTGTTAGTTTGTACTGCAGAGTTGCTTGTGAGTTTGCAGTCTCTGTATTTCTTTGTTCTTTCTGTCCTCTTACTCTGCTCTTTCCTTTCTGACATTTTTTTCTATGTTCTAGTTAGTGTTAGTCTCTGTCATCCCTATCTGTCTGCCTGATTGATTTTTGTCTCTGAGTCTGTGTGTGTGTGGCTGTAGTACTGGTGTCGTTGGGCCTAGGTGTATTAGTGGTGGGTATCAGGGGCTTTTGTGGGTTCAAGATAAGCAACAGAGGATTAAGAGGAGGTACCCCCTGCAAAGGATAAACAGGCCCTAGACCCAGTTCCAGGACCTCTCAGGGGAGCAATGCCTACATAGATTCATTTTTGAAAAGGGAACCATTTTCTGCCAATGGTGGAAGTTAAAAGGTAGGCTGCAGCCTCCCAGGCAAGCATACCTGAAGACCACCACAGCCTTTACCTTTCTGGCCACTGGATATACTTCTAGACCACTTTGGCAGCCGCAACAGGAATAAACCAGTCAGACAACCCCCATCCATGGCAATCTAGATTCATATCTGTTTATGGAATAGAGACAGTCTCCGCAGAAACCATGACACGCTAATGCAAGTAGTCAGGTAGCCAACATCAAAATCCCTATTGGGAGTTACAAACTGCCCATAAAATGAAGGAGCCCCAGAATGGGCTGCACTTGACACTTATTTTGATTCCCCAAATTCAAGCAACCTTGAAAAGCTGCAGCAACTACATAATCTTCCTCCATAAATCAAAAAGGCAAGCTTGGTCACAGTAGTCCACACCGTAGTCCATTATCATGGCAACCGAAACTGGAGAGGCACTATGGATCCGTAACAAATCACTAGCCAGAACACAGAACAGATCCATATCAGAGTCACATAGCAAGTATTTTATTAAAAGGAAACCCGATTGTGGCCATGTTTCGCCTGAAGACTGCATCAGAGGTAGTACTACAAAAACATAAAAACCCAATTAGCATATAAAAATAACAAATCATATAAAAGCATGCATCCAAGATAATTACATATAGAAATGAAACATATCCCGGCCAATATTTAAAACTATCTAACCGTCCAGGAATGGCTCCTGGCCGGTTAAATACCCTTAAGCCAGCTAAGCACTAATATTCAGCATGAGACAGCTAGCTATCTCAGCTGAACATTACTGCTTAGTGGCTAACCTGGTCAACAGCTATGTCGCACCAACGTTCATAAATAGGAGGTCTATCTTTGGCCGCTATAACTTAGCTGGTCAGCTGATGAATATCGGCTATGTTTTTAGCAGCCAAATATACCCAGAAATTCAATGCCAGTCACTGCAGCATCTCTAGCATTTAGTGCACGCTAATCATTAGCATGGACTAAAAATGCTAGCACACCTTTGTAAAATGAACCCTAAGTATTCTGGCTCATTTTGTCTGAGAACCTTGAAAATCAAACACGTTGACTGCATTTTCTCTGTATACTGAGAAATCCTTACCAGGCTTCTTTATTGTATTCTATGAATCTATTCAATAAAGATATTTGAACTTTAAAAAAAAGCTGCACATTGACTGGGAAAGCAAAAGTACATTAGCATGTCCACAGAAAATGTTTCAAAAAAACATACAATTTTTCATTCTATATACGAACTACCCAACTGTTAGGCACAATTGGCAGAAGAGTAACCAGTTCCCTTAATGTGTGGGGCTGCATAGTAAACTTATACAGCTTTCTAATTACTCCTCCTGATATAATAAATATATTCTGTTTATAAGATGCTTTGGATGCACTGAGGATAGATAGAGAGGGATTAAAGCATAATGATTCCTAATTTAAGATGTCTACATTATGGATTGAACTTTTACCAAAGGTCTGCAAAAGTTTTTCCTCTTCTTTTCTTTGCGTTATTTCATTCTTCTTATCCTACTTTCTTTTTAAAGGTAGATATATAGAACTTATTGCTGGTATGCATTAAGAAAAAAGCATCAATAGGAATTAGCAGAACCCATGTATTATATGGGGAAAGTGCTTTAATTATGCTAATTCAATATAAAAGAATTTGAGATGGTACACTTTTGTTTCATAAGTGGTATTAACTTGGAATAACAGAGAGGATATTACATCTTGAATTACAGTTCTGTGCCAAGTGGAGACTATACACAATGGAACTGCACTGCAAATTTAAATTCAACTCCTTTAAAAACGGAATTGTTTTGAAGGCTTCAATACATTAGTTTAGAAATTGCTCCTGAAAATAAGTTCCAACCAAAAAGTATTAAAGACACATACCAGTAGTGCAAACTCAGAGCAACTAACGTGAGTGATCACACAGTCTGCTGGCCCAGGCTAGTATCACTAAAATATCTGGATAAAAATGGAAGACATCCAAGCACACGTCAGTACTGGAGGTTTCCTGAGCAGAACATCTTTTTCTATAATCCTTTGCTGAAAGGTATTCCATAAAACTCACATTCCCATACTATTCATAAGCAGTTTTTTGTCTTCCTCAGACCAAAATCTGTACTTAGAGACCTGACGTGGTAGTTTCCTACATGAGAAGACTTACATCTCTTGAAAGGAAAATCTGGTTCTCTCTCGTCTCCCATAAATCTGTTCCTGCCTTGATTGGTTCTCTTGGAACCATCACAGACAGTGAACAATGTCCTAGAAAGCAAAGTAGCCTCTTTATTGTGCCCCCTGCCCATTGGTCTCTATTTTTTATACACCACACCATTTCTGTTGCCACTACTGTGAAGCCCACGAGATATAAATGTAACCCTTGGTTTGTGTGTCACCTAGGCTGTTGACTAGTGCATGCCCTGAGTGGTGAGAACAGGGTCCATAAACAAATTTATTGGTTGTTGGGACCAGGGATGGGACTGGAATAATTCGGGAGGCTATAAAAGCACTATAGGCGTTTAGAATTCTCCATTCAATAACTATCAACTCCAAATATTGTGTTCTGAACTAAAGATTTACTTAGGGGCAGATGTTCAAAAGTCGCCATTAAATATTGCATGCGATTATGGCCACAGTTGAACTTACCGATTTCTAAACAGCAACTGATGCTCGTAGGAAATTGCATGCAAATGAGATGCATGAAAATTCTGCAAGCAGCTCAGCAGGGAAAGCGCCTATCAGATGCGCAGAACAATCTCTCAGTAAGCGTGGAGGTTCTGCGCATGCTCAGGAAAAAAGGCATGCGCCCAGTGACATCACATTTGGAGTTTCTTTTTTTTTTGTTCCACGACAACATTTTAACACTATTGTTATTTGCAGGACACACACACACATAATACACGTGCAGAGCACATTTCAGACACATGCACAGATACTATTAAAAAATACAAGCAGACTACTCCACTGAATAGTGCAAGCAGACTGCTCCACCGAAAAGTCACACCCATACGACAGCGCCTGACCTGTCGGAAAATTTTGCACATTAAGGGTAGGTGCTCCTTTCTGTGCAGTGTACGGAAACATCTGTGCATCACACGGAATGCTCATTTTAATACTACTGAGCTTGTTGTAATTCATTTGCATAAGATTGTCGGTAGCTGCTATGACGAATGGTAAAAGCGATGCAGAACCCCTTTGTGCATTAGATGCTGAATAATGTGCATGCTAGACTGATTACAACCAGTCTAAATCAAATGTTGCAAACCCGGTTTGCTTTGAGCATCAGAGCCCAAGTCTTTGAAATGGCAAAGGCACAGTACTTTCAATATGGCAGAGGCAACAAATAACGTATAACAGCAGGGTTGCCAGGTGGAAAATTTTTTTCCAGCCCGATCGAGCCCAAAAAACAGCCCAAAACCCGCCCAAACACAAACCCCGCCCCTGACACCCCCCCCCCCCGCGTCATCACGCCCGCCCCCGCCGTCATCAACCCCGCCCCCGCCGTCACTGGCCCCGCCTTCCACGTCACCGGCCACGCCTCCCCGTCATCGGCCCCGCCTCCTACGTCATCGGCCCCGCCTCCCCGTCATCGGCCCCGCCTCCTACGTCATCGGCCCCGCCTCCCACGTCACTAACCCCGCCCAAAACATCATTAACCCCACCCAAAAACGTCACTAACCCCGCCCCCCCGCGGCCGAAAAAACCGCACTGAAGGCCAAAAACAGCCCAAAAAACCGCAACCCGCCGCGGGCAAAAATTTCCCGCGGCGGGTCGCGGAAAACCGCCCAATTGGGCGGTAAAACCGCCCACCTGGCAACACTGTATAACAGTATCCAACATATTAACAAAGTCTCTTAAGTAGTTCCCTCCTGTTCAGCAGTAGTACTCCATTCTCCTTATCATTTTAAGTTCTATCATGGCAGTGGCATTTAAACACAGTTCTTTCTATCTGCTGGAGCAGACAGAATGGATTAAGCCTTCAATTAAAGTAATTTACAAGTCTATGGATAGAAGCTCTGAGCCTCAGAGTTGTCTGACCTCAAATGCTGTTTCACTAATTAGGATCCTCTTACTGGCATCTTGGATCCCCAAGAATTCCTGCTGAGGTGACAAATAATGTTATCCTTCAGCCTTAAGATGTTCCTGAACCACAAGAATGTGGCCAGAGTACCTCGATGGAACACACAAGTATAGCCCAGTTTGTCCTTCTCCTTCTGTGTGGATAGAAGGATGAAGAGGGGGCCCCACTCTCATACTGTTACAGATTGGAGGGTGAGTCCTTGGGTCACTGGAGAGTCCTTATCCCCTAGGGCTAGGAGGCTCAGACCAATGGCAGATGAATCAATAGCAGGAACTGAGACTGGAACTAAGGTGGTCTGGACTAGAACAGGAACAGCAGGAACTGTGGCTGGAACTAAGGCGGTCTGGACTGGAACTGGAACAGGAACAGCAGGAATTGCGGCTACAACCAAGGCAGCTGGACTGGAACCGGAACAGGAAAAGCAGGAACTGCAGCTGGAACTAAGGTGGACTTGGTTGGCACTAGATTCCCATAGGCTAGGCAACACATGGCAAGGAAAGCAGATTGTTGTGAAGGCAGGGAGAGAAGTCTCCTTGATGTCATCAGGACGCGCCCAAGTCACCCCTCCTGCAAAAGGATGCTTGGGGTGCTTGCGAGCACCTAGTGCCCAGGCCGCTGCGATGTCATCTGTAGCAGTCCCATGGTAATTGGGATTTAGTGCCCCGAGTGCCATGTGGAGCCAGGTTGGGAGACATCAGCGTCAGAAAGGCCAAGCGGCTGGGCTGCAGTCCTGTAAGTAGGTGGGTCGCGGTCCGTGTCAGGCATAGCAGCAACCACGACCCATACATCCAAACAGGTCACAGCTTTATAGGTTCTGATTCCTGTGGACTTCAGTCTCATTCTTTATGCCTGTTAATACATTAGTCTGGGTGACATAGCACGCAGGCTCCATTTTCTGGGAACTATATTGATTTGCTTGAATGCTCTCCCTTAATAGCAAAGGACAGAGGCTGAGGAAGATCTGGATCCTAAGACAAAGTCTCAGTATTGAATTCCTATTTTATCACCAAAGGAAGTTTCCTGCTGCCACCAGTACCTCCCACTGATTATACTAGACACACATATGTTCTTTCAGTTTCTGTCAGATTCTGTCATTTTCTAGAAAGGGCCAGAAGATGCACCTGTGCAATACCAGTCTGTCTACTACTGAGGTTAGAGCAGACGCATTATTCTATTGGTTTAAAGTAGAGGCACAGGAAATTCAAGCAAGTATCCCTTACTACTGAATTTTTAAGGGTCCTACATAAATGTGGCTTTACTTTCACCATTTTCTGTGTATCTATCTGCAAGATCACATCTGCCAGATATACAAGTTTGTCCCCTGATAATTTTTCTCTCATAAACCAGAGGAACTTTGCCATGTTTAACTGTGAGTCAAATCTAGCTTCCAGATTGCATAAATCCAAATTTCACAACTCTGCTTCTTGCCACTCTGCTGGGAAAAGATGTCCTTCTTCAACAGATCTCTCATACAAGGGGTGCATGAAGATCCCCCCATTCCACTAGCCTGGATACTAAAGTTAGCAACATTTTTATGTACATGACTGGAGTCAATATCAGCCAAAAGGGAGGACTCTCCATATTAAATACTCTCCATCCAGTAAAAGATATTTCTTATAACATTTATCTATGAGAATATGGAATTGGGCATCCTGTAGATCCATGAAGTACAGAAAGACTTTGTTTGACAGCCTGAATGATAGATGGCTACAACTCCATCCCAAAAACCTTTCTTATAATTTAATCAGTAATATGGCTTTCTTAAGCTAAAAGATTCTCTTTTATTTCCCTATATCTATCTAATCTATTGTCCAGTGGCGTAGCAAGGGGGGGCGGGAGGGGCGGTCCGCCCTGGGTGTCAGCTCAGGGGGGTGCTCCCTGCTAGCTCCCCCCCCCTTCAGGAAATCGACACCCCCCCCCCCCCTACCGACCAGCTCCCGCACCCTACCTTTAAAAAGAATATCGGGAGGCGAGGCCAGACCACCTTCCCAGCACTGCATCCTCCCTGCACTGTCTGCTGCCGGTTCCCCTGTTTGACTATGCTCCAAACCTCATTCCAGATATTATCCAAGCCTCACTCTGATGTTCCAGTACTGTAGCCTCATTCTGGTGCTCCTACTGCTTCTTTCAGTGTGTTCCAAGCCTCATTCTGGGGCATCAGAGATAGTGACATCATTAGTGATGGTCCTTATAAGGAATCCTGGGACCTTCATTCTTTGCCTTTGCAACACAGGTCTCCTAGTGGCGTCTAGCATGTATGTTGCACTCCAGCACTGCCTCAGCCTGTTCCTGCCTTGTCTCCAGCGCTGCCTCTGTTTTTTCCTGTTGGCACCAATCTTGCCTTAGCTTGTTCTTGCATTGTGTCCAGTCCCGCTCCTGCCCTGCTTCCTGCCTTCCAGTTCCAGTCCTGCCTTCAAGCTCCAACCCTGTCTTCCAGTTCCGTGCCTTGAAGCTTCAGTCCTGCATTGCAGTTCCAGTTCTGTCTTCAAGCTCCAGTCCTGCCTTTATTCTCCTGCCCTGTCTTCCAGTTTCAGCCCTGCCTCCAAGCTCCAGTCCTGCCTTTATTCTCCAGCCCTGTCTTCCAGTTTCATCCATGCCTCCAAGCTCCAGTCCTGCCTTCTAGCTCCAGTCCTGCTTTCCAATTCTAGTCCTGCCTTTGAGTTTCAGTCCTGTGTTCAAGCTCCAGTCCTGCTTTCAAGCTCCAGCCCTGTCTTCCAGCTCCAGTCCTGCCTTCCAGTTCCAGCCTTGTCATCTGTTTCTGTTAGTCTAGACTCTGGTTGCCTACTGTGCCTTGTCCTGTGCCTTACATGGGTGACTTGCCTGCCATCAGTTGGGGCCCGTCTAAGCTTTGGGTTGACCAGGTAGCACCAACTCGGCTGCGGCCCAAGAGTCTCACCTTTCCTGAACTGTCACATCTATCCTGCAAGGAAACTGCTCCTTCTGTGGGATTTCTCTGCTTATTGATAGTCTTGATATCACATGGTCCATCAGTGGGGTCATGTCGCACCTGTTTACCTTTTCTTTAGCCAGAAAAGAGTATGAGCCTTGGAATGGTCCACTCCTTTTCAATGGTTTCTTGTACTGTAGAATGAAAAAGGAAACCCTTTTTTTTAAACTTAGAATGGGGTTTGCTGTCTTGCCACTCTCCAGTTCCTTTGCCTCCAAATCCAGGAACAATATCACCCATCTGGTAATAGTTAGTCTCCTTGATTCCTCCTCCTCCTAAACTCTACTATGGATGGAGTCTGAGACCCTGAAGATGTAGAATAAGAGGGAGCAAAAGTTCTTTCCTGCCATCTTTCTCATGAGAGCAAGGGGTTCCTTGCCTCAACTGTTTTGAACAGGTCAGGGTTTGCCCTGAAGTGATCATGTGCCACTCCAAAACAGATGGATCCTCGACCTTTATTAACCTCACCTGTAACTCCCCATAGGTTTCATCAGTTCTGGTCATTCTCTCTTGTCTTCTCACTTCCTGGAATCTCACCTCACATGTCACTCATCATTTATTCTCACTTGCCTGATATGGAGCCCAGGGCCAGTACCCCTACCTACCCCCACATCACTCTATCTATTTGAGAACATAAATTGATGTGTAAACATAGAACACATTGAAACACTGAAACATTCAAAGTACTGTTTTCTGGCATATATTTAACACTTACTCTGACATATTTACATGCACTACTATGATGCCAACCTAAACAATTCCTGATAATCTTACAAAACCTATTTAGAAATTATATAGAAAACCTGCCATTCTAAAACAGTACTTATTCCCAAGACTCAACCTTGCCCATGAGAAAGCAGGAAACAGATAACAGATCAAGCTGGACTGCAATGGAATCTGTCACCTTGATCACACATGCAGAGCATGGACATTATAGAATAAGGGACCACAAATAAGAAATATATGTACAGACAAAAACTGAATGGAAAATCTTAACAAACCAGACTCTCCAGGCAATGCAACACTGAAAAAAGAGAACCAGAAATGCAATCATCCTGTACTGTGCAAAATACAAAATCAACAGGGAAGCACATTCCCAAAGCTGACATATCCCCATCATAAACCTAAAACTAAAATGCTCTGTTAACCTATGTTGCTTGGATATTTTATTTTTGTAATTGTATTGGTCCTGGTCTTTTTTTCTTCGTTTCTCTCAATTCTATTTCTCTCACTCTCTTCCAAGTTCTCCCATCCCCTCAAGATACCCCTTCTCATGCTTTCCCGTCACAATTTTCTTCTCCTTCTATGACAAACTTTACACTTTTTATTATCTTTCACCATGTACAATCTTACATTTCCATGTCTCTCATTCTACCTCTGTCTATGTCACCCACTCCCTCTGCCAATCTTCAGTCTCCTATTTTTTGCCATCTGCCTACCTTTTCGCTTTCCAAATCACAATCTCACCTTTACCTCAGCCCTCTCAATGACCTGTCTTTCTCCTTTACCTGCTTCTTTCCAATGTTCAGCCTTCCTCTTTCCTCCATCTCTCACTGTACAACCCCAACACCATTTCTCATTTCCTGCTCATAACTCCTCTACCATCTGAGTCCTTGCTCCTTGCAGTAGCCAAATCCTCGATCCCCACTCTCTCCTCTCCAGCAAATTCCACAAGTCTTCACTTCTTCTATACCCAGCCCCTACACCTCCACTACCTGAATCTTTAATTCCCACCCCCTCATCCCAACTGCTGAGTATTGCCACCTAATTGCAGGCTGATCAAACAGATTGATCTGATCCTAGTATTGCCCGCATAAATATTTAGGCTACTAATGGCATGTATGCTCATTTGTGAACACATATGAACATACAGTCAAACCTGCTTAATATCCCATTCAAGAGACCATTCAAATCATGGGACATTAAGCGGAGTTGACATTAACAGGATTAGACATTTACAGTGCACGGAAAACTGAGAAGACAGACCCAGAGGTTTGTTTTTATATTTCAGCATTTATTCAACAGAGTTGACACACTAGGGGCTCATTTTCAAAGCACTTAGACTTACAAAGTTACGTGGAGGGGCAATTTCGAAAGGGACAACCAAGTTGCGATTTGGACATCCTTGCAAAACGGCGAAATCTAGGGGCGTGGAAACCCGTATTTTCGAAAACAACATGGATGTACATCTTTCATTTCAAAAATACCGTCAGGGATGTCCAAATCCTTAAATTGGGAATCCCTAGTTTTGGACGTCCCTAGACATGGACGTTTCTGATTTTTGGCGACTTTCGAAACCAAAGACGTCCATGTCAGAAACAACCAAATGCAAGACATTTGGTCATGGGAGAAGCCATCATTTCTAGTGCACTGGTCCCCCTGACATGCCAGGACACCAACCGGGCACCCTAGGGGGCACTGCAGTGGACTTCATAAATTGCTCCCAGGTACATAGCTCCCTTACCTTGTGTGCTGAGCCCCCCAACCCCCCCCCCCCAAAACCCCTACCCCCAACTGTACACCACTACCATAGCCCTTACGGGTGAAGGGGGACACCTAGATGTGGGTACAGTGGGTTTCTGGTGGGTTTTGGAGGGCTCACTGTTTCCTCCACAAATGTAACAGGTGGGGGGATGGGCCTGGGTCCGCCTGCCTGAAGTGCCCCTCAGTACCCACTAAAAATGCTCCAGGGACCTGCATGCGCTGTCATGGACCTGAGTATGACATCTTAGGCTGGCATAGAGGCTGGCACGAAATATTTTTAAAGATGTTTTTTGACGGTGGGAGGGGATAGTGACCACTGGGGGAGTAAGGGGAGGTCATCCCCAATTCCCTCTGGTGGTCATCTGGTCATTTTGGGCACCTTTATGTGCCTTAGTTGTAAGAAAAACAGGTCCAGGTGAAAACGTCCAAGTGCTCATCAGGGACGTCCTTGTTTTTTTCGATTATGGGTCGAGGACGTCCAAGTGTTAGGCACGCCGAAGTCCCGCCTTCGCTACACCTCCGACACGTCCTCTTGAACTTTGGCTGTCCTTGCTACAGAGTGCAGTTGGAGACATCCTAAATTGAGTTTCGATTATACCAATTTGGACGTCCCTGGGAGAAGGACGTCCATCTTCCGATTTATGTCGAAAGATGCACGTCCTTCTCTTTCAAAAATGAGCCCAATAGTAACCTATGGAACTTTGTAAGTCTAAGTGCTTTGACAATATGCCTCACGTAGTGTATATAGTACACAAAAGAGTAGTAACACTCAAATCAAATGTGCTGATCTGCAGCGGAAATAAATGCGTGATTTACACTGTTTGAGATTGGCCTGTTAATTAAGAAGTCCTGAATACAAGCCACAGCGTTGAAAACATCCTCCTGTGCATCTCTCAAACTGCCAGTAACAGCAAGCACTCTTTCAAAAGCAATCACAGACTGGGCAGTTACAAGTTCTTCAAAGGACACTAAACCATCCTGGTCGCTCAGCATGGGTAAAGGCTTATCAATGTTGATTGTGTCGCCAGCATTTTCATGTGCATGTGATGAATCAAACTGTGCCTTGTGAAAACAGTTGATGATCGTCACCTGGCTAACTGAATTCCATGCAGCGTACATGAAGTCAGTTGCAATTTTGACATCAATGTCAGCTGATCGCTTCTGTTCCATTGCATGCAGAATATACCGCATAATTCGCTTTCTATTTTAAATCTGTTTATTATGAAACCAAGCAAAATACAGCACATCATAGAAACATCCACAGATTCAAGCTTGCACTGTTTACGATATTCATAGAACAATCATCTGTCTAACCAATAACAGCCCTGTTTCTTGTTCTTTTCTGTTTTCTCCCCCCCCCTATCTAATAACCCCCCTCCCCCCATTCTTCCCTAACCCTCCCACCCACCCACCCATCTGTGACTACTACAACGCAAGACTTTTCTGCCCTCCTCTACCAACATCACTATATATTTAACAGATGGCCCCTCGCTGCTGGCGTTAACGTTTGCCAAAATGGGGCCCATCTCCGTTCAAATTGCTGTCCTCTTTTATTGTCCAGCTGTACTATGTCGAATCTCTCCTAATTCGCTTTCTATATTGTTGCTTGAATACATAGTTGATACCCTGGTCACAAGGTTGAGTCACACTGGTTGTGTTTGGTGGCAGAAAGACTAACTTTGTTGCAGTCAGGTTACTGATGCCAGTGTGCTCTGGGCAATTGTCCACAAATAACAGGGTCTTCCTCTCCCTTTGTTTTATTTTTTTGTCACATGCAACCATCCAATCTTCAAACTGTTCTCCTGTCATCCATACACATTTATTTGCCTTGTAGGTCACCAGAAGGCTTTTAACATTTTTGAAATAGCGCGGATTTTGTGATTTTATGATTACAAACAGTGGGTACCTGTCAGTGCCAGACATGTTGCAGCAAATTGTGGCTGTGAGGCAGATTTTTGCTCTTTTTCCACCATGGCACTTCTCTTTTTTTGAAGCACAGAATTTAGTCTGGTAACAGTTTGAAAAAGATGCCAGTTTCATCCATGTTGAACACATCGTCTGGTCTGTAGCCCTCAGGAGCAGCCTGACCATTTGAACAATAGGGCACTGCCTGAGGACCCAGAGCAGGTAGGAAGCCCATTCTCCCCTAGCTTCCATCTAAATTAATCACTTTTGATAGGTGTTTGGGGGCCCATGACCCTTACTGCCCGAGGGCCCAGATCACTGTCAGTCTGCCCCTGGTAGCCCTCCATTATTTTTGGCAAATGGGAAAGCCAGGCCTCTTGTTCTACACTTGCACACTCACCAGCGGCAACCTTGTGTTACGGTGTTTTTTTTTTTTTTTTAAAGCACTCAAGGAATCCATTGGAACATTTCCATTCAACCCCATCTCTTTAAGCAGACATTCAGAAATCTCTGTTAGCATTGGCCCACTTAAGAGAAGTTGTGCAGCACGAGTCTATTTAAACCACTTGAACAATGCCTCGTCAACGTCCATGTTTAGGCTAGTCCGCATATGCTTACAGCTTTCTGCTGCTAGTGACGAATGAAAATCCTTTATTATTTTGTCCTGCTTGTTAGCTAGTTTTGACACACTGGAAATGTCAATACCAAACTTTCTGTGATGTCTTTGTGCTTACAGTGGTTATCTAGCAACTTTTTTAATCTCCATTTTTATGTTTAAGTCCAAATTGACATGCTTACACTTACCCTCTATAATTAATGTGCATGTGCGGACCGGCATGTCACTGCTAATCAGAGTCTGTGTGAAGCTGCAGCTGAGCTAGTATCTTATCATGTGATAAGGAAGAGCACTATGACTGGCTGTTTTAGTGGCATGGATCGTCACTTTGTGACATTCAGCGGTAGTTTTTGAATCACCAAGTGGCTAAAATTGTTGACCTTAGCCGATATGTGACAATAAGCAGATTGAGTCCTTGTTAGTTACAATGGGCATTGAGCGTGAATAAAAAAATGCTGTGATATTATGCAGGGTGTGATATTAACCACTGTGACATTAAATGGCTTTGACTGTATATGCCAATATGCTGCCTAAGTGCTTTTCTGTTCTTATGTGCATATCTGTGGTAGTGTGTAGTTTGCACATGGGCATACATGTGTGGCATCTGGGCACAGTGTGGGTGAGGTGCACAATTATGCACATGACTTACAAAATACTGTAAGTTACATGCATATCACCGGGACCTAGGGGCAAGCATTTTTACTAGCTCTATGGCTGGCATGAGTGCTCACGCCTAAGCACATGGAGGGGCATTTTTGATATGATGTCTAAATCCAACTTTGGATGTTTTGCTGAAAATGTCCAAAAACTGAGTACTGAAAATGACCACTTTGAAACCAGAAAAACATCTATCTTTTTTCTTTGAAAATGATCATTTCCTAGACGTTGTTGTGCTTAGTATGTCCATCTTTTTGGACCATAAAAAAAAAGTCAGAGTGAAAAACGCACAAAATAAAGCCATTGGGACGTAGGAGGAGCCAGCTTTCCTAGTAGACTGGCCACATAGACATCCCAGCAGAACAGTGGGCACTCTAGGGGGCACTGCACTGGACTTCACATAAAAGGTCCTAGGTACACATCTCACCATTACCCCCTTATATTGTATGGTGAGCCCTTCAAAACCCAAGAAAAACCTACTGTACCCAACTGTACAATAGCCCATGTGGCTGCAGGTGTCACCTATATGTTGGTATAGTAGGTTTTAGGGAGGTTGGGGGCTGACACTTTCCAGCACAAGTGTAATAGCTGAGTGCACTATGAGCCTCAGTTCCTTCTCTGAAGTGCACTGAACCAACCACTAGGGTATTCCAGGAAGCTGCTTGCTGTTCTAATAGAACTGGCCATAACATCTGAAGTTGTCATAGAGGCTGGTATGTACTGTTTCATTTACATCTTTGCAGGGTGGGAGGTGGTCAGTGACCACTAAAGGATTCAGGGGGTGTCATTCATTTATTCCTGCAGTGGTCATCTGGTTATTTAGGGCACTTTTTTGTGGCTTACTGGTTAATAAAACAGGTCAAAACGTCCAACTTATAGCCCTGGATGTTTTGTTTTGTTCCATTATGGCAGAAAAACATCCAAGTGTTTAGGAACGCCCAGATCCCACTCTCATTTATTTATTTATTAGGATTTATTTACCGCCTTTTTGAAGGAATTCACTCAAGGCGGTGTACAGTAAGAATAAATCAAACATGAGCAGTAGGCAATTATAGCACTAAAAATATTCAACGAACAGTACAAAGTATGGCATGGTATACCAGGGGCGTATCTGAAAGTCGGCGGTAGCGAGGGCCGAAGCCAGAGTGAGGGGGCACATTATAGCCCCCCCGCCGCCGCCGCCATTTCTGACTCCCCCCTGCCGCCGTGGGTACCTTTGCTGGTGGGGGACCCCAACCCCCACCAGCCGAAGTCCGCTTCCTCCTGCCACTGCGAGGTTTTTTAAGTTAATCGGGATTCGTCCTCTGTCACTCTGTGCTGCTGTTCAAAGAAGCTGCTAGCTGAATGCAGTTTCGGACTGAGTCTGACGTCGCTGCTGCACGTTGTACGTGCAGGACGTCAGACTCATGTACAACGTGCAGCAGCGACGTCAGACTCAGTCCGAAACTGCATTCAGCTAGCAGCTTCTTTGAACAGCAGCACAGAGTGACGGAGGACAAATCCCGATGAAGAACTTAAAAAAACTCGCAGCGGCAGGAGGAAGCGGACCTCGGCTGGTGGGGGTTGGGGTCCCCCACCAGCAAAGGTACCCACGGCGGCAGTAGGGGGGTCCAGGGCGAAATCTGTGGGGGCCCAGGCCCCTGTGGCCCCACGCAGATACGCCCCTGTGTTATACTACTTGCAATGTCAACACAATATGTAATAGAACATTATAATTGGTAGTGAAGGGTAAAGCAAAGTTAACATATAAATGGGTAAAAAGGTAGGAAGAATTTGAAAGTAAGGTGACTGATTTGAAGAGAGTAGCATGTAGGTACCCTGTTATGAAATGAACCTTTAAGATGTTCACAACAGGAGGATCCTACATCCGTACACTAATAGACCAATGTAATGGCTTCAGAATGGATTTGGGAAAGAAGGAGTTATCGAGGGAATACTTTCCTAAAAGTAGGCATTGGGCAATAAGTCAACAGGTGGTGTTGCACCCCAATAAGGTATAGATTGGCAGAGATGTAACATGTCCTTTACAGACATTTTTGTTTACACATGGTTATACAAATGAACTTAGCGGCAATACCAAAGGGATTCAGTAACATATATTATATTCCCTGCTGGCCAACAAATTTGTTTCTCTTGGCGCCACTGTTGTATTAACTGTCAGTCTCTACTCATCGCCATCTGGATTTAAAAAGCTAGGAGATCTTCTTTTAAATGCAGCTGTAACACATTATCTACTCTCTGCTACTCTGATTACATGGCACTCAGGGAGAGAGGTGGTGGGTGTGGAGGGTTAACTATTTAACCCTTTATGATCAGGACATTTTTGAGCTTTAGCTGTGCACTCAGCAGGTTAGGCCTCTAAAAAAAATTGGCTGTTAAGGCTCATTTTTAAATTAACTGTTTTACTTTGCTGTGCATGTTCTTTTTGAGTTTGCAATAAGAATCAGAAATTGCCTTTTGAATCACCTACCAATTGGCCTCTCCTCCTACCTCCACTTAGTGCTGGGATGGTTAAGCTTCAGGTAACCTGAGCTGAGGAAAGGGTGGGGGCTAATCTTTAGGTGATTCCATGAGAAAGAGTTCTCAGTTGAAAATTTGCCTCTCCCAGAATATGCCTCTACTGTTGGCTGTCTGCCCTTCCCTGTGACTGTGGCTGCCTTAGCTCCTCTTTCTTCTGCATTCTCTCCTTCCCAAAGGCTACTCTGGGGCTGCAGTAGCGCTGCTCCTCTTCTGTGTGACTGGTCGTAGCTCAGATGTTGTGCCACACATACTGCCCTCGCTGGTTCTTTGCAGCTGCTCCCATGGCTATGTTTGCCACATTTGTTCTGGGCTCACATGGCTTTCACTTCTGATGGGGTGGTGATAAGTAATGTATTCACAGACTACTGGAATAAGTTATCTTTGACCACAAAACACTACTAAAAAATTGATCAAATTCATCTTGACTACTTCAGCTTCAACAATGGCATCTATTTACAGCTCACGGGCACCAGGATGGTCAAATTATTTCAGGTTCTACTCATGAAATAGGACACACTTTGAATCTAGCGTTCCTACTTGCCAGGAGTTTGCCAGGGTTGGAAGTGCCTAATACAACTGTGGTATCTGTGTCCTGGTCTGATCTTCTGTTGATACTTGTTGACATTGTTGTAGCTTTGTCCTACCAAGTTTTTGATCTAGATCCAGAGAGTAGTTGTAAGTAGCACCCTGGGGATTCTAATGTCTCAACGCAGATGGGACTCTATTATTGGGCATGATTATGTAGTGTTGGTGAGGGATTTCTTCAGTGGCTGAAGTTTGGGATAACGACTTTCAGTGTGCAGTCAAACTGACTCCTATAACACATCGTTTGGTTAAAAATGGTTCTCATACTGTCACCTACTATGGCTGTTCTAAAGAGGGAGTTACAGCTTAGGGGGAATCAGTGGCAGAAATGAAATGGGCCTGTTATTCAAAACAATTTAACCAGGCATTAGCCATCCTCATAAACGGTTCTACTTAGTACAAGGGCTACTAATTAAGCATGCCAATGACTCTATGTGAATCAGTGTTGATCCTCAGGATTTTGCTGATTCTGTCATGACAAGGTGAACACATGCTGCTCTGCTGGCCAGGCATCAGTGCCAAACTGTGTTGCATGTAATGATCTTGCTCCTGTTCTGTGATAAAGTAGTGTGGTTGTTGTGTTGGTCCACTTTAGAAGGTAATAAATAGAACTAAAACAATGCAAAAGGAAAATTTGATGATACACTTTTTATTAGAGTAACTAAATATTTATTTATTTGTTACATTTGTATCCCACATTTTCCCACTTATTTTCAGGCTCAATGTGGCTTACATAATACCCTACAGGTGATCGCCAATATCAGTATGAACAAATACAGAGTGATACTGTAGTAGAAAATCAGTCCACTAAAAAAAGGAATCACCTTATTTTCCATTAATTACCTGTTCTATGAGGAGCTTTTCATCCTGCTCATCACTATTCCCTCTAAGTTGTATGGGAGTCAGTGGGGGGTGCTGTTTCACTATCATATTTTCAATAGTGAAGGACAAACAAGTTCTGCAGGATTCCAGAGAACCTGCTTCTCTCGAGCAATTGAAAACACAATATTAAAGCACCCCCCACACCACCACCACCACCACCACCACCAATGAAGTTGGAGGACTCTCAGCTTAGAAAGAACACTGCTGCTCATAAGTCTAGATTTAAGCACGTTTGTACTAGGGGGCAATATCTCCAAATAGATTCTTTTTGCACATACCATGACAGATATGAACCTCACTCTTAAGCTAGGGTTCATGAACTATTTCAATTTCTCAAGTCTACTGTTAACTGCCAAAAAGAGCATCCTTCTTGAGTTCATAAGATGCCAAATGGATAGGCAACCTATCTAGATTTGCTCACAAAACCTTTTTAATCAAGCCTATGCGTTCAATATAATGGGAATTATTTCTGTATTTTCTGCTACATTTTCTTGGTGTTTGACAGCATTTTTGGTACTTAAGAATCTTTTTCCCTCTCTACCCAATTCACAGAATAATCACTTGAACCTGACACCTCTATGATCAATGCTGTTCTGATATTTTTTTTTCTCCTTTACCACGATGTCTTGCATCAAGCTTTTTAGTGGTTGAAATTGCGATGTCCCAGGTGACCATAACTTCTTCATTTTTTATAATTCTCTTAGGGTCATGATCCTAATGTTTTTCTGGAACAGAAATGTTGTAATGTTTACAAAATTTCCAATGGATAAGATGTGTTACCATATTAGGCCTTCCTGTGTTGAAATTTTCTGTCATCAAAAGTTTGTAGCCATCTACAAGACGAGCAACCCTTTCCAGCTCTTTCTTACAGAATTGACATATGCCTGCTTCCTCAGATTTGTGAACCTTCTTGTGCATAATCCGTTGTCCTGGGCTGCAACTATCAATTTCTCCTCCTTTGGTTTCAGTTCACCTCACTGTAACCAGTCAGGTGTTCGGGCTTGATTGAAGTATGCAGTTGACACTTGTTTTTCCTTGTTTATTGATCTAATTCTATAAAGTCAAAAAACAACAAGGCAGTTGGTCTGCCAAATCCAATATGGAAGATAAAACAATGAGGCAGACCTTGTAAAAAAAACAGTTTTTATTAGTAGATTAAAAGCTCCCAGATATTAACATAAAATGCCTGACATGACTATCCACCTTATAATTGAAAGAGAAAAACGCCTAGATTTCGACCCAAATCGGGAGATAGACGTTTATCTCACAAAAACGAATAAATCGGTATAATGGAAAGCCGATTTTGGACGTTTTCAACTGCACTCCATCGCGGAAGCGTACAAAGTTGACAGGGGCGTGTCAGAGGCGTGACGAAGGTGGAACTGGGGCGTGGTTATCGGCCGAGGAGAGATGGGCGCCTTTCGCCGATAATGGAAAAAAAGTATGCGTTTGTAGCTAGAATTTAGGGCACTTTTCCTGGACCCTGTTTTTTCACGAATAAGGCCCCAAAAAGTGCCCTAAATGACCAGATTACCACCAGAGGGAATCGGGGATGACCTCCCCTGACTCCCCCAGTGGTCACTAACCCCCTCCCACCACAAAAAATGATGTTTCACAACTTTTTATTTTCACCCTCAAATGTCATACCCACCTCCCTGGCAGCAGTATGCAGGTCCATGGAGCAGTTGTTAGGGGGTGCAGTGGACTTCAGGCAGGTGGACCCAGGCCCATCCCCCCCCCCTACCTGTTACAATTGTGCTGCTTAATGCTTAGTCGTCCAACCCCCCACAAACCCACTGTACCCACATGTAGGTGCCCCCTTCACCCCTTAGGGCTATAGTAATGGTGTAGACTTGTGGGCAGTGGGTTTTGAGGGGGATTTGGGGGGCTCAACACACAAGGGAAGAGTGCTATGCACCTGGGAGCTCTTTTACCTTTTTGTTTGTTTTTGTAAAAGTGCCCCCTAGGGTGCCCGGTTGGTGTCCTGGCATGTGAGGGGGACCAGTGCACTACGAGTCCTGGCCCCTCCCACGAACAAATGCCTTGGATTTATTCGTTTTTGAGCTGGGCGCTTTCATTTTCCATTATCACTGAAAAACAAAAACACCCAGCTCACAAATTGTCGAATAAAACATGGACGTCTATTTTTTTCGAAAATACGGTTCGGTCCGCCCCTTCACGGACCCGTTCTCGGAGATAAACGCCCATGGAGATAAATGTTTTCATTCAATTATGCCCCTCTATGTCTCACCAGTATAAAAATGGCTGTTTCAGGGGCAGTGGGTCATCAGCAGAGTTAAAACTCCAAAACTGGACAGGCTGGTATGGCTGTTAAAACATAGAAAGCTAGATTCTGGGAACAGTCTTTGATTTTTTGGAGATTATTAAGTAGAACCTAAAGTTCTAAGGTTAAGTTTGAAAATGGGGCACCTGCAGCAAATCATATAACTTGTTCAATTTATTTGATATATTGCTAATCTAATTAAAAAATCTAAGCACTTTACACGTTCAATTAAAAAAAATAAAGGGGGAGTATAAAAATTCAGTAGACAATAAAAAACAGAACTATATTCAGAAGGAAACGGGTTAGGAAAGTTTACAATTCATGATAAGGGAAAAGTGGGAGGGGAGATTACAAGAGGAGAGTAGTCGAATAGAGTGCTGTTCTTGTTCTTCATCACAATCAACCATAGAGATAGAGATGCAGACAAGCTAGTTTCAGGGGTCTAATACTGTGGTGCAGATAGAAAAGCCCGAGTAAAGACGCATATTTTTAACAAGGAATTAAAATTTTCAAATGATTGCTCTACTCGGATGTACAGAGGGAGGTTGTTCCAGAGTGTAGAGCAACTACACGGAAGCATGAGGTCTTATTGGTGTCAAGGTAAACATAGCGAAAAAAGGGAATGTTAAGGGGGTGCTGTTGTGATGAACAGAGGGTCCTCAAAGGGGAGTATGGAATAAGATGACTAGACAAAAATGATGAAAGACCACAGGACAGGAATCTTGTACGGGATTCTATAAGCTATGGGAAGCCGGTGTTCAGCAATAAAGTGCAGAGGAGCGCCAGGGTTCAAATTCCACAGCTGTTCCTTCTGACCTTCGCCATGTCATTATACCTTAAATTACCTCAGGTACAAGCTTACATTTTTAAGCCTTCTGAGGATAGGAAAATACCTACTCTAACTGAATATAACTTGCCTTGAACTACCAAAGGAAAGACATGAGCTAAATCCAAACCCGACAGATAGATAGATAGATAGATAGATAGATAGATAGATAGATAGATAGATAGATAGATAGATAGATAGATAGATAGATAGATAGATAGACAGACAGACCTTTACAGATTGACACCTTTAAAGCCTGGTTCAAATCTCACTGTTGCCCCTTGTGATCTTGGACAAGTCACTTAACCCTCCATTGCCTCGGGTACAAAATACCTACAGGCTTATTTTCGAAAGAAAAGGACCCCATCTTTCGACACAAATTGGAAGATGGGCATTCTTCTCACAGGGTCGCCCAAATCGGCATAATTGAAAGCCGATTTTGGGCGTCCCCAATTGCTTTCCATTGCAAGGACGACCAAAGTTCCCAGGGGGCGTGTTGGAGGTGTAGCGAAGGTGGGACTTGGGCGTGCCTAATACATGGGTGTCCTCGACCCATAATAGAAAAAAAAGGGCATCCCTGACGAACACTTGGACGACTTTACCTGGTCCTTTTTTTTCTTACGGCCAAGGCACAAAAAGGTGCCCGAACTGACCAGATGACCACCGGAAGGAATCGGGGATGACCTCCCCTTACTCCCCCAGTAGTCTCTGACCCCCTCCCACCCTCAAAAAATATCTTTAAAAATCTTTTATGCCCGCCTCAAATGTCATACTCAGGTCCATCGCAGCAGTCTGCAGGTCCCTGGAGCAGTTTTAGTGGGTGCAGTGCACTTCAGGCAGGCGGACCCAGGCCCACCCCCCCCCCCCCACCTGTTACACTTGTGGTGGTAAATGTGAGCCCTACAAACCCACTGTACCCACATGTACCACATGTACACCCGCTATGGTAGTGGTGTACAGTTGTGGATAGTGGAGTTGGGGGGCTCAGCACACACGGTAAGGGAGCTCTGTACCTGGGAGCAATTTATGAAGTCCACTGCAGTGCTCCCTAGGGTGCCCAGCTGGTGTCCTGGCATGTCAGGGGAACCAGTGCACTACGAATGCTTGCTCCTCCCATGACCAAAGGGCTTGCATTTGGTCGTTTCTGAGATGGGCGTCCTTAGTGTCCATTATCACCGAAAATCAGAAACGACCAAGTCTAAGGATAACCATCTCTAGGGATGACCTAAATGTCAAGATTTGGGCGTCTCCGACTGTATTATCAAAACGAAAGATGGACGCCCATCTTGTTTTGATAATACGGGTTTCCCCGCCCCTTCGCCGGGACGTCCTGCGAGGACGTCCTCAGGAAAACTTGGGCGCCCCTTTCGATTATGCCCCTCCTAGTGTAACTGAATGCAACTTACCTTGAGGTACCACTGAAAAATGTGTGAACGAAATTTAAATAAATAAATAAATAACTTCTACTGCATACAAAAGTGATAACCCTGTTTTGGAAACATTTTTCTTAGTGTGTACTATCAACATTCCTTTTTTAAAATTTTCTTTATATTGCTTCTAACTATATTGCACCTTATTCACATGTACATAACATGTTTGGGTTCGTAGATAAGAATATCGATATGAGTTAAATTTTCATCTATAAAACTGAATTCTGCACTTACACATGTAGAAATAACTTCACTGGAGCAGTCCTGAGATTTTACAGCACAGTAAAGTGGATCCACAGAAGCTTAGCTGAATTTGGGTGGCGGGGGGAAGAGGGGTTGGTGGTTGAGAGGCTAGGATAGGGGAGGGCAGACTTATACAGGGTCTGTGCCAGAGCCGGTGATGGGAGACGGGACTGGTGGTTGGGAGGCGGGAAATACTGCTAGACAGACTTACACGGTCTGTGCCCTGAAAAAGACAGGTACAAATCAAGGTAAGGTATACACATATGAGTTTATCGTGGGCAGACTGGATGGACCATGCAGGTCTTTTTCTGCCGTCATCTACTATGTTACTATGTTACTATAGTACAACAGAGTAATCTTGACCAAGGGCCCAAAGGCATCAGGATTGTTGAATGTCCTGAACTCTTTTTTATGAGCCATAAATTTCTACTGCCTGTCCCTTCTGATCAACCATCAGCTTTACTTACACTTCCTGATAATGTCAGCATTTGCTCTTTCTGTCCTGACCAGAGGAAGGGTGTGTTAACTCCCAAAACTGAGATAGGAAAAACATCATAAAAGGTACTAGCACGGGGTGCGCTCAGGAGTCCTGCAATAGTTTTGGGATCAGCACATGCTACAAAATATTTTTATTTTTCAGCGCTGGGGGGCGTGTTTGAGGCAGAGCCGCCGAGAGACTGAACCGGGCCTGGGGCATGGCTGCCGCCCCTCCCCCCCCCATGATCATCACTGCTGCCGCCCCCTTCCCACAATCATCGCCTGCTGCTGCCCCCATCACGATCATCGCCGCTACTTCCCCCTCCCCCCGGATCGCTGCCGCAATTCAAAATTTCAAATACCTTGGCTGGCGGGGATCCCGATGCCCCGCCAGCAGAAAATGTCTTCCTCCAGCGCTGACTCTTCACTCTGCCGATTGCCTTCCCCTGCAGCTGCTTTTTCTCTCAGGGCATGCTCGGTTTCAAACCCAAGCACACACACCTAACAGGAAAAGCAGCAGCTCAGTAAGCAATGGGCAGAAGAGCAGCGCTGGAGGAAGATCTGCAGTGTCTGCTCCTCCGGGTCCTCCCGAGCCTCCAAGGGGCCCTGTGCCGGAGTTTTCTCTCTCCTTCTCCTGATGGGATGCGATCACTTGGGTCCCGTCAGGAAGAGGAGAGAGAGAGACCCTGGTGCCGGGCCCCCCTTGGAGGCCTGGGAAATTCCCCCCCCCCATGCCCCCCCTCTCAGCTGCCCTGGTTTGAAGCAGAGCATGGGTGTGTTCAGTGTTAATGGGTACAGGTTTAGCGTGTGATTCCTTACCACCTACAAAATAGGTGGTGGTAGGGGATCACATGCTAATTGAAAAATTGCCTTTATTGCCGAAATACAAAATTTGCCCATTTTACTCAGGCGTTAAAAAGTGGCCTAGCGCACGGGACAGTCCCACATTAGGGCTAGCGCAGGCCACTTTATAACACCTTTTAGTAAAAGAGCCCCTTTATTTCTTCACCTTTATCTCTGAATTCTGAAAACAAAGTGCATTGCATAGTGGCTATAGTGAGGTGAACAGCTAAAAGCATTTCAGCCAAGTTAATGTATTTTTTTCTCAAGAAAAATGATCAGGGAACGAAGGATTTCAACTATGTTTCAGAATAGTTAGAGAAATGACACCTCATAATTTTTCAGAAGAGGCATGCAGGTCAGAAAGAAATTAAACTAGCATTTCGTGTATGTTTTCCTGATGTTTTATTCATCACAGCACAGTGAAATTGCATTTTATCCCTTGGCAATGACGGACAGGGTCAAACTGACAAACAGCGTTCAGTAGATGCCCTAGAAACTTTGGTTCTTAGAAAATGAAATCCATATTGGGATAGATTCTATATATGGCGCCTAAAAACATCAGTGCTGAAAAAAAAACCACTTAAACATACTGTAAGTACATAAGTACTGCCACACTGGATCAGACCGAAGGTCCATCAAGCCCAGTATCCTGTTTCCAAGAGTGGCCAATCCAGGTCACAAGCACCTGGCAAGATCCCAAAACAGTAGACAGTAGACGGTCCTAGTGGACAACCCTAGTGGATAGCCCTACAAGATTACTCCTCTTCATACATGGAGTTTCTATCCCTAAGGATTCCCTATCTGTTTCATGTAGAATGTCTATTATGTTTGACTCAATTCCCTCTAGCGCAACCCCCCACACACACACTCCAATTTGATCCCTGATAACACAGTGTCCCATCGACTGGGATAATTTGCATCCTTTACTCCTGGCTTTCTTTCACACTTATTGAAATCTCTCTATTGGGATTCTGTAAAGATACTTCTCCCCATTTTAGTTTAAAACCTGCTCTTTCTCCAGCAGCTTGGTTCCACCTCAGTTAAGGTGGAGTCCATCCTTTCAGAACAGACTTCCCATAGGCACCCAGTATAAGAGGATTGGGGAGGCTAAGCCTCCCCAGCCAGTCCTCTCTCTTTTTTGCAGCACCCTGCGGTTTCTCCTCGCTCTTTCCCTCCCCACGCGGAGCACACGACTCTCACTTCAGGGCTGGCATCGAGTCCTACTAAGTGCTCCACTGCTCCCTTAATCGCTACGCTACCAGTAGCGGTACTGTAGCGATCGATTCGATTAGCAATCTCATCTGCTTCAGTGCCTGCGCCTCAGCCTTCCCTACCATGGCTCCCGTCATTTGATGCATCATGCAATTTCCTGTTCTGCAAAAGCGGGAACGCATGGGCGGGAGCCATCACATCACCGTCAGTAGGGAAGGCTGGCTAAGAGTGGCTGTAATACTTTCCCAGACCTACTAAATTCAGAAGGAAATTGTGGCACGCCACACGTTGGATTTCAGGAGAGGTACTGACTCTGAGGCAGGTTTTATATTATAAGAAAAAAGAAAAAAATAAATATTTTGTTTAAACATAACTAAATGGGCTATAAGCCCCTAATGCAGTCCATTGATTTTCTTATATTTTGTTTGTGATGACTTATACTGTGCCAAAACTGAAGCTTGAAAACTCTTATCTCTATCTGGTGGTTAATAAAAGGAGCTCATTGTGAATACTATCCACCCTAAAAGGATGTTTTGTGGCTGTACATGAGAATTGTGATATGATCCCTTCTTTCATATTGTTGACGGTCTGTGATGTTGTCTGTATGGGTGGTGTATTGGTGTGTATTAGGGTCTGCCCAGTGTTATATTTATAGTACAGCAAGGTTCTGAGTGTGTTTTTGCACAAGTTAGTGCATAGTGTTTTGCAGTTGAGGGATTGTTGGCCTTATTGAGGTGACAAACATCAACACTTTAATTTAATTTTAGTTTGTCATAACACCAGACATGATTTGGTTTTAGAATATTTTGGAGGACCTGGTGTTGAATTGTTCCATAGATGTGTATTTGGTTTAGTGTTGGTTAAGTGACTGAAATGATTGAGTTTAAAATATGATATGTCATTTATGATATATAAATCCATTTTTACACGCACATAGGTTTGGATAATTTAAGAACATAAGTATTGCCATTCTATGACAGACCAAAGGTCTATCAAGCCCAGTATCCTGTTTCCAACAGTGGTCAATCCAGATTACAAATAACTGGCAAGATCCCAAAACCCTGTTAAGCTAACTGCATTTATCTCATACTCTGTCAATGAATTCCAGAGTTCAATTACACGTTGAGTGAAGAAATATTTTCTCCAATTTGTTTTAAATTTACTACTTAATAGCTTCATTGCCTGCTCCCTAGACTTAGTATTTTTGGACAGAGTTTCAAACATGCTGGCTTGTGCAGTGGGCAGTGGAAGTAGCGAGAGTGGGGCGGGGTGTGAGTGTGGGGGGGGGGGGGGGGCACGGCGATCCAGTTCTGCCCCGAGCCCGACTGTGTCTCTTGGCGGCCCTGACTTAACTGGCCACACGCTGATTTCACCCTCAAAATGCTCCCAAAATAACCTGATTCACACACGGGTGCTAACTGGACATTTTCAGTGGAACTATCAGGTTAAGTGCCATTGAATGTGATTGGCTAGCCCTGAACAAGCAATTTAACTGGCCAGAATGCATTTCTGACTGGTTACATTGATTTGAATATCAACCCCACAATGCTTTGGAGACAGTATGGGGTAATTCTATCACTGAGTATCTCCATTTAGACACCTTGGACTGAAACCAGGTGTAAATCCTAGCACGCAAACTGGACAACAAGCCGTACTATTCTGTAACACTGCATACATTTTAAGGGAACACCCCTTACCCAGAGGCATAGTTAGGTGGGGTGCAAGGGGAGTAGTCACTCCCCCAAATGGATTTTGAATAAAATAGCACCTATGTGGATCAGGCATCAGCTTCATACTGACATCAATTTTACAAAAGGTCTTCTCCCCTGACATCAAAATCTGGTTATGCTTCTGCCTTGAACCACCCATGCCCCTCCCAAGGTCATGCCCTCTTTGCAGATCCATGCAAAAACACGTTAGGTGCTATTCTATAAATGGATGTGTAAATGTGTTTTTGCACAGATCTGCTGTTTCTGCCCTGTTTGGGTGTCTTGTATTGCTTAGAACACTTTTCAGCATTGAAACTTCACCTAATGTTCAGCACCATATATAGAATCCTCCCGCTTGAGGCCATGCGGTAGGAACCTATTATATAACAGAACTAAGGTGCCTATTTCCATTATAGAATACTAGCATAACCTGGTATCGGTGCATTTAACATTTAGGCGTCTTCATCCATAGTAGGTAAGAGTCCCACTTCAGGCACAGGCAGCTCCTTGTGACTCTGTGCAAGTCACTTAACCCTCCATTGCCCCATGTAAGCCGCATTGAGCCTGCCATGAGTGGGAAAGCGTGGGGTACAAATTTAACAAAAAAATAAAATAAATAAAATAGGTACCTACATATGGCTGGGATGGGCTTAAGTGGGAGACCCACCTATGTCTCGCCCTTGCTCCACCCATGTGTACACTCTTGTTGCAAATATGCACCATGAAAGATAGCTGTATATTTACAGAAGAGCACTTAGGTGGCATACTGACATATGGGGAGTAGAGGAGTGGCCTAGTGGTTAGAGCACCAGTATTGACATCCAGAGGTAAATCCCACTGCTGCTCCTTGTGATCTTGGGCAAGTCACTTAACCCTCCATTGCCTTAGGTACAAAATTAGATTGTGAGCCCTCCAGGGACAGAGAAATATCCAGTGTACCTGAATGTAACTCACCTTGAGCTACTACTGAAAAAGGTGTGAGCAAAATCCAAATAAATAAATAAATACCTGCATAATGTGGTGCATATGTTAGTATTCTAAGTATTTACCCCCAATTTCTATAAAGGGCAGCTAAAAAACTAAGCACACAAAAGTCATTCATGTGCATAACTAAATTATGTGTAAATGACTTATGCCCCATTCTAAAACCAAATGCCTAATATCTACTGTGTATAATGCCAAGAGGGGCGTAGACATGGGAGGGGCATAGGTGGGTCAGGGCATGCCAAGAAATTAGGTGCTAAGTTAAAGAATCTTGTCAGCTACATGCATAACTGTCAGTATTTGGGGGCAAATATTCACACCGGCCCTTGACATGGTACAAGTGCTCACACCTAGAGTTAGGCACCAAAATATGAACTTATGCTAGTATTCTATAACGACAACTATATGCAATATGGCCATTATAGAATTGTTGCTTAGCATTCAAATCTTTGGCACCTAAGTTTTAGCTCCTTTTACTTAATTGGGCCCAATGGCGCTGAAAAAATATTGTCAAAACAATCTACGCAGAGCGCTTCTTTATAAATGGCACTCTCAGTTGCACGTTGTTTATAGAATAGCGCTTGGAGCCGATTTCCACGTCAAACTTTGGGCATGAGGATTTACACCAACTGAAACTTAATATAAATCCTGGCACGTAGGTTAGGCATGGATCCCCGGTATTCAGTAATACTGTGTGCATTTTTAATGAACACCCTTGACCTGCCCATGCACCTCCCATGGACCCACCCCCTTTTGAGTTGCATGCTAGAGTTTGTCCATGTGGGCTCTGTCCCTGTCCCCGCCCCATCACCATGGGCCCTGTTCTCATCTGCAAGAGCCTCAAACATTTATGGTTTTATATTTAAATATTTTTATTAAAAAGGAACAATATGCTATGCAATTGTTGTTTATAAATTACAAATAGAATACAATAATAATAACTCCACCACCACCACCCTCTCTACCCTTCCAACCCCAACAGTAGCTGACTTCTACTACCCCAGGGAATCCTAATCCACTCAGTTAAAATGTCCAGGGGTACAAATACAACCTGTTCTGTATGCCCTAGCAGGGGAGAAATATGCCCTATGAAGCACTGTTATGATTTTTAAATCTGTGGATGAATAAATCATCAACAATTTGAGAATTCAATCTATCTCTCCTGTCTTCCACAGTCCTTGCCTCTCAGAAGATGTTATGGTAGCAGGAATGTGCAGGATCCCTCCATGCAAATTTTGCTAGTTGTGACCAGCATGTTTGCCTGTTTTTCCAAAAAAATCTAAATATCATCATCTGCATCACTGAAATGTAAACAACAGTCCAGTTCATTAAAAGGCTTCAAAGTAGAAAATAACAGGGGGACAAAGTTTGTCCCCATTCCCACGGACTCTGTCCCCATCCCCACCCCGTCCACACACAATGTCCCCAGCCCCGTCCCTATGGGCTCTGTCCCCATCCCTGTCCCCACAGTTACCGTGGGTCCCCATCCCCATGTCATTCTGTATTGCACGCTATAAGATCTGTGCACGGATCTTTATAGCAAAGCGCATAGCAAGATGAAAGCCCAAATCCAATTAGTACCAATAATTAACTGCTAGCACCCGATTATTGGCACTAATGGGCTCGTTAGTCAATTTAGAGGGGCATAATCAAACGAAAACGTCTATCTCCATGGGCGTTTATCTCCGAGAACTGGTCCGTGAAGGGGCGGACCAAACCGTATTTTCGCAAAAAATAGACGTCCATGTTTTATTCGACAATTTGTGAGCTGGGCGTTTTTGTTTTTCAGCGATAATGGAAAATGAAAGCGCCTAGTTCAAATCCAAGGCATTTGTTCGTGGGAGGGGCCAGGATTCGTAGTGCACTGGTCCCCCTCACATGCCAGGACACCAACCGGGCACCCTAGGGGGCACTTTTACAAAAAAAAAAAAGTTAAAGAGCTCCCAGGTGCATAGCACCCTTCCCTTGTGTGTTGAGCCCCCCAAATCCCCCTCAAAACCCACTGCCCACAAGTCTACACCATTACTATAGCCCTAAGGGGTGAAGGGGGACACTACATGTGGGTACAGTGGGTTTGGGGGGGTTGGACGATAAGCATTAAGCAGCACAATTGTAACAGGTAGGGGGGGATGGGCCTGGGTCCACCTGCCTGAAGTCCACTGCACCCCCTAACAACTGCTCCAGGGACCTACATACTGCTGCCAGGGAGGTGGGTATGACATTTGAGGGTGAAAATAAAAAGTTGTGAAACATTTTTTGTGGTGGGAGGGGGTTAGTGACCACTGGGGGAGTCAGGGGAGGTCATCCCCGATTCCCTCCGGTGGTAATCTGGTCATTTAGGGCACTTTTTGGGGCCTTATTCGTGAAAAAACGGGGTCCAGGAAAAGTGCCCTAAATTCTAGCTACAAACGCATACTTTTTTCCCATTATCGGAGAAAGGCGCCCATCTCTGTTCGGGTGATAACCATGCCCCAGTCCCGCCTTCACCACGCCTCCGACACGCCCCCGTCAACTTTGTACGCTTCCGCGATGGAGTGCAGTTGAAAACGTCCAAGTTCGGCTTTCGATTATACCGCGTTATTCGTTTTTGCGAGATAAACGTCCATCTCCCGATTTAGATTGGAACGTGGGCGTTTTTCTCGTTCGATTATAAGCAGGTTAGTCATGCGCGCATCTCAAGACAGTGACCAATTTATAGAATTGTCATTCACCAGTTTACCATTTATTGTCCCATGGAGAGTTCAGGGCCTAAGTGTAAGTCTATACACAAGTTAAGGATAGAGAAAACAAGTATGGTCATTTGGAGGACTAGAGTTTTTCCCTAAGAATGTAGAGATTTGGGAGGTTTGACAATGGAAATTTGGCAAATTTTGAGCCTAGACGAGGGATCTCATGACAAAAGAATGGCCTGCCCCCTGTTCTGCTCTTGTATCATTTAGCAAATGGTCAGTTATTTGCATTGTTCAGCACCCAGCAGCCAGTTTGATTTTGATGCCACAAGCAATCCCAATCATCTTTTGCATAGCCAGGAAAAAGAAACTAGCCAACAAAGGAGCTAGGGAACAAACTTCTATCCTTCTTACAGGTTTCCATTGTGAGGAGAGCTTGAGCAGAACAATGAAAACTGGGAGAGAGAAAGAAGCTATTTTATCCTCCTCCTCAGCTGCCTTGTCCTAAATTACTAATCACCCAAATGCTCTGCTTATTTTTGACAAACACTTAACTAAAAAATGATTATCAGCAACTCTAAAAAGGTTTATGCATTTTCCACAGACACAAAAAACCAGTACATCAGACACAACTATTGTAGTTTCTTTTAAAGAATATAAAAATACTCTTTTCCAGGCATTTATTGGTTTTCTGAGTCATCATATTCTCATGAATCATCTTTGTTGTTTTGCTATTACACTTGCCTTATACTCAGAGACAGAACAGCGAATAAGTAAGCCAGGCACCCATCTAGGAGTAAAAGAAATGACAATTTGGACTTTTCTGCACTTTAAAAAAACTAGTGTTTTGAAGCAAAATTGTTTCCTGGGAGGATGTTGAACATTATCTGAGGGTGGGGATGTACTTGGTAGATGTCAGGTTGCAATGCTGTAACTACATCACAGATTGTGTTTTCATGCCTTCTTTACTCATCTCTGTAGATAAGGCGGTTAGCTTAGCAGAGTTTAAAAAGGGGTTAGAAAGTTTCCTAAAGGACAAGTCCATAAACCACTACTAAATGGACTTGGGAAAAAACCACAATTCCGGGAATAACATGTATAGAATGTTTGTAAGTTTGGGAAGCTCGCCAGGAGCCCTTGGCCTGGATTGCCCACTGTCGTGGACAGGATACTGGGCTCGATGAACGCTTGGTCTTTTCCCAGTGTGGCATTACTTATGTACTTATCTAGTAGCACTATAGAAATGATTAATAATAGTAGTAGTAGTAGGAAGAGGATGTACTAGAGGAGGTAAGTGCACCCAGGCTATCTGTATTAGTGACGGTGCATGTTAACATACCGTGTGATAATTGGAAGCATTGTCTATGCATATATCTCATCCATTCTCGCCTCTTTTCCAGTCCCCTGCCACAGTAACCTGCTACTGCATGATAAACGTCTTGGCCTGTAGTAACTGGTACTGTGGCTGTAGAGTAACTGTTACTGTGCACTTTTCCACACGAAGAATGCTTACAAGTTTTTTACACAGTGGTTTGCCTTTGCCTTCTACTTTGCCGTTGCTTTTGCAATATCGCAATCTTCCCTGCTGCTGCCTCATCAAGGGTTAACCCTGCTAAGCTTTCATGATCTAATCATCTCAAGCTGTTCCACAGCAAGGTTGCTATAGATCTGACTTAGGGCATTTTGTCCAGCTCTGAAGGCGATCCCGAAGATCCCAAGTTCAAAATGTATCTATAGTAAAACGGTGAAATAGTCTAAAACACAAGGATTATAATATGCCAACACTATTGTTATATATTCAACTTGTACTTGATATGAAAATTCATCACCCAATATTCAAAAAGGATTATAGGTTCCATGGTGTTGTTAAGGGGTATGTCCATAAAGTAGGTGTTAACATTTATGTGCCGATTGCATGTGTAAATGTTTAGATTAATGGCATACATGCACATATTTCAGGTACATTGGCTTATTTATCTGCCAATCATTGGAATGATTTACCAACTAGAAGGAAATTGAATTATTTAATCTTTCGAAAAAAGTTGAAAACTTTTATGTTTAGGAAATTTTTAATGTGATTATTTTTTATGATTGTTGATTATTACATGTAACTTCCTGGAATTGACCTGAGCCACGTGAACTTTAATGGTAAGTGTGGGACAGAAGTGTCATTATTATAATATTATTATTATTATTATATATATGGACATATGCATGTATATGCCAAAATTCTGCCTAAGTGCTATTTTGAACTATGCATTTATGTAACATGGAGCATATTTTACAGGTGGGTGTGCATATGGGTGGAGTCTGGGCAGAAGAAGGGGAAAAGTAATGCTTCCACAGCAGTCAAACAAACAGAAAGTGGAAGACTCCACAAAGACAAAAGATAGTCCAATTGCTTCAAAAACATGTAAAAGCTTTTTTTCTCCAAAAAATTGCAATGCAGGATGTGTAGACAATTCTGACTCAATATGGGCTGTGTTTTAGTTACGAAGCCTTCCTCAGGGGTCCAGTCAGCAATGCAATTGAAAGCAGAAATTAAAATCTGGAGAATAGCCTTAAAAACTAAATAACGGTTAAAATGCAAAGCAAGAGAATAACGCTTTGAGAATTTGTGCCGCTTTTTCTTCAAAAGTGACATCCCTTTTTGTTGTTTGGCACATTTACAATTTGTATTATTTATTTAACAACATTTCTAACCCGCAGATCTACAACCCTGAGCAGGGAACAATTTACAGTAATAATAATAATGCATATTTCACAAACATACCAAAATAATATCTACTAAAACATCAGAATCCAACAGTAACCAAACAATCCAGAATTAGCCCCTAAGGAAAATTATCAAACACTTGCTGAAACAGAACAGTTTTCAAAGCCTGTTTAAATTCATCCATATTTCATAAGGCTCAAAGCTGAGCAGGTAAAGAATTCCACAGTCTGATCCAGACCTCTAGGCTGATGCAAATGTAAACCTGTCGAAATCACTGGAGAAATGTTATCAGTTATCACTTTGAATACCAATAATAAGATCTTATATTGCACTCTATACATGATGGACAGTCAATGTAAAGAAGCAAGAGCAGGGGTATTATGATCAAAATGGCTCATTCCCAAAAGTACACGGACAGCAGAATGTTGTGCAATCTGTAATGACTGATAGGCATATTTTGGTAACCCTAAAAACAAAGTGTTACAGTAGTCAAAGTAAGGCATTACTATGCTTTGAACCACTAAATAAAAGTTCTCAAAGGATAAGTAATCCTTCAATCTTCTAACAAGTCTTAATTTGAAAAATACCGTACTGATCACTTTCGCTATTTGAGATTTCATATTTAATGATGAATCAATCAAAAGATCGAATATTCTTTCTAAACGCAATCCCATTACCATCTATAGAAAAATAACCTGGAACATCTGCTAGTACAGAGCAAGAGATGACAATAACTGTGTTTTCACCATGTTCCGACTAAGATGGTTCGCTCTCATCCATCGCTTGATTGTCTTCAAGTGTAAGCATAAAACCTGGATACTCTCTTTCACCAAGTTCTCAATTTTAAAGAAAAATTGGATATCTGCTGCATAGATACAATAGTAAATTCCCAAACCCATGAAAAGTGTACATAATGGAAGGAGAACAATATTAAACAAAATTGCAGATATGCAGATCCTTGAGGAACACCGAGAGTCAAATCAATCACATCTGAATCTCCTACTGTAAGTGTTACCACAAACCACTGTGTTAAAATCTAATTAACATACATGGGAACAGTGGGAAAGCAAGATTGTGAAAGAGAAGGGTGAGTGAGTGGGTAGTGATAGGTTAGTGGGAAGCCCTTTTGCTTAGCCGTGTAAGCGTCTACGCGTGCCCAACACGTACCAAAATGGAGTTACCGCATGGCTACTGCGAGGCCCTTGCGGTAATTTCATTTTTGGCACGTACCCACTACGCGCACCCAAAAAATGTTTTTTATTTTCTGGCGCGTGTAGGGCATTTGGCATGCATAGGACATTACCACCCAGTTATCGCATGAGACTTTACCTCTAGCTCAGTGGCTGACGGTAAGGTCTCAGACCCAAAATGGACGTGCGACAATTTTGATTTTGCCGCATGTCCTTTTTCGGCAAAAATTTTAAAAGGGCTTTTTTACAGGCTGAAAAATGGATTGGCATGTGCCCAAAGCCCACGCCTACACTACCACAAGCCATTTTTCAGCGCACCTTAGTAAAAGGACCCCTGGGTTTGTTGTGAAGGTAGGGGAAAGGTTGATATGAGATTCTGTTATACTGTGTCTAAGAGAGGAATACTGTGCATATGTTTTCGTCTGCAAGAGAGGAATGTCAGTGCGACAAAGAAGAGCTGTGTGCATGTTTATCTCTTGGAATGACATCATTTGGGCATGCATGAGAGAGAAAGAGACAGGAGACACATGCTGTACAAGTATTTGTCTGTGCAACTCTGCCTCTAGGAAATAATTGTTCTTTATGCATTAGACAGAAAAAGCTATTTATGCCCAGGACAGCATTTAAAGATCTGACGAGTGTGCTATTACATGTCACTGAATATGATTGTGTCTAAAAGTAAGTGAGAATAGATGGCAGAAAAAAAATGTGACCTCTCAAATCTGGGACATAATATAACAGCGCTAATACAGGAAGAGAAGGAATCCAAGAAACCAGAGTCATGGCTTCAGGATGCAGACAAGAGTGAGAAACTGATGCTGAATGAGGAGAAAGAGAGCGACCATGAACAAAGAATGAGATATAAAACATTTCTACAAAGCAGAGTGAACTAGTGAGAAGACAAAAGTGTAGGTAGAGCTGGGGCAAGGAGGTTTTACATTCTGGGAAAAGTAAAAACAAAAATGGCTCCCTCATAAGGAAAATATAAACAGTACATAATTTTGCTTCAAAACACTAGTTTATTCACAATGTAGAAAAGTCCAGATTCTCATTCCTTGTGTTCCTAGATGGTTTACTTATTCCTTGTTCTTTCTCTGAGGATAGGTGTCGCGTCTCTGATGTCACGTTTGTGGAGGTGAGCTCTTGAGATTTCCCGAGCTCCGCAGACCAGGAAATAACCGAACACCCCGAATCTTCACCCGCGGCGACCGCCGTTCACCGAGGGTTGAGCCCTCAGCTGCGGGCGGCCAGCAGGACTGCTGGAACCACGGGGAACGGCTGGCCTGGTCGGATCTGGGTACAGCGTCCTAGGTACTGTGGACTAGCCGGGTGGCTAGCGGACAACAGGGACGTACGCTGACTAGACAATAGCTAGCACAACGGCTAGTTGGCTTGGAGCACCACACAGTCTTGGAACGGACTAGCCGGACGGCTAGCGGGCATGGAGGAGGAACACAGTCTTGGAAACCGCTAGCAGGACGGCTCGCAGTCTTGAAGGACAACTTAAACTTGGAGAAGGCTAGCAGGACGGCTAGCAGTCTTGAAGAACAGACAACACTTGGACAAGGCTAGCCGGACGGCTAGCAGTCTTGAAGGATAAACAAACGTGGAAAAGGCTAGCAGGACGGCTAGCAGTCTGGAAGAACAAACAAACTTGGAAAGGGCTAGCAGGGCGGCTAGCAGTCTTGAAGAACAAACAAACTTGGAAAAGGCTAGCAGGGCGGCTAGCAGTCTTGAAGAACAAACAAACTTGGAAAAGGCTAGCAGAACAGCTAGCAGTCTTGAAGAGCAAACAAACTTGGAAAAGGCTAGCAGGGCGGCTAGCAGTCTTGAAGAACAAACAGGCTTGGAATCCTCTTGGCAGGACGGCTTCAGACAAGAAAACGGAAGCACTGGTTCCCCTCCGTGCTTCCGTTTAAATCCCCCGCTTGCCTTGACTGAAGAACAGCTGGCGCCAATCGTCTCCAGCCCCGCCGACCCCGGGAACCGGATTGGTCCCTTCGTTTGATGGGCGGAGTTCCCCAGAAGATGCGCCAATCCGGCGCGGGTGGGCGGAGCCTCCTCGCTGGTCCTGCTGCAGCGAGGAGGACGCCGACGTCGGCGCCGCCATCTTGGCGGGCGGGTTTCACTCTCCGAGGCCGGCGTTAGTTCTTTGGGATCGCCGGCCTCGAAGCACTCCATCGTCGCGACGATCCCCGCGGCAGCCCCCACCCGTCGGTCAGCGCTCCCCTGACGCCTTTGACGACCGCCTCGGGCCGCGGGGCGCCAGGTAAGAGCCCGGAACGGGACAGTATCCTCCCCGGAAGACCCCTTCCTTCGGGGCCCGGGCTTGAATGGATATTGAGCATGGAAGGCTTTGACCAGTTCTGGAGCATGAACATTAGCCACGGGTTCCCAGGAATTATCTTCGGGGCCAAAAGATTTCCAGGATAATAAGTAATACAGTCTTCCCCGCCGCCACTTTGAGTCGAGAATCTCTCTTACCTCGTACTCCGGTTCTGGGGCCACCTGGAGATTCTTCTCCTGGGCTGGAGTCGGGTGCCACCTGGATTCCCGGAACCTCTTCAATAGCGAGATATGAAAGGCGTTATGTACTCGCAGGGTGGCGGGTAGCCGCAAGCGATATGTTACTGATCCAATTCGTTCTTGGATGGCATACGGTCCCACGTATCGCTGTCCCAGCTTACGGGAAGACCCTCGGAGTCTCAAGTGTTTCGTGCTTAACCATACCCTCTGTCCTGGCTGAAGCACGGGGGCGGGCCGCCGATGACGGTCAGCAAAGAGCTTGTTCCTGGTCGCGGTCTTCTGTAATTGTTCCCTAGCCATTCTCCAGACCTTCTGTAGGTCGGCGACCACTTGGTCCCCAGCTGGCGTCATGGCGGTAGCCGGGAACGGCCCTGGAACCCGCGGATGTCGTCCATATACCAGGAAGAACGGGGACTGTCCTGAGGAGGAATGGGTACTTTGGTTATATGCGACCTCGGCCCACGGAAGTAGAGACGCCCAGTTATCTTGTCGCTGGTTAACAAAGGCTCTTAAGAATCCTTTCAGGGTTTGATTTATCCTCTCTACCATGCCATTGGTTTGTGGGTGGTAAGCGGATGAGAAATGGTTCTCCACTTCCAAGGCCTTGCATAACATTCTCCAGAACCGGGAGGTAAACTGGGGCCCTCGGTCACTGATGATCCTGGTGGGTAGTCCATGTAGTCGAAAGATGTGCTGAATAAATGCTTGAGCTAGAGCGGCGGCCGTCGGAATGTTCGCAAAGGGAACAAAGTGAGCCATCTTAGAGAATCGATCGATCACCACCCAGATCACCGTATGACCCTGGGACCGTGGTAATTCCGTGATGAAGTCCATGGATATCTCCGTCCAAGGGCTGGTCGGTACGGGCAAGGGCTGTAAGTCTCCCACGGGAGGTCCTCCTATTGGCTTGGTGCGGGCACATATCGGGCAGGAGGTCACAAACTGGAAGACATCTCGTCTCATCTGTGGCCATCGATATTGTCGCGAGATGAATCGGAGCGTCTTGTGATACCCGAAGTGCCCGGCCCATCTTGACGAGTGTCCCCATTGCATCACCTTCTTCCGATCCGCGGCCGCCACAAATTTCGGGATTTGGGCAAGCTCCCCCGTGGCCACACTAAGACAATCGGGGTCTAGCATGGGGTGAGTCTCCGTAGTCTCTTCTGGTACCTCGAAGGCCCGAGAGAGTGCATCGGCCGGGGTATTCTGGGAGGCTGCCCGGAACACTAGTTGGAAATGGAACCTAGCAAAGAATAATGACCACCGGGCCTGTCGGGGATTCAGCCGCTGGGCCTCTTGAAGGTATAGGAGGTTCTTATGATCCGTGATGACCGTAAACCGGTGTTCCGCTCCTTCCAGTAAATGTCTCCACTCCTGTAGTGCTAGTTTCAGGGCCAATAGTTCCCTATCCCCCACCGTATAGTTCCGCTCGGCTGGAGAGAACTTTCGTGAGAAGAAGGAGCACGGTTGACGCCGGCCCTCGGGGTTGATTTGAGAAATGACCGCTCCGGCGCCCAGCGCGGATGCGTCCACCTCTACCGTGAAGGGCTTCGCAGGGTCAGGAGTCAACAGAATAGACGCGGACTCAAAGGCCTCCTTGACTAGACGAAAAGCCGCTTGCGCCTCAGGCGGCCAATCCTTGACCCTTGCGTTCTTACGGGTGAGCGCCGTCAGCGGTGTTGTCAAGCTGGAGTACTGGGGAATAAATTGGCGATAATAGTTGGCGAAGCCCAAGAATCGTTGCAAGGCCTTCAGGCCCTTCGGTTGAGGCCACTCCCGAATGGCTTGGAGCTTATCTGGTTCCATCTGTAACCCTCCTGGAAGCAGAATATGCCCCAAAAATGGTAAGGAGTGCTGATGGAAGGCACATTTACTCAGCTTCGCAAAAAGATGGGCTTGACGTAGGCGGTGCAATACCGCCCGTACATGGCCCGAATGCTCCCTGGGGTCCTTGGAGTAAACTAGGATATCGTCCAGATATACAATCACCGAGGAATGGAGGAATTCTTCTAGAACACAATTGATCAGACGTTGAAATACCGCAGGGGCGTTACACAGACCGAATGGCATTACCCGATATTCGAAATGTCCCTCATGGGTATTGAAGGCCGTCTTCCATTCATCCCCTGACCGGATTCGTACTAGATTGTAGGCTCCCCGTAAATCTAGCTTCGTGAAGATCTGGGCCCCTTGAAGTTGGTCCAAGAGCTCCGGAATGAGGGGCAGAGGAAACCGATCTTTCACGGTGATGGCATTTAATCCTCGATAGTCAATACAAGGTCTCAGGGTTCCATCCTTCTTGGCGACAAAAAAAAACCCCGCACCGGCTGGGGAGGTCGACGGCTGGATGAATCCTTTCCGTAGATTTTCTCGGATATAGTCTCGCATAGCCTTGAATTCTCCGCGGGACAATTTGTACAATCGACCCCGAGGAGGCACTGTGTCTGTCTTCAGATTAATGGCACAGTCAAAAGGCCTATGTGGAGGTAGTACTTCCGCCTCCTTGGGGCTAAACACATCAGCAAAGTCTCTATACTCCGCAGGCAGGGCGCTCCCTTCACTTGGTTCTTCTCCGGGCACCGTATTTAACGCCGGACAACAACCAGCCCGACCCTTACAACAAGTTTCTTGACAGGAAGTGCCCCAAGCTTGAATCTTCCCTCTGGTCCAGTCAATAACAGGGTTGTGGTATCGTAACCATGGTAATCCCAGAACCACCGGGTGAATGGTCCGGGGTAATACTAAGAATTCGGCCTCCTCCCGATGGTCCTCCCCAACCTGCAATCCTAAGATCGGCGTAATCTCCGTGACCGGTTGTGGAAGGGTAGTTCCCTGGATGGAGGTTATTCGCAGCGTTGGTCTCTGGGGGAGCAGGGGCCAGCCCATTTGCTGGAGCAGTTCAAGTCCAATAAAATTACCCCCAGACCCCGAGTCCACCAGGGCCCGGGTCTGAAGCGTGGCTTCCTGCCACCGCAAGGTCACTGGTAGGACGAGCAAGGTCTCCTGTAGGGGAGCGGAGTGCCCCAAGAAACCTCCCCTCAGGGTGCCTTGGGGAGAGCGTTTCCCGGCCGGAGAGAACAAGTCCGCAGGAAATGCCCAGCCTGTCCACAATAGAAGCACAATCCCTTAGACTGTCGTTGTTGTCTTTCGGCGGCAGTCAACCGCTGCCGGCCCATTACCATGGGCTCCTCTCCGGGCTCCGTAGCGTCCCGGCTCGCCTGACGAGAGGCCAACCCTTTGCTCGTCTTGGGGACGCCTCGTCCCCACTTCTGCCGCTCCATCCGGGCTCTGGCTCGCTCCTGGAATCGGGTGTCTACCCGGATACAGAGTGAGATGAGGGCATCCAATGATCCGGGAATCTCCCGTCCGGCCAATTCATCCTTGATTCGTTCTTGTAATCCCTCCGTAAAAATGGCCATCAAGGATTCCGGATTCCAACGCAGTTCTGCGGCCACGGTACGAAACCGGATGGCATAGTCGGCCACTGTACCCTCTCCCTGATAAATCCGAAGCAGCTCCGATGCCACGGAGGAGGGTCTGCCCGGAATGTCAAACACCATCCGGAACCGGCGCTGAAATTCGCTATAGTCCTCCAAAATAGGATCCTGTTGTTCGTCCAGAGGAACCACCCAGTCCCGGGCCTTTCCTGTACACAGGCCCATAATGTAGCCTATCTTACTGTGATCCGAAGCAAAGGCCTCTGGTTGCATCCGGAAGGCCAGATTACACTGGTGGAGGAACCCTCGACAACCTGCTGGGTTCCCGTCGTATCGTGCCGGCTCAGGGAACCGAGGTCCCACGCGGAACCCTCCCATACGGGGAGCTGCTGCGGCCCCTTGGACCGCAGCGGCCTGGTTCTGTACCTGAAGCGTGGAAAGTTGAGAACATACATTCTGGAGCGCCCCAGACAGGGCATTCAGCTGTTCCTGTTGCTGCTGTAGAACCTTGGCCAGGTCCCGTAGATCCGGTTGTGTCGGCGAGCTCATGGCTTCCGTTTTCTGTCGCGTCTCTGATGTCACGTTTGTGGAGGTGAGCTCTTGAGATTTCCCGAGCTCCGCAGACCAGGAAATAACCGAACACCCCGAATCTTCACCCGCGGCGACCGCCGTTCACCGAGGGTTGAGCCCTCAGCTGCGGGCGGCCAGCAGGACTGCTGGAACCACGGGGAACGGCTGGCCTGGTCGGATCTGGGTACAGCGTCCTAGGTACTGTGGACTAGCCGGGTGGCTAGCGGACAACAGGGACGTACGCTGACTAGACAATAGCTAGCACAACGGCTAGTTGGCTTGGAGCACCACACAGTCTTGGAACGGACTAGCCGGACGGCTAGCGGGCATGGAGGAGGAACACAGTCTTGGAAACCGCTAGCAGGACGGCTCGCAGTCTTGAAGGACAACTTAAACTTGGAGAAGGCTAGCAGGACGGCTAGCAGTCTTGAAGAACAGACAACACTTGGACAAGGCTAGCCGGACGGCTAGCAGTCTTGAAGGATAAACAAACGTGGAAAAGGCTAGCAGGACGGCTAGCAGTCTGGAAGAACAAACAAACTTGGAAAGGGCTAGCAGGGCGGCTAGCAGTCTTGAAGAACAAACAAACTTGGAAAAGGCTAGCAGGGCGGCTAGCAGTCTTGAAGAACAAACAAACTTGGAAAAGGCTAGCAGAACAGCTAGCAGTCTTGAAGAGCAAACAAACTTGGAAAAGGCTAGCAGGGCGGCTAGCAGTCTTGAAGAACAAACAGGCTTGGAATCCTCTTGGCAGGACGGCTTCAGACAAGAAAACGGAAGCACTGGTTCCCCTCCGTGCTTCCGTTTAAATCCCCCGCTTGCCTTGACTGAAGAACAGCTGGCGCCAATCGTCTCCAGCCCCGCCGACCCCGGGAACCGGATTGGTCCCTTCGTTTGATGGGCGGAGTTCCCCAGAAGATGCGCCAATCCGGCGCGGGTGGGCGGAGCCTCCTCGCTGGTCCTGCTGCAGCGAGGAGGACGCCGACGTCGGCGCCGCCATCTTGGCGGGCGGGTTTCACTCTCCGAGGCCGGCGTTAGTTCTTTGGGATCGCCGGCCTCGAAGCACTCCATCGTCGCGACGATCCCCGCGGCAGCCCCCACCCGTCGGTCAGCGCTCCCCTGACGCCTTTGACGACCGCCTCGGGCCGCGGGGCGCCAGGTAAGAGCCCGGAACGGGACAATAGGGCAAGTATAATGGCAACTCTCACACCCTCAATCAGATTACAAATACTTCCAACCCCCTGATCAAGATCTCTAGCCCACCACTCCAATTAGCAAACAGAAACTGAACCCCTGATCAGTATCTCCTCCCACCCTCCATTATCCCACCTAGAACATACCAGGAGTGTCCCTGGTGGGACAGTTGGGGGAAGCAGGAATAATCTCTGGATGCTTCTGCCACATCATAGGCCTGGGTTAAAAATCTGGCTGCTTGACCATAATGATATTACCATGAGACAACCACTAGGTTTCAGAGTCACCATTTTGAACCCAGACCAGCAATGGGGCAGAAGCATCTGGGGACAATCTTCCCCCTACTAACCTACCATGAACATTGCAAGTAACTGTTGGGGGGTCAGGAGTTGGGAGGGTTATTGAACAGGATTTAGAGTGCTGATTGTGGGGGTTGGGGAAGTTTTGAATGCAGATTGAGAGAGGTAAAGATGCTGATCAGGGGGTTGGAGGATTCTAAATGCTGACCAAAGGTGGGGGTACAGAAGCTGATTGGAAGAATGGAATTAAGTAGGGATGCTAATGAGGGTGAGAAATTTCCGGATGCTACTTAGTGGAGGACATTTTTATATATATAGCAATGGGAGGGGTAACTGCATGCAGATAGCATGGATGCATTCATTGATATATCTGCCAATGCATTTACCGTGCAGTAAAAGAGTAGTTTTAAGACAGGCACCTAAATTAATTGGGCAGGAAGGGACCTATTTTGTCCCTATTTTACAAAAACATTTAGGGCCCTGTTTACTAAGGTGTGTTAGTGTTTTTACCACGCCTACACAGCATGTGCACTAACCATGCAGGTGCCTATAGGGATATTGTAGGCATGTACATGGTTAACATGCGTTAAAAATGTTAACGCGCCTACAACGCTGTTTAGTAAACAGGGCCCACAGGCACCTATCTGTGTAAAACATTAGAGCAAATTCAGCAGCAATAGCGCCTACATTGAAGACATAGACATCAGATGTAAATTACTCAAGGACAGGTGTAGAGTACCATATTTTATTATCAATGTATATAGTTTGTGACTTTACTGATGTTCCACCCCGACTGCTCCCCACCTACACCTACAGTAAAAGGACACATGTTCATGCTGATATTTGTACTTTTAAGCCTGACCTAATTTTATTAAAAAAAATATTTTACAGGTGTATATTACCACATATGAATGTAAAATGCTAGGAATCATTAGGAAAGGGAGGTAAAATAAGACCAAGAACAGTATAATGCGTCTGTATCGCTCAATGGTGCATTTACTTTTTGTCACCGTACTTCAAAAAAGATATAGTAGAATTAGAAAAGATGCAAAGAAGAGCGACCAAAATGATAAAAGGGATGGAACTGCTCCCATATGAGGAAAGAGGATAGGGCTCTTCAGCTTGGAAATGAGATGACTGAAGGGAGATATGATTGAGGTCTACAAAATCCTGTGTGGTGTAGAATGAGTAGAAGTCAATCGATTTTTTTACTCTTTCAAAAACTACAAAGACCAGGGGACACTCAATGAAGTTACATGGAAATACTTTTAAAACAAATAGAAGGAAATATTTTTTCACTCAATGAATAGTTAAACTCTGGAACTCATTGCTGGCGGATGTGATAACAGCGGTTAGTGTATCTGGGTTTAAAAAAGGTTTGGACAGGTTCCTGGAGGAAACATCCACAGTCTGCTACTGAGACAGACATGGGGAAGTCATTGCTTGCCCTGGGATTCGTAGCATGAAATATTACTTTACTATTTGGGTTTCTGTCAGATACTTGTGACCTGGATTGGCCACTGTTGGAAGGAGGATACTGGGCTAGACGGATCATTGGTCTGACCCAATTATGGCTATTCTTAATGTTCAAATGACTTTATAAAGTTACTACCTAAATGTCTGCTCTGTGCAGTATCTACAAGGCATGTCTCCTATAATTGCCGCATAGGCTTTGCACTTACTATGTGTTAATTTTTGTACCTAATGCGCAGTACATGCAAAACTCACTACACACTACTCAACAGGGCTGTATGCTACTAAGAATATCATGGTCATTGAGATGGGTCATGACACCACCGACATAAAGTCAAAGTTGGCTACAAACAGTTAAATTAGCATTGTTAAAAGTTGTTCAAAAGAGGAGGAGGGAATAGGAACATGAAAAAGACTGCTGACCCTTCATTCAGCTGTTTTCTAGTACATGTGCCCTAGTATTCAGTTGCAAGTGGCTACAGGTGCTTGTAAATCCACAGATCTCACAATGCATTCTCTAGAGAGCAAAGCAGCTTGCCTCCTTTCATCTTCATGCCAGCCACACAGTTATCATTCAAGAGGGTCTTCTCCTTGTCTAGCACAGATCCTTCTGGCTCAAGGGAGCGGGGACCATCTGCTGCCAAGGCTGCCCCCAGTCAAGATTTGTTTAGACTTATCTTGGAAGTTCAGCAGAGAGGACAAGCTTGGCCATCCACAAAATTTTTCTGGGTGATTGATGTAGCCAGGTTGACCAGATCCATGCTAATGAGAACATGCCAGCTCACAAAAACATTTTTTGAAGAATTTAAAACTTCAAGAGCCCACTGTGCCAAATAACATGATTCATTGTTTAATTACAGCACCAACAGAATCAGATTTTCTATGTATTTGTTAAAAAAAAAAGCAACCTAAAGAAGGATTCTAATTAAAGCTAACCTTCTTAATAACAGCACTTGAAGAAGGATGGAAATCCAGTGAAGAAATATATGCATGGGACATCTCAAATCTTGCCTACGTTAGCACAAACGACTGGTTTATAATATTTACACAAAAACTATATCTGCAAGATGAAGGATGAGCAGAGTATGATATAAGCTAGATAAAATAGTGTATGCTACATTATTTAAATATCACTATTTTCCAGTTTCTTCTCCGGAGTAGGACTTGTTTTTTTCAAGTCTTCCTGCCCTATTTACTTTTGAAGAGCTATCATAGCACCCGCAGTCACCTTATCCCTTAAGGGAGCTCTTTGGCACTCAGTAGACCAAAATGGCTAGTTCAGAGCAAGGATCCTGCTGTGTACCACTGAGAAATCAATATGCCTCGTTGCCACAGCCCTCCTTTATCTCTGCATTCATAGGAGCTCCTTTCCAGTTCATCAGGGATGTAGATCTTTGGCTAAATGCTACAGCAGAGAGCCAAATACATTGCAGTAAGCTATATTGTTCCACAGAATTCGGAGAAAGAGAAAGGAATAAATCAAGGGCCAGATATTTTAAATGATTTAAATGGCCAGGAGAGACTTCTGGCTGTTTAAATCACCTGCCTGGGCCTAACTGGGCATACTTAGAAGCACTTAACCAGATAGTGTCACTGAAAATGCCTGGTTAGCATCCAAGACAAAACTAGCTATTTTGGGGGTGAAATCAGCACTTGGTCAGTTTAGTGCCAATATTCAGCACTTAACCCGCCAAGGTAACCACATAAATAGGACTACATAAAAGTTAGTCCTAGCTTTATGCGGTTCTTCATAGCTGGTTAAGGGGTCATTTTACCAAGCTGCGGTAAAAGGACTCCTGTGGTGGCATAAGCACGTGGATTTGCTGCAAGCTCAGGCCCCTGTTTATCGAACAGACTAAAATGTCTTTAAAAAAGAAAAGGAAATGGCCTTGATGCGCAGCCATTTCCTGGGGGAGCCCTTACCGCCATCTATTTGGGAGGCGGTAAGGGTTTCCGTGCTAACCCAGCAGTAACTGGGCATGGCAGGAGGGCACCACAAGCCATACTTACCCCGTTTACCTCACCTCCCACCACTGCCCTCGTTTGCCTGCGCCGCCCTCATTTGCCTGCCCTCATTTGCCTGCGCCACCCAGCGATTCTCCTCTCTCCCCTGATTACCTCTGTCGAAGCGGCCACGTGGTGATGATGTACTTCGGGGGGGCTGGTGGGTGATGCGCTTCAGGGGAGGGGGTGATATGCCAAAGGTGTAGTGGTGACCCACCCCAGGTGGCAGCCAACCTAGGTACGCCACTGGCACATTGTTATAGAATACACCTGCTCCACGCCTAATTTACGTGTTGGGATTTTCACCAGGTTTTAGTTGGCATAATTGACCACAACTAAATTTAGTTGTGTTTAGTAGCACTCAACATGTTCTATAATGCACACCTAAATTAAACCATACTTTACAGAATACGCTTTGATTTCCATGTGGAAATCGAGGCACAATATATAGAATCCAGCCCTAAATATGTATGTGCTACTACTTCCACATGAAGATGCTCCACAGTGCTTCCTTTTATGCAAAATATGTCATGGGTATTCAATGTCAGTCCTCAAGATCTGCAACCCAGTCAGGTTTTCAGGATTTCCCCAATGAATATATATAAGATTTATTTGCATGCACTACCTCCACTGTATGCAAATATTTGTCATGCATATTCATGGAGAAAATCCTGAAACCCCAACTGTGTTGCAGACCTTGAAGACCGACATTGAATACCCCTGATATATATATATGTTTACATTTCGGTGGGTGGTATTTAGGCATGCGCTTTATAAAATCTATGCCTCTTCTTTCTAGCATACAAACACACTGTTAAATGTGTTCTTGCTTTCCCTGATGTAATTTTATAAAGGCTGCCTTCATAGAATACAGTTGCACCGTGAATGGAGTTTTTGAGGGAATGAAATTTTTGAATCTAACATTTGCCTGACATTTTGAAGATTGATTATTGAGATAGTAGTCTCCCAGAACAAGTGTTGCAAAATATGGCCATGTCACGGACCCCAGATATTCCGAGCTAAATACACGTTTTTGACATCTTTATTTGAAAAGCCAAATGACTCTGCGGTGATTTTATATGAACTGTTGCATTACTTCATTAATTTGAACACTTTTTTTGACATGTTTGGGCATTTTTAAAAATCATGCAATGTTTATAACCATTGAGATTAATGTCTATGATAGGGGATGAGTTTCAGTTAGTCTCAAAAAAATATCAGCACAATTATAATTATTTTTAGAATTATAATCTGTGGGGTTTGTTGTGGATGCACAATAGTTGCATTTATGTGCCTTTCCCACTTAGGTGCCAGGTATAATATTACCTTTTTAGGCTAATTTCATAAAACATTTCCCACATGTATTCCAGCACCCAGATACTGCAACACAGTATGTCACATCCTTGTTAGCAGCCTTCACTGACTGCAAGTTTGCCAACCACTCACTACAAGATAATGACCAAAGATGAGAACAGGCCGCATTTGTGTCCCCAAGAGATACCTTCCTGGGCAGATGATGCTTAAATGTCTTCAGCTGGTAAGAAGACTTTCAGCCTTTACTGTGAAATTCTCTTCCAGGCAATCTACCTTGACAGACCCCTAAAGCTGTTCCTGGCATGACAAGTGTTTGTACAGCTTGTGCCAATGCTGTTGATCTCAAAGCCCTGTATGGTTAAACTATGCTTAAGCCAGGGTCACCAGAGACGTCTGACATGTTGTCACGATCCCAAAGATTTGCTGCAGCTCACGTAAACTTTGGAAACTAAATCCATCATTAAACTCAAATAAATGGTTTCCAATTAGATTGCAAAATGTATTCATTCTCTCACTCCAAGACCTGCACTGACATCAATTAACGATTAATTCACAACATAATTCACAGCAGACAACATCAAAAGTATACTATTTTTCTGAAAATCTTCCCACTTGCCCTTTTGTTTTATGGCATAGCTATTCCTAATGAGTATATGCAAAAAAGTTTGACATTTTTACATTTCTGTACATTATTGAAAAAATCCCTTCCTGGCAATATAAACAATACAGTATGTAAACACATGAAGCCCTGTTTTATTTAGAATGTAAAGACTGAAACTGAGATGTTCAAATCAGGGCATGCTCACTTCCGGTATAGGATCTGCAGACATAAAGAAGTACACATGTATCGTCTGGCACATGCAATAGGAGCAGCCAGTTTACAAGTCTACGTGTGGGGAAAACAGAGGGAAGTACTGACACTTTCACATGTCAGCCATCTTGCAAACATATATGTATACATGCTGCTAATTAACTATTAAGAACATAAGAGTCGCCCTATTGAGTCAGAGCAAAGATCCATCTAGCCCAGCAGTCCAGGTTACAGAACCTGGTAGAGACCCAAAAAGTTGCAAGATTCCGTGCTAGGTAACCCCAGGTATAAGATGTACTCTTCTCCGGGTCTTCATTAATAATGGTTTATGGTGGCTAATTATGCCACATCTTAGTTATCGTAACGCATTATATTGTGGGTTCAATTCAGGCTCTTCAACTGGCCCAGAATGCTGCTCCTCAGATACTTATGGGAGATTTTTGATTTTGTCATATAAGTCCCATCCTACAAGAGCTTCACTAGCAGTTGTGTAGCCACAGGGGTGCTTGGGCCCCCCATTTTGGGCCAAGCTGCTGCCTTCCTCGTGCTGCTGCAGTACAGAAGTCAGCGGTGTGCCTCCAGCCACCAATGCCAGAATTCCTCTTCCAATTTTTTCTATACTGCAGCAGCTTCAGCATCTCCACCAGGAAAGGTATTATTTTTGGCATAATGGGAAGGGAAGGGAGGGAGGGAATGCATTTCTCCCTCAGTCCACCTCTGGACTCCCCACAAATCAGAGGGGTGTCTATGCTCCTGTTACTGAGTTGTCAGTAGCTTGGTGTATCCAGTTTAAGATTAGGCTTTAACGATGCTCCTTTGTCCACATTTGTCTTTGGCTTTAACGATGCTCCTTTGTCCACATTTGTCATCCAATGTGGACATGGACATCTCAGGGCAAATGTTTGTTAGATGTCCCCTCTTTTCACCAAGTTCATTTGCAAGAATATCAAGCCCATCTGTTTTTAATGCAGGACTTACTCTGTGGCATGACCTTACATTAGAATTAAGACATATAACATCTTTGCTCACATAAAATGTTTAGATAGTTTTATAATTGATCCTTATTCAGTTAACTCTTATCTACCTGTTATTTTCCATCTGTTTTTATAGTTCACTGTTCAATATTTTTATGACAATAAACCTTCTTTAGTTTATTGCCTCTTCTTGTCTAGACTGACTAAGAATCCTGGTGGTTTGTGTTTTGGGGTCTGCAGGTGCTTTCTATGAACTGTGGGTCTACTGGGAGTATGGTCTGTGTCCTAGAAATCACCGGGGAATACCTTGAGAGCTGGAGACTTACCCGGAGGTGGTTGGGACCCAGTCAGTGGGAGGAAGGTGCTAGTGTAGAGCACATGCCCAGGTGGAGGCGGACCTGAGCTGTGTTGGCGATAAACCTTCTAAGTAGCCACAGGGTTAGCCCCAGGTGGGTGGCTAGGCGTTTCATGACACCATGCTCCTTTGCTATTTGTACATATTAGGGGCAATTCTAAAAAGGTCACCCAACTTTGGGTGATAAAATGCAGGGTGCTGAGTGTAAGTCTATAACAGCATCTATATAGCGATCCCTAAGATTCAAAAATGCCATATTAGGACCTTAAGGGGCTCATTTTCAAAGCACAAAAAGTCATAAAGTGGCAGAAGGATGTCTTTTCTCTCACATACATCTAAGTTGTGATTTTGACACCTGATTTTAGATGTTTTGCTTCACAGTTCATACAAATTTCAAGGGGATGTGTTGAGGCATGTTTTGGGTGGGACATGGATGGCACCAAATGATAGGATTTTTTTGCAATTATGGAACAAAATGAAAACATCTAAGCCAAAGTTAAGATGTTTTTGGCTTGACCTGTTTCAATCGCGACTAAGGGCTCTGTTTACTAAACTGCGCTGTAGGTGCACTAGCACTTTTAGCTCATGCTAATATATGGGTGTCTCTAGCATTAGTGCATACTAATTTTTAGTGTGTGCTAAAAACGCTATCACACCTACAGCCAGTGGCGTAGCAAGGGCAGGGCGGTGGGGGCGGTCCACCCCGGGTGTCAGCGGGTGGGGGGGGGTGCTCCGCTCCCGCTGCTCCCACCCTGTCCTCTCTTTAAAAAAAAAAAATCGAAGCGCCGGAGTGGCAGGCAGCGCCTCCCGTCTGCCCTGCTTCTAAAAACCTCTTCAACGTCGTCGTCGGGCCTTCCCTCATTCAGTCCCGCCCACCTCTAAGGAGGTGCCTGGTAGGTGTGTCTGGTCAGGTCAGGTCGGGTCGGGTCGGGTGGGGTGGGAGGGGGGACTCAGATTGGGGAGGGATGGGGGAGCTCAGAGGGGAGAAGGGGATTGGGGAGGGGTGGGTGCTCAAAGGGGATTGGGGAGGGGTGGGGAGCTCAGAGGGGAGAAGGAGATTGGGGAGGGGTGGGGGAGCTCAGAGGGGAGAAGGGGATTGGGGATTAGGGAGGGGTGGGGTGCTTCCATGTTAAATTGTACAGCGCTGCGTAACCCTAGTAGCGCTTTAGAAATGTTAAGTAGTAGTAGTAGGAGCTCAGAGAGGAGAAGGGGATTGGGGAGGGGTGGGGAGCTCAGAGGGGAGAAGGGGATTGGGGAGGGGTGGGGGAGCTCAGATGGGTGCTCAAAGGGGATTGGGGAGCTCAGAGGGGAGAAGGGGATTGGGGAGGGGTGGGGGAGCTCAGATGGGTGCTCAGAAGGGAGAAGGGGATTGGGGAGGGTGGGGAAGCTCAGATGGGTACTCAGAGGGGAGAAGGGGACTGGGTCTGAAGCTGGAACTGGGGTCTGACAAGGGGGCAGGAGGGAAAATGGGTCCATGCCTGGGGCAGGTGGGAGAACGGGTCTGGGGCTGAAAAGGGGGGATGCAAGGCATGTGGTGGATGAAGGGGGCTGGAACTAGAAGCTGAAAAGGAGGGTAGTTGGGATAAGGGGGCTAGTACTGGAACTGGGGGCTGAAAAGGGGCAGGGGCTGAAACTTTGGGGACTAGGGGCTTTAAAGGGGACAGGGAGAACTAGCTGGGGCTGAAGCTCGGGACTGGTGAGAGAAAAGTGCTGAGGTTGAAACTAGGGGCTGAAAAGGGGACAGGGAGAAGTGGCTGGGGGCTGAAGCTTGGGACTGATGGGAGAAAAGGGCTGGGACTGGTGGGATAGTGGGGCTGAAAAGGGGGGCATGTGGGAGATGTGGGCTGGGGCTGGAACTAGGGGCAGGTGGAATAAGGGGGCTGGAACTGGGGGCTAAAAAGAGGGGGCAGAGAGAGAGGGGACAGACCCTGGATGGAAGGGGGGGAGTGTAAGGGAGGGCAGACCCTGGATGGATGGGAGAGGAAGGGCAGACAGATTGAAGGGGCAGAGAGAAAGGGCAGATGGTGGGTGGAAGGGGGAGCGAGAAAGACGGCAGACTGGGGCAAATGGTGGATGGAAGGGGCAGAGATAGAGAGCAGATGTGGATGGAAGGAAGAGAGAGAGGGAAGATGTTGATGGAAGGAGGAGAGAGAGATGGCAGACTGGGGCAGATGGTGGATGAAAGGGGCAGATGTGGATGGAAGGAGCAGAGAGAGAGGGCAGACAGTGGATAGAAGGTACATTAGAGAGGGCAGACACTGGATGGCAGAGAGAGAGCGAAGACAGATGCTGGATGGAAGGAAGACAGTGAAAAGAAGATGAAGAAAGCAGAAACCAGAGACAACAAACTGTAAATATATATTTTTATTATTTCGCTTTAGGATATAGTATTGTAGCTGTGTTTAATAAATGTTTATAAATAGAACATGTAAATAAGGTAATCTTTTTATTGGACTAATTTTAATACATTTTGACTTAACTTTCAGAGAACAAAACCCCATTCCTCAGGTCAGGATAGGATACTGTAACAGCACTATACTGTATTGACCTGAGGAAGGAGATTTTGGCCTCTGGAAGCTAAATGTATTAGTCCAATAAAATGGTATTATTTTATTTTCTGTATTTGTTTTATTTCTATTTGTTAATTTGTAAAGTGGTGATTGGTATTTGTTAGTTTTTTCAAATTTACATCTGCTGTCTTTATATTTTGCACAGTACACCAGGGGACATTTTCTGTTTCTGTGGTGTTGCATTGCATGCAGAGTCTGGCATTGGGGGTTCAGTTTAATTTTTGTCTAAATAGAAAGTTTATTATTACTTATTCTATAGTGGATTAGGGTGTATCTGTGTTTGTGAAAAAGACATGGCTTTCAATTGGCATTGACTGTGCAGGATCGACGATCTGTACTATTCTGTCTGGTTTCGTTTTACAATAGGTGAATTGATGTTCTAGTGCTCACTGTAGTGTTTAAGATGCTTTCCTTTTCCTTGTGTGACTCGTAGAAATGACTGCTTATGGTATGGTAGAATTGCTCTATAGGTCCTGAGTGTTTTGTATTCTCGGTATGCCTAGTACTGGATTTTTTTTTTGGGGGGGGGTGTTAAAAAAATGACCGGCCCTGGGTGTCAACTACCCTAGCTATGCCACTGCCTACAGCTCAGCTTAGTAAACAGGGCCCTAAGTGACCTAAATGACCACTGGAGGGATTAAGACATAACACCCCTTACTCCCCCAGTGGTCACTGACCCTCTACCACCCCCTAAAGATGTGAATGAAACAGTACATACCAGGATCTATGACAGCTTCAGATGTTATGGCAAGTCCCATTAGAGCAGCAAGAAGGTCCCTGGAGTAGCTTAGTGGTCAATGCAGTGCACTGTAGAGAAGGGAACCCTGGCCTATATTCCACTCAAACTGGTACACTTGTGGTGAAAAGTGTAAGCTCTCCAAAAACCCACCAAAAACCTACTGTACCTACACCTGCAGGCATAAGGACTATTGTAGTGGTGTATAGTTGGTTACAGTAGGTTTTTGGTGGATTTTCGAGGGCTTATCATACAATATTAGGGGGTAACAGTGAGATGTGTACCTGGAACCTTTTATGTGAAGTTCACTGCAGTGCCCCTAGGGTGCCCCACTGCTCTTCTGGGATGTCTGTGTGGACATCTACAAATGGCCATTTTCAACAAAAATTTGAACTTTTTCTGGTTTGAAAACGGCCATGTTCACTACTGGAGTTTTGGATGTTTTTCATGAAACATCCAAAATTGGATTTGGATGTTGTATTGAAAATGCCCCTGAAGTATTCAACAAGGAATGGTCTGGGTGTAGAAGGGTTCTTAAAAGTCAGTTCATGGTAGGAGGACTCGCCGCCAAAAAGAGAAGGAATTGTTATCATTATAAATAGTTGTGCATATTCAGTGGTATTATCTGGTTATGTGTTGCTGGGTATCTATAAATGGGCAGTTCAATGGGTTTAACTGAGCAGGAGCCTTTTCTGCCCAGTTAACACTTTAGAATATAAAACTCCTTTATTTTTATGCCTTACTGCTTTCTTATCCCTTATTATGTATATATTTCTACATTATTGGAGAGGCCATTAAATGGGAATTTTAGTATAAATTAAGGATGGACTTCGAGTAATGTTTTGCCTTTTGAATTTACTGTACCTACCGTTATGTTTCATTATCTATAAACTTGTAAGCCAGCTATCAGAGGACTCTTACATGTCTGTGTGCCTTGTGAGAGAAGTTTTGGGAGAACTTGATAAATGATGGAACTCCTCTCATATGAGGAAAGGCTAAAGAAGTTAGGGCTCTTCAACTTGGAAAAGAGATAACTGAGAGGAGATATGATCAAGACCTACAAAATCCTGAGTGGTATAGAAGGAGTATAAGTGAATCAATTTTTTACTCTTTCTAAAAGTACAAAGACTAGGGGACACTCAATAATGTTACATGGAAATACTTTTAAAACAAAGAGGAAATATTTTTTCACTCAATGAATAATTAAGCTCTGGAACTCATTGCCAGATGTTGTGGTAACAGCAGTTAGCGTATCTGGGTTTAAAAAAAAGGTTTGCACAAGTTCCTGGAGGAAAAGTCCATAGTCTGCTATTGAGACAGACATGGGGAAGCCACTGCTTGCCCAGAGATCCAGGTAAGACCCTGGAGAGTTGTAAAGACAAATACCAGGATCTTGAAACTTATTCTGGCTTTTATGGGGAGCCAATGGAGTGCTTGCAATAGGGGAGAGGCTTCGATAACGGGGAGACCTGAAGATCAAGCGGGCAGCTGTGTTTTGGACAATTTGTAATATTTTCAATCTTTGCAATCTGCATATAAACCTTTACTGGGACATTATCAGAGTTTGAACTAGGAGATGAAAGGTTATGATAGGGAAAAGGCTTCTGATTCTTCTCAGCTTCCATAGCGTTCTGAAGGCTTTCTTTGTGACCGAGGTTATTTGGTCATCGAGTGTCAGATTTTGGTTTACAGCGACTTCCAGGACTTTAAGGCTGCTTTCTAGTGGGGAAAATGTTATTTGTTTTGAATTTAGTATTGTGAATTTGCTAGGTATTTTGAGTGGTATATTAAGTTTTAATAAACTTAGAAACTTGTGAATGGTAGCATAGAATGTTGCTACTAAATGGGTTTCTGCCAAATACTTGTGACCTAGATTGGCCACAGTTGGAAACAGGATACAGGGTTAGATGGACCATTGTCTGACCCAGTATGGCTATTCTTATGTTCTTATGGAGTGCTTTTTGGCCCTAGACACCATGTTTGTGCACCAGTCTCGGGGGTATGCCTCAGCCATGCCAATCTAAGAAGTCCGCTACACAGGTCATTAAGGAAGAAGAACAGGAGAAATTCTAATAACTATGCAAGAGAAGCAACTCAAGAAGAGGATCTGTATTGGAGGAGAGCAATCTGTAGCCTGGCACTATCCATATAGTTAAAGGGTAGAAGGAGGGTTAGTTTAGGCCTGCTGAATAGCATAAGCTCAGTATCCAAATATGTAATGCTGTATGGGGCACTCTAAACTGATATGCAAACTTTTACACTGGCAAAATAAAGAAATATTTTTTCTAGGTGTAACCCTGGTTTCTTTAACATTTTAGTATTTTGAATAAATTGAATATATTGGGGAAAAAGTCACATGCTTTAGAACTCAAAAGTGCCCTAATGTTTTTAGAAGTCAAGATCACTAACAGTATGCTGATTTAAAAAAAAAAAAACACTGCAAATTTTGAAAGTTAATTTCTTCAAACCTGTGTTGGAGGAGTGGAGTACCTGGCCAAGAGCTGGAGAAGCCAGGGTTCAAATCACATCTCTCACACTGATGTTCCTTGTGACTTTGGGCAAATCATTTTATCTTCTACTGCCACAGATATCAATAAGCTCACTAGGAGAAGGGACCTTCTCAGGCTTATTTTCAAAAGAGAAGGGCGCCCATCTTTCAACACAAATTGGGAGATTTTATTTAATTAATTTATTTGCTGCATTTGTATCCCACATTTTCCCACCTATTTGCAGGCTCAATGTGGCTTACAATATGTTACAACGACACTCACATTAATCGAATAAGAATTTCAGAGTATAGATACAGATATGACATCCTTCTCCAAGGGTCACCCAAATCGGCATAATTGAAAGCCGACTTTGGGCATCCTCAACTGCTTTCCATCACGAGGACGACCAAAGTTCACAGGGGCGTGTTGGAAGCATAGCGAAGGCAGGACTGGGGCATGCCTAACACGTGGGCGTCCTCAACTGATAATGGAAAAAAGAAGGGCGTCCCTGACGAGCACTTGGGCGACTTTACTTGGTCCATTTTTTGTTACGACCAAGCCTCAAAAATGTGCCCGAACTGACCAGATGACCACCAGAGAGAACCAGAGATGACCTCCCCTTACTCCCCCAGTGGTCACTAACCCCCTCCCACCCTCAAAAAAACTTTTTTAAATATTTTTTGCCAGCCTCTATGCCAGCCTCAAATGTCATACCCAGCTCCATCACAGCACTATGCAGGTCCCTGGAGCAGTTTTAGTGGGTGCATCCCCCCCTACCTGTTACATGTGTGGTGGTAAATGTGAGCCCTCCATAACCCACCCGAAACCCACTGTACCCACATGTAGGTGCCCCCCTTCACCCCTTAGGACTATGGTAGTGGTGTACAGTTGTGGGTAGTGGGTTTTAGGGGGGGTTGGGGGGCTCAGCACACAAGGTAAGGGAGCTATGCACCTGGGAGCAATTTCTGAAGTCCACTGCAGTGCCCCCTAGGGTGCTCGGTTGGTGTCTTGGCATATCAGGGGGACCAGTGCACTACAAATGCTGGCTTCTCCCACGACCAAATGGCTTGGATTTGGTCGCTTCTCAGGTGGGCATCCTCGGTTTCCATTATTGCCGATAGGATTTCACACTGGATACGTTGGTACTAGGCTACACTCTCCTATATATTCAAGAGACCACATTTTATGAGCTCCATTGTCTGTCAGTATATCTTCTGTGCAACTACTGATTGACCCCTGATGAAGGTTTTTTTCAAAAACCGAAACACGGACCGTGTTGGGTCCTCAATAAAGTTGTTGTTTTTTTTTTTTTTTGGAGCATCTTATCTCTTGTCTTGGATTGATCCCTTGAAGTTGTTTTTCCACTTGTTTCTTTTCTGTGAAAAACGGGGACGACCATCTCTAAGGATGACCACCTCTAAGGTCGATATAAATTTCACAATTTGGGCATCCCCGACCGTATTATTGAAATGAAAGATAGACACCCATCTTGTTTTGATAAGACGTCACCGGGATGTCCTGCAAGGATGTCCTCAGCAAAACTTGGCGCCCCTTTCGATTATGCCCCTCTCTATGTACTGCACCTCAACTGTAGCTCACTTTAAGCAAACTAAGGGGTCCTTTTACTAAGCAGCGGTAAGCACTGGACGGACTTCTACAGTCTGTGCCCTAATCGTGGCTGGGTAGATTTGGATGGGCTGGAGTGGAGTTCTCAGAGGCTTCGATGACAACTTCTGAAGTTTTAGAGCAAGGACAGTGCCAAGGAGAATTCTACAGACTATACCCTGAAAATGTCATGGACAAATCAAGAACAGGTATACAAATGGAGTATCATATCATACCTTATCTTCTCGGGCAGACTGGATGGACCATACAGGTCTTTATCTGCCATCATCTACTATGATATTATGCATGCTTACCGTGTGGGAAAATGCACTACCACAGGGCATGCTTAGTCATCCCACAGTAGTGTTCACATCTGCATAAGCTTCCCAGGTGCTAAAAAATACTTGTTATTTTTTAGCACTGGGGACATACTTGAGAGGCAGAGTAGGTGTGCTCAGTGCTAATCGGTAAGCACTGCCACATTGTCACACACCTACCAATTAACACATGTTTAGCGTATGAGCCCTTTCTACCTAAATAGGTGTCAGTAAGGGCTGATGTGCTAATGGCCATGCACTAATTGGAAAATTAGGGCTTGGCCATTATTTGAGGAAATGAAAACTCGGCCATTTTACAGCTGCGCTAAGGGTGGCCTCAGCGCCAGAGGCTTAGCTACGTGGGGCCTGAGGGGGCCTGGGCCCCCGTAGATTTCAGTGGGGACCCCCCTCCCAGCGAACCCGCCCCCGCCGCCACCTACCTTCCGTTTTGCTGGACGTCAGCATGCAAGGAAGAAGAGTTTTCTCTGCCAGACAGTGCCGCTGCATTCTACGGGAGAGGACGTCGGCTGGTGGGGAGTGGGGTCCCCCGCCAGCAAAACGGAAGGTAGGCGGTGGCGGGGGAGGGTTCGCGGCGGGAGGGGGTCGGCAGAGATGGGGGGGCGACGGGGGGGCTAAAATGTGCCCCCTCCCCTCGAGCTGTGGACCCCCCTCCCACGCAAGTCTGGCTACTCCCCTGCTCAGCGCATGGAGAAACCCAATCACTAAATATAGTGCAGCTTAGTAAATGGCCCCTAAATGTCCAGAACAAGGTCGGTTGATAGGTTTTGCTACTCAGGTAGATGATATATCAAACTCAAATGAGGAAGATAAATATATCAATTTTTGTAGTTACTGTATTGCATTCTCCATAAATGCAAAAAGAAGAGATTTTACATTTTTTTCCTAGAACAATTTGCTGAAGCAGGTTTGAAAGTTGGTAACTTTGCAGAAGCTACTTACATCAACATGTCATCTAGTGTCATTTTGATGAATTTGAACACCAGCACCATCTGACAAATGCCCCAATTTATGATGAAAATTATTTAACTGTATTTTATTGCTGCACTAGACTCTAATTTGACCTTGTACTCTAGAGAACAGCCTTGTGAGAAGCTCTGATATCTGGAGAGACTGAAAGAGAAGAATCCCAGTTATCTGAACTGGTTGATGAGCTTTAACAGCTGAGACTATGAAGCTCTGATCCATCTCTGCCTCAGAGACACACTTATCTTTACCACCCAGAAGAAACAGACAGGAGAGACTAAAAAACCAGTAGCTTCCTTGAGAGCTCATTAATTCTCTGTTCCAGTTAATCCTCATTGCTGATTGTACCTGTTTTAAGAGGGTCTTCTCTTTAAACTGTTTGAAATCTTAAATTTGCATCTATGTGGAACACAGGGTTTCAGTGGGAAAAAGTGTAATAAAAAAGGCAACAAAATATAGGACCTGTGCATTAAAGCATATGCTATAAAGGTTTTATTGCATGCACCAAAACCATTTTAGCAATTTTAGCATGCTTGCTAAAACAGCTCATGGGAGACAATTCTATAAACTAAGCCCTAACATTTATATACCAATTGCATACATAAATATTTAGAATTCTAGCATTCCACCTAAGCACTATTCTGTAAATGCACACAAATAAAAGTAAGTAGAGCAGAGTTTCCCATACTGTGAGTTGGAACCCCAAAGGAGGTCACAAAACCTAAGTTTGAGGTCACAATGTAGGTGGGTTTTCTATAGGTGCATAATTATTCTGTGCCTTCAGGGGTCATTTTTATTTGGCTACAATCATGGGGTCACAGCCACAAAAAGACTGGGACCACCTGAGTGCTGAATATCACCACAGACTGCCCCTTCATTGTCCAGTTAGTGCTGGGGCAGTCCATGGGTAAAGCTTGGGTGGAACCTGGAAGGAGCCTGGACATAACTAGTTAGCAGCCATATCCAGACTGCTAACAGGTTAAGTAAATGGCTAAAGTTAGCACAGCAAAAACATTATTCTAACTTTAGCCACCAACCTATATTGGCCAGTGCCTGGTTAACTTCCGGGTTTGTGGCATCAGCTTTATAGATGCCCTTCTCCCTTTCACTCCCAAAAGGGCTGAAGGCCCACCCGCACCCCCATGCCTTACCCCCTCCCACCCACATAGGCCCTCCCTCAGGCCTACCTAGTAGAGTCCTGGAGGTCTAGTAGGGTCCAAAGAGCACAAGCAATGCCCACTCACTCCTACCCATCATGACTCCTTTTACAAAATGGCTGCTGCAACCTCTAGCAGCAGTCTCATGGGACTTGTTAGTGTCATGTGGGACCCACCTGAATAAATTTGAAATAAGCCTACAGCCACGCCAGCCACCTCACCCAAACAATGTCACTTTACTACCTAGTTCTTCAACTGTTATGGTACTTTCACCAGTGCAAACTGATTGAGACCTACCTCCCCCAGCTGTCAATCAGTTAAGCCCGTTTCTCTCAATTTCTTCAAAACATATTCTATGCTCACCCTCTTCCACCTCTTTTCTTGAAATTCTTGCACCAATCTATGAGAATCATAACCTTTCTCAAGATACAAATTTTTAATTTTTAATAAGGATCAGATCCTCCTGACTGAAAACCATGGAAATTGTTTAGGTTTAAAACAAAATGGCACCTGCACATATCATGATGATAATCGCTAGGTGGTGGTGACGTTGTTTAAGTGAGGTGGCTGACGTGAGTGTAGGCTTGTTACACATTTATTCAGAATGATATATCCCAAATTTTATTACAATTAGTTAAGTTTTGACAAAATGTATGCACCTAAATTAAGCGTGTATCCCTGTTTTTTTTTTCTTTTTTAACATGGTAATACTTTTTTTTAAGTTCAGAAAATGTTTATTGAAAAGAAAACATTTTCTACATACCCAACCATAAAATATCATCCACCGGAGAGTTAAGTCTGTCTTAAAGACTTGGGCTCGTTTAGATTTATTTTGTCAAGATCCTAATAGCACTAACTGACCATTGTATAACTGCTGATTGTCTAAGGGTATTGTCATGGAATGCTCATAATTTTCATTTATGCTTATTTTATTTGCCATGGATTGTTATCGTTTGATTTTTCCTTTCTGTTTTATGTTTTGAAAAACCTTAATAAAAATATGAAACAAAAAAATATATATCATCCAACACAATCTTATTACAGGAAATATACATTTCTACAATTACAGTAGGATGAAATTCTTCCAGAAGATATTCCAGAACCGCAACCCCCGCCCCCACCACCTCCACCACCAACCCTATCCTCGCCATGTAGAAGCACTAAGCGAAACAAAACTAAAACAGTGCACCATAATTCACAGTACTGGGCAGGAATTTCAGCATTACTTAGTGTTAGGCAAGAGATTATTAGATTTAGACATGACATAATCATGTACAGGGCACCACATGGATTTGTATTTCTCCATTCTTCTCCACCATGTTTGCCTCATATTTTGGAATTAGATAGACCGTATTCCACCAGAAGTGGAAAGTCAGTAAAGATGACTTTTTCCAATTTCATAATATAGATTGCAATGCTATGACAGTCAGGATCAACATTAGGTGAGTTTGGGCATTAGTGACATTCCGTTGCATTTCAAATATGTTAAACAGGACTCCTCCATACGACAGAGGAACCTGAATGTGTAGTAGATGTTGTATAAATGACCAGACCTGTTGCCAAAAACTTTGGACATTATGGAAAGCATATAGCATATGTTCCAGAGTTCCTATATGCTGTTGACGGGACCAACATGCTACAGGGTATGAAGGATCTAGTCTGTGTAGGATCCAGTCTATGAAGTTTAACAGGAGTCCATACTATCTGTCTCTGCAGCCAGTATAAGGACTGGTGTAAGGAGGCCGAGACACTGCATCTCCCACATTTAGTTCAAAAATATGACCATTGATCTTTGGTAAGAGTCAAACCCGTTTCCTTCTCCCAGATAGATCTGAGGCCATCCACATGAATCTGAGAGACTTTCAATTGCACCAACACCTTGTATCAACAGGAGGCTTCATGACCCAGTTCTCTAATTTGGCTGCAAACCGAGGTAATAGTGGCTGACTTTTGTAGTTGAGCTATGGGCGACAGGACACTTTGAAGAGTTGTGCCCATTTAAAGCAGTGTGCAAAAGGTATACCATACTTCCTCCTAAGATCAGAAAAGGACAGAAGGCACCTCTCAAATGAAATATCATCCAGCATATAAATGCCCTTCTGGAGCCAGTCCATCCATATTATCATATTGCCATTAATCCAAAACTTGGGATTCCTCCATAATGGCATTTGTAAGAGTGGACAACTTCATGTCCAGAGAGGTAAGAGCAGTCTGTGTTGAAACCAGCACCCGATTATCTCTCAAAGTAGAGTCCAAGCTCAAACCAAGAAGGTCACAGGTACGCAGGGGGTTTACCATCATGCATTCCAATTTGAGCCAAACAGGAACATCATCAATTTGGTCCATCATCAACCACTGCATGCCCTGACTTAGTATATATGCCCAGTGATAGTCATAAAAATTGGGCAAATTCACTCCCCCAAACTCTTTGGGCAGCTGAAGTTTTGCCATGGCAATTCTTGATGGTTTGCCTTGCCACAAAAAGTTTTGTAATATGCTTATAAACAGTGAAAGCAAAGAAAATAGGAATCATGTTCATATAGTACATCACAACAGGTGCAATGGACATTTTCACAGTTTCTACTCAGCCCCACCAAAAGAGCCACTTGGGGGCCCATTTACCATAAAGATCTTTAATTGTGGAAATAAGCTTCTGCTCATTTGCTTGTACTGTGTCATGGATAATCTATTTTATTTGTATTCCCAAGTATTTGAAACCTTCTGTTTGCCATTTTAAATGAAAACTGTCCAATTAGTCCTTTTGTACAGTGAACATTCAGAGGCATAAGTTTGAACTTAGTCCAATTTATTTTATAACCAGCAAAGGTACCAAAGTGGTTAATGAGCTTCAGCAGGGATAGAACAGTAGTGCCTGGTTCAGTCAGGTACTGCAGCACATCATCTGCACAGGCAGACAATTTGTAACTCCCCTCCCCCCCCCCCCCCCCCCCCCCCCGAAATGCCCTTAATCTCAGGAGCTTGCTGGATTGTCAATAATAATGGCTCCAGTGCCAGATCAAAAAGACGTGGAGATAAAGGGCATCCTGTTGTATAACTGTGTAACCCAAAATGAGAGGACAACAATTATTAACATATAACCATGCACAGGGAGCAGTGTATAGTGCCTTAACTATGCTACAGAACCCTTCACCCACCCTAAACCACTCAAGTATTGTTAGTAAATAAGACCATTCTACCCTGTCAAATGCCTTCTCGGCATATGACACCGAGAAGGTAGGTAGCTCTAGACATTTAGCAATTTGTAACAGTTGGAAGCAAAGCCTGGTGTTAACAGAGTGTCTATGTGCCACAAATCCAGTTTGATCTGGATTGATACGTTTGTGTATACACTTAGACCCAGATGCATTAAGATCCCCGTTAAGAATGCATCTGTATTTTCAAATCGGTAAATATTACCGATTTTGGAAAAACAGATGGATTCCCAAAGAGAATCACATGCAAATGAGCTGCTTGCTGCTTTAGTGAACAGGGCTCATTTGCATGCAATGGGGGGAAGCCAGTCGGCTAGCTAAGCATGTGCACAGCAGCCAATCGCTAAACATGGCTGATCTGCGCATGCCACGGACGGCTTTCATACACGCAGACAAGCTGCATGTAGGACAAAAACCTTGTTTTGTTTCCCACTCGCACTGTCTCTTTGTAGATTGATACTAATGACCCTACTGCGTGAGAACTCTGATCAGGTAATGACTGAAAGTTTGATTCATCATTGCATCTGTTTTTGCTAAGCCACTGTTTTCTCTCTATCCCTCCACTGATGGCACAAATGCTGTTTCGTAATGGAAACCTTTTACTTTCAGGCAATCAACAGAGAGAGGGTCCAGATAATTCTTCCCTCCACTCCTTCTCTCCACTGTTCAGCAGTATCGACAGCTCCTGACCACCCATTAAAATTCTGACGGTAAAGGTAGGGGCTGCTTCTTGCATCAGTTCGGAAAACGGCTGTGCGTCGCTTTGCATGCACATTTGTATAGTAATTAGCTCATTATAATAGCTTTGCATACAACTTTTGTTAGCTGCTACCGTGGCAGGAAAATAGCTCGGAGAGCTATAGGGCTGGAAGTTATATCTGATCATTCTATGGTTTGGATAGATCTGGAGGCTCCTAGCTAATGTAGACCACATATTGGTTGGAGGTTCCCCACATATTTGGCCAATAACAAATATGGGCCAAATTCAATATTTACATAAACAGTGGGCGGAATACTTAACATAATTTGCAGCATATAGACCAACCACAATTGTTTTGGTCCATGGCAAAGGCAGTGATTAGGTACAATATAATTGCTTACTCTTGTAAAAAGAAAAAGATAATGGTGGCCAGTATAGTCCAGCTTGAACGTCAACTATGGCAAGCTAAACAGGAATATGTTGCAACCTTGACACCAGCGGCTAAAGACACGTTGGTAGCTACACAACACTGCCTTGAATACATTAATACACAAAAAAAACAATGTGGGACTTGTTGTATCACAAAAACAGATTCTACAAATATGGCAATAAAGTGGGCAAGCAGTTAGCTCAGGTAGTTAAATCTTGGGGAGAATCCCAGGCGGTGCCGACATTGAAAGACAGATCAGGTATTCCAAATGACTGTACTGATCGTATTACTGATCTGTTTCTTCGCCACTTTCAGAATCTTTATGCCAGGGAGGGCTCGTCAGACACAGATAATATTTCAAACTTTTTAACAAAGGCGGGAATGCCCATCCATTTGAGGAGGTGACAGAGGCCCTTAACTTGCCTTTACAAGTCAAAGAGGTGCAAGTGGGGATTAAAACTTTAAAGGCCTATTCGGCACCTGGCCGGATGTACAGGTGCCTTTTATAAGATGCTACAAGTACAGCTTTTGGGACTTCTGCTTTCCTATTATCAAGCAGTAGCGGCAGATGGAACTTTCCCGAGGTATTCTAATATGGCACTTATTACTTTAATTCCCAAGCCAGACAAGTGGGGAACCGCCAAGACTATGATGTGTTTGGATCCTTTGCTGAAAATGATTAACTCAGATCCTGATATACAGGTCTCCACTTAGGAACTAAAGGTTATAGCGTTCGCAGATAGTAACATAGTAACATAGTAGATGACGGCAGAAAAAGACCTGCATGGTCCATCTAGTCTGCCCAAGATAAACTCATATGTGTATACCTTACCTTGAATTTGTACCTGTCTTTTTCAGGGCACAGACCATATAAGTCTGCCCAGCAGTATTTCCCGCCTCCCAACCACCAGTCCCGCCTCTCATCACCGGCTCTGGTACAGACCGTATAAGTCTGCCCTCCCCTATCTTAGCCTCCCAACCACCAACCCCTCTTCCCCCCACCTGCTCCGCCACCCAATTTCAGCTAAGCTTCTGAGGATCCATTCCTTCTGCACAGGATCCCTTTATGCATATCCCACGCATGTTTGAATTCCGTTACCGTTTTCATCTCCACCACCTTCCGCGGGAGGGCATTCCAAGCGTCCACCACCCTCTCTGTGAAAAAATACTTCCTGACATCTTTCCTGAGTCTGCCCCCCTTCAATCTCATTTTATGTCCTCTCGTTCTACCGCCTTCCCATCTCCAGAAAAGATTCGTTTGCGGATTAATACCTTTCAAATATTTGAACGTCTGTATCATATCACCCCTGTTCCTCCTTTCCTCCAGGGTATACATGTTCAGGTCAGCAAGTCTCTCTTCATACGTCTTGGAACGCAAATCCCATACCATCCTCGTAGCTTTTCTTTGCACCGCTTCCATTTTTTTAACATCCTTCGCAAGGTACGGCCTCCAAAACTGAACACAATACTCCAGGTGGGGACTCACCAACGTCTTATACAGGGGCATTAAAACCTCCTTTCTTCTGCTGGTCACTCCTCTCTCTATACAGCCTAGCAATCTTCTAACTACGGCCACCGCCTTGTCGCACTGTTTCGTCGCCTTCAGGTACTCAGATACTATCACCCCAAGATCCCTCTCCCCGTCCGTGCCTATCAGACTCTCCCCGCCTAACACATACGTCCCCCTTGGATTTCTACTCCCTAAGTGCATCACTTTGCATTTCTTCGCATTGAATTTTAATTGCCAAACGTTAGACCATTCTTCTAGCTTCTTCAGATCTTTTTTCATGTTTTCCACTCCCTCCGGGGTGTCCACTCTGTTGCAAATCTTGGTGTCATCTGCAAAAATGCAAACTTTACCTTGTAACCCTTCGGCAATGTCACTCACAAATATATTGAACAGAATCGGCCCCAGCACCAATCCCTGAGGCACTCCACTACTCACCTTTCCCTCCTCCGAGCGAACTCCATTCACCACCACCCTCTGGCGTCTGCCCGTCAACCAGTTCCTAATCCAGTTTACCACTTCGGGTAACTTGTTCTTTTATTGACAGATCATCAGACTGCCCTACACAAGTTATCATCTTTAGTTTATGAGTTTGGGAGGTTTTCGGGTTTTGCTTTAAATCTTACCAAATCTCAAGCCCTCCATGTGTTGCCAGAGGTTAGGACAGCATGAAAAGGGAATTTTTCCTTAACTTGGGCAGATACCAAGCTAAAATACTAGGGAATTTAATTACCGAAACATTTGGGCATCTTATAGCAACACAATATAACATGGCTCTTAACTGACACTTCCCCTCTCTTGCAAATGTAGGCAACCTTACCCTTCTCTTTGTGGGGACATATATACACCTTTTTAACATGTTGATAGACCCTAAGTGGTTATATCAACTTCAACTTCTTCCATTATATCTAATTGTGATGAAGCACCACTCCATTGGTGTTTGCAATGCTTTTTATGGTCAGGGAAGAAACCACGGCACTTGATGGAGGTGTTGCAAAGGCCAAAAAATCATGGCGGCATGGGGTTATGAAGTATTCAATACCTATCAGTTGCTAGTGGCATGCACTACATTAACGATTGGTATCGAGGTACAGACAACTTTACCATCACCAGTCTGGAGACAGGCTTGATACCCCAATTGCATTTTAGCTACATATTACATGCCACTAGACCCTTGCCTTCTGGGATTTATAAAGCTTACCCCATTTATTTCGCTAGTCGGAGGGTTGGCATTGGCTTTGTAAACGTCATGGTTTTTCATCTTCCATGACCCCATAACTGTCCATTTGTGCTAACCCTTCTTTTCATCCAGGGCAAGGTGCCAGTGTGTTTCACTCTTGGGCTACAAAAACAGAAATATTGGCTGGTACCCACTGATTTTTTCACCTACATGCAGCTTCACCATTATGTGTCTATTGTGCTCTGGACTGATCTTACAGAAGATGTGCAAGAGACTTTGGCAGAAGCATTGACACTGGGGTCCCAGTTAAAGGTGCCCTTGACCTTTCATCACATGATCTTAAGGATTCTATGTCTGACCTTGATTACTTACAGTTGGCAACTAAGTGGACCCAGGATTTGTCATGTGCTATCTTACAATGCAGGGTTGCACAGAGAAACACTCTACAAATTTGTATTGAGGTTATATATTTCACCAAGGACAACATTGCTCGCCGGATTTTGTTCACGCGGACAGTGCCCCAAGTGTGTCTCCCATACAGCTTCTTTGAGACATAGGTTTTGGTGCTGCCCGAAGATCCACAAATTTTTGCGGCAAGTATTAGATTCTCTCCAGAAATGGTGGAGTTGTACAGTGAAATTAGATCCTTTAATTTTATTTGGACAGTTTATTCTGAGTGATCCTGTGCCTCTGGGATTCCGTCAGTTTCTCCATTAAGCACTACTCTTTGATGTGGCTCCAAACTGAGGCCCCATCTGTGTAAAGATGGCAGGAATTACCTTATTGAACAACTCCAAAGTGTCAAGGGACAGGCTTTTCAGTCTGTTTGGCAGCCCTTTTGGCGCACATTATCACATAAGGCTCGCACTAGACTTTTAAATATTTAGTCACACCCCAATTGTAGGGGGTTGGGGGAAAGGATATACCGCAGTGATGGTCATCTATAGTTTTGTCACAGTCATACTGGGAGGGGGGTAAGGGAGATGGGGGAAATTATTTGTTATTGTTATTTGCTTAATCTCGGCATTTGCAGTTTTCTACTTTGGTTTAATAAACATGATTACGTAGCTAGATATATATATATATATATATATATATATATATATATATATATATATATATATATCTAGCTACGTAATCATGTATATATATATATATATATATACAGAGAGAGAGAGAGATATAGATATAGATATATAAATACAGATATAGAGAACTGAGTAATTGAACTATGTGGTATTTTTAATTGCAGGGCCTGATTTTATAACAGGGCACAAATGTGAGGTGTCCATAAAGGCACATATTTAAAGACTATTTTATAAAGGCATCAAAGACTGCCAAAATCAGCTCAAGTAGCATGAAAATGGCCTTGCACACATTTACATTTGCTCTGAAGAAGGTGTATATAATAAGAGCGCACATCACAACTCCTCTGCTCCACCCAAACTCCGCCCCTGGGAAGGCCCACATGCAGATTGCATAAATATAGGCATATGTTTTCTGTGAATGTACTTTTTACACATGTATGCAGCTGCACAAGTTTATAAAAGTCCTTTTCCATATGTAAAATAGGTTTTACACATAGAAAAGCTTTATAAAATTACCCCCTCTGTGTATAATTTATTTTTAACCTTTTTTTTAATTGTAGATGTGCTGATTTATGTGACATTGTCATACTCTTTCTTAGCTGTATTTCTATACATTCTGCCATTAAGAAAGGAGTTCCTTGTGAAAACACCACAGGAAATTTCACAGCAGTGACTGAGAAGAAAAGGAAAACTGGTGATAAATTTAGCATTTTATAAAAGAACAATGTGCTACTTTTTCAAGTAACTGAAACAGAAACAAAATTGCCATGTAATGAACCAGCTTCTGTTTAAAAAAAAATTAATGTTAAAAGACATGGAGGGGCATAATTGAATAAAAATGTCTATCTCCATGAGCGTTTATCTCCGAGAACGGGTCCGTGAAGGGGGGGACCGAACCGTATTTTCGAAAAACATAGACGTCCATGTTTTATTCGACAATTTGTGAGCTGGGCGTTTTTTGTTTTTCAGTGATAATGGAAAATGAATGCGCCCAGCTCAAAAACGAATAATTCCAAGGCATTTGTTCGTGGGAGGGGCCAGGAGTCGTAGTGCACTGGTCCCCCTCACATGCCAGGACACCAACCGGGCACCCTAGGGGGCACTTTTACAAAAACAAAAAAAAGGTAAAAGAGCTCCCAGGTGCATAACACCCTTCCCTTAGGTGTTGAGCCCCCCAAATCCCCCTCAAAACCCACCGCCCACAAGTCTACACCATTACTATAGCCCTAAGGGATGAAGGGGGGCACCTACATGTGGGTACAGTGGGTTTGGGGGGCGGTTTGGAGGGCTCCCATTTACCAGCACAAGTGTAACAGGTGGGGGGGGATGGGCCTGGGTCCACCTGCCTGAAGTCCACTGCACCCCCTAATAACTGCTCCAGTGACATTCATACTGCTGCCAGGGAGGTGGGTATGACATTTGAGGGTGAAAATAAAAAGTTGTGAAACGGCATATTTTGTGGTGGGAAGGGGTTTGTGACCACTGGGGGAGTCAGGGGAGGTCATCCCCGATTCCCTCCAGTGGTCATCTGGTCATTTAGGGCACTTTTTGGGGCCTTATTCGTGGAAAAACAGTGTCCAGGAAAAGTGCCCTAATTTCTCGCTAAAAACGCATATTTTTCTTCCATTATCGGCGAAAGACACCCATCTCTGATTGCCCGATAACCACGCCCCAGTTCTGCCTTCACCACGCCTTCGACACGCCCCCATCAACTTTGTCCGCATCCGCGACGGAGTGCAGTTGAAAACGTCCAAATTCGGCTTTCGATTATACCGCTTTATTTGTTTTTGTGAGATAAACGTCTATCTCCCGATTTGGGTCGCAATATAGGCGTTTTTCTTTTTCAATTATAAGCTGGAAAGGGGTCTATGTGCACATCAAAGCCAAATGGGATCTGAATTTATAACAAGGCACCTGAGAGAAGTCCAAAATGGTGCTATTTTTACCCTATTTTATTAAAGCAATGTGGGCACCTATATGCCCTTATTAAATAGGTTCCCTGAACTAGCCCTAGTGACATGCAAATGTGAATACGGTCATTGACAGCTGCTACAGGTGTAAATGTGTGCATGTACCTGCTTTGAGACCGATTCTATATATGGTGCCTAAAATTAACACACATTAGGCAATCATGCCTAGTCATATTTTAAATACTGTGTGTAAATCTATGTGTTGTATTTAGAACATGCTTAGGTATAGTTCATGCAACTAAATCTATGTGCCTCCATTTACGCAAACAAAAAGCTGGTGTAAATCCCTATGTGTAGATTTACACACACTGGCCCATATTTTATAACAACGTACATAGATTTTGGAATGCCAATGAAATGCACATTTCTATGCCCCTTTTTGCCTGCACATGTTAGAATTTACATGCAGTACATTACACAATGTGCTTAGCAATGTATGTGTGTAAATTCTAATTTTTGCTAATTAGTGCTCATTATTGCTTGTTAAGAGCTGTTAACAGCGCTTAACAGCTTGTTTAAACAATTAATATATGCACATAGTTACAGAATATGCCTAGATGTTTGCGTGCTATATAAAATCCGGGGTTTGCTTCTGCTCCATCCTAACCACACTCTGGGAATGCCCGCACATTCTATAAATGGCACCGAAAAACTGGCGCTGGAAAAATCAGCGTGGAGTTCTGTTCTATAAATGGCACTCTGGGTTAAGGGTCATTAATAGAAAAGCACGCTGTGCAAATTCCCGCACTCAAAGTTGGGCACCGGTCTATACCTGGTCTAAACGCCAGTGCCCAACTCCTGGCATTTAATGCAGAAAGGGGGCTATTCTAGAACCCGACATGCAAATTTCAGAATGCCTCTGCCCTCCCCTGGTCATGCCCCCTTTTGAATTGCACACTAGGGTATTTAGAGTATTAGGCAGAAGGACGTGCAAATCACAATTATTGCAACAATTTATTGTTAGCATCAAATATTTGCTAGGTAATGTTTATGTTTATTTGGGATTTGATATACCACTTTTGCTAATAAAAGCTCAAAGCGGTGAACAATAATACTACTACATAAAACAAATTAGGAACAGAAAGTAATTCCATTTAATGGCTCATTAGATAATTAAGATGTGTGTGCTTCTTGCATCTGTGTTCCATTTTTGGTGCCTATGTCTCATTGCCAACATAGGAGTGTTGAGTGATTCACTGCATCAAATGTTGCTGAAATGTCGAATTGCAATATTATGACCTGTTGACCTTTCCTCAGAAACTGTCTGACCTTGGTGGGGAGGATGAGGAGAAAAGTTTCTGTATTGTGTTGGGGCCTGAAGCCATGTTGTGTCTTATGTAGGATGTTGAAGGATTCTAGGAAAGTCTGAAGTTGTTCATTTACTAAGAATTCTAGGAGCTTTGACATCCATGGTACACTTGCAATTGGCCGGTAGTTATCTGATTTGGATAGCTCTGCTTCTAGGGAGTTTGAGAGATTCAGGGTAGTAGCCTGTTTGCAATGTTCTATTTGCGAAGTCGGTTAACCAGTTCAGGATTTGTGGTGGGATTTGGTTAGTAGATATGATGAGCAAACATCCAAGCAGCATGATTTTTAGACAGTTTAGTTAGGGTCTTCCGGACAGTAGTAGAAGTGATTTCTTCAAACTTTTCCCGTAATCTGTCTGTGGGGATGTCATTTCTCTGACTGCTTAGATTTGATCCTGCCAAGTTATCCAAACTGACTTCAGGAAAGGAGTTCCTGATTTTTTTCACCTTTTCTTAGAAATATTGTGTAAGTTCTATTACTCTTGACTGTAGTATCTCAGGGATCGTGAGGATTGGGTTTGCATTAGTTAGGTCTTCAAAGATTTTAAAGAGGGTTTTTGAAGAGTTGATAAAGTTTCTTATTTCTTGATTGAAGAAAGACTTTTTCACCTCAGCTATTTGTTGGGTTGGATAATAATGAGATACAAAAATACAAATGCATGCAAAGCACTTTGTTATTATGTACACTGAATCACAGAACTTGCATTTAACCTCACAAGCTACATTATTCATGGAAGGATAGCCCCAGCTTTGAGCTGACATTATCTGTCCTCTCTGGTAACATTGGGTTGCTAAGGTGGGGCCTCATGTTCCAGAAGAGACTTTTAAAGGGGCTGGTGACAAACACCAAAACATAATCCCCCAACAGTCCCAGCACAATTAAACTCCACCGCCTCTGCACCATCCACCTTCTTGACAGTCCCAGCATCCTTGACTCCTCCCCTGGCACCTATTGGGGGGGGGGGGGTCCTCTCTGGAAAGGTGGCATGCTTGAGCCCTCATTTCTCCTGTTCCACCAGCTTTTAGCTTGCAAATGGTGTCTCTCAGCCCCACCAGTAATCTCCCAGGACAACCGCTGGGGATCAAACAGTTAAATAAGGGCATGCAGCCTGGATTTTAGTAAGCGAGGCCCTAAGGAAAACAGCAGAAAAACAGACACATTGATAGAGTAATAGAGGTAGTATTGTGGCTTTAAACTTTACTACATGAGTATACAGTATTTCAATAAATCACTCCCAAGAAAACTCTATTGTAAACAACTTACTACAACTTAATATTGTCTTAGCTATCTATTTTTGAACGTGTAACCTGCTTAATTGCAGACGCACCCTAAGGAACAACAAAATATATAATAGAACTGCAAATTATAATATACCTAATAACGTTCCGAGAGTTCTCATTGAAGATAGAACAATACTGCTAGTTTCAAACCTCTCAAAACTTTACTAAAACTCTTGATATTTTTAGAGGCATCTGCTGTTATGGTGAAGAAAAAAAAAAAATGATCATCTCCTAAAACTGTTCCAGGCCATTGACCCTTTCCCTGAAGTTTGCTCTTTTTTTCAGTTCTCATAATGAGCAGATCTATTTTACGCTTTTCACGGTAAATTACCACCAGATTGGATGGAGATTCAGAGAAATGATGTATCTGCATCTGCCTGGCAAGCTGGAATAACATGCTCCTGATAATGTTGTCATTGATATGCAGAAATGTGCATGCTTTAATGTCAATATTTGTGTAACTATTGAGCTAATGTATACCATTTTATATTTTATATGGCTAATTCTGAAATCCATTAGAAGACAGGCAGAATATATCTGATTTTTGTTTTCTCTTTCAGATGGATCACTGAAAGTTACTTCTGTTGTTCAATGTTCTAAAAGTGAGAAAGCAGGAAAGAATTAGTGATGTATAGTACATAAGAAATTTATAAAAGCATCACAGAACATTTTTTAGCTGTGCTGGGAGGAACAAGGATTGGGGTGAGAAGGACCACATTTAGGAGGGTGGGATTACATGGCTATGCGATAAGAGGAAGGAGGAATAGGGACACTGAATTTCTTTTTGTCTGGGGGCTCAGGGAGGGGTGGCTGGACAGATTTATATTTAAGTATTCAGATTTATTAACCACCTTTATGAAGAGATTCACCCAAGGTGGTGTACAGCAGGTACAGCTTGACATAAAAATTACAATTTATTTATGTATTATTTATGTATAATTTATTTATTATTTTTGATGTTCCAGTGCAGTTCAACCTTCTCAGAGAAGTAAGTGAGAAGGTTGGACTGCACCTGAACATCAAAGAGACAAGGATCATGACATCAGCAAAAAATGTGAATGCTGACATCAAGATCAACAATGAAGAAATTGAAGTTGTCAAAGATTTCATCTTTCTTGGCTCCAAAATTAATCATGATGGTGAGTGCACCCCTGAGATCAAGAGATGGCTGACACTTGGAAGAAGTGTGATGGACAGCAAGAACAACATTTGGAGAGCAAGACCAACAGCCTGGTAACCAAATGTAGGTTGGTCAGTGCAATCATCTTCCTAATAGCCATGCAGCTTTGCAAAAGGGGAGGAAATTACTGAGAATATACAAAAGCATGGATTAATGGACCCTAATAATTCCTTATAAGCTAGTCTACCACTAAAACTGCTTCAGAAGCAACAGTTAAATCAAAATGTTGCTGCTGGTCTGCTGATCAGTGCAAAATATTTGAGAAGGATCATTCCAATTCTAGAACAGCTACATTGGCTTTTGATTAGGTGTTGTATTCAGTTTAATATTAATTTTTAAAGACTCTTAATAGGTTGGAGTCATTGTACCTGAAAGAATTATTAACTTTTTACATTCCTACTTGCTTTCTGTGACCTGCAAATGATGTTCTTGTAGTTCTCGAAGTATCTGCAGCAAAAGATATGGCATTTTCTAGTACAAGCCCATATCTATCGAATGCTATCTTGAAGTAGGCTTGCCTAAGTGATAATTATTCTTGCTTTTAGAAACTGGTCACAATTTGGCTCTTCTAAAGGATTTGAATGGACAAACTTTCTTTTAATATGTATAACATAATATACCTTTGACTTTGGAAGTTTTGGGGGTTTTTTTTTACTCTTTGTTGTTTTGTGGCATTTTATTATAACCTTATTTTATGATAGTTTTATTCTTGTTTTTTGTTAATTTGTTTATGCACTATGATTTTGTAATTGTTGCAGCTCACCTTCAGCACTTTTAATGGAAAGTGGTCAATAAGTCCATTGAATGCAAAGACTCCAATATTACATGAGTAATTGGAAAAGACCAAATGATATGCCATTCAGCTAAGTAGTCATTAATATATGGTCAAATGGAATTTGCGTGTACACTCTGGGTCTGTTGTGTCAGAAAGAAGCTACCGGATAGTCTATTGTCAGCTCTCTGAACTGTGACTTCATTATCCAGCTCACTGCATTCTATTTCAAAGATTAACTGATTTGTTCTTCAGATGACCCTTCTTCATGTAAAAGTGAAAAAACGCCTTACAATGGAACAGACTTTTAGTTCGCTTTTTCAGTAGATGCTCATGTCTAAAGGCACCTAGGAGCATTCAGAAAACATGGTACAAAACAAGAATTTTTTCTAAGAAAAGTGACTTAACGGATAGAAAAAGATCCACCATTAAAGCCATTCAGCAAATTCCTGGATATTAGGGATGTGCTTTCATTTGCAACAACATGGGCTTCATGTTGCTTCTAACCTCAATTGATAGGAACCCCCCCCCCCCCCCCCCCAAATTCCAATTTTTTCCAGTGTCATTATGTTTCTGTTTTATTTTTATTTTTCAGTTTTCTTAATAACTGCCAAGCATAAGTGGCCTTCAACCAGTGAACCTTAGGATGTCTTTTACTAAGGCACGCTCATAGGAATGCATTGGCGTCTCTAACATTTAGCGCGCCCACAATTTTAGCACGTGCCTTAGTAAATGACCCTCTATAGTTGGAACTCTAGTTTCATCCAACCCATTCCTACCTGCGCCTTGTATTTCTGTTTCCTGATTGGCCCAATAGGTACAGCCCAGGGCAGGCGGGGGTATTTCTGTCCTGCCTCTGGGCTTGCTCACTGCTGCTTCAGCCTTGACTTTTTGTGTTGTCCTGCATTTGGTTAATGTTTTTGCCTTGCTTTTGATGCCTTAGGATTCAATTTCTTGTCAAGCTCCTTGCTTTCTGTGATCCTTGTTTGCCCTTTTGTGTTGAATGAACTTCTTGGAGGTATAGTGATTTTAAAACTTACCTTGAACAATCCTAGTTCTCATCATGTTCTTGTCTAGTATATTAGCCTTAGGAGTCCCTCCTTAGCTGACCACACCCTGTTTAGGGATTCTGTGACAGAAACTAAACAAAATGACATTTTCTTGCCTCAACACTCTACTACATTCATCTAGGGTAATTTTATTAGCCTTTTTTTGCACGTTAACCAGTGTTTTACATGTAGAAATAGGAGATTATAAGATTGCCATGGGGTACACAGCATAAAAGTATATGTACCAATCCATATGTGTAGGAGTTCCAAGGGACAAAGGGTGAGTGGAACTGCGGTAGAGATGCAAGAACACGTATATATTAAAATAAACACGTGTATCCATTCAAACTTGGACAGTCCATCGTCTACTTGTGACTGCCTCAGAGCCGGTAAATTTCTGCATCTTTTTTCCTTTGAAGTAATAAGGTACATATGTTGCCTTTTTAAAACTCCCTATAAGAATCACTGGAGGGAAATGAATATATATTTATGAAGGGTGCAAGCCCTGACACAGAGCTCCTTGCTCGAAACATGATCGTGTTGGTTTGCTGATATTTTGATGGACAATTATATAAGTACATAAGTATTGCCATACTGGGACAGACCGAAGGTCTATCAAGTCCAGCATCCTGTTTCCAACAGTGGCCAATCCAGGTCACAAATACCTGGCAAGATCCCAAAAAAGAACAAAACATTTTATACTGCTTATCCCAGAAATAGTGGATTTTTCCCATCCAATTTAATAATGGTCTATGGACTTTTCCTTTAGGAAGCCGTCCAAACCTTTTTAAAACTCTGATAAGCTAACCACCTTTACCACATTCTCTGGCAACGAATTCCAAAGTTTAATTACATATTGAGTGAAGAAAAATTTTCTACGATTCGTTTTAAATTTACTACTTTATAGCTTTATTGCTAGTCCTAGCATTTTTGAAAAGAACAAGCAATTCACGTCTACCCGTTCCACTCCACTCATTATTTTATAGACCTCTATCATATCTCCCCTCAGCTGTCTTTTCTCCAAGCTGAAGAGCCCTAGCTGATTTAACCTTTCCTCATAGGGAAGTTGTCCCATCCCCTTTATCATTTTCGTCGCTCTTCTTTGTACCTTTTCTTGTTGTTTTCAATAAAGTTGCTAAAATTATGGGACATAAATATTTAAGGTTTTATGGGAAACATGTGATTTAAGTGGCCCTTTTACTAAAGCTTAGCTTGTGCTAACAGAATTAGCGTGCAATGAATTATAAAAAGCCCATAGGTATATAGGGGTAAATTCTATATGTAGCGCCAAAAAAAACTGGCATTGAAATAAGCGCTATTTTACAAAATGCGCTTAAAGTTAAGTGTGGTTTAAAGAATAGCGCTTAAGACAAGGAATCGTGCCTAACTTTAGGTATGGCCATTTGCACCAACTAAAACATGGTGCAAATATGTGCACATAAATTTAAGTGTGAATGCCCTTATTCTCTATCTATACATGTAACTTAAAGGAATGCCCCCAATGCGCCCATGACAAACCGCCAGTATTCAGTGGCATTTAACTGGGGAGTGCCACTGAATATTGGCACTAACTGGCTATTTCCAATGTGGGCAGGAGACAAACATTTTGGAGGCGAAGCTGTGGAGGAGTTGGGCGCTATTCAGGCACTGAAAATATTCAGAGCTGGTGCCTGCATAGTTAAGTGACCAAACAGCAACATGTAAATAGCAGTCCTAACATTGGTCATTTAGCTATGCTGGTGCTGGCACCCACATAACTTCCAGAACACCGCTCCAATGTCCACCCCCCCCCCCCCACCATCACCAATTTGGACCTCCTCCGATCCCCATAAAAGACCCCCCCCCCCCCCCCAGCATCTTGTCATCCCCCACTTCCAATCCCTCCCACCGCTCCCCTGGTCCAAGCACCCTGTCTGATACTCCCCGATCCCGAAAGCATGCCCCCTTCTGGAAAGAGGTCGGGTTGACAGGTCAAGCCAATTGGACTGACACTTCCCTTTATGCTTCTTCATGGAAAAGGGTGGTGAATTCATGGAACAGCCTACCAGTGGAAGTGGTGGAGATGAAAACAGTATCTGAGTTCAAGAGAGCTTGGGACAAGTACATAGGATCTCTATGATATATTCAGTCAGGACCCCTGTGTCTTAAGCAGGGGTGCCTGAATATCAGCCAGGATCCCCATAAGTAAAGCCAGGTGCAGTGTAGTCAGACCTGAATAATCAATGCCAGTCATAGGAGCCAACTCTAGGGGTGCTTGAGCACGCCTAATATTGAGAAAATTCCTTAAATGTGTCCAGGGAAGGGCTATTTCTGTTGGAATTAGCACCCCCAATAATTTTGGTGCCCAAACATGGCCCTGCATTAAATATCCAGGGCTAATTTAGGCAGAGAAGGTCAGTGTTTAAGAAAATGATGACCGTCCCAAGACAACTGATATTAACTTGCTGTAACCACAGAGATACAAATGGATAACATGGTATGAAAACCTTAAGAAGCCTCTGTTTACTCACAGGGAAGAGGTACAGAGAGAGTAGGACCAACCCAATTGGAAGAATAAAATGATCAAACAATAAAAATACAAATAAATTGTTATTGTCAGTTTTAGAGAATGAAATATATCAACTTTGAAACTGTGAATGTGTTAAAGGGGGGGGGGGCTGGGGGAAGAAGAATTTGAGAGCAGTGTTGAAGTGTAGCTGTCCTGCCACACAGGAGCCACTTGCTATCCCAAAATTTTGCCACCCTAGGCAGATACCTAGTTCTAGTGGCAGGGACGGCCCTGGATCCATCTAAGATAAAGATCAAAGAGCAGCACTCCAACATTTCTAGTACTTAACAAAAAAAATGTTTATTTTTGTGGTTAAATGAAAATGAACAAGAAATCAATTGGGTGTGCACTGAGGATTGTTTTTCAATTTGCTTGTTGCTTTTTTTAATGAAACAAACAACAGATGAAAAAAAATGTTATAAACCAAAAAAAAAACAAGAAAAGAGGGGGAGAAAAAGTCTGATCCTTCTTCCCACAGCCACTGCTGCAAACATTTTTTAAAAGCCATACAGGACCCTCCAGATTCCCCTCTTACTTCATCGGCATCTTCGACCAGAAGTGATTTCTTTTCTGTCCTGCCCCATTGCTTCTGTTTTTCAAAATGATATTGCCTTCAGGTCATCTGGCACCCTTTTTATACTGCAAAATGTGTCATACAATAACATGGCACAGGCCCCAAGTAGGCTGGTTCCATCTTGGAAAGAGTAGCAGTGGGAGAAGAGTTATGGGATTGCTCCTGGCCATAGGAGGCATAAGTGGAATAGGAGGGAAATTTGGGAAGCATCCCATGTCCAGTGAGCCCTCAGAAATATGAAGACGCCCACAAGAGCCAACCTGGGGGGGGGGGGGGAGGGAGGAGGGGAGAGAGTATGAAATCCTGGTGGCAACATACATGAAATAAGAAATATCACTGGCATTTCTTCTTTCGTTTGAATTGAGAGCTCAGCCTTAGAAATCATGTGCGATTTTCTGAATATGCAGTAGTTTGGAATATAAACTACTACTACTACTTATCATCTCTTTACAGATTTCAGCAGAGCTGTCACCACTTTCAAAGAAACATGGTTCACTTACAGGGCCTCTCAAGTGCCAAGCCACCAAAAAGAGGTATGAAAGATTTACACTTACATTTTCAAGCTTGCTGTTTCCAGGGGATTCATTTACCACAGCTCATAAAGCAACCTTCCACTGAAAATACTTCAGATCTTGTAAATCTAACAGCTAAGAGGTGAAACCCATAGAAATATATCTCTAATGCCACTATTTCTTTGTCCACAGCAGTGGTTCCCAAACCTGTTCTGAAGGACCCCAGCCAGTCAGGTTTCAAGATTATGCACAGTGAATATACATGGGAGAAACGTGCATGCAATGGAGGCAGTGCATGCAAATCTGTCTCATGAATATTCACTGTGGATGTCCTGAAAACCTAACTGACTGGGGTCCTCCAGGTCAGGATTGAGAACCATTGGTCTAGGGGGTTTTCATTATGACGTTCTGCTAGTAGGACTAGCTACAGAGACCAAATTAATTGCTATGCTTCCTTTCAATTCAGAGGAGAGCAAATGTGGCTGCAGTCTCTCAGGGGGTCTTTTACAAAGCGTCGGTAAGCCCAATGCGGGATTACTGAACGCTAAATCGGGACTACCGCCAGCCCAACATGACCGCTGATGGTAGTTCCGCCTCGAGCATGCGTCATTTGCGGGGGAAAAAGAAAACCCCCAGAAATGGCTTGCATAGTGATAACTCAGCGGTAATCAGGCATCGCCAAACCCTGCCCGGTTACCACTGGGTTAATGCGGGAGCCCTTACTGCCACCTCGAGTTCTCTTATCGCATGGCCATGTTGGTATGGGAGCTTTCCTCTCTCAACACACCACCCGAACTCTCGTCCACGCTCTCATTACCTCTCGCCTGGACTACTGCAACTTACTCCTCACCGGCCTCCCACTTAGCCATCTATCCCCCCTTCAATCTGTTCAGAACTCTGCTGCACGTCTCATATTCCGCCAGAACCGATATACTCATATCACCCCTCTCCTCAAGTCACTTCACTGGCTTCCGATCAGATACCGCATTCAATTCAAGCTTCTCCTTCTTACCTACAAATGAACTCAGTCTGCTGCCCCTCACTATCTTTCTACCCTCATCTCCCCTTACGTTCCCGCCCGTAACCTCCGTTCACAGGATAAATCCCTCCTTTCAGTACCCTTCTCCACCACCGCCAACTCCAGGCTCCGCTCATTCTGCCTCGCCTCACCCTATGCTTGGAACAACTTTCCTGAGCCCTTACGCCAAGCCCCCTCCCTGTCCGTCTTCAAGTCTTTGCTTAAAGCCCACCTCTTCAATGCTGCATTCGGCACCTAACCCTTACCGTTCAGTGAATCCAGACTGCCCCAATTTGACTGCCCCTATCGGGCTGACCGTTCACTTGTCTATTAGATTGTAAGCTCTTTGAGCAGGGACTGTCTTTCTTTGTTAAATTGTACAGCGCTACGTAACCCTAGTAGCGCTCTAGAAATGTTAAGTAGTAGTAGTAGCTTTTTACCTGCTGTGGGAAAAACAGCCCCCGACACCAGCGCAGAGCCCTTTTTCCCGCAGCTTGGTAAAAGGACCCCTCAGTAAGGTATCAACTATGGACCAGATTCACTACACTGTGTTATTGTGTTAGTGCAAGCTAGTGCTGTTAACATAGGGGTCAATATTCAATGTGATTTAACTGGCCAGAAATGGCTTCTGGCCGTATAAATTGCCTATTGGGGGTAACTAGTCATTGTCAGCAGCACTGAGGGGCTCTTTTACTAAGGTGCACTGAAAAAAAAGTCCTCTTTTTTTGCCGAAAATGGACGTGCGGTAAAATAAAAATCAGTGCACATCGACCTTACTGCCACCCATTGACTTAGCGGTAAGGTCTCATGCGTTAACCGGGCAGTAATCGTCAGCACGCGTGCACTGCCGATTACCGCCCTGTTAGCGCCATGCTGTCGAAAATAGAAATCATTTTCTGCCACGCATTTTGGATACATGTCAAAATTAGAATTACTGCTCGGGGCACACGGTAGCTGGGTGGTAGTTCTAATTTAACGCTTGTTGTACACGCATAGGCGCCTGTGCATCTTAGTAAAAGGGCCCCTTAACCAGTTAGCACAGCAGAAAATAACTGCTTAGTGCTGAATTCAAAACTGGTTATTTTGTGGGCGTTCCAGGGGGCGGAGTCAACATTTGGCCGGTTAAGTGCAACATTCATCACGTAACCCGCTAAGAAAACCGCATAAATAGGACCACGTGCAAGGAGTCCTAAATTTATGTGGTAACCTATGGCCAGTTAAGCGCTGAATATCACACTTTCCAGCTATGTGTTAGCCAGCTCCACAAACCCAGAAATTCAATGCCTGTGCCTGGACATGACCTGGCATTGCACTTCTGGGTTTAGTGCTAGCTGCGGTCAGCAAAACGCCGATTGCCAGCAGTTGAAAATGGGACCTAAACAGCATTAATAAATAACTGACAGCGCATTAAGGGGCCCTTTTACTAAGCCGCATAGGTGCCTACGTGCACCCAACATGTGTCAGTTTTGAGGTACCGCCCGGCTACCACGTGGCCCTTGCAGTAATTTCATTTTTGATGCGCGTCTGATACAGGCACCGGAAAATATTTTTATTTTCTGGCGTGCGTGCGGTAATCGGGCGATAATCGGCATTTTACACGCATAGACCATTACTGCCCGGTTACCGCATGAGACCTTACCGCTAGGTCAATGGCTGGCGGTAAGGTCTCAGACCCAAAATGGATGCGTGGCAAATTTTCATTTTGCTGCACATTCATTTTTCGCAAAAATTTTAAAAAGGCATTTTATACAGCTGTGCTGAAAAATGATTCTGCACATGCCCAAAACGCGCATCTACACTGCAGCAGGCCATTTTTCAGCGTGCCTTTGTAAAAGGGCCCCTAAATATAACCTGTGATAAATGAGGCATGTTAATGCTTTGTTAACATATGGTAAACAACACAGTGCCTTTAAGTAAATCTAGTCCTATGAAATGAATAGTGGGTGCTTATAAAAAGCTGATGCACTATAGATTTCTTCAACAGCATGAGGAAAATATCTTAACTGATTCAAAGAATACAGTACAGGAAGCAACATTCAAACGCATATATGCAGTCAGCAGCAGGTATAGGCTGCAAAACTGCTTTAGTTTCAATTTCCCACACCTCTAAACAGATAATTGTTGGCCATATAAGTATTTATATGGTCAAACATTATCCACTTAGTTGGAGCAGAGGTCAGTGGCAACAGTCACATACTAAACAGATAACTTAGGGGTCCTTTTACTGAGGTGCACCGAAAAATGGCCTGCACTGTTGTAGACGCGTGTATTGGATGTGTGCAGGTCCATTTTTCAGCACGCCTGCAAAAAAAGGCCTTTTATTATTTTTTACAAAAATGGATGTGCGGTAAAATAAAAATGGGTGCACATCCATTTTGGGCCTGAGACCTTATTGCCACCCATTGACTTAGCAGTAAGGTCTCATGCGTTAACTAAGTGGTAATCATCTGCACGTGTACAATGCTGATTACTGCCCAGTTAGCGCTGCGCGAGAAAAGGAAATATATTTTCCAGTACGCATAGTGGATGCGCGTAAAAAATGAAATTACCACCCGGGCTGCGGTAGTTCTGAATTGGCACACGTTGGCGCCTACGCGGCTTAGTAAAAGGGCCGTTAGTCATTGAAGCCTGACTGCAGAAACAGCAGCGGTAAAGTTATGTGGGTAAGTTATCTATAAAACTCTATCCATGTATTTTCAGTAATCTACCTTAACTAGAGAGGACCACTGAAAATACGCACAATGTAATACAGAAAATTTTGCTGGTTTAATGTGTGTTTCTGCACTCTGCTGTTTATTGGGTTCATAGTTTTCTAGAGACATTATTTTCCTTCTGAACAGAGCTACTGGGTGAAACCTTTTAGAAAATCCCATTTCCACAGTTCTTTATAAATGTCCTGGTTTAGAAATAACTTTCATATCTGGATCATGCACCACAATGAGCTCTAACTGAGCTATCAGGTCTGTCCTATCTCTGGTAGGATGTCATTTAACAACAGAAACCCGTGAGTTAGAATCTTCATCTTCCATTTTAGCATAAAAATTCTGCTCCAAAAACATTGCCTTCAGACTGAAAACCTTGCACAAACTTTAAATATGGTGTCCATTTATTTGTCAGACTGAAACGCCTTTGCACACAGAGACCTGCCTGCCTGAGCTAACAGTTGTTGCCTGTAAGTGCTCAATTCAAACATTCTTTTAAAACCAAGGCACATACAGCATGTCATCAGATCAGCAAGCAAGCCAACAATAATCAAATCAAAGTAGACTAAATGCTTCAGCAAGGTTTTAAGCATTGCCAATTTACTAAAAGTCACAGAGTTTCAGCAAATAATTTACACTAGCAAAAACAAATATATTGAACTTCTTGTACCTCTGTTGCCCCAAATGCATGCCAAAATATACGCTGCAAAGGAGTCAGAGCACACAACCAGCCCTTTTACTTTCAAAATGAAAAGACCAGCCCATGAGAAGAAATGTTCTACCGCATAATTATAAATATATTGGAGGTTATGATGCATTACTGACCTAGCATCAATATTATACAGAGGTATAATTGTATGTTGTACTAAATCTGCCTGCCCATCATACTGCTGACATATTAACTTGTATTTACTTATGCTGTTCTATTTTGAGCCAGCTGTTTGATGATTAGCTGAGCTTTCATGAATTTGATTTGGGAAACAGCTGATTCAGAAATACAGTACAGTGGAGCACATGTAATTCATTGACTTAGGAGCATTTATTCATCTACAAACTACAAAGCTCAAATATTGCTTTTTCCTCTGGAAGTTCAAACCACTTGGAGAAGAGCATATGCTGGTAATATGAGAAAAAAAACTTTTATCCCTTATGACCCTCCATTTTTGAAGCATGTCCCCTTTCCAGCTTAAGAATGAAAAGGTTGCAGGGATTCTTCCCCAATATTGAGAAAATTCCTTGTATGTGTCCAGGAAGGGGTTATTTCCATTGGGCTTAGCATCCCCAATAATTTTGAAAAGTTAGCTCCTATGGATTCTTGTATATCTTCACCCAAAGTGTTAGGTGTGTATTCACCTTGGCTAACAGAAGGAGAAGATATACAAGAATCCATAGGAGCTAACTTTTCAAAATTATTGGGGGTGCTAAGCCCAATGGAAATAACCCCTTCCTGGACACATACAAGGAATTTTCTCAATATTGGGGAAGAATCCCTGTAACCTTTTCATTCTTAAGCTGGAAAGGGGACATGCTTCAAAAAAGGAGGGTCATAAGGGATAAAAGTTTTTTTTCTCATATTACCAGCATATGCTCTTCTCCAAGTGGTTTGAAATTCCAGAGGAAAAAGCAATATTTGAGCTTTGTAGTTTAATATAACTCGATGAAGAATCTGAATAGAGCATTGAAGAATAAGCAAGTGACCCTATTAGTCTGAAGCCAGTGCCAGGCCATTGGATGACAGTTATTGCCAACAGGATGATACCACCTCAGTTGAAGAGTTGTTATAATTACTTCCAGAAACAGTGTTATATTTTAAATTATTGAATGGTAAACTTCTCAGAACAAAGGATTAGCGACACATGGCTTTACCTAACTAACTAGTACCATGTGCTCAAGCAACTGTCTGTGGTGTGGCAAGCACTACTACTCCACCACACAAGTAGATGCCACTATTACACATCCAGCTTTCCCTAATTAAGCGCACAACTATGGAACGCACTGCCAAAAATAGTAAAAACAACGTACGGCCACCTAAGTTTCCGGAAAGAACTAAAAACAAACCTGTTCAGAAAGGCATACCCCACTGACCCAACATAAAAACCTAAGTTCCTGCAACACAGCAAAACCAAAGACTGTAATGGACATACCCTAACTCTCCTTGTTCCTCTCTAAGTTCCTCCAATGTATCTACCACACATGAACCTTCTTCTACCATAATAACACCTTGTATTTGTTCATACCGAAACTGGCGAACGCCATTACGCTACTATGTAAGCCACATTGAGCCTGCAAATAGGTGGGAAAATGTGGGATACAAATGTAACAAACAAACAAATACATAAATACATATGTGCCTACATGGACTTGTCTTTTGTTATTGTTGTTTTTTTAAATAGCCTGTTCAGGAAACAAAAGCAGCAAAAGCACTGGGCAAATGAGGCCATTAAACCCAGCCTGTCTAATCTAAAAGACAATGAGCCCAATGAGAGCCCAGGAGTGAGGCAGAACAGAGTGCAGGAAGAGAAACCTTTACCAAAACAGAACAAATGCCACCAAAAATCAGGTTGGGTAAAAAGAAACAGGAGAGCATAGGCTGAGAAACTAAACATCACTCTTGGAAGGAGATTTCCCGCACATTGCACAACGGTTAAACCATAGCACCACCAAAGAGAGAACTGAGAGGTGAGCAAAAGGGAACATGGAGAGAAATGGCAGCAACATTTCTTCCGTAAGACGACAAGCAGCGACAGAAAGCCCAAGACAGAAGGTTCTTAAGGATACATTTAGGCTACTAGGTAGAAAACTAGAGGTGAGCCGGTAGATAGTGGGGTAACCCAGTGGTCTGTGCTGGGACTGCTGCTTTTTAACATATTTATAAATGATCTAGACATGAGAATAATTGGTAAGGTAATTAAAAATGCTGATGACACAAAGTTATTCAAAGTTGATAAATCACAAGAGGATTGTAAAATATAGTAAGAGAACCGTATGAGACTGTGAGAAGGGCGACGAAAATGATAAAGGGAATGGAACGACTTCCCTATGAGGAAAGGCTGAGAAGGTTAGGGTTCTTCAGCTTGGAGAAAAGGCGGCTGAGGGGTGATATGATAGAAGTCTACAAGATAATGAGCGGAGTAGAGCGGACAAATGTAAAGCGATTGTTTACACTTTTAAACAACAACAAAACCAGGGGACACAAGGTGAAGCTAGAATATGGTAGATTTAAAACAAATAGGAGAAAGTTTTTCTGTACTCAGCATGTAGTTAGACTCTGGAACTCGTTGCCGGAGAATGTAGTGACAGCAGCTGGCCTAACGGAATTTAAAGGGGGTTTGGACAGATTCCTGAGGGAAAAGTCCATTGAACATTATTAATTTTTTTTTTTTTGGGGGGGGGGAGGGGTTGCCGGGTTTTTGAAGCCTGGATTGGCCGCTGTCGAAGACAGGATGCTGGGCTTGATGGACCCTTGGTCTTTCCCAGTATGGCGGTGCTTATTAGGCATCCAAATGGCATTTGCAACTTGATGCATGTAGGAAAGAAGAACCCAATCTATAGCTACATGATGCAAAGTTCCACATTAGAAGTCACCACCCAGGAAAAGGATCTAGATGTCATCATTGATGATACGTTGAAACTCTCTGCTCAGTGTGCAGCAGGAGGTAGGAAAGCAAATAGAATGTTAGGAATTATTAGGAAGGGAATGGAAAATGAAAATGAGAATATTGTAATGTCTTTGTATTGCTTCATGTTGCGACCACACCTTGAATACTATATGCAATTCTGGTCACCGCATCTCAGAAAAGATATAGTGGAATTAGAAAAGATACAGAGAAGGGCGACGAAAATGATAAAGAGGATGGGATGGGATGACTTTCCTACGATGAAAGGCTAAAGCAGCTAGGGCTCTTCAACTTGGAGAAGAGCCGGCTGAGGTGAAGTATGATAGAGGTCTATAATATACTGAGTGGAATGGAACAGGTAGATGTGAATCGGTTGTTTGCTCTTTCCAAAAATACTAGGACTAGGGGGCATGCAATGAAGCTACTAAGTAGTACATTTAAAACAAACCAAAGAAAATATTTCTTCACTCAACGAGTAATGAAACTCTGGAATTTGTTGCCAGAGAATGTGATAAAAGCAGTTAGCTTAGCAGGGTTTCAAAAAGGTTTGGATAGTTTCCTAAAAGTCCATACACTATTATTAAGATGGACTTGGGAAAATCATTAAATCTGTTTTACTGTTCTGGGATCTTCTGATATGGATTGGTCACTGTTGGAAACAGGATACTAGGTTTGGTAGACCTTGTTCTGTCCTGGTATGGCAATGCTTATGTTCTTAGGTCTGCATTTTCAGAAATGTTCCCAGTTCCACATGAAAGACCAGAGTCTCAATACCTTAATAAGACATTGGTACTGAAGGAGGGTAACTTCATAATTTTCTCCATGTATATGAAACCCTGAATGTCATATTTAAAATAAATTTTTGTATCATGTATCCCTGATGCAGGCATACTCCTGTAAAAATGGCAATGTTAGGTGCACTTTTTTTTTTAGTATTTTTAGTATTTTAAGTTTTGCTTTTTATATATCCCTTTATTTCTAAATATTGTTGATGCTGACAGGTCAATATTTAAACTCTGTGGTCAGCATTCTTTGTAAATGCCAGTCAGGGCATTTAGAGGCCCTTTTACAAAGGCTTGCCGCACGCCAATTGCCAATTCACCACTACCACTGGGCTACCACAGGAGCCCAGCAATAGATCCTGACCCCTACCGTGCGCCATTTCTGGTGCTGAAAAAATGTTTACATTTTTTTAGCGCCAGGGGCTTACCCGGCAGTAATCAGGCAGCCGCACACACTGCCCAGTTACTGCTGGGTTAGCACGGGAGCCCTTACTTCCTCCTAAATAGGTGGCTGTAAAGGTTCCCCAGGAAATGGCCATATGGCATGTGGTTCACGTACCGCACAGTCATTTCCTTCAAAAAAATGCCTTTACCTGCTGCAGTAAAAAGGGCCTTGGCATGTGGCAAACACACATGCCATTGCCAATGCCACCACAGGGGTTCTTTTAGAGCAGCTTGGTAAAAGGACCCCTTAAGGCTTTGTGTATGAGTGTATTCAATGCCACTAAAGGACAATAGAGGACACTGAGTGACATTCAGCTGCTATATGTATAGCTAAGCAGTGTAATTTTGGAAAGTTTTGGGGATGGATGAGATACATCCCAAGATATTAAATAAGCTCAGAGTGGTTTTGGTCATTCTGCTGATTTTCATTGTTTGATTGATTGCCGTCAAGTTGAAGCTGACTCCTGGTGACCATATAGATTGGCTATCTCCAGAACATTTTGTCTTCTGTTTGTGTGTGGAGATTTTTAATGGATCATATATTGTTGTTTTAGATCTTTGGGGGATTTGATAAAGGCAGCTGTAGTCCCTCCATAAATGTGGTTGGAAACTGATAAGCCTTACCTTAATGGGAATGGATAAGAAAAGTCTTTAAATCAATATGAAGGAAAGCGTGGAGGGGCATAATCGAACGGGGACGACCATCTCTAAGGGCGTCCATCTCTAAGGACATTCCAGTGAAGGGGCGGGGAAACCCATATTATCGAAACATCGATTTCATTTTGATAATACGGTCGGGGACGCCCAAATCTCAACATTTAGGCCGACCTTAGAGATGGTCGTCCCCAGTTTTCCGCCATAATGGAAACTGAGGACGCCCATCTCAGAAATGACCAAATCCAAGCCATTTGGTCGTGGGAGGAGCCAGCATTCATAGTGCACTGGTCCTCCTCACATGCCAGGACACCAACCGGGCACCCTAGGGGGCACTGCAATGGACTTCACAAATTGCTCCCAGGTGCATAGCTCCCTTACCTTCGGTGCTGAGCCCCCCAAACCCCCCACCCCAAAACCCACTCTCCACAACTGTACACCACCACTACTACAGCCCTTAGAAATGAAGGGGGACACCTACATGTGGGTACTGGGGTTTCGGGTGGGTTTTGGAGGGCTCATATTTACCACCACAAGTGTAACAGGTGGGAGGGATGGGCCTGGGTCTGCCTGCCTGAAGTGCACTGCACCCACTAAAAATTGCTCCAGGGACCTGCATACTGCTGTGATGGAGCTGGATTTGAGGCTGGCATAGAGGCTGGAAAAAATGTTTTTTAATGTATTTTTTAGGGTGTGAGGGGGTTGATGACCACTGGGGGAGTAAGGGGAGGTCATCCCCGATTCCCTCTGGTGGTCATCTGGTCAGTTCAGGCACATTTTTGAGGCTTGGTCGTGAAGAAAAGGGACCAAGTAACATCAACCAAATGCTCGTGAGGGACACCCTTCTTTTTTCCATTATTGGACAAGGATGCCCATCTCTTAGCCACGCCCCCGCCACGCCTTCGGTACACTGCCGACACGCCCCTGTGAACTTTGGTCATCCCTGCGACGGAAAGCAGTTGAGGATGCAAAAAATCGGCTTTCGATTATGCCGATTTGGGTAACCTCGGGAGAAGGACGTCCATCTCCTGATTTGTGTCAGAAGATGGGCGTCCTTCCCTTTCGAAAATAAGCTAGATAGTGAACTACCTTCAATCAGTAGGTTGCAAGATTTGAGGCAGCAAAGTTTTGCTAGAAGAAGATGGTTTTGAGTGCTGGATGTAGTTTACTTGAATTTCAGCAAACCTTTGAATGCTGTTCCACACAGAAATGTGATGAATAAACTGAACAGCCTAAGGCTGGGTCCTAAGGTAGTAGACTGAATTAGGAATTAGTTGACTCAAAATGAAATTCAATGAGAGAAGAGAAAGTTGAGCAGTTCAGTACCTCAGGGATCAGTCCTGAATCAGATCTGTTCAATATCTTTGTGAACAATAGAAGAAAAGGTCTGTCTTTTTGTCAATGACACAAAGATCTGCAACAGAGTGCACAGCTCTGAGGAAGTACCCAAAATGAGAAATAGTTCAAGGAAACAGAAAACTGGGCAAATGCTCAACAGGAACGGCAGAGTGATGCATTTGGGGTGCAGAAATTCAAAGGACTGGGAACAGTACTACTTATCAATCTGTGAGGAACTCTGAAGGCCAGATTTTATCGGTACAGAAATCAAAAGGAGAAGTAGCAAACGTTATAGGTGATTCTCAGAAAGAGACCAAATTGTGACATTGTTCAGCATAAACAGTGAGTGCATTAACCTTAGTTAAGAGTATACATTGTACAACTGTTTAACACATCTACTGAATTCCCTGCCATAAATGTCACCACAGCCACTGCTTCCCTTTCTTCCTAGTAGTAACCTTCTTTTAGTAGCTTTAAATCTGAACTGAAGACTTCGCTGTTTAAACAGGCCTTTGGAGGTGCAGACTGACAGGAGCCACCAGCGAACTCCCACCCCTCCCCCAGGGCCGCTGAGAGACTGGGCCGGGCCTGGGGCCCTGCCCCTGAGGTCATCACCGCTGCCGCCCCCCCCCCCCCCAGGCCGCCGCTCTGCAGTCCCCACCCGCCTCCCTCCATCCGCCACCAGGCTGGGCCCCCTACATTGAAATTATCAAAGCGCCCCACCTGTCACCTCACTCCGTGACTGAAAGCGCAGCCAGCAGCGGCAGATCGGATTCGCCTCCCTTCGGGCCTTTCCTCCCTGTGTCCCGCCATCACGGAAGTTACATCAGACGAGGGCGGGACACAGGGAAGGAAGGCCCGAAGGGAGGTGAATCCGATCTGCCGCTGCTGGCTGCGCTTTCAGTCACAGAGCGAGGTGACAGGTGAGGCGCTGTGATGATTTCAATGTGGGGGGCCCGGCCCAGAGGTGGATCGTTGACGGAGCCGAGGGCGGGTGAGATCGGGGACTGCGGCACCAGGCCCCCCTTGGAGGCCTGGGCCTGGGGAATTTTGTCCCCCCTGCCCCCCCTCTCGGCGGCCCTACCCTCCCCACCCCACCACCACTACCACCACCATCACTAGTCCTTTACCTTCTTTTCCCTCCCTCGCCCTTTTTATCATTGTTTTTGCTTTTCTCTCCTTTTGTGTGACTGTTTTATCTTTTCTATTAATGAAGGAGTTCCTTTCCTTTTCTTAATTTTGCAATATGTAAACCTCTCTGCTCTGCTTGCCAGTTAGGGCAGTAAACTGCAATAAACTATAAACTAAACTTTAGAAAATTTTAAAATATGGCTCTCAAAACGTAGGGCTCATTTTACAAAGCAGCGCTACTGATTAGTGGCGTGCTGAATGCAAAGAAGCCCATTCAATTCCCATGGGCTTCTACACATTCAGCTCATGCTAATTGGTAGCGTCGCTTTGTAAACAGAGCTCTTATTATTTTCTACAGGCTTTCTCTTCAATTAGTCTGTGATTCGTAACCTCTCCTCATTATTATTGGCTGGTTGATCCTGATGCTCTAATGCAGTAATGCCTTCTGGTCACATTTTTGTATTGTACTCAAGTCATTACCTTTTAAATATTATTTTTAATTAATTACTTATTAATTTATTTTCAGCACTTGATATACCACAGGTAATCCCTGAGGCGACTCATGTGGTTTACAATTTTTATTACACTGTCTCTAATGGGCTCACAATCTAAGTTATATATTGTACCTGTGGTAATGGAGAGATAAGGGGCCCTTTTACTAAAGCACACTGAAAAAATGGCCTGCGCTGGTGTAGGTGCATGTATTGGACATGTGCAGGTCCATTTTTCAGTGCGCCTGCAAAAGGCCTTTTTTTGGGACAAAAATGGACGTGTGGCAAAATAAAAATTGTCACATGTCCATTTTGGGCTTGAGACCATACCGCCACCCATTGACTTAGCAGCAAGGTCTCGCGCATTAACTAGGCGGTAATCGTCAGCATGCGTACACTGCCGATTACTGCCCGGTTAGCATCACGTGGTTAAAAAAATAAAAAATATTTTCCGCCGCGCGTATCAGACATGCATAAAAATTAGAATTACTGCCCGGGGCACACAGTAGCCGGGCGGTAGTTCTAATTTGACACACTTTATACGCGAGAAGGCGCTTACACAACTTAGTAAAAGGGCTCCTAAGTGACTTGCCTAGGGTCACACAGAGGGAATTGAAGCTGGCTCCCTGGGATCTTAACTCACTGCTACTCCTCCACTCCTGAATAAAAACTGTTGCGTTCTTGACTCATAGTGTGGGAGAGGATGCAAAAGAGAAGGGATACTGGACAAGAGGAGATAGCCGGCATGCCACTATTAATGTTCCATACAAAGCCAAACTATTTAGGCATATTCCATGTAGTCTTTAGAAAGATCATACAATGGATATGCATGGGACAAGGTGTCACATCACTTTTTGCAAGCTTGAACCAGTGCAGTAGCTGGTTTATTAACATGCCAGCAAAGGAAACAATGATCTGTCAATTTTAGGAAATCATGCTCAGGGTGATTGGAAACTCCTATTTACAATGCTTGCTTTCTCATGCATTCAAAGACAGCTTTGGGGCACATTCTCGTGCAACGGAGGACAAAGAAGGGAAGGAAGTATGGGCCAAATGATATTAAAGCTGTAAGTTGCATTAGTTAAAATTAAATACATAGTAACATAGTAGATGACGGCAGAAAAAGACCTGCACGGTCCATCCAGTCTGCCCAACAAGATAACTCATATTTGCTACTTTTTGTGTATACCCTACTTTGATTTGTACCTGTGCTCTTCAGGGCACAGACCGTATAAGTCTGCCCAGCACTATCCCCGCCTCCCAACCACCAGCCCCGCCTCCCAACCACCAGCCCCGCCTCCTGATCTTGACTAAGCTCCTGAGGATCCATTCCTTCTGAACAGGATTCCTTTATGCTTATCCCATGCATGTTTGAATTCCGTTACCGTTTTCATTTCCACAACCTCCCGCTGGAGGGCATTCCAAGCAACCACTACTCTCTCCGTGAAAAAATACTTCCTGACATTTTTCTTGAGTCTGCCCCCCTTCAATCTCATTTCATGTCCTCTCGTTCTACCATCTTCCCATCTCCGGAAAAGGTTTGTTTGCGGATTAATACCTTTCAAATATTTGAACGTCTGTATCATATCACCCCTGTTTCTCCTTTCTTCCAGAGTATACATGTTTAGTTCAGCAAGTCTCTCCTCATACGTCTTGTTACGCAAATCCCATACCATTCTCGTAGCTTTTCTTTGCACCGCTTCGATTCTTTTTACATCCTTAACAAGATACGGCCTCCAAAACTGAACACAATACTCTAGGTGGGGCCTCACCAACGACTTATACAGAGGCATCAACACCCCCTTTCTTCTGCTGGTCACACCTCTCTCTATACAGCCTAACAACCTTCTAGCTACGGCCACCACCTTGTCGCACTGTTTCGTCGCCTTCAAATCCTCAGATACTAGGTTAAACTGTTCAATAGTTATAGCTATGTGATGTCTTCTTCTGTTGCAAATGGGTAACTGTAAAAAGCACTTGAAACTACTGAGCTCTACTGGCTGTCTGTACAGAGTTGGGATTAAAAGTGTAGAGCCAGCTGCCATGTAAATTAAAGACTGTACCTGGAGGGAATAGAGATGTTCACAGAAGTATGATCGCATTGTTGATTAAGATCTAGTGCTTCGTTGAGCTTGTGAAACCTACACAAGTCAATGATTGCTATAGTGCATTCTATGGCTATAGTGCTACACTTGAGGTATTCTCTGTTAAATGGCATGGATCCTCTTGGTAACCATAGTCATGCTCCACATTGAGAGAGAGGAGAAATTTGAAGAACTGAGTCATCTGTAATCAAAATCCCATCAATTGGCTGTGGATGCTGTATAAGGAACACATTGGATCTAGGACTGGCATCAACCTAGGTTTCGCTATCAATTATAATGTTCTATTACGTATTGTGTTGACATTGTAAATAGTATACCATAGAACAAGCTATTCAAAAGAAAACCAGTAACTCCTCAGCGTGATCAGTTCCCTTAAGTAATGCTGACCTAGGGACTGAGGTCTGGTCTTCCCAAGTGGGAATCTTTGGGAATACTGATCAATTCATAGTGGGATTAATGGAAATGACAAAAATATGCAAACACTCCCCCAATACTTAAATATCTAAATGGGGAAAATGACCCCAATGGCAAGCTGTCATTTATAATTTATGCAATTTGAAAGGAAGCTGAGCTTTGAAAGAGTAAACGTTTTGGTGTGTTAGTGAAGCAAAACTAACAGAACTGTCTGATGAGTACATTTAGGGGTAATGTACATAGAAACTAGTGATAGGGACATTGAATTGTTTTGGTTTTGATTCATGTTCTAAGGTGAATCAGTGAAAGGACCTCTATGAACTCCCTGATGCATGGAGAGAGATGGCAATGGGCTTTCTAGTAGAATTGATTCCTTGGACTGAAGGGAAACCTAAAAGCTATGAAGAGTTAGTCAATAGTAAGAAGGACTTAATGAAATATGGAATAAAGAGAGAAAACAGTGTCTTGGATAGGTACCATAGTGAGGATAGATATTTTTTGAAGGAAGTACAAGCAAAGTATATAGGGCAGGTGGCTCTCTAGTGGAGACTCATCAATGAATTCCTAAGGGCCCCTTTTACTAAGCTGCAACTACCACATGGCTCTTGTGGTAATTTCATTTTTGGAGTGCGTCCAATATGCGCGCCTGAAAAATAATTATTATTTTCTGGCACGCGTAGCAGACGCACGCCAAGTGGTATCTGATGCGCATAGGTCATTACTACTCAAATTCTATACCGTTAGGTCTATGGCTGGCGGTGAGGTGAGAGAGCCAAAATGGATGCAGAGCAATTTTGATTTTGCCGCACGTCCATTTTTGGGGAATAAAAAGAGGTCTTTTACAGGTGTGCTGAAAAACAGATTGGTGCACGCCCAAACCCACACCTACACTACTGCAAGCCACTTTTCAGTGCGCCTTTGTAAAAGGACCCCTAAGTCAGTAAAGCTTACAGTCCCTAATGAATGAGATCACACCCCAATAGCTGCATTTAGAAGGCACATAGGAAACAGATTTGGTTTATGTCGAAAGGAAAAGGTGACAATCGGGCTCATTTTCGAAAGAGAATGACGTCCATCTTTCGACACAAAATGGAAGATGGGCGTCCTTCTCAAAGAGACGTCCAAATTGGTATAATCGAAACCCGGTTTTGGACGTCTCCAACTGCAGTCCGTTGCAAGGGTGTCCAAATTTCAAGGGTGTGTTGCGAAGGCGGGACTTGGACGTGCCTAACACTTGGACATCTTTGACCCATAATCGAAAAAAACAAGGACGTCCCTGACAAACACTTGGATGTTTTCACCCGGATGTGTTTTTTTTACGAATAAGGCACAAAAAGGTGCCCGAAATGACCAGATGACCACCAAAGGGAATCGGGGATGACCTCCCGTTACTCCCCCAGTGATCACTAACCCCTCCCACCATCAAAAAACATCTTTAAAAATATTTCGTGCCAGCCTCTATGCCAGCCTAAGATGTCATACTCAGGTCCATGACAGTGCATGCAGATCCCAGGAGCAGTTTTAGTGGGTACTGCAGTGGACTTCAGATAGGTGGACCCAGGCCCATACCCTGTCTACCTGTTACATTTGTGGAGGAAACAGCGAGATCTCCAAAACCCACTACAAACCCACTGTACTCATATATAGGTGCCCCCCTTCACCCGTAAGGGCTATGGTAGTGATGTACAGTTGTGGGTAGTGGGTTTTGGGGAAGGGTTGGGGTGCTCAGCACACAAGGTAAGGGAGCTATGTTCCTGGGAGCAATTTATGAAGTGCACTGCAGTGCCCCCTAGAGTGCCCGGTTGGTGTCCTGGCGTGTCAGGGGGACCAGTGCATTACAAATGCTGGCTCCTCCCACGACCAAAGGGCTTACATTTGGTCATTTGTGAGATGGGTGTCCTTAGTTTCCATTATCGCCGAAAATCAGAAACGACCAAGTCTAGGGACGACCATCTCTAGGGACAACCTAATTGTCAAGATTTGGGCGTCCCCGACCGTACTATCGAAACGAAATATGGACACCCATCTTGTTTCGATAATACGACTTTGTGCCAGACCCTTGGAGCTGTAAATGCTCCAAACAGGGGAAAAGCAGATCAGCATTTCTAGTAAGCGCCACAGGGGAAGATTCCTATCCCTTTTACTTCCCACTAGGGTGTCAAGATAAAAATGTGGCACTGGAGAAAACTGAACATGTGAACCACTGGTTTTCACGCTGAGAGGGCATTCTCATATATTTCTCCAGTTACAGCTGTAACAGGTGTGATCTCTATAATTCTACCAAGGTCTAATTTTTTTTTCAATGTTTTCAGAGCTCAAAGTGAAACAGTACAAATTGAACTCCCAGCTGAAGACTGGAGTGGAGAAAACTATTCAGGATTGTTAAAAGCAGATAACATACGGGAGTGTTTATCCCAATCCAATTCACTAATCTGGTTTATATTAAAGGCTAAAGGGAAAGACTAGAGGTTTAATCAAAATAATGGGGTGTAACATGGTTAACTCACATCTGTGGCCCCTACTATATCTTTGGTTAAGGATATTTTCCAAGACATTCGCAGATCAGACAGGTGATTTCATTGGTAGACATAGCCAAATGCATTGTTAGTATCCAAATCACAGCCTCCCCTTGGAAAAATAATAATACAGATCTGATAGACTTCTCCAAGGGTTAGAACCATAGGAGATGGTAAGTGCTCCCATGTTCTTTTTTTCTTTTTTTTTTTTTTGCAAGTCCCGTAATGGAAAAATTAGCACAGGACCTGCAAAAATAAAATAGAAAAAAAGTCTTATTTTAGGGATGGGCTTGATGTACGAGAAAGCCCCATGTTAGCACGTGCTAAGCCCATTTCATAGATCTTTTCATTTTAGTTAAAGGTCTTCTAAATTTGTATCTGAGGCAATGGAGGGTTAAGTGCTTGCCCAAGATTAGAAGGTTGTCACCCCAGTGCTCTAACCACTCGGCTACTCCTTCATGTCAGAGAAATGTAAACTTAGCCTAAATAGAAAAGGTTTTATAGCTTATTGCTTGACCAGCTTGCATGGTATATTTTAGTTCTTTTCTTAATATGGTACTATGGACCCTATTTTATAAAGGTTATTCTCCTAAATTTACACTCCTAAAATTTATGCTCCTAAAATTTATTCTCCTAATTTATGAGCGTAAATTTAGGAGCATAACTTTTATAGAATAAAGCCCAATGTGTTTGGAAATAAGTCAGTTATCAAGTGTTATTGACACCGATTCATTAGTTCACTCAATAGCTAAACAATATATGAGAGATTAAGCTTCACCAATTTTGTACAGTGATTGCAAACTAAAATACTAATGCAACTAATAAATGCAGGATTTAGGGAGATGTGTATACTCTGAAGCCATATTTTAAAATGTTGACATAGTTCATTAAAATGTCCACTGTTCTTTGAGAGCTGAGACAGTGCACCTTATTTCACCTTTAAGACACACATCAGACTGAAGTTTATATGAAAAGAATTGATGACAGCAGGATAAGAGTGTAAAGGATAGTTTATAGCTAGCTGAACACTCAAGTTTAAATGGGATTAGGATACTCCAGGGAGCTAAGTTTCTGATCTATTGGTTGATTCTTTTTGGTTCACAAGAATGTCGCATGACACAAATTAGATTTAATTTTTTAAGGGAAAAATAATAGAATCCACTTTGCAAGTCCCGTAATGGAAAAATTAGCTTGTGTAAATTACTCAGGACACATCTAAGACAATTATTATGTCAACAAAAGGTTGCCTGCTAGTAAAAAGAGGACTGGAAGTGTACTTTTAAGTACTGGACAGAACCCACAGCAGTTCCCTGTACATTTGTAACTTCTCTGGTTCTTTTTTACAACCCCTGTTAAATTCATAAATCCAGCCACAAATGCATACCTGTCCATTCGGGACTAAAGGAAATTAATCATCTGTAAAAGATTGTTCAATATAAAAGACATCAGAAGACTTTCATTGTTTCAAGAAATAACATTTTATTCTGCAGCCTCTCAAAATTGATTTATGATCCTGAAACTTGAATCAATCCATTGTTGATTCAAAGTTATGACTACACAGGAAAAATAATTGTGTTCACAGTTATAAATGCTATATTTTTTATGCTCAATAGGCTCAATCCACAGACACTTGTTTTAAGCTTTTGGAGGGTGTAACTGTAAGAAAAGTATGCATTGGCTCCCTTTGGGGAAAGGCTATGGTAGAAACATAGAAACACAATGGAGATAAGGGCCAAAAGGCCCATCCAGTCTGCCATCCTCAGTAACCACTAAGTCTTCTTTTCCTAAGGGATCCCACATGCATGTCCCACGCTTTCTTAAACTCTGACACAGTCCCCGTCTCCATGACATCCACCAAGAGGCCATTCCACACATCCACCACCCTTTCCATGACAGAGTATTTTCTTAGATTCCTCCTAAGCCTATTTCCTCTTAACTTCATCGTATGCCCCCTCATTCCAGAGTTTTCCTTCATTTGAAAAAGGCTCACCTCCTGTATATTAACGCCACTGAGGTATTTAAACATCTCTATCATATCCCCTCTCTCTCTCCCATCTCTCTTCTAGTGTCTATATATTGAGGTCCCTAACCCTGTCCCTATATGTTTTATGACCAAGATCGCTTACCAATTTCGTAGCCGCCCTCTGGACCGACTGAATCCTGTTTATATCCTTCTTTAGGATATAAACAGGATGGAGTCAGTCCAGAGGGTGGCTACGAAATTGGTAAGCAGTCTCAGTCATAAAACATGTAGGTACATGCTTAGGTAATGAAGATGGAGACCTCTCCTTATTTTCTGATGGTGGAATTTGAGGAACAGAGAAGGAGAAAGCTCTCTCTTCATGGCTCTTACGTCTATACACTATTGTCACTCTCTTCACTTTCTTGGTTGTCATTCATCCCCAAGAGCCCAATGTCCATTCCAACTGGATGTGTATATATTTCACAAATAATTTACTGGGTGTTCAGAGTTAAACAGTTAACTGTTAGGCTTCACAGACATCGAAATATGTGCAGGAAAAACAAAAATGGTACAGAGTTATTGCTTGTTCTTTGTTCTTCTCTTTCTTTAGCTCTGTGGGATCCTGTATCATGACTTCTATACTTTAGGCCACAACTCTTCTGCAGCACTTTCTCCAGAATCCTGCACAGACTCTTCTTCCAACACTCTCTCTCTCTATCTTGTTCAGCACCCAAGACCCTACTCACTCAGTATGACTAAAAGAGAGACAAAGACAATTTTCCTGGAAAACGTTAAACAACCTTCTCTGACTGTTCCCAGTGGTATAAACTAACTACCAAAATCACTCGCATATGGTACTCCTGCAACACCATAATAGCAGGCCATCAGCTGTGAAATTAACATTTAGACAGCTGTAGATAAATGATATTCCACACAATAGGACATATAGGACTAACTTCAATAAATAATGCCTAAGGATTGGGGCTGAAAAAAATAGCACTTAGCGCTATTCTAGAAATGGCGCTCATAGTTAGGCATGGTTTATAGGATAGTGCTACACACCGGGAACCATGACTACATTTAGGCGTTACCAAGTGAAAAATGCACAAAATCAATCCATTGGTATCTAGGAAGAGCCAGTATTCTTAGTAGACTGTCTACACAGAGATCCCAGCAGGGCAGTGGGATACCATAGGGGGCATTGCAGTGGACTTCACATAAAAACTCCCAGCTACACATCTCATCATTACTCCCTTATATTGTATGGTGAGCCCTCCAAAACCCCACCAAAAACTTAGCTTGCCCAATTGTACACCACTACAATAACCTTTATGCCTGCAGGTGTCACCTATATGTGGGTACAGTTGGTGTTTGATGGGTTTTGGTGGTCTTACACTTTCTACCACAAGTGTAACAGTTAGAGTGGATTATGGGCCTGGGTCTCCTTTTCCACAGTGCACTGCACCGACCACTAGGCTACTCCAGGGTCCTGCTTGCTGCTCTAATAGAACTGACTATAAAATCTGAAGCTGTCATAGAGGTAGATATGTACTGTTTCACCTTTGGGGGGTACGAAGGGGTCAGTGACTACTGGGAGAGTAAGGGAGGGGTCATTCCTTAATTCCTGCAGTGGTCATCCCATCATTTATGGCACTTTTTTGTGGCACAGAACAAAACATCCAACTTTTAGCCCTGGACTTTTTTGTTTTGTTCCATTATGACAGAAAAATGTCCAAGTGTTAGGAACGCCCACATCCCACCCTTTACATGCCCCCTTGTGATCTGGACGCACTGCTGACGTACTGCATAGAAATGTTCAAAAATGGGTATGGAAAATGGTGATTTGGATGTTTTGGGAAGAAAAACGTCAAAAGGTCAATTTATGCCATCTTTTAGATGTTTTTTATTCTCTTTTGAAAATGAGCCCCATGTTGTTCTCACTGTTGTTGGGATTTTCTGTGAGTATTAGCAGTGATGAATAATGATGTATGATGGCAGATTTTTAGTGAGTCAGTGGGAGCTCTGCACCTAAGCTGCCATACTGTCTGGTACTCACCAGCACTTCCCACCCCTATCTATAACTTTATAAAGTTATATAGTTAGCCTGTCACTCAACAATGGAACCTCTATTTCTACACCCATCAACTAGCTCTGGATACTACTACTACTACTTATCATTTCTATAGCACTACAAGGCATACGCAGCACTATACATCATACACAAAAAAGACAGTTCCTGCTCAAAGAGCTTACAATCTAGATAAGACAGGCAGACAGACAGAACAATTAAGGGTAAGGGAATAAAGAGGTGAGGATAAAAGGAAAGGGCAAGTGAGCAGTGGTTAGGAGTCAAAAGCAGTGGTAAAGAGGTGGGCTTTAAGTTTGGACTTGAAAACGGCCAAAGACGGGCTAGACGTACAGGCTCGGGAAGTTTATTCCAGGCGTGAGGTGCAGCAAGATAAAAGGAACGGAGTCTGGAATTAGCAGTAGAGGAGAAGGGGACAGATAAGAGAGATTTATCAACAGAGCGGAGTACCTGAGGGGGGGGGGGCGTAGGGAGAGACAAGAGTGGAGAGGTACTGGGGAGCGGCATGATAGTGCCTACATGTCCACTATAGGGTCCTTTTACAAAGCTTAACTGGCCTTAATGTGCTATGGCCATTTTTATGTAGCAGTAAAATGGCCAATTTTCCATTTTTTGTATTAATGGCCATAAGCTAATGTTGATGAAACAAAAAAGTGAGGAGAATGGATGAGGATACCAACTGTTTTATATTTATTCACTTAAAAAATTCACTTAAAAAATTACATGTGCATAAACAGCGACCCGACACGGCCGTGTTTCGGCACAATGGCCTGCTTCAGGGGTCTTTATAACCTTGAATGATGTAGTTTAGAATGTTTGTTCCAAGGGAAATAACAGGAAACAAATCTTTTCACAATTTGCCGATAACTCTTAGGAGAGGAGTATTTAGATGCTCGTTTTTAAAAAAATATATATATCTCATATATATTATTTTTGAAGAGAGGAGACCAGAGAGATTTGTTTCCTGTTATTTCCCTTGGAACAAACATTCTAAACTACATCATTCAAGGTTATAAAGACCCCTGAAGCAGGCCATTGTGCCGAAACACGGCCGTGTCGGGTCGCTGTTTATGCACATGTAATTTTTTAAGTGAATTTTTTAAGTGAATAAATATAAAACAGTTGGTATCCTCATCCATTCTCCTCACTTTTTTGTTTCATCTTCACGGTGTCGTGAGGATTTTTTACCTCCTTTTTTGCCTTCGCATAAGCTAATGTTGCCATTAGCATGCGGCAATTTTAAATTACCGCATGGGTACTTAATGTCACCTATTTTGTAGGCAGTAAGTGCTCATGCAGTAATCCAGTGCTAACCAGTCAGTGCGTAGTAAGGCAGATGTGCTAACTGATTAGTGTAGGAATGCCCACTCGCCCCTGGATTCTATATAGTGTGCTTAGATTTAGCCGCCAAAGTCGGAGCGGATTCTATAACACTGTGCATAACTTAGTTGGCTTAACAAGCTAATGAGCGCTGATAACAGCACTTAAGAAGCAATAATGAGCACTAATTGGCATTGATTAGAATTTAGGCGCACAACTCGCTGAGCATATTCTATAACGATGTGCTTCAAACTTCAAACGCACAGCAGTGGCGTAGCTACGTGGGGCCATGGGAGCCTGGGCCCCCGTAGATTTGGCCCTGGACCCCCCTGCTGACAACCTTCTCGACCCCCCTCCCGCTGCCAACCCTCCCCCACCGCCACTGTGGGCTACCTTTGCTGGCGGGGGACCCCAATCCCCGACAGCTGAGGTCCTCTTCATCTTTCGAAGGCTTCGTTCTGTTTCTGACGTCCTGCACGTTGTACGTGCAGGACGTCAGACTCACAGAAACAGAAAGAAGCCTGGCTGATCTGCAAAGGTAGGCGACGGCGGCAGCGGGGGAGGGTTGGCGACAGGAAGGGGTCAAGAGGGTCGTCGGAAGGGGTCGTCAAAGTTGGTGGTGGCGGCGGCGGCGGGGGGGGTCGGCAATGGCGGGGGGGTCGGCAGTGTCAGGGGGCTAAAATGCTCACCTCGGGCTCTAGACACCCCTCTTGCCGAAGTCTGGCTACGCCCCTGATGCACAGAGGCAAAAAGGGGCGTGGTTATGGGTAAGGAAATGGGCATTTCATGGGTGTTCCAAAATTTAGGCACCTAGTTATAGAATATGGCCTAGTGTGCCTAAATCAACATGCTGAGATTTACAGGTTTTCGTTGGGGTAAATGGATGTGTGTAGATATTGGTGCTGAAATAGCAACTAAGGATATTCTATAATCGGCGCCTAAATCTAGGTGCCGATTATAGAATACGCTTAGTTGTCCCTGATTTCAGCGCAAACATTTTAGGTGCCATATATAGAATCTCCTCCTCTTGGTCCACAGACACATCCCCTCAAACAAAAAATGTTTTATAAATTTTAGCACACAGAGTGGTGCGCACATTTGGCAATTTCCAAAGGATGCCTGAACACACCCTGCGGTATGCCATTTTAAGCTGCATATTTAGCCTCCTGAAAACCCATTTTTTTGCAGTCTGAGCCACGTTATCAGCGTTCTACCACTGAATCCAGCCAAAGTATGCAATATGCCTGAGACCTTTTTTGGGGGGGTTTGTCTGAATTTTAGAAGAAATGAGACATGGCCCTTACTGATGTAAAGTATTCTTTGTTAAAGCTAATGCATAATAAATAAAAGCAATCTTTTTAATCATTTTTTAACCCTCTGGAGGGGCTTCATGTGTTTTTTTAAGAATGTTTAACTAATGTATCTTGTTGAATGATGCCTGGTTAAGTACTTTCCATTTTATGACCTTAGTCTGAGTTCACATCATAGTTAGAGCATTTTGGAGTCCACCCTCTATCTAAGGAAAAGAATAGGGAGGCTCATTCATATTACAGTGAAGCTTAAATTCTGAACTGGGGCTCTAAAAACTTTCATGGGGGGTTCATTCAGTCTTCAATACACAAGGCTCTGAGCTGTACTTTTTTAACACCTCACTCACTGCACCCACAAGTGGGTAATATCTGAAAGGGATGTGTATTCGTTAGTGCGCATTTGGTTTCTAGTGTGTCTTAATCAAATTTTGTGAGACAAAATTGATTTAACTTATGTTAATCTATGAATTGATGTGCGTATAATAGATCTGCAAGCATTATAAAGTTCTAATGTGCATTAAAGACATTTTTATTAAAACTTGACAAATGTCTGAGACAAGCTAAAAAGCTGCACCTGAAAATTGGAAATGCCTGAGAAATCCAAAAATGAGCCAGTGCACGTCCCTTTTGCTTGTGCAAACTCCTGCACAGAACCACTGCATTAGAATAAATTACCTCAAGCTGAGTGCTTATCAGTTCTTTAAGAATATTTTTATTTTCTGCTGTTTAATGATAGGAGTTTGCCAGCAAAAATTTAGGTTCATTTTATTTTTTTCATGAGTTTTTCCCAATTTTCAGGTGATTTTTTGGGTAGTTGCACACATTCGTGTTAATAGGGAATTTTTAATGCATGCTAAATTAATTTAACATGCACCGATGGACTATGCCATACTTTGTATTGTTATCTGAATATTTTTACTGCTGTAATTGTCTATTGCTCATGTTTGATTTATTCTTACTGTACACCACCTTCAGTAAATTCCTTAAAAAATGCGGTAAATAAATCCTAATAAATAAAATAAAAATAAAACACCATTTGTGTGCTTAAATTTATAGACTACTGCCATCCATGCACATAAATGTACTCTTATTCATGTAAAAGTGTGGTAAGCGCTATTCTATAATTTACGTACAATTACCCCCGATATTCAGAGCTATTTAACCGGCCAAGAAGAGCTCCTGGCCGGTTAAGTAACACTTAACTGGCTATCCACCACTATTCAGCGGGAGATAGCTGGTTATTTCTAGCTGAATATTCATGGTCAGCACTTACTGCCGGATTCTACATAGTGCGCCTAGAGATCCGTGCCAAAATCCAGGCGTATTCTATAACAACACATGTAACTTAATTGGCTTTACAAGCTAATCAGCTTTGATGAAAGCACTTAACAAGCAATAATGAGTACTAATTGGCAATAATTAGAATTTACACGTGCAATTCGCAAAGCATATTCTGTAATGAACTGTGCCTAAATTCTAATGTGCGCAGTTCAAAAGGGGGCATGGCTATAGGTGGGGAAATAGGTGTTTCAAGGGCGTTATAAAGTTTACACGCATAGTTATAGAATATGGCCCAGTGCACATAAATGTACACGCAGGGATTTACGCCACATTTTCATTGGTGTAAATGGGCGCATGTAGTTTTAGGCGCTGGGATATCAACTAAGTGTATTCTATATACTGCACCTAAATCTAGGTGCCGCTTATAGAGTATGCTTAGGCGGAAATGTTTACCGCATGGATTTTGTAGGTGCCATATATTGAATCTGGCCCTTAGCATCTAACTGGATATTCAGTGCATCACCGGCTAAATTTTGTGGCCAAATTGGGCCACTGAAATAGCAGACATGAATATTGGCTTGGATGGTTAAGTTTAAACCAGCCAAAAATAAACCATATATTCATTGCCAGTCAACGGAAAGGGCCCGGCATTTGAATATCTGGTCTCACCATCGACCGTGGGAGTTAGCCATGCTGCCTCCTGCACTCTGAAAAATCAGCTCCATATGGTTTAGCAAATACATGCACATGAGCGTTCACAGGACAAGGGCATAGGAGATGTCAACATTTATGTGTTTAATTTACAGAATGTCACATTGAGGCACTTGCATTTACATGAGCCATACACCTGTCGTAAGAGTGCATGCCTAAATGTAGGCATGTTGATGCGGGTTTACGCTAAATTATATGAGAACACCTACACGTGTAAAAATTCTTATAGATTTGGGGGCCCATTTACTAAGGTGCTGAAAAACGGCCTGCACTGGTGTACGGGTGTGTATTGAACGCGCACAGGTCCATTTTTCAGATTGTCTGCAAAAAAAGACCTTTTTGCTGAAAATGGACATGTGGCAAAATAAAAATCAGCGCGCATTCATTTTGGGCCTGAGACCTAACCACCACCCACTGACTTAGCAGTAAAGTCTTGCATGTTAACCGGGCGGTAATCGTCAGTACACTGCCAATTACCGCCCGGTTAGCACTACGCAGTAGAAAATAGAAATTATTTTCTGCCACGCATTTTGGACACGCGTCAAAATTAGAATTACCACCCAGGGCATGCGATAGCCAGACAGTAGTTCTAATGTGACACATGTTGTACGCACGTAAGCGCCTACGTGTCTTAGTAAAAGGGCCCTTAGGTTCGCTATCCATGGAAAGTATGTGCCTTAATTTCAGTGACCTGTGGTTGCCTCCTTAGTACACATTAAATCATCTTAGCATGTACTAAGGGGGTAGAAGCCTATTCTATAATTGAACTCAGATGCGTGTTTTCCTTTACAGAATACTGGCAAAACCACAAAGGGCCAGATTCTGTAAATCAAGACTAAAATCTAGATGCATCCAAAAAAAAAAGTGCTTTGCGCTATTCTATATAACTACTACTACTTATCATTTCTATAGAGCTACTAGACTACACTAAACATGCAAGAGACTGTCCCTGAGAGACAGAGCTTACAATCTAATCAAGATAGACAAACAGGCCAAATAAGGGATAAAGGAATTACTTAAGGTGGGAATGATACACAACTCTTCCCTTCTACGATTCCCTAATGTGGCTGTGCCACATGAACTTTATCTTACCACAACATCACTTTGTATTTGTTCACACCGGAGTCTGCAAACGCCTCTCTGGTACTATGTAAGCCACATTGTGCCTACAAATAGGTGAGAAAATGTGGGATACAAATGTAATAAATAAATTTGGGTATTGAACAAGTGAATAGGCGTTAAGAGTTAAAAGCAGCTTCAAAAAAACAGCCAGAGCTGGAGTTTGACGTACTGATTTAGGAAGTCACTCTATTCCAGGCATATGGTGGATCAAGATAAAAGGAACGGAGTCTGGAGTTGGCAGTGGAGGAACATTCCCGGGGAGGAGTGTAAGAAGAGATAAGAGTGGAGAGCTACTGAGGAGCTGCAGAGTGAATGCACTTATGAGTCAATAAGAGGAGTTTCAACTGTATGCAGAAACGGATAGGGAGCCAATGAAGTGACTTGAGGAGAGGGCTAATATGAGCAAACGACACTGGCAGAATATAACCTGTGTAGTAAGTGTTGGAGGATTCTCAATATCTTCCTATACAGTTCCTAGACAGAACAAATCTTTGCCATGTGGTAAGTGTGGTGACAGATAGTGTAGCTATAGTTACCACCTCCTAAATAGGAGCCTCTTAGACAGTATCACAGGTTTAGCACTTATTGGGGGAGTAGCCTAGTGGTTAGTGCAGTGGAGTTTGATCCTGGGGAACTGAGTTCAATTCCCACTGCAGCTCCTTGTGACTCTGGGCAAGTCACTTAACCCTCCATTGCCCCCGGTACAAAATAAGTACCTGAACAAATGTAAACCGCTTTGAATGTAGTTGCAAAAACCTCAGAAAGGCGGTATATCATTTCCCTTTCCCTATTTGAGATTCTACATGGAATGTTGCAATTCCACTAGCAACATTCCATGTAGAAGCCTGCCCTTGCAGATCAGCAACGCGGCCATGCAGGCTTCTGTTTCTGTGAGTCTGATGTCCTGACAGAAACAAAAGCCTGCGCGGCCGCATTGCTGATCTGCAAGGGCAGGCTTCTACATGGAATGTTGCTCCATGCTGCTAGTGGAGGAGTACCCTAGTGGTTAGGGGAACTGAGTTCAATTCCCACTGCAGCTCATTGTGACTCTGGGCAAGTCAACTAACCCTCCATTGCCCCTGGTACAAAATAAGTACCTGAATGTATGTAAACCGCTTTGAATGTAGTTGCAAACACCTCAGAAAGGCAGTACATCAAGTCCCATTTCCCTTTCCCCTTTTTACTATGCTGCAGTATAATGGCCAATTTTCCTTTTTTTTTTTTTTTGCATTAATGGCCATGTGCTAATGTCACCATTAGCATGCAGCCATTTAAAAAAATTACCACATTAACTCAATTTTGTAGGCAGTAAGGGCTCATGTAGTAATCCTGCCCTAATTAGCATGTGGTAATACAGCTGCGCTAACTGATTAGCACAGAAATGTCCACTCCCGGCCCCTCTATGATAAAATTAAAAATATTTTTTAACACACAGTTTGTGTGTGCAGATCAGGAAATTACCACAGCATACCTGAGCGCATCCCACAGTAAACCATTTTAAGCTGCGGCAAGCATACACTAGCGTTTATCGGAGCTTAGTAAAACACCCCAGTGTACGCTAAGTATAAAACTTTTCTACACTTTCGTAAAAGAGCCTTTAAGTGTTGAATGTTTTAAGCTATTAATTTCATGTTTCAAGTTTATTTAGGGCTTACTATCTCGCCACACAGACGAGTTATCTAGGTGACTTACAATCTAAAAAGAAGATAGTTAGAAATAACATAAAATATTAAAACCAGACAAACAAGAAAAAAGGGGTAATAATGGGGTGAACTACAATTTTGATAGGAAAGAGGTAAGGGGTAATACAAGATGGTCAGGGGTACTGTGATTTCAGGTAACAGTAGTGTATCAGGGAAGCTGACTATAAGAATCTTGGTAGAAAAGTGTTTAAATTGTGGAAGGGAAGTTATTTGTCTGAGATGGGGGGAGGGGGTTGGTAAAGAGTTCCATAATCTTGGACCTTGAAATGAAAACATAGTATGCCTGTTGTCTTCGTGATAAAGATCACGGAAAGTTGGGATTGTGAAGAGATGGGAGGACCTAAGTGTACGAGTTTGGGTATATGGAATAAGGTATCTTTTTAGATATAACGGTTCAGAAGCTGGGAGGATTTTGAAAACTAATAGTAATATTTTATAAGTAATACGATGGGAAATAGGAAGCCAGTGGGCAAATTAAAGGTAATGTGAGATATGATCATATTTTTTTTAAATCATGGAGAATTCTGATGCTGGTATTTTGAATCAATTGGAAACGATGTATGTCTTTAATCTGGAGACCTAAATAGGCCTTATTCTATAAAGGTTATGCTAATTTTATAGGTGCCATATATAGAATCCCCCCCAAGGGTCTTATTCTATAAAGGTTATGCTCCTAAATTTGTGCTCCTAAAACTTATGCTCCTAATTTATGAGCATAATTTATGCTTCTAAATTTACGCACCTAAATTACAAGTATATCTATGCTCCAAAATAGATTATGCTCATAACTCAGGATCATAAATTTTAGGAGCACAAATTTAGGAGCATAACCTTTATAGAATAAGACCCTTGGGGGGGGGGAGGAATTCTATATATGGCGCCTAAAAAATCGGCGCTGAAATCAGTGCCGACTAAGCGTATTCTATAATTGGCGCCTATCTTTGGAGCTGCAGTAGTTTAGGCTGCTTGCTTCCTGAGCACACTCTAGTCCATCCCACCCCTTCCAACTCAACTAAAAGGTGGGAAAATGTGGGATACAAATGCAATAAATAAATAAATAAATAAAATGAGTCAGCACTAGATCTAGATATCGTTGTAGACAATGTGCTGAAATCTTCTGCCCAGTCTGTGGCGGTGACCAAAAACCAAACAAGATGCTAGAAATTATTAGGAAAGGGATGTAAAATAAGGCCAAGAATATTATAATGCCTCTGTATTTCTCCATGGTGCAACCTCACCTTGAGTACTGCATTCAATTCTGGTCGCCGTATATTTAAAAAAATATAGCAAAATTAGAAAAAGTTCAAAGAAGAGCGAACAAAATGATAAAAGGGATGGGACTCCTCTCATATGAGGAAAGGCTAAAGAGGTTAGGGCTCTTCAGCTTGGAAAAGAGATGGCTGAGGGGGGGGGGGGGGGATATGATTGAGGTATATAAAATCCTGAGTGGTGTACAATGGGTAAAAGTGAATCAATTTTTCACTCTTTCAAAAAGTACAAAGACCAAGGGACACTCAATGAAATTACATGGAAATACCTTTAAAATAAATTGGAGGAAATTTTTTCACTCAAAGAATAGTTAAGCTCTGGAACTTGCTGCCGGAGGATGTGGTAACAGCAGTTAGCGTATCTGGGTTTAGAAAAGGTTTGGACAAATTCCTGGAGGAAAAGTCCATAGTCTGCTATTAAGATAGACATGGGGGAAGCCACTGCTTGCCGTGGGATTTGTAGCATGGAATGTTGCTACTGTTTGGGTTTCTGCCAGGTATTTGTGACCTGGATTGGTCACTGTTGGAAGCAGGATACTGGGCTAGATGGACCATTGGTCTGACCCAGTATGGCTATTCTTATGTTCTTAATAAGCTTAGTTAATATTTCAGTGCATAAATCTATGTGCATCCATTTACACCAATGAAAATGTGGTATAAATCCTGGCGTATAGATTTAGACGCACTGGGCCATATTCTATAACTAGGCATGTAAATTTCACAAAACAAATGAAATGCCCATTTCTCCACCCATAACCACGCCCCTTTTGCCTGCACGTATTAGAAGTCTGGCACACATAGTTATAGAATATGCTTAGCAAGTTGTGCACCTAAATTCTAATCAGTGCCAATTAGCGCCCAATACTGCTTGTTAAGTGCTATTATCAATGCTCATTAGCTTGTTAAGTTACATGCATTGCTATAGAATCTGCGCCAATTTCAGCACGGATCTCTAGGAGCGCTATATAGAATCCAGGGGTTATGTATATGGAATTATGGCGATTGAAAACTACATGTACTGAAGCACTATAATACATTTTTTCTGTGCCATTTTTTAGTAAGTGTCTTTGGGAAAACTGTGCTTTTGCTTTGCACGTGTTCCATGTTTTGCATTTTCCACTTGCTACCGGATGTACAGAGGTGCATACAGAAAGTCTCAAATCAGTCAGCTTTGAAGTGCAAAACACATTAGGCAGTAAACAATTAATTGACCTCAGTAAATGAAACTATTTATGAATTCTAATATTTAGTCTGGCCTTACAAGAACATGAGATATAACATAACATAAAAAAACAATCAAACTGCAACAGGGCCACAGAGCAGGATATAAAACATTAGTGAACATTAGGGGGGTGCATTTGGTTCATCGGTGCTCCTCCCAAAATTTACAGAGCAATTCTACAAAGTATGGGGGCTCATGCTTACGTGCCGATTATGCATGTGTTTCATTAGAATCGTAACAGATGCACGCATGTGAGCTCACGAATGCGCATATATGCCAAAAATCTGCCTAAACTCTATTGTATAAATATGCATGTATCTTACACGGTGGGTATTTTACAGGTAGGTGTATACATGGGTGAAGCATGGTCTGAACTTATATGTGCATAATGTATAGAATATTACAAGATATGTGTGTATCTCCTGAACCCGGGTAAACTCATGCCATTGCTATGGCTGCTGTAAGTGCTCGTGCCTAAATTATACAATTTCTTCTTATTACCCAACTCCACATGTATCTTAAACAATATTTATTTAATCTTGAAGGGTCATTAGATTTAGGATCTATCAGATACTCATGTCACCACCATTTTGGCTATAATTGTGAGCCAAGCACTTTCTTATGGTGGGCATGTATTCGTCATTCGAGCCATATTTTTAATATTTTTAACCTTCAACCAACTTAACTCAATCCAATAATCAGAATTGCAAAATTGCACTTAACTTTAAAACAAACTTTTTTTCTTCTTATTTTCTATAATTTCTTTTCAGAACAATTGATCATCTCAGAGACATCTAATCCGACATGAACTCATGTTTCGCACATAGTGCTGTATCAAGGTTACGTCTCCTCAATCAAAGCTGGAAACATATCCATCGCTTTCTCAGTGTTTCCAACACTGGATATTTTTGATACCGTGGAAGTTGGATCGTGCCTAAATTATAGGCACACATTTTACCCAGATTCTATATAAGGTGCAGCGAATAGTGCGCATTAAATTGGGCATGCGTCCAATATAAGCACACTAGTTAATTGAGTAATGAGCCAATCAGTGATGATAATTGGCCAATAACAGCCAATTCTCTATCAATTCTCATCACTAATTGCCAATAATTAGAATGTACGCGTGTAAATTCTAACGTGCGTAGCTAAAAAGGGAGTGTGGCCATGGGAGGAGTGTGGCCATGTCGGGGGCATTACTCAAATTTAAATGTGTTATTATAGAATTCAGAGTACACGTCTACATTTAGATGTGGGCATTTACAACAGGTTTTCAGTGGCGTAAATAGCCATGCCTAAATGTAAGCACATTCTCCGGCCTTATGCGCTATTCTATACACCACACCTAACTTTAAGCATAGCGCTTTTTTGGGTGCAGATTTTTTTGGCAGCATATAATCTAGCCCTTAGGGGCCCTTTAACTAAGGTACGTAGGCGCCTACACACATCCAACGTATTCCAATTTGGAACTACCACCCGGCTACCATGAGCCCCAGGTGGTAATTCCATTTTTTTCCGTGCGTCCAAAAATATTTTTTTATTTTCTATCGTGTGGCGCTAACCAGGTGGTAATCGGCAGTGTATGCACACTGATGATTACCACCCGGTTAACACATGAGACCTTACCACTAAGTCAATGGGTGGCGGTAAGGTCTTAGGCCCAAAATGGATGTGCGCCAATTTTTATTTTGCCACACGTCCAAATTTTGTCCAGAAAAAAAAGGCCTTTTTTGCAGGCACGCTGAAAAATGGACCTGTGTGAGTCCAATACACACGCATACAATGGTGCACCTTTCTAAAAAGGACCCCTTAGTGTGCAAAGTTGCTCACACAATTTATAAAATAAGGTCAGTTATGTGCCTAATTTAACTCTTTAATTAGCTGCTAATTGGCTTTAACAGCCAATAATTGTCTGGCTTTAATTGGCAGTTAGATGTATAAATGACCTTAGTTGGTATTCTATAAACTGAGCGCATGATTTCCATAGCACACAGCAGCATGGGGGCATGGACCTCGGAGGGGCATGGGTTGGTTGGGGTGTACCTAGGAGTTACATGCATGAGTTACAGAATCCCAGCAGTTATGGACTAGATTCTATATACCACACCCAAATTTTTTTTAATTTTTTTTTATTTATGCATATTTATAATCTTTACAAGCTTTTAACATCTTGAACATGAAACGCAGATATATATCAACTTAAGAAATATGTGTTTTTTGAACCATAAAAATTATATCTTGTATTAGACCACCATATTGAAGGGGAGGATTCTTTATAAACTCAGGAGGTAAGAGCTAAAAAAGAAGAAAAGAAAAAGGTTTTGATTCAATAAGGGCTTAACATTTCCCTTCACCCAAATCCAACTATGACTTATCTCTTTCCTTGAATCTCGACCATGCAGATTCTACATATCTATATTTTTTTCGAGCCAATAAAGTATCTCAATTGTTCTGGAAGAAAAAAAACATATTTAACATTTAAATTAAATGATGCTCCTAAAGCTACCGTCTCTGTTCTTAATGCCAGGAAAGCTTTCCTCCTCTCCTGAGTTTGCTTAGTCACATCTGGGAATACCCAAATTTTCTCTCCATAGAAAAGTGTTTGTAGACACACCTAAAATTTTGGTGCCAAAATGAACATTCACCTACGCACATTCTATAAAGTACGTCTCAATTTAGGCGTACTTTATAGAATAAGCCTAAATTTCCACACAGTTTACAGAATACATTGAGTGCCCGTACGAATGACTAAATTTAGCTGTGGACAGTTCTGCCAAGTAAAACCTGGTGTAAATGCTGACACCTAAATTAGGCGCAGACTGGGTGTATTCTATAACAGCGTTCACTGATTTAAAAACACCCATGACCCATCCATTCCACGCCCATGACCACACCTCCTTTTCAACTATGCAGCTTAGAATTAGCGCACATCATGTTATAGAATACAACTAGACAGTCCTGCGTGTACTTTCTAATACCAATTAGTGCCAATAATTGCTTTTTAATTGACAATTATCAGTGCTGATTGGCTTGCTAACCAATTAGATTATGTGCATTGTTATGGAATGCGCTTCAATTTCCATGTAGAAATCTCAGCACAATATATAGAATCCGGGGGAATATACCTAACTGCCTATAGGCGGCCATTTTTTTTGTCAATGTGAGAGAGTGTGTTAGCTGCAGAAATTTGAACCTCTTCCCTGAGGAAGATTCGAAACCTGGCCATGCCAGTGGAAATTCTCACACTGTAGAAAACAGCTGCCATTTAAGTGCTACCAGTGACATTTGTTAAATTTGAGATGTTTATGGATTGATTCTAAACATTATTGAACAAAAAAGCTTTTTTATTAAGTATGGCGTTATGTGAATATGTGGCAATTGAATTTATTTGAACAACTGAAATAATTATCTGAAAAACTGAAAAAATATGGATCGATGAAGATGTGCATATCGTTGCCTTGAAAATTTGGATTGCAACTTTTATGCTGTTAACTCTGATGATCCTCAAAACAAAATTTAACAAAGAAATTATGAAAGTGAAAATGTATCTAGACATATTTAGAACTTGTTGAGTCATGTATGCAAGTTCATTTGAAGTGCTCTTTACTCTGCTGGCACTTGAATTTTGAAACTATAAGCTCTTGGGAATTAGATCATTGGTATATATAAGTCCCTGCACATACTATAAGTCTTAGTCTGTCATATATGATTTTACAGTTAGGCACAAGCATTTACACCATTAATTTGGCGGCATAAGTGCTCGCACCTACATTTTGGTGTGCCACTGTAGACTTACACTAGTATTCCATGCAGAACTGCCATTATAGAATTCGAGCTTAGCTTGCATCATGCCAGTGTTTAAATGTCACCAACCTTTTGAGAATGTACCTCTAAGTTTATTCACTCTTTGAAATCTGAATGTCATGTATTATACTTTCATTGATTTATTTTGTTATTTTATTGTTTTTATATCTTAATTCTGTGATTGGTATGTTGCTTTTGTGTACTTGATTGTTTATATTTTGTTTAGTTTATTAATTTTGTGCACCACTTTGATGCATTTTTGTGTAATGCGGTATATCAAGTCAATAAATCAAATAAAATCTGCAACAGTGACAATGCATGGTGAGTTATCATGCACTAACTGCACTGCACAATCCTCACCCATTTCCTGCCCAAAACACACCGATACCCAGCCCCCATAACAGGCTATGCAGTTAGCATGTGCTGTAATGGTACTGCAGGAATGGATACTGTAGTCATACATTAACAGTTACCATGTGCCAATTCACACAGTAACTGCTTACTGCACATTAGTAAAAAGGGCCCCTATGTCATTTCTTATTTGTGCCTTTTTTTTTTTTCTTTCAGTACATTTAGTCAGTCTAATTGGTTCAGTCCCACACCAAGTCACCAGTTTCCTTCTAATTGGATACAGAATGATCATCCAGGAAACTGAGCTACAGCCCCAATCAACCCAAGGAGAAGGAATGTTAGCTGAGAATGAAGGCTGATTTCCTGTACAGCCTAGGTGCCAAGCTGCCACTGCAACACTTGACTGACTTTATCTGCACCTCTTTTACAGATGTACGGTTATTATGATTACTATTTGTAGAGTGCTACCAGATGTGCACAGTACTTTACATATATACCTAACAGACAGCCCCTGCTCCATGGAGCTTACACTATAGTCAAGACAGACAGAGAAAACACACAAAACAGAGCAAATAAGAGGCTCTAATATAAACAGGAAATTAAATTGGGAATATGTACTTTAGAGGAGTTACGGGTGGGGGGAAATGAAGGCGGAATGGCCAATTTACACTGAGTGAAATAAAGAAAGTTTATCTAAATTAAGATGTCTTATTGTATTGTACAAAAATACAGCAAATAAGTGGAAGCCATCACAAACAAGTTCCAAGATGACCAATAGCACAATTTATTCCTTAAATCCGATATGTAGGAAATGTTGACAAGATGTACCCGAAAGGGGCAGTGTTTTGGCACACCGGCCTTTGTCAGGGGTCTTCATAAATAAACATTGTATTGTACAAGCCGCATTAGCATCATATCAATGCTATTTGAATATTCTAATGCGTGCCTGTTAGGTGCTTCCTTGGTATTGTGCTGACACCGTATCACATCTCTTCTTTGAATGATCTTCCATGCTGTCAATTATGGTATCATTTGTACTGTACTGACATCATATTTCAGTTATATCATTATTCTACAATACTGTTAAGTGTATATATTTCTGATACCATGTCATATTTGTGCTATTACTAGATTTGAATTTGCAATCTCCAAGTTTACCTCATTGATTGGTCATTTTACTGTTGTTATACTGTTAACAAAATTGTAAGTTGTATTCTAAACTGTACTGGTCTACACTGCCTTGAGTGAATCTTTTCATAAAGGTGGTTAATAAATCCTTTTTTGAAAATGCACACTGCAGCTTATTTTTCACTTAATATCATTTTATCAATGATGATGCACCATTTTTCATGAGGTGGTACTGTTTTATATGGTGGCAGTGTTGTATCAAACATTGTACATGTGCACATTTTTGCACACATTTCTTCTAATTTACTTTACAAGTGTCTTGTCTTTATTCTGACATTCTTTATTTTTTAGGGTGTGTTAATACTTTTATAACTTTGTAACAGAATTAGTTTGTATTATGGCATGCACACCCTTCCTGTGTTTTAATCTTTAACTTTTATTGTTTCACCTTGTTGTATAGCTTTTTATTTTTTAATTTCATACATTTATTATTGTTTTATTGATATTCTGTGATGACTCTGGGCAAGTCACTTAACCCTTCCATTGCCCCATGTAAGCCGCATTGAGCCTGCCATGAGCGGGAAAGCGCGGGGTACCAATGTAACAAAAAATATATATATATATTCATTATTGTTTTATTTTGTTTGCTTTTAGAGTATTTGTGACCCCTGAAGCAGGCGATTCACCGCTGAAACACAGTCCTGTGATGGGTCCCTTTATTATTTGTGCTTTGTCAATAAAAGGGTATCTGGTTACATTCAACTGCTGGAAAGTTTTTGGTCCCCCCAACTCCAACTTCAAACACTATTGACCAAAGCCAATTTAGTGAAAATTACCAAGCTTTGACGACCAGCAGATTGGATTATTGTAATTCACTTTTCCAGGGTATGTCGCAGAATACCACAGCTCGTATTATTACAGGTAAAAACTAAAAAAGAGAACTGGTCATATAACACCGGTCCTGGCTGGGCTTCATTGGCTGAGGAAAGGGGGAGTAGGAGGAGTAGGCTCTTGAACAACACTAGTAGGCGACGTAGATTAGGAACAATCTCTTTATTTAAATATACACTCGACTCGAGTCTTAAAAATTGACGTAATGGTAGATTCTTCTTCAATGTTTGATGATGATAACTGTTAAAATGTAAAAATGCATTGCGATCAGTAGATTTTCTAAAAAGAGAAGTAATAAAATGATAATTATCTTTCCTAATTAATAAATCTAAAAAGCTAATTTCTTTTTGGTCGTATTGCATTTTTACATTTTAACAGTTATCATCATCACACATTGAAGAAGAATCTACCATTATGTCAATTTTTAAGACTCGAGTCGAGTGTATATTTAAATAAAGAGATTGTTCCTAATCTACGTCGCCTACTAGTGTTGTTCAAGAGCCTACTCCTCCTACTCCCCCTTTCCTCAGATTCTACTTTTCGTAGGAATTTGTGTACCTCCACCCTTGTGGTGGTTTGGCTTGCTGGGCTTCATTGGCTACCAGTAACTGCAAGAACAACTTTTAAAACTTTATATTTGTTGTGGCCTAGTGGTTAGGGTGGTGGACTTTGGTCCTGAGGAACTGAGTTCAATTCCTGGCACAGGCAGCTCCTTGTGACTCTGGGCAAGTCACTTAACCCTCCATTGCCTGCTGCATTGAGCCTGCCATGAGTGGGAAAGTGCGGGGTACAAATGTAGCTAAAATAAATTTAAAGCTTATCAAATGAGGGTTTCTGGCTTTCTTTCTGCAGTGATCAAAAGATATGTTCTTAAAAGGCAACTTGGGTCCTCACAGCGAACCTTGCTGGAACTTCCACCTTTACCCTTTTAGTTAAGTTATCTATGAATCGGGCCTTGTGTTATTCTGGTCCTTATCTGTGGAATCAGTTGCCAGAGGAAATTAGAAGAATAGATATTTACCTGCGGTTTCGCAAATTCTTCAAAACTTGCTTTTATGTGAGCTCTTTTGGGCAATTGTGAATGATGTGTTAGGTCATTCTTTGATGTGTTATTAATTCTTCAGTAGAGTGTTGATAATATGGTATTGCAGTAATATACTGTTACTTTAGAAGTTTTTAAAAATATAACTGACATGGAGGGGCATTTTCGATAGAACGTCTAAATCAGAATTTGGACGTTTTACAAAAACATCCAAATTCTGAACAGGAAAGAAGGTCCTTTTCGAAAAAGACAGATGTCTATCTTTTGTGTTCGAAAATACTATGGACATCTTGTGATTTGGAAAGGGTTTTTTTGGTCCATTTTCAAACAAAAAACTTCCAAATGCAAAATGTCCAAAAGAGAGGAGTGGCTTAATGGTTAGTGCAGCAGACTTTGATCCTGGAAACATGGGTTCAATTCCCACTGCAGCTCCTTGTGACTCTGAGCAAGTCAAATACACAAGGGGCATTGTTGGACATGACATTTAAGTCTGAATTTGGACATTTTTTGTAAAACATCCAAAATCAGAACAGGAAACGTCATTTTCTACAAAAAAAAAGTCTATTTTCCTTTTGAAAATGCTGTTTGGAAAAACATTTTGTGATTTGGACGTTTTATTGTTTGGTCCATTTTCAAACAAAAAACGTCCAAATGCAAAATGTACAAAATACACAAGAAAATCTACAAGAGTGAAACCATTTGCATGTTCCAAGTGTGGTAAAAGCTTTGGTTGTAATGTAAATCTAAAAGCGCATCAGAAAGTCCACAAGGGAGAGAAACCATTTGCATGTATAGAGTCTGGTAAAAGCTTTGGCCAGAAGGTAAACCTCACAATGCACCAGAGAATACACACAGGAGTGAAACCATTTACATGTCCTGAGTGTGGTAAAAGCTTTGGTTGGAAAGAAAGTCTCGCATGGCATCAGAGAATCCACACAGGGATGAAACCATTTACATACATTGAGGAGGTAAAAGCTTCAGTTGTATTGGGACAGGTAATTAGGGAATGTACACTCTTGCTATGAAGTATGAAAAATAGCACTCTGGTATTTAGATATATATAATGAGGCCTCCTTTTTATCTATAGATCAGAATTCAAAGCCCAAATCTACTGATAAACAATAGACACAAGGCTCAGATGTTATAAAAAAATAGAAAAGTGACATCCCAGGAAAGCAAGAGGGCATCCTTGGGGGCACTGCAGTGGACTTTACAAAATGCCCTCAGGTACACATCTCACCATTGCTCCCTTACCTTGTTTGCTGAGCCCCCCAAAACCCACCCAAAACCCACTACCCCCAACTGTACACCATTACCATAGCCCTTACAGGTGAAGGGATAACCAATATGTGGGTACAGTGGGTTTCTGGTGGGTTTTGGAGGACTCACAGTTTCCCCAACAAATGTAACAGGTAGGGGGAGGTAGAAGCCTGGGCCCGCTTGCCTGTCTGCAGTGCACTGCACCACTACTAGACTACTCCAGGGACCTGCATGCTATTCTAATGGACCTGAGTATAACATCAGAGTCTGGCAAGTAATATTTTAAATCACATTTTTTGGGGGGTGGGAGAGGGTTAGTGACCACTGGGGGAATAAGGGCATCTTTTTGTGTGGCATGGAGGAATAACCTAGTGGTTAATGTGGACTTTGATCCTGGGGTAGTGGGTTCAATTCCCGCTGCAGCTATTCTTTATACAAACAGGTGTAGCTCAAAACATCTAAGTTTTAGTCTTGGATATTTTTGTTTTGTTCCATTATGGCTAAAAGACGTCTAAGTCTTAGGAATGCCCAAGCCCCGCCTTGAGTATGCCCCCTTGAGATTTAGATGTCCTTCTGACGGACTTCAGAGAAAAACATCTAAAAAGAGATTTCGAAAATACTGATATGGTCGTTTTTGTGAGATAAAAGTCCAAATGCAGACTTATGTCACTTTTTGGACGTTTTTCTCTTTTGAAAAAGAGCCCCATACTGTAATTGCTTCTGTTGTATTGTAAACCTCTTTGGTGCCTATTTGTGTAAATGAGGTAGATCAAATCAAAAATCCGATCAAACTTCTTGGAAATCCCTTAGCAGGACCTCTTAGTTTATTCTCTCTCTGTCTTTGGGATCTGTCACAACACTCCACAAACTGTCATACTAGTTGAATTCCTGAAATCACAGATACTATTTGGCAATCTCTGAAAAAATATTTACTAAGGGAGCAATTCTACACCTTGGTGCCTCCATTTAGGCTGTGCGGTAGAAGCCAATTTTATATCAGAACCAAGGCACCTACTTTCTATCACAGAATACAAGCACAACCCTGTATCAGTGCACCTAACATCTAAGTACTCACATTTACACTAGCCATAGAACTGGTGTAAGTACGAGCACCTAAATGTGGCAATGACATACATAAGTTGCAGTATTCTGTAAATGATGTGCATAAAAGGAAGTCCCGCCTATGTCCGCCAGTGCTCTTCTCTGCATATGCGCTTCATAAATACAAGCTATAGAAAATAGGTATTTACAGAATAACACTTAGATGTCATGCTAGAATATACATATATACATATATGCTAGTATTCTAAATATCTATGTGCATGTGTGTGTAAATGTTAACACCTAGATTTCTCTTCATGTGCCAAGATTCTCTTGACACAGAAATCCTACTGGATGTCCCCTTCCCCAGAACCTTCACTGGTCATAGGCTCATCTGCAATCTGCTTTTGGTTGCAGGTCCTCTCCCCCAGGATATAGCATAGGCCTTCAGCCCCTAAATCCCCTCAGGCTGCCAATCCTCTCCACTAATTCTTTCAATTAAACCACAAGTATTGTTTAGCCCCTCTCTCCACTTCTTTTACAGGTGAAAGGATGGATAAACCATTTTAATCCTCTCTTTATTTTGTCCTGGGCCTAAGTCAGCTCCTAGAACCTCATTGACTAAGGAGTTCAGCACCCCACTTAGTCAATTCAGCAAAAAAAAGGAGGCAAGGCCAACCCTGTCATTGAGCGGCTGGGTTTTTTGCACATTGCCCCTCTTTACTTCCCTGTTTTTCAGGCCCTACTTGTAGGACTAACACCTGCCCCTACCTGTTTGTGTGAATAAAGCCTGTATTAGCCTAACTTAGGCCTATGAACCAAATTATGACTGCATTATAACTATCCTGTCATGGATTCCTAATGCACTGCATGATGGACTTTGCTAAGGACGTTGTTTGTGAGAACACTGAATAGGCCTTTGTTCATTGTTCTTTGTGTGAGCAAGAGGCCTGGGACTTTCCATAAGATATTTTTGGACCAATATCTTTGGTCAGCAACACTGTATGTACACCAGCCTAGAATTGATAGATACCAGGGTCCAGGATTCACATGGTTTGTGTCTTGTCCATCAACACCTCAGCCTCAGCCATTGCCCTTAACCTTTTCATGTGGACATCTTTATCTGCTTAGTGCCAAGTGAATTCATGTGACCAGCTCATCAAATCAGAGAACTGGTTTCAGTACCAGCTTATGATTATGCTTATGTGGGCTTATGCTTGCTAAATTGAGAGTTTGTTTGTTTATTTGTTTATTTATTAGGATTTATTTACCTCCTTTTTGAAGGAATTCAGTCAAGGCAGTGCACAGTAAGAATAAATCAAACATAAGCAAAAGACAATTACAGCAGTAAAAATATTCAAATAACAATATAAAGTATGGCATAGTATACTACTTACAATGTCAACACAATACATAATTAAACATTTTAATAGATAGTGTAGGGTATAAGCAAAGATGGAATGTACAGACAGGTAAGAGAGTAAAAGGGGTTAGAAAATAAGATGACTAATTTAAAGAAAGTTGCACATGAGGTCAGAGAGATGATTAAATATTATCTCAGCTAAGGTAGGAGTGGATAAACATGTCCTGCTGCAGTATGTGCAGCCCATGTCACTCCTTGTGTGAGTGTGAGACAACAAGTTAGTTGCTTCTTCCATTAAAGGCTTGGTTGAAGAGCCAAGCTTTCACCTGCTTCCTGAAATACAGACAGTCTTGTGTTAAGTGGAGCCTTTCTGGGAGTGCATTCCAGAGTGTGAAGGCTACTCCGGAGAAGGCTCACTTGCGGGTATCAGATAATGTAATGTCTTTTGGAGAGGGTGTGGTTAGGGATACTCCTTGGGAGGACCTTAGTGTCCTTGGTGGTGTGTAGAGGGAAATCCTGTTCTTCAAATACTTGGGGCCACTTCCTTTAAGGGCCTTAAAGATCAGACATAGAGTTTTATATTTAGCCCTATATTGTACTGGTAGCCAGTGAAGATTTTGCAAAAGTGGTGTGATGTGGTCACGTTGCTTACAACCTTCTATTAGTCTTGCTACAGCATTCTGAATCAATTGGAGCTGGTGCAGATCCTTTATAGTCAGACCACTGTAGAGTGCATTACAGTAATCCAGTTTTGATATTATCATAGCATGCACAACTGAGACAAGACTTGCCTTCTCAATGTAAGGAGAGAGGCAGTGTAGTTGCACAAATAGTAGAAGCGGCTTTTGAAGGTTGTTTGGGTTTGGGGAATCAGAGTAAGTGTTGAATCTAACTGTATTCCAAGGTTCATGACTTTTGATTTGAGGGGGTATTCATACTTGCCAAAAGAGATTTTGATGTCAGGTATGTGTCCAGTTGTGTTAGAGCTTTTGGGTTCACAAGACACCTTTTCGTAATGGGTGCCAACTTGTCATCTAAGATACAGTTCATCTATGTTATCTCCAATTGCATGAGCACTTACCGCTGTATTCTGTATAGGTCACCCAAAGTTGGATGCGCAAGTATGGGCACTGGTCACAGATCTGCGCATAAACTAATTAAATAATTAAGCAACAAAATTAATTATTGCCATTAGCAAGCCCTTAACTGGCAATAATTAGGAGTTACACAATAATCTCTCTGAAATAGTGGCAAAATAGTACTTTAAAGAAACCAAAGTTCTGTGAAGTGCATTGAGTTTTAAAAATAGAAAAAGGGAAAATTGGAGATTGGGTCACTTTCAGAGGCTTTTTCCCTTTTTCTATTTTTAAAACTCAATGCACTTCACAGAACTTTGGTTTCTTTAAAGTACTATTTTGCCACTATTTTAGAGAGATTATTGTGTTGCATTATATTTAGTACTCTCTTTTCCTTGTTGGAATAATTAGGAGTTACACACAGATATGCCCTAAGTCTTATTCTATAAAATGTGTGCCTAACTGTCATAGCGTGTAACTCCAAAGGGGGCATGATTATGGGAGGGGCATGGTCGGGTCAGGGACATTCCCAGAATTTTGGCACAGTGTTATAGAATACCCAAATTTGCACGCCTACCTACCATTAGTTGGGTGCAAACATTTATGCCTCTAGCAGGCATAAATGCTTACACCCAAGGTTAGGTGCGAAATGTGCGAAATGCATGTTAAGCTAAAGCATAGCCTGTTACGTGCTATATTCAGCACTTAATTGGCTATGGGTTACCACATAAAGACAGGACTACCTTTACGTGGTTAACCTGGCCGATGAAGTGCAGAATATCGGCACTTAACCAGCCCAAGTGCTGACTCCGCCCCTGGACCACCCCCAAAATAGCCAGTTTTCAGTTCGGCAGCAAAGTGCCATTGAAAATTAGAGGTTAGCCCTGAACAGGCAATTTAACTAGACAGGAGTCATTTCTGGCTGGTCAAATCACTTTGAATATCGACCCCTGAGGCTTTACCCTTATATACTAGAGCATCAAAAGAATATGTGGGTCCTTCAAAATAAAAACCCAGTACATATTCCTTCCTCCCCCAACCTGACACAACCGCTTTTAGTCGGGGTCAAAAGCACCCACTGATAGGGATAACTCTATAAACTAGGGGCTAACATTTATGTGCACAGACATGTAAAATACTAGCAGTTGTACAAATGTGCAGATTTAAACATGTATATGCTAGCAGGTACATTATTCTACATATCCCCACTTAACTTACATGATCTATATTTTCAAGGGGACATAGACAGAGTGGAGCATGGACAGGGCTCCCACTTACATGTGTAACTTACAGAGTACCATAATTTATATGGGTATCTACTGCCCTTAGAGGTCATTTTACTAAGCTGCATTAGGCTCTAAAGTGAGCCTCACGCACCTTAAAATAGCATACCACTCAGGCGTCCTGTGGCAAGTGCCATTTTAGTGTGCAGTAAGCCATACAATAATAATTTTTTGTTGGGGTGTGTTGGGGCGGAGAGTGGACTAATCAATTCTAATCAGTTAGTACAGCTACATTACCACGCAATAACTGGTTAGCACTGGATTACCATGTGAGCACTTTCTGCCTACTGAATGGGTGGCGGTAGGTGCTTATGCAGAAATTTATTTTAAATGGCCACACGCTAATGACAACATTAGCGCACGCCAACCAAAAAAATGGGGGTCCTCACAGTTTCCACAAGAAGTCAAGCAAGCAAAAAAATGGATGAAAGTGAGGAAAGTTCCAAATAACCGAGGCAAACAAGGAGTAAGAGAATCCAAGATCCTACTCGGAGAGTTGACTGTGTGTTACGCCATGCAACACATATCGATCTAGCACTTCAATGTTTTTTTTCCATTTACAAACTCTCCGAAACCGATTAATCTGGACTGCTACGACCCCTGAGGAAGGCATTTAGCCGAAACACAGCCCGTGTAGGGTCTCCTTGGGTCAGCTGATTTTGGTTAATAAATTCTTGGATACTCTTACTCCTTGTTTGTCTCAGTTATTTGGAACTTTCCTCACTTTCACCTGTTTTTTTTGCTAACATTAGCATACGGGCATTAATACAAAACAAAATAGAAAGTTTCCCATTTTACAGCTGCGATAAAAATGGCCTTTGTGTGCAGGCAAAACCTATGCAAGAGTGTGCTAAGGGTACTTTTTGCTGCAAGGGCCCCTTAGGCATTAATACTGACTCTATAGCTGGCATAAATGTTTGCAACCTAAATGTATATATCCTGTTAGGTTAATGGTGTATAAAGGAACACAGGCACCTAAATACATTCCTTTATAGAACAGGCTCCTACCAAACCCCTTCCAGCTTCCAGTCATAGCATTGCCCCCACTTTGAGCAACATAAGTATTTTTACTCAATGAGGTTGGAGAGGATTTTCACATGGAGGTTTTCTGCAGGAAAATGTCAGTTTATCCCTAGAAATCCCTTTGGAAGTTACCCTATAAGAGTCATTAAGACATACTATATAGAAGCAGTTCTTCTGTCTTCCGTTCAAGAAGTAAACAGTTCTAAAACACTGTATTCTAATGAGGGTGAGGGAGGGGACCTGAACATTTGGTTGAAAAACAAAACAGACAGTGGTGGAGAAATTGACCAGAACTGCAACATGTAGTCTGATTAGTGTGTCATGTTCCTTCCAGACTGCTGCAACAAAACCAGCATCAGAGCTGAGGGACTGCGGAAATGAGGAAAGAAGTGAACAGCAACTTTCAATAAATTATTTTAACATGATTTCATTATGAATAAACCACATAAATCAGACCACATTATTAATCTCTGTCTTTTAGGGTTGGTCATTTACACCCAAGGAAGAAGGGGAAAATGGCTGCAGCTAATGCACTACCCCCTCCCACCTAGTAAGAGTGCATCAAAGGAGGTGCCTTCCCAGATCTCAGGTCAACAAGAGTATCCTGAGCTACCCAGTCATGCCTTCTGGGGTGGCAGAATGGGGAAGACTGCAGATACCAATACCACCAAGGAAAAAAAATGGAAAACCTGCAAAAAAATAATGGGCCTAATATTAGTGACATAGACACTGGTAGGCCTGAGTGGGCACAGGCCCATCCAAATTGAGCTCAAGGTCTCCCAACAGTGGCATATCTCTGATGTGGCTGGCGGGACTTCCAGCATCTTTCCTTCCCCTGCTCTGCAGGCATTCCAGCATCTCTCTAATCCACCCCCTCCGCTCATGCCTTTTAAAGCTTTCATTTCTGTGCCAGCAGCAAGCAGTGACTTACACCCACTGCTCGTACTGGCCCCTCGTCTTCCCTCTGATGCAACTTCCTGTTTCGGCATACGTAGGACAAGATCGGAGGGAAGGCTCGGGGCTGACGTGAGCAGCGGGTATGAGTAGCTGCTCACTACCAGCAATGAAATGAAGGATTTAAGAGGCACGGAGGCGCGAACAGGCAGAGAGCTGCAAGATGCCTAGTCACCTGGGGGGGAGATGGGAGGGGAGGGAGATAATCCAGGCGGGAGCGTTTCTCATGTCCACCCAAAATTGGGTTCCTGGCTAATATTCAAAATGATTTCACCAGAATGGAGAAGTTTCTGCCCTGTTAAATTATGGTCAGCTGGCTGTGTCAATATTCAGCATCAACGTTGGCTTTGACCACCCTGACACAATTTGAACAGTTCTGGGGTGGTCCAGGGGCAGAGTTGAGGTAGACCTGAAGTTATTTGGGCACTGAAGTTATTCTGTGCTCACAGAGCTAACCAGACAGGTAGGACTGCTTAAACAACAGTCCAGTTGGCTATGCGGATATGCCACTGAATATCAGCCATATCTGTGTAACTTCCCAGTGCCACTGATGACCCGATATTCAGTGTCGTTGCTCACATATGGCTTAGCACTGAATATCCAGGTCTAATCAAGTCAGCTGCGGTCAGCATTTACAAAAGTACTCAGCACCACTCGCTGAATATGAACCAGAATGTATTTGTTTAATTGCCCTTTCTGGCACAACTGGTTCATTTTGTAATAAAGCCAAAAGAAGAGGCCATCTGGAGTAAACCAAGGCCCTAAAGCACAAGTTGCATTAAAACATTTTGGGAGGGGGGAGGGAGGAGTTTAGAAACACAACTCCATAAAGTGATTTTTTTTAACATTTACAAATATGCCGATAATTTATTTCCAATGTAGTAAGTCTTTACCCTTTCCTTGACTCCCTACTGTACATTGTCTAATGTGATGGGTTTGAAGGTCAACTATTTAGTAACATAAAACACAGAGAGATGAAGTTTCCTCCATCAAAAAGAAAGAAACCTTGCTTCAAGGAACATCTGACTAGAAAAAAAAAACTTTTCATCTTTGAGGTTTTTTTAGATATCAGATCATTTCAAGTAACCAGATGGCTTTAATTTGAACAGCGTAGTTTCTAGCTTATAACACAGGAAACATTTTCAACTGCTGTTGAAATACAGTGAGTGGATCCCCAGATGTCTGCCTCAAAGACAATTTATCTGCCCAAGTCCCTCATGGGTTCATAAGCCTTTTTATGGTTCAAAAATTTATATGTTTCCATTATTTTTCCAAATTCAAAAATAAAAGCCAGGTTCTTGCAAAAATAACACATTTTCTTTAAGACTATAAAGTGCTAAATTATATTTGCTCTACCTTTTCACGTGTACTGCTTTGAGGAATGAGCACAAAAACATCCCCTTTAGTCTGAAGTGGTAATAGCTGTCTTTCATTTCTCCTGCTAAATTTTCTAAGCATGACATCAGTAGTGTAAGGTATTCTAAGTGGAATGCTACCTGCTTTTGCACGTGCTTGTTACATATCTCACCAGGCTGTACACCAACACTCACCCTAATTGTTCCATGTTTTCTCAGCTTTCTACCATATGTGCATCCTGCAGGGGATCCCTCAACCATCAAACATATAAACGGCAAGTGACCGACTCACCTGCAAATGCGCAGTAGAGACTTCCCTCTCTGACCCACCCTCTCGTCAAAACGTGATGACGTCAGAGGGCGGAACAGAGAGGGAAACGAGTCGGAGTCACTGTCGGACGCTGCCGCCTGGAAACGAACATCGTGCGCACCAACCTCCACCCTCCCCCCCATCCCCACCGCTGCTCCCACCCTCCTCCGAATCGGGCCCCCTGCACTGACCTGACAGCGCCTCTCACCTCCGTGTGGAAGCGCTGCAGGCAGCAGCAGCAATTCCCACTGCAGCTCATTGCAACTCTGGGCAAGTCACTTAACCCTCCATTGCCCCAGGTACAAATAAGTGCCTGCATATACTATGTAAACCACTTTGAATGTAGTTACAAAAAACACAGAAAGGCAGTATATCAAGTCCCTTTCCCTAAATAACCATTCACACACATAAATGACCTCTTACAGACCAGCAGAAATGCTTGTACCACATTTTGATGCTGCATACTTTGCCGGTGGGACTGCACATGGACACAGCACTCAAGTGCATAAATTATAGAATACCATTCTCACCATCTGGCTATCACCTTAAAGGTACCTAATATTGTGCATGTATTCTACAAAGAAAAGTAGACACCTGCTTTTCTTTATAAAAGAAATATGAAATAAGGGCATGTTTAATCTCTTATCCTAGGCCCCCTGTTAAAGAATTATCCCCTATGGAGGTAATTATATAATGTAGGCACCAACACGCATCAATGGCAACAATACTGGAGATGTCAATATTCTGGCTACATGCTCTTCTATAACTAGTTGCCTAAATGCAATGGCGCATATTTATTTATTTTTTAGGATTTATTTACTGCCTTTTTGAAGGAATTCACTCAAGGAGGTGAACAGTAAGAATAGATCAAACATGAGCAGTGGGCAATTGGAGCAATAAATATATTCGAACAACAATACAAAATATGGCATGGAGGGGCATAATCGAACAAAAACGTCTATCTCCATGGTCGTTTATCTCCGAGAACGGGTCCGTGAAGGGGCGGACCGAACTGTATTTTCGAAAAAAATAGACGTCCATGTTTTATTCGACAATTTGTGAGCTGGGCGTTTTTGTTTTTCAGCGATAATGGAAAATGAAAGCACCCAGCTCAAAAACGAATAAATCCAAGGCATTTGTTCGTGGGAGGGGCCAGGATTTGTAGTGCACTGGTCCCCCTCACATGCCAGGACACCAACCGGGCACCCTAGGGGGCACTTTTACAAAAACAAAAAAAAAAGGTTAAAGAGCTCCCAGGTGCATAGCACCCTTCCCTTGTGTGTTGAGCCCCCCAAATCCCCCTCAAAACCCACTGCCCACATGTCTACACCATTACTATAGCCCTAAGGGGTGAAGGGGGCACCTACATGTGGGTACAGTGGGTTTGGGGGGGTTGGATGACTAAGCATTAAGCAGCACAATTGTAACAGGTAGGGGGGGATGGGCCTGGGTCCACCTGCCTGAAGTCCACTGCACCCCCTAACAACTGCTCCAGGGACCTGCATACTGCTGCCAGGGAGGTGGGTATGACATTTGAGGGTGAAAATAAAAAGTTGTGAAACATCATTTTTTGTGGTGGGAGGGGGTTAGTGACCACTGGGGGAGTCAGGGGAGGTCATCCCCAATTCCCTCTGGGGGTAATCTGGTCATTTAGGGCACCTTTTGGAGCCTTATTCGTGAAAAAACAGGGTCCAGGAAAAGTGCCCTAAATTCTAGCTACAAACGCATACTTTTTTTCCATTATCAGCGAAAGGTGCCCATCTCTGTTCGGGTGATAACCATGCCCCAGTCCCACCTTCACTACGCCTCCGACACGCCCCCGTCAACTTTGTACGTTTCCGCGATGGAGTGCAGTTGAAAACGTCCAAGTTCGGCTTTCGATTATACCGCGTTATTCGTTTTTGTGAGATAAAAGTCCATCCCGATTTAGGTCGGAACTTGGGCGTTTTTCTCGTTCGATTATAAGCAGGATGGTATACTACTTGCAATGACAACACAATATGTACTAGAACAAGTGAGGGGTAAGGCAAAGTTGTAACATATAGATGAGTAAGAAAGTAGGAAGAATTGGAAAGTAAGGTGATTGATTTGAAGAAAGTTGCACGTGAGGTCAGAGAGATGGTTAAATATTATCTCAGCTAGGGTAGCAGTGGATAAACATGTCCCGCTGCAGTATGTGCAGCCCGAGTCAATCCTTGTGTGTGTTTGTGAGACTAACAAGTTAGTTACTTCTCCCATTAAAGGCTTGGTTGAAGAGCAAAGCTTTCACTTGCTTCCTGAAGTAGAGGTAGTCTTGTGTTAAGCGGAGCCTTTCAGGCAATGCATTCCAGAGTGTGGGGGCTACTCCGGAGAAGGCTCGCTTGCGGGTATCACATCGTGTAATGTCTTTTGGAGAGGGTGTAGTTAGTGAAAGTCCTTGGGAGGACCTTAGTGTCCTTGGCAGTGTGTGGTGCATAGTTTGAAGAAGGATGTATACATGGATGGAGACTGGGCTGGACACACAAGTACACATGTACATTATATAACACTAAAATGTACACGTTTTACAGTAATTTAGGTGTGGCATTTACACTAGCTCTACAGCTGTTATACCTAAATTTTACGTGTGTATTTTAGTAGCTAGACTACTATTCTATAGAAGAAAGAAGGCCCTTACTTTCCTTGAAAGAATAGGTTGCAGATAGGTGCTTTCATGGCAGCAAAAAATAGGTGCCCCTTTATAGAACTGCCCTCTACTGGAGTAATTTCATAAATGGACATATACACTTAGGCAGCATATATCCTTGTAAATCACAATACTGGCAGATGCACATGTATCAGTAGTGTAGCCAGGAAATTTTGACAGGGAGTGCATCTGCATTGCCTTCCCTTCTCTTTCTTGCCGCATATATCTCCCTACCCTTCCCTTCCCTTCCCTACCCCCCCCCCCCCCATCCATCCCTGTAGCCCGGGATCAGCCCTACCCTTCCTTTCCCTAATACCCCATCCATCCCTGTAGCACGGAATCAGCCTTACCCTTCCCTACTCCTCCATCCCTGTAGCCTGACAGGGGCTGTGTACGCAACACACGCACCTTAACTGGATACACCATTGACACATGTGTGCATACAGTGGGTGTATACCAATACACTGCCTAAGCGATATTCCACAACTATGAGCATATCTCTGATAGCATGTAGTTTGTAGGACATACATGTGAGTGGAGTGAAGCTGGAAGGCAAAGTTACGTACATAACTCGTAGACTAAGTTATACATGTATCCACTTACACCAGCTTTTTGGTTAGCATACGGTCTCACACCTTAACATATGAATGTATATATCTGGTTGCATTAGTATTCTATAAAGCAGTGGTTTTCAACCAGTCCTCAGGAACCATCTGGCCAGTTGGTTTTTCAGGATATCCACAATGATTATGCATGAGAGAGATTTGCATGTGAAGCCAGTGTCAGTCCTGTTGGGTTGGGGAGTAAGTTGGGTGGGAGGGGAGTGAGAGGCTATGCAGACCTCTGGCACCTTTTTTTTTTTTTTGTAAATGCCACATTTTCTGACAGTGCCTGAGCCATGATGTGTAAACAGTGGATTTTGCTACCACCACCTATAAGTATTGGTTTTTTTTGTTTTTTGCAAAACTGTATGTCCATGAGGCACCATGATACACACCCCAGAGACCCACACCAGCCCATGCCCGATTGAAGCTACAAGATGCAGCAAATACCTCCGGACCTTGGCCAGGTAAAGCTGTGACAGCCCAGCTGCCCCAACTGCGGAACAGACAATGGAGGTGCCCCAATCATCATCCCTCACGAACAGGTCGAATCAGAGCATTGAAAGTGACATTTGGCAATGAGCTGCGGATTACTGCCATGATTTTAACATAAGAATAGCCATACAAGGTCAGACCAATGGTCCATCTAGCCCAGTACCCTGCTTCCAACAGTGGCCAATCCAGGTCAAAAGTACCTGGCAGAAACCCAATTTGTAACAACATTCCATGCTACTAACCCTGGGGCAAGCAGTGGCCTCCCCCATGTCCATCTCAATAACAGACTATGGACTCTTCCTCCAGAAACTTGTCCAAACCTTTAAACCCAGATATGCTAACCGCTGTTACCACATCCTCCAGCAACAAGTTCCAGAGCTCAACTATTCTTCGAGTGAAAAAAATATTTCCTCCAATTAGTTTTACAAGTGTTTCCATGTAATTTCATTGAGTGTCCCCTGGTCTTTGTACTTGTAATTGAATCTTTAATAACCTTAATAAAAATTCTAAGACTAAAAAAAAAACTAAACTAAAAACTACATAAGTGCCCCCAGAATACCCACAAAATAGCCAGGTGCTAACTGGTTAATTGCCACTAAATATGCGCAGTTAGCCCTGAAAAAGCTATTAAACAGCCAGGAGCTTCTCCCAGCTATTTTAATCTCTTTGAATACTGACCCCACAGTTTTACTAACTTCAGTAAGTGCAATATGATCCTATATAGGGTGTACAGAGCACCTTTCACTAAAGTGTGTGAAAACTGCTCAGTTACTGCAAGTTAATGAACAAAATTAATACACGGTAAACGTGTTAATCATGAAGGGCATGCCCAGCATCTTCCCTTATAGTTAACGCAGAGACAACACACTTTCCACAAGTTAGATAACAGACGCACTTAAAACTTACTAAGAAGGTGTTAATTGTTCAACATTATCTGCGGCATTAGCATGTAATGCACGGTATCATACTGTACTTTGTGTAAGATGCAGTCTCCACCCTGTCCCTATTTGTCAGTTAACACAGGAATTAATATGTGCTAAGTATCGTGCAGCTAGGTTAACTGTTAGAGCGGGCATGCACACACTACTGCCCGCTTATCTTCAAGCATGAGTACATAATCTGCATGTGCATAACACTTTGACCATCATTTGCATATTTTTCACTGAGTGCCCATAAGCAAATACATTTTCAAATAATTATTGTTTTTTTTCTTTTCGATTTTCAAAACAGCAATACAGTGCCTTCTAATGATGTATTTATGTATGTTACCACAGCCTATGTGCAGGACTAGCCAGTTAACTCATTGGGTGTGCTACTGAGACGCCAAAGATAGCAGTGCAATGTCTGGGAGAGATCTTCTCAAGCTGGATGGAGCTGAGGATATTGCAGAAGGGAGACAGTGTCCAAAGCATTGGCTACCCATGACAGAAGGAGCCCTGGTTCATGTCTGGCTCCCTGCCTAGGAATGCAACTTCAAAATGAGTTAGAAGCAGGATATAAAGTGCAGGAAGCTGGCTTGAATTTTGTTTAGGGTGCTACTTTTGAAGGCCCCAGATTCCTAGACAGGAGCCTGTTTCCACTTCCTTTAGGACCATGCTCTATGGTCTTAGTCTCTCCTCTCTTTACTGCTCTCTGGTGCTGCCTATGGCTGCCAATCACTTAAATTTGTTCCTGAGGTGAAGGTAATTGCTGACTAGCTGAACACTTCTGGCGCCATAGCCCATCACTCAGTAGTGGCCATTTCCGGTTCAGCTGGAAGCCCCAAAGAAGCAGGAAAAACTGCAGGCAAATAATTTCTGGGAACTGGGGTGCAGTTTACACTGTCCTGCCCTCCCTCCCACCCCAGTAGGCTTTGATCCCCCCCACAACCCTCCCCCCCCCCCCCCCCCCCGCAGTGAGCAACGATCCCCCTCTCAACCCCCTTACATGAGCTTGCAATCCCCTCCCCCACCAGCACAAGGACCAAACCCCATACCTCTGCCAATTAAAGGATGCCCCTCCCCCGGGCCTATCTTACTCCCTAGTGGGGCAATGGGGGCAGGAGTGAATCCCTCGCTCCATAGTAGAAATGGAGCCTCATGGTACTGGATGAATATTGGCTGCATAGTTCCTCTCTGAATAGTTTGTTTCTGCTTTTTAATAGAATAAGAATAGTATTACTTTTTACTTTGACCTGTACAATTCTTCTAGGCAGGCTTGTCAATAAGGATATAGAAGGCCTGATCCAAATCTCTCCAACATAAGTACATATTTAAGTATTGCCATACTGGGACAGACCAAAGGTCCATCAAGCCCAGCATCCTGTTTCCAACAGTGGCCAATCCAGGTCACAAATACCTGGCAAGTTCCCCCCCAAAAATACAAAACATTTTATGCTGCTTGTCCCTATTTTCCCTAAGTTCAATTTAATAATGGTCTATGGACTTTTCCTTTAGGAAGCCGTCCAAACCTTTTTAAAACTCTGCTAAGCTAACTGCCTTTACCACATTTTCTGGCAACAAAGTCCAGAGTTGAATTACATGTTGAGTGAAAGAAGATTTTCTCCCATTTGTTTTAAATGTACTACTTTGTAGCTTCATTGCATGCCTCCTAGTCCTAGTATTTTTGGAAAGCGTAAACAGACGCTTCACGTCTACCCATTCCACTCCTCTCATTATTTTATAGACTTCTATCATATCTCCCCTCAGCCGTCTTTTCTCCAAGCTGAAGAGCCTAGCCTTTCCTCATAGGGAAGTCGTCCCATCCCCTTTATCATTTTTGTCACCCTTCTCTGCACCTTTTCTAATTCCACTATATCTTTTTTGAGATGCGGCGACCAGAATTGAACACAATATTCAAGGTGCGGTCACACCATGGAGCGATATAAAGGCATTATAATGTCCTCATTTTTGTTTTCAATTCCTTTCCTAATAATACCTAACATTCTATTTGCTTTCTTAAACGCCACAGTACACTGGGCATAAGGTTTCAACGTATCATCAACGACAACATTTAGATCCCTTTCTTGGTCAGTGACTCCTAACGTGGAACCTTGCATGACGTAGCTATAATTCGGGTTCCTCTTTCCCACATGCATCACTTTGCACTTGCTCACATTGAATGTCATCTGCCATTTAGACGCCCAGTCTCCCAGTCTCGTAAGGTCCTCTTGTAAATTTTCACAATCCTCCCGAGATTTAACTACTTTGAATAACTTTGTGTCATCGGCAAATTTAATTACCTCACTAGTTACCCCCATCTCTAGATCATTCATAAATATGTTAAAAAGCAGCACAGACTCCTGGGGAACCCCACTAACTACCCTTCTCCATTGAGAATACTGGCCATTTAACCCTTGGAGGACTAGCCTAGTGGTTAGTGCAGTGGACTTTAATCCTGGGGAACTGAGTTTGATTCCCACTGCAGCTTCTTGTGACTCTGGGCAAGTCACTTAACCCTCCATTGCCCCTGGTACAAAATAAGTATCTGAATATATGTAAACCGCTTTGAATGTAGTTGCAAAAGCTCAGAAAGGCGGTATAACAAGTCCCATTTCCCTTACTCTCTGTTTTCTATCTTTTAACCAGTTTTTAATCCACAATAGGACACCACCTCCTATCCCATGACTCTGGAGTCTTTCATGAGTTAGTCAAATGCCTTCTGAAAATCCAGATGCACAATATCAACTGTTCACCTTTATCCACATGTTTATTCAGCCCTTCAAAGAAATGTAATAGATTGGTGAGGCAAGATTTCCCTTCACTAAATCCATGTTGACTTTGTCTCATTAATCCATGCTTTTGAATATGTTCTGTAATTTTGTTCTTAATAATAGTCTCTACCATTTTGCCCGGCACCGACATAAGACTCACCTGTCTATAATTTTCCGGATCTCCTCTGAAACCTTTTAAAAAAATCAGCATTACGTTGGCCACCCTCCAATCTTCTAGTACCACGCTTGATTTTAAGGATAAATTACATATTACTAACAATAGTTCCGCAAGTTCATTTGTCAGTTCTATCAGTACTCTGGGATGAATACTATCCGGTCCAGGAGATTTGCTACTCTTCAATTTGTCAAATTGCTCCATTACATCCTCTAGATCTATGGAGATTTCATTCAGTTTCTCCGACTTGTCAGCTTTGAATACCATTTATGGCACCGGTATCTCTCCCAAATCCTCCTCAGTGAAGACCAAAGCAAAGAATTCATTTAATCTCTCCGCTATGGCTTGTCTTCCCTGATCGCCCCTTTTACTCCTCGGCCATCTAGCGATCCAACCAATTCTTTTGCTGGCTTCCTGCTTTTAATATACCTAAAAAATGTTTACTATCATGCTTATTTTTGAAAGAGAAGGGCGCATATCTTCCGACACAAATCGAAAGATGGGCGTCCTTCTCCCAGGGTCGCCCAAATCAGCATAATCGAAATCCGATTTTGGACGTCCTCAGCTGCTTTCCATCACGGGGATGACCAAAGTTCACGGGGGGGTGTCGGCACCGTAGTGAAGGCGGGACTGGGGTGTGATTAAGAGATGGGCATCCTCAGCCGATAATGAAAAAAGAAGGGTGTCCCTGACAAGCATTTGGTTAACTTTACTTGGTCCATTTTTTCTTGTGACCAAGCCTCAAAAGATGCCCGAACTGACCAGATGACCACCGAAGGGAATCGGGGATCACCTCCCCTTACTCCCCCAGTGGTCACCAACCCCCCTCCCACCCTAAAAAAAATTTTTTTTAATGTTTTTGCCAGCCTCTATGCCAGCCTCAAATGTCATACCCAGCTCCATGACAGCAGTATGCAGTCCCTGGAGCAGTTTTAGTGGGTGCAGTGCACTTCAGGCAGGTGAACCCAGGCCCATCCCCTCCTACCTGTTACACTTGTGCTGGTAAATGTGAGCCCTTCATAACCTACCTGAAACCCACTGTACCCACATGTAGGTGCCCCCCTTCACCTCTTAGGGCTATGGTAGTGGTGTACAGTTGTGGGGAGTGAGTTTTTGGGGGGGATTGGGGGGCTCAGCACAGAAGGCAAGGGAGCTATGCACCTGGGAGTAATTTGTGAAGTCCACTGCAGTGCCCCCTAGGGTGCCCGGTTGGTGTCCTGGCATGTGAGGGGGACCAGTGCACTACGAATGCTGGCTCCTTCCACGACCAAATGGCTTGGATTTGGTTGTTTTTGAGATGGGCTTCCTTGGTTTTCATTATCGCCGAAAACTGGGGATGACCATCTCTAAGGTCGACTATCTCAACATTTAGGTCGACCATCTCTAGTGTCGCCCTAAATGTTGAGATTTGGGTGTCCCCAACCATATTATCGAAATGAAAGATGGACGCCCATCTTGTTTCGATAATACGGGTTTCTCCACCCCTTCATGGGGCTGTCCTGCGAGGACGGCCCCAGGAAAACTTAGGCGCCCCTGCTCTAATAGCTTCCTTCACCTCACTTTTTAACCATGCCTGCTGTCGTTTGGTCTCCATCCTCCTTTTTTAATACGCAGAATATATTTGGCCTGGGCTTCCAAGATGGTGTTTGTGAACAGCATCCATGCCTGATTTTTGACACTCGAAGCCACTCCTCTAAGTTTTATTTTCACTGTTCTTCTCATTTTATTGTAGTCTCCTTTTTTAAAGTTAAACGCTAACGTATAGGATTTCTTGTGTATACTTACTTCAAAACTAATCTCAAATGTGCTCATATTATGATCACTGTTATCAAGCGGCCCCAGCACCATTACCTCCCACACCAGATCATGTGCTTCACTAAGGACTAGGTCTAAAATTTTTCCTTCTCTCATCAGCTCCTGTATCAGCTGCTCCATAAAGCAGTTCTTGATTTCATCAAGGAATTTTACCTCTCTAGCATGCCCCGATGTTACATTTACCCAGTCCGTATCAGGGTAATTGAAATCACCCATTATTATTGTGGGGCCCAGTTTGTTTACTTCCCTAACTTCCTTTAACATTTCTGCTTCCGTCTGTTCATCCTGGCCAGGTGGATGGTAGTACACTCCTATCACTATCCTTTTCCCCTTTACACATTGAATTTCAATCCACAAGGTTCCAAGATGTGTTTTGCTTCATGCAGAATTTTCAATCTATTTGATTCAAGGCTGTCCTTAACATACAATGCTACCCCTCCACCAATTCGATCCACCCTATCACTACGATATAATTTGTACCCCGTTATGACAGTGTCCCACTGGTTATCCTCCTTCCACCAGGTCTCATAGATACCTAATATACCTCATTCAGTGCAATATAGTCCAACTCTCTCATCTTATTTCTTAGGCTTCTGGCATTCGCATATAGACAACGGACCCCTCAATCCTCCCATTTCTGCTCTTGTACTAGTAGGAGAAAAGCATTACTTCTTACATGCATCTGTCTCCTCCTTTGCCAAATTCAGTCTGAAATCTGAGTGCACAGGGCTCTGTAGTCATGCAAGAGCAGGTGTGCATTAAGGTTCATATGCCAAGACTGGATGCAGCAGAAAGGAGGGTGAATACAGAGAGCTCAGATCTGCTGTGCATAATCCAAATTTATTGAAGCCAAACCACAGTGTCAGACTTGTGAGTTTTTGTACCAAGTAGAGCGCTGCTGAGCCCAGTACTCGGAACAGGTTCTGCTTGGTGGCCGGACAACCCCGTGTTTCACCTGCGCTGACTGCCGTTCCCCAGAGGTTGAGCCCCTAGGTGCGGACAGCCTGCAGAACTTACGAGACGGAGCTGGAAGCGGGGTGGTGAACATATTGGCCAGGCAGGCAGCAGGCAAGAGAGTGATCCAGGCACAGGCAAAGTCAATAGGCAGGCAGCAGGCAGGGGAGTAATCCAGGTACAGGCAATGTCAATAGGCAAACAACAGGCAAGAGAGTAATCCAGGCACAGGTAAAGTCAGTAGGCAGGCAGCAGGTCAAGAGGGTAATCCAGGTACAGGCAAAGTCAACAACGAGGGACAAGTAGATAAAAAGCAAACTACTGAGCAAGTAACACCTACCAAAGTAGAAGCCAAAGCATGGAGTCCAGAAAGAGCTCAGCTGATAAAGTGCTGGCATCTGACATCAGCAGGAACCAGCAGGGAGAAGGAGCACAGCCATAGTTCAAGAGCAGGGGAAGGAGGAACCGGAAGACCAATAGGAGAGAAGCAAGGGAAGCCAGGCAGAGAGAGAGCAGAAACAGGTGCACAGAAGCAAAGCAATTAAGGAGCCTGCAACCACCGTCTCTCTGAACAAACCCAGAGAAGAACTACACACACATGGCTCAGGGCAGTGTCAGTCAAGTGTGCGTGTCGATGGGACCCTGCGCAGCCCGAGGACGCTGCTTGCGTTGAGGTAGGGGACATGACACACAGACAGACAGAATTTGCAATGGCTAAACTAATCTGCAGCCTATCTCAATTAATTGTAAAAAGTTAGTTTAGAGCTGGGTTTATCATATGCATTGAACTGACCCCTTCTATTAAGATTACAAGGACCTTCATTAATTTGAATATCACTTAGGTGGCATGCTGACATATACGCACATAAATATGCACATACATGCAAATATGCTAGTATTCTAAACACGTATGTACTTAATGCAGGCACACATTAGTACCTAGTTTATAAAATTGCCCTCCACATTTTTAATACAGCAACCAGCTTATACTAACAGTTAACACATTGCCTTAACTGTTCGTTCACACAGTGCCATACTATTAACCATCATTAAAATTTATGTTAAACACCTAACACAGCTTGGAAATTAGGACCCTAAATGCGCATCTATCTGTCCATTTCCCATTGTGTGTTTCTCTCCCCCTCATAACCTTTGAACGATTCATCTAATTTCATTCAAACTTCTAATAGAAATAGTAGCGCATCCAGTCACATTTCTCTCAGCTCCCCTCCCCTCCCACCCCACACCTCAATCAGAATTTTCACGCAACCTGAATGCTACAACACATAGAATCAATCCAGTTGATATTCAGCTCGCAACAAGAGAGGTCATTTAGAGACAGCTGCTAAGGGCAGGAGCAAGTGGGGTTTGCTCCCGTCTCCACTGCCCTGCTGGACCACCAGGGGGAACCTATCCTGAGGGAGGTGGGGGTGAGAAGGGGTCTGGCCAGAGGATATGGACTTATTGGGGAGTGGGAGGTGGGTCTCAGCCTTGCTAAGAGGACAGGACACTTCAAATGTGCCGGACAGTATCAGAAGTCATGCGAGTACTGGCACCCGCACAGCTAACCAAGTGAGTGGCCTAGTGGTTAGAGTGGTGGACTTTGGACCTGGGGAACTGCGTTCGATTCCAACTGCAGGCACAGGCAGCTCCTTGTGACTATGGGCAAGTCACTTAACCCTCCATTGCCCCAGGTACAAATAAGTACCTGTATATAATATGTAAGCCGCATTGAGCCTGCCATGAGTGGGAAAGCGCGGGGTACAAATGTAATAAAAATAAAAAATAAATTAGCCCAGTCAGCTATATGGGTGTCGGCACTGAATATTGTTGGCACTTGTATAACTCCTGGCTCCTCCCCTAACTCCGTTCTCATAACACCCCTGTGTGGCCTGGCTCAAAGATGGCCGTTTTGTGTCATATATTCAGTGGCACTGCCCAATTAAGTTCTGCTGAATATCAGTGGTTAGCCAACTCCAAGTGATTTAAGCAGGCAGGAGCCTCTCCTGCTCACTTAAATAACTTTGAATATTGACCAAAAATGTTTCTTTTTCTCAGCTATAATGGCACAAGCCACTTCAGCTGTAATCTGATCTCAGAAAGATCAGAGTATATTGGATCACATTGTGATGTCAATGTCATTGAGTATTTTGAGTATTAATCACCTGAAAAATCACAACATCAGAGTTTTGAAACTTGACTCTTTAATTGTGTCCCCATCGATATGCAGTTTTGCAAAAAAAAAACAAAAAACAGTACTTACAGGTGGAGATTAAAAAAAAAATTCCAGGTGATGCTACTTTGTTCTGAATTTGTTCTTTTCAAAAATAGTTTTCCCAGCTGTTCATGCTACCATAATAAACACATTTTTACTGCTGCCTTATACATATTTTACAGAAGGCTCCATGATCAATAAGCCTTTTTTAATAGGCTGCAAATTGAGAATGTCCCCACTTGGATGTCCTTTTTTCAACTTGGGTGATGCATGCAAAACTGGACTTAAATTATAGGAAAATTCTGTTTTCATACCAATAATTGGTAGAAAATCATTTGGAAACTTGCAAATATCCTTCGTACTATAACCTCAAAGCTGGCTGCAGTTAGACTTCTCAAATTAAGATCCTGTTTAGATGAAAAGCACTACATAAATCCAAATTATCACTATGACATTACATTTATTGCCATGATGAGCAGTCACTCAGCAAAAGCAATCAAAATATAACGAACCCGCTCCTCTTTTTAGCTACAGTGCTTTGAAAATCCTACTTATGCTCGTCTTTTTCAGACCTCCCCAGTATATATATATATATATATATATATATATATATATATATATATATTTGTATGACAGAGATAATCAAGTAATTATTCACTTGCTTAAATTCTGATAAATTGTGCAGTTTGTCCTCAGGCATTATATCGGGTGGAAAATTTACTCAGATGAATCCAAGGACGAGCTCTCTCATCTGCGCACAGTGTCACATAAATTAGAGAAGAACTTTTCCTAGTCAGCAATAAAGCTCAGCCAAAGCTGAAATGCCTTCCTTCACCTCAAGGATACAGAAGTTTATTAAAGTGTACTAAGCAGTTAGGGCCAGATTCTATATATGGCACCTGAAAAATCCATGCCGAAAAACATGTCCAACAAAGCGAACTCTATAAGCAGCACCCAGATTTAGGCATGGTATATAGACTATGCTTAGTTGATATCCTAGCGCCTAAAACTACGTGCCTCCATTTACACCAATGAAAATACGGAGTAAATCCCGGCATGTAGATTTAGGCACAGAGGGCTATATTTTATAACAATGCGCATATATTTTGGAACGCCCATGAAATGCCCATTTCCCTACCCATAACCATGCCCCTTGTTGCCCATGCACATTAAAATGTAGGTGCAGTGCATTACAGAATTCGCTTAGGGAGTTGTGTGCATAAATTCTAATTATTGGCAATTAGTGCTCATCATTGTTTGTTAAGTGCTGTTAACAATGCTGATTGGCTTGTTAAGCCCATTAAGTTACTTGCATTGTTATAGAATACGCTTGGATTTTGGTTCAGAATGCTAGACATGTTATATAGAATCCATGGTTTAGTGTGGGTGTTAGCCTGGGGTAGCTTTTAGCACAGGCCTGCACTAACAGCTACCACATACTAAATCCCACATTAGCTGCTTAATATGGGTAGAGGCAGGGTACAGGCAGGGACTCCTGAGGCAGGCCTTGTGGCCGAAACACGATTCGTGTCGAGTCCGTTTTACAGTGAATAAAGTCTCCGATGTGAACTGTTTCAGTCCACTGGATATTTTTATTCTGCATCATCTTTCGTGTCACCCCCGCTGTGTATGTTTTCCTGTGACTTTGCTGCGGAGGATCTTTGTTCTTCTGTGCTTGTCGATCTCAAGGACAGAGATGTGCCATGGCTAGCACTGCCAGCATGTACTACATTACTGTACGACATCACTTCTGCCAATACCATAGGTATCCTTAATGCCAGCTCAAGAGATGGCGTAAAATGCTGCTATTCTGGCAGCAGCAGTATACATAGCTGTGACCTGTAAAAAGGCAACCTGACCCCTCCAAAGCTATAAGCCACTACCCACTTTGGTACAGGGTCCCACACTGCATTTTAAATGTTGGGCAGGTGCTGACCATACCCCTAACATTGACCACATTCACACAGCCTTTGCAATTGCTGCACCTTAAGTTTTGTTACTGTGGTGTGGTAAGCGCAAAATATTTGCACCCTTTAGTAAATACCCCCCATGATGCTATGCAGCCCCTCTCACCCAAAAGGAGAGAATATGATTCAAAAAGCTAATGTCTCTCCAATTTGGGGCTTGGAGTGCACCAAAGGAAGTCTTGTTCCTCTCAGACAGTGCCGGGTTTATCTGCAAGCTGTGGACTGACACTATCAGCCCATGAGGAGGACTGTAAGCAGATTTAATGGCAGATAGAAGAGCGTATCAAACTACTGGCAAATCCTTTCTTTAAATGAGGTTCATGATCATCTAATCAATCTTTACCAGGAGTTAACTAAATAGCAACGGCTCCTACACGGTTAACTTCCGCTGACTGAGTCTAGTGCAAATGTGAAATGGAGGGTGCTGCTGAATATCTGCACAGTGCATGGATCACAGCAGCACTATTGCGTGTAGAAAAATGTATAAATGGCAGCCCAAACCTGCACTGATAACTATCCAGGTACCGGCACGGAATACCAGCAGTACCTGGAAAACTTCCGGAGGCCATTGCTGACCTGTATATTTAGCACTGGTAACTGGATATAGCCCAACACTGGGTCTAAATCGGCCTGTAGTGGTCAATGTTGTGGGTTTTTTTCTCTGTTTCGAGTTTTTTGTGTGCTTTAATTTAATGCAGGTATACAAACTTTTGATCTTTTTTGGGCTGAAAGGACAGTTTTCCAGCACATCCATAATACCCAAATAAACTGGGTCCTTTACAAACATTGTGGAACTCTTGAAAACCAGGCCTGTTTACAGATCTGGAGACCGCTAATTGTGTATCCCTCATGTGGCCCTTTATAAATGATAGATAGATAGATAGATAGATAGATAGATAGATAGATAGATAGATAGATAGATAGATAGATAGATAGATAGATAGATAGATAGATAGATAGATAGATAGATAGATAGATAGATAGATAGATTTGATATACTGCCTTTCTGTGGTGCAACAAAAGTGGTTTTACATATATATAATATGCAGATACTTTCTCTGTCCCTAGTGGGCTCATAATCTAAATGTAGATATAGAGATAGAGACAGAAATTGAGACAGATAGATACAGACAGATATACAGATGTTTATTTTAGCATGAGCCTGTAAACCAGGGCACCATACAACAAATTAAACAGAAGTGACAGAAATCCCTATCCCAGAGTGCTTAATGCATTAGTACTTGGCAGAGTATAATATAGGCAAAGTAACTTTTCATAAGATTACAGTGACTGACGATGACAGAAGCAGAAATCTTACTTTGCGTACCACTTCTGGTCTTAAGGCCACATCTTTCTTGTTAGTAGCTCATATTTGCATAAAGAAAAACAACAATCCAATGAGATACCTTTTGTTCTTACCTGCTGGCAAGAAATGAATATCGTATATATCCAGTGGCGTGCAGTGACATTTATAGCAGGGGATTCAGTAGATGTGCTAAACCAGGAGTGGCCAACCTCGGCCCTCGCCAGGTCAGGTTTTCAGGATTTCCACAATGAATATGCATGAGATCTATTTGCATACAATGGAGGCAGTGCATTCAAACAGATCTCGTGCATATTCATTGAGGAAATCCTGAAAACCCGACTAGATCGAGGCCCTTGAGGGCCGAGGATGGACATCCCTGTAATAAGTGCAATGGGTACCCTTAGCCAAGGATAATATACTCAGTGTTTGTGCTGCATGATGTCACATCTTGGTCTCTTTTTGAGATGACTTATAACATTTGCCACTTCTCCTTTTGACTTCTGTGTTGATTTGAAGAGACTTAAGTACTGTATTGCCACCACCTTTCCGGAATCTATCCTTCAGAGTTCTACAGCGCATAATGTCAGTTTGTGTATAACTGCAGTGTAGACTTTGTGATATTTCGAGGCAGAAGCAGCAAGCTATTGTGTACCCACAAACAAGAGGCAAAGGCAGAGAAAAGCAGACACATGACCTCCAGGGTGTATGCAACAAAATAAAATCTAGTTTACCTTATTACCCATTCCTTCTTCAGGGCATACTCAAATAGGAGTGACAGTAGACAATGCAAAGTCATTGTCACTAGGGGCAAAACTGATGGTACAACTGCCTGAAACATCCATGAAAGTGTCCTTAACACCGAAATCAAAATCAGTTAACGAGATCACAAATACTGTGGCTTTGGGCTGAACTGATGGTACAGCTGCCTTCAACATTCATGAAAATTTCCTGAACACATGAAACAGAACCAGTTAACAACATCTCAATATATAACATTCGCAGAAAAACAAAAAGAAGAGCTTGGCGGTCATAATATATTGCTTCTCACCCCCAGAGAAATAGCAAGGTGGGGGGGTGGGGGGGTCAGCGGCTCTATCACATCATCTCTCAGTTGGAGGTGATTCTGAGGCTGAGATGCTCTCACCTCCAGAGAAAACAGCAAGAGGGGCTCGGCAGCCCCAACTTATTTATTTATTTGTAGCATTTGTATCCCACATTTTCCCACCTATTTGCAGGCTCAATGAGGCTTACATTATGCCATGATGGCACTCGCCATTTCCGGTACAGAATTTCAGATGGTATTACATTTAGGTGCATGCATATATGGTAAAAAAGAGTACATTTTGGTATTACATACAAATGATTTTGCATTAAGGTGCATACATACATGGTACAGAGGAATGCATTATGGCATTGCTTAGAGGTTTCTTAGTGATAAATTGAGTTGTAGCATAAGTTAGGTCATCGACTATAAAGATACCTTGTCAATCTAGGAAGTAGGTTGGTAATGCGTATTATGTAGCTTTCTTTAGTAGCAGTGAGGTTAAACAGTTAAACGGCAAAAGTTCGGTTTTGTCTAGTTCTTGTAAAGTCTATTTGTTTTGTATTTAAGATGGAACATTATGGTAATCTTTCTTGAATAGGTTCGTTTTCAATAATCTATGGAAGATTGTTAGGTCATGTATTGATTTCATGGCTTTCGGCAATGCATTCTATAGTTGCGTGCATACGTAGGAGAAGCTGGATGCGTATATGGATTTAGATTTTAGTCCTTTGCAACTGGGGTAGTGGAGATTGAGGAATGTTCGTGATGATTTTTTTGCGTTCCTAGTAGGTAGGTCTATGAGGTCTGACATATAGTTGGGAGCTTCCCCGTGAACGATTTTGTGGACCAGTGTGCAAACTTTGAACGCAATTCGTTCTTTTAATGGGAGCCAGTGTAGTTTCTCTCTTAGGGGTTTGGCGCTTTCGTATTTCGCTTTCCCAAATATGAGCCTGGCTGCTGTGTTTTGAGCTGTTTGAAGTTTCTTAATGACTTGTTCTTTGCATCCGGCGTAGATGGCATTGCAATAATCTAGATGACTTAGCACCATCGGATTGTACCAGGCTACGGAATATTTCCCTTGGGAAAAAAGGTTTGATCCTTTTAAGTTTCCACATTGAGTAGAACATTTTCTTTGTAGTGTTTTTCGCATGGTCTTCGAGTGTTAGATTTCGGTCGATTATGACTCCCAGAGTTTTCAGACTATCTGAAACTGGGAGGGTGTAGTCTGGGGTGATTATGGTGCTTGGTTTGTTTGTGTTATATTGTGAGGACAGAATAAGACATAGAGGGGCATAATTGAACGAAAATGTCTATCTCCATGGGCGTTTATCTCCGAGAACGGGTCCGTGAAGGGGCGGACCGAACCGTATTTTCGAAAAAAATAGACGTCCATGTTTTATTCGACAATTTGTGAGCTGGGCGTTTTTGTTTTTCAGTGATAATGGAAAATGAAAGCGCCCAGCTCAAAAACGAATAAATCCAAGGCATTTATTCGTGGGAGGGGCCAGGATTTGTAGTGCACTGGTCCCCCTCACATGCCAGGACACCAACCGGGCACCCTAGGGGGCACTTTTACAAAAACAAAAAAAAAGGTAAAACAGCTCCCAGGTGCATAGCACCCTTCCCTTGTGTGTTGAGCCCCCAAATCCCCCTCAAAACCCACTGCCACAAGTCTACAAAATTACTATAGCCCTAAGGGGTGAAGGGGGGCACCTACATGTGGGTACAGTGGGTTTGGGGGGGTTGGACGACTAAGCATTAAGCAGCACAATTGTAACAGGTAGGGGGGGGGATGGGTCTGGGTCCACCTGCCTGAAGTCCACTGCACCCCCTAACAACTGCTCCAGGGACCTGCATACTGCTGCCAGGGAGGTGGGTATGACATTTGAGGGTGAAAATAAAAAGTTGTGAAACATCATTTTTTGTGGTGGGAGGGGGTTAGTGACCACTGGGGGAGTCAGGGGAGGTCATCCCCAATTCCCTTTGGTGGTAATCTGGTCATTTAGGGCACTTTTTGGGGCCTTATTCGTGAAAAAACAGGGTCCAGGAAAAGTGCCCTAAATTCTAGCTACAAACGCATACTTTTTTTCCATTATCGGCGAAAGGCGCCCATCTCTGTTCGGGTGATAACCACGCCCCAGTCCTGCCTTCACCACGCCTCCGACACGCCCCCATCAACTTTGTACGCTTCCGTGATGGAGTGCAGTTGAAAACGTCTAAGTTCGGCTTTCGATTATACCGCGTTATTCGTTTTGGGGAGATAAACGCCTATCTCCCGATTTAGGTCGCAATATAGGCGTTTTTGTCTTTCGATTATAAGCTGGATAGTGTTTTTTCTGCGTTTAGCTTTAGTTGGAATGCATCCGCCCATGAGTTCATTATTTGGAGGCTGTGTTTAATTTCATTTGTGATTTCTTTTAAATCATGTTTGAATGGGATATATATCGTGACATCGTCTGCATAGATGTACGGGTTGAGTCAACCTGTCAACCACAAAGACCCTCCCCCCCACCAAAAAGCAATTTTTTTCTTACCAAATCTGCCCAAAAGCAGAGCCAAATCAGTGGCACTGCAGTCAGTGCTCGACAGTGGAAGGCAGTTAGTTGGCAGGCCAAGACATGAGGCTGCAGCTGTGGGACTCCGCTCCCACAGAGCACTCCGAAGGCCACAGAGCAGGGGAATATGAGGCTGCTGCATGGGGAAAGGTGTGGATTTTCCTAGCACATGTCTGCCGCACTTCTAGAGCTCCTGCACAGGGAATGACACGGCTGCTAAAAGACTCAGCAGTACTCGTGGAGGAATACACATACACTGACTACATCTTCAGCAGCTTAGCACGAGGAATTAAGGAAATGGGATTATTCCTTTGCACCAATTGTGCTGTGCTGACAAGGGAAGGGACCAAACGACAGGAGCAGAAGAGAGAAAACTCCAGCACCGGGCCCCCCTTGGAGGCTGGGGAAGAGCCTGAGAAACAGACACTGCAAGTCTTCCTCCAGTGCTGCTCTTCTGACCATTGCTTGCTGAACTGCTGCTTTTCCTCTCAGGCATGCGTGCTCAGTTTTGAAACCGAGCATGCCCCAAGAGAAAAAGCAGCTGTAGGGGCAGGCAATCGGCAGAGTGAAGAGTCAGCACTGGAGGAAGACGGCTTCTGCTGGTGGGGCCTCGAGATCCCTGCCAGCCAAGGTATTTGAAATTTTGAATTGCGGCAGCGATCCGTGGGGTGGCAGTGGCAATGATTGTAGTGGGGGGTAGCAGCGGACAACGATTGTGGGGGGGCGGCAGCGGCGACAATCATGGGAAGGGGCAGCAGCGGTGACAATTGTGTGGGGGGGGGGTCCAGTTCAGTCTCTTGGCGGGCCTGCAGTGGACTTTCAAAGGGAAGCTCAGAACATACACAAGTGCATGCACTCTCTCAGACAGCGTCCGCACCTCCACACCATTATACAAAGTTCCTGCATTTGCTGACAGTTCTTTTCCTTCACAGACCCTTTATACTTTCTCCCATTCTTCTTATATTCCTGCTCCCATTCAACAATCCCGTTACCCCACAATACTCACTGGTTCCACAGCTCTCTCCAAAACCCCATGCAGGACTCAGCCCAGTGGTGTGCTGGAGCCAGCTTGGGAGAGCCAGTTGTTCACTTTTGAACAATTTTGTGAGCTGGTTGTTACCGTATATACTTTACTATAAGCCGAAGTTTTGGGGCTTAAAAAAAAGCCCGAAAATTGAGATCTTGGCTTATAGTCGAGTCGGCACACCATTTCTGGTCTTCATCTTCCTCCCCCCCATCCCCACCCCCCAGCAGTGATCAGGATTCTTCTTACTGACACTTGTGCACACTGCCTCTGCAGTTCCTGTTGACACAGAAGTAAAGTAACTGTGGGGCCTTAAGCATCTGCGCATGCTCAAGGCCTGCAGGATTGGACAGACCTTGAGTATGCGCATATGCGCAAGGTTCCTCAGTGGCCCAGCTTGCAGTTAGCGTATTTCTGTGTCAGCAATAGCTTCAGGAGGCAATGTGCAGCCATAATGGCAGGAAAAAGCATGGTCATTATGGGGGGGGGGGGGGAGAGAGAAAAACATAGTCATCCTCGTGGGGGGGGGTGGTTGTAGAGAGAAAGAGTGTCGTACTGGTCCTGTCATCGCGCATGTAGGGGGGGAAAGAGAGAAGGAGTGCAGTGCTGCTCATTGTGGGGGGGGGGGAAGGTGGTAGAGAGAAGGACTGCTGTGCCAGTCATTGTGGGGGGAGAGGGTGAAGATTAAAGAGTGTTGTGCTGGTCTGGTCATTGCATGAGTGGAGGTAGGGGTGGGCTGGAGAAAAGGAGTGCAGTGTCAGTCATTGTGGGGGGGGGGGTGTGGAGAGGAGTGCAGTGCCGGTTATCATGCGGAGGAGGGATAGAGTGGAGACTGGGAAAAATGCTTTATTTTCTTGTAAGTTAAGGTATGATCTTGTGTAATGTGAACTGCTGTGGTCAGTGATTTTGGTGAGTCGGTATTGCTTGATAAAAGAAAGGCCCCCAGCATTGGCAGATATAAAAGCCAGTGTCAGCTCTAACAATTGTTTCAGCAAAGGCTTAAGAAGAATAGTTCCTTTAGTTTTTATGTGTTCCTATTAAAGGAAAAACATTCTAAGAGACTAAATTTAGCTTTCTTTTTTCTAAACTGCTTTTGAACTACACCTTTTAAATTGAAATCAAGTATGTGAGATATTATGTAATTAATGCCCTTTCACTGAAAGGCATGTCATTTATGTGCCCGGCTCAGCACAGAATATTTCCACGCTGCAGTCATGCCAACAAAGCACAGCAGCTTGCAAGAGATGTTTGTTAAGTTTGGGGGAATTTTGGACGCCAGTTATTAAAGTAGGCCCCGTGGCTATTTTAACAACCGGCTCCTAAAGTATGGGCTCGGGCCCCCTTCTGAACACCCTTTTACATTGCTAGCGGGGAAGCTGAGTCCCGCCAGCCAAATAAATGGACTGGAATGGGGGAAGAATGGAGAGCCACAGAGAAGGAGGTTGATGAAAGCAGGAGACGGGATGACGTCAAAATGTTGGAGCCAATTTGGTTTGTCGCTGCTCCCCATTCCCCGCGTGCAGTCATCATCTAGTACACTCAGAATAAAGCAAGCAAACCTATGAGCTGCTGCATCCATGTTGTCGTTCTTCATTGTTGGTAGCATTTTTATTTAATCGCACTTATATTTTCAAACATGCCGGCTTGTGCAGCATACAGATGTACACTGAGGAAGTATAATAACGGAATAACTTTTCATAGGTAGAGTAGTAATTTGTTATAAATCGTAATTAGTGTGTCATTTGGAGGGGCTGGTTATAATGTATTCGAGCAGACATTTTTTTTTCTCCTAGTAAAGGGTCACGAAAACAGACATCATGTTATGAGAATCAGGTGCTCAACATTAAGAGTTTTCATCTATTTATATACTTATTAATGACACTTATATTCCACATTAAACATGAATTAGGTTGAAACCTGGGAGTATTAAAAAAATTATTTCTTTTTCCTGTGCCTAGATCAAAAGGGAAAGATGGTTTGTGGCAACTCGCTCCTTTTGTTTTGTGGAATGCAGTGGTAGATTATACAAATGCACTTAATATTGTTTATTACTACTATTTATATCAAATAATGTATATAGGTGCATCCTGGGAATCATGATGGCTAAGGGAAAGCAGCATTGACAATTTGCTGATGCTCTATGACTTGCTGATTGGTAAACCTGAATATCAAATGAAATTTCTGTGTGCCCTTAAATTAAGTCAAGATCATTTCGAGTTATTTTTTGGAAAAATTCGGTGTCTCGGGGACAATAACAACAACTTATCATCTAGACAGTTCATTGCTTCTTATAGAAAAATGCTTGTGCATAATGATCTGCAAGATATTCTCGAGGTAATTGCCTGCCTCTGGAAACTGTTCCCATTTTAACTGTATCAAGCAATTACATAGCCGAAGTAACACCCTCTGCATCAGTCCTTAACAATTCTACCAGCAGACACTGAGGGGCATAATTGAACAAAAACGTCTATCTCCATGGGCGTTTATCTCCGAGAACGGGTCCGTGAAGGGGCGGACCGAACCGTATTGTCGAAACAAATAGACGTCCATGTTTTATTCATGGGCGTTTTTGTTTTTCAGCGATAATGGAAAATGAAAGCACCTAGCTCAAAAATGAATAAATCCAAGGCATTTGTTCATGGGAGGGGCCAGGATTCGTAGTGCACTGGTCCCCCTCACATGCCAGGACACCAACCGGGGCACCCTAGGGGGCACTTTTACAAAAACAAAAAAAAGGTAAAAGAGCTCCCAGGTGCATAGCACCCTTCCCTTGTGTATTGAGCCCCCCAAATCCCCCTCAAAACCCACTGCCCACAAGTCTACACCATTACTATAGCCCTAAGGGGTGAAGGGGGCACCTACATGTGGGTACAGTGGATTTGGGGGGTTTGGACGACTAAGCATTAAGCAGCACAATTGTAACAGGTAGGGGGATGGGCCTGGGTCCACCTGCCTGAAGTCCACTGCACCCCCTAACAACTGCTCCAGGGACCTGCATACTGCTGCCAGGGAGGTGGGTATGACATTTGAGGGTTAAAATAAAAAATTGTGAAACATCATTTTTTGTGGTGGGAGGGGGTTAGTGACCACTGGGGGAGTCAGGGGAGGTCATCCCCGATTCCTTCCGGTGGTCATCTGGTCATTTAGGGCACTTTTTGGGGCCTTATTCGTGAAAAAACAGGGTCCAGGAAAAGTGTCCTAAATTCTAGATAAAAAACACATACTTTTTTTCCATTATCGGTGAAATGTGCCCATCTCTGTTCGGCCGATAACCACGCCCCAGTTCCGCCTTCGCCACACCTCTGACACACCCCCATCAACTTTGTCCGCATCCGCGACGGAGGGCAGTTGAAAACGTCCAAAATCGGCTTTCGCTTATACCGATTTAGTCGTTTTTGGGAGATAAACGTCTATCTCCCAATTTGGGTCGCAATATAGGCGTTTTTCTCTTTCGATTATAAGCTGGACTGTCTCATTGATCCTGGTAAAAGTGTAATACTAGACTATGATTACACCTATATTCTAAGACCTGACCATCTGGCCACATGTTCAGAAAAAATTGTATATAATGCTGGATTTGTTGTTTTAAGTTGCAAACATCTCTACATTGTGAACCCTGTATAAATGCTTTGAGTGATGATAGCGGCAGCGAACTGTGTCCATTGATGACACAGAATAGTAAAGGTAGCCTTATTTATTCCTCAACAGATGTTATTTGAAACTAGTAAAACATGCCCGTTTCTTGCGCAAATGAAACGGGCGCTAGCACGGTTTCCTTCCAAACCTCCCCCCCCCTACTCACCCCTTCGGCGTTCTGAAGGCACTGACCGGCATTTTGGCGAGGAGTGCCCTAGGTGGGCAAGGGGAGCTCGGCTCTAGAGCAGGAACAGGGAAGAGACTGTTCAAGGCCAGAGGCTGCGTCTCAGAGAAGTGCAGCTCTGGAAGTGAGGACAGACAAGGGGGTCTATTTCTGCTGGAGTTTGCTTCTGACAACCAGCGCTACAAGCACAGTCTTGGATTATGCAGCCTGAAGGAATGGGTATGGACAGGAGGTGCTGTAAATATGTACATACTCTAAGAATATAAATTGTATTTGAGAAGATACACCATAGCCCTAGGATTATTCAGGGTTTATAATTTGTTTCTGGTATCAAGTTGGATTACAAACTGACTGCTTTGTAGCAAGAAGATTGGAACTGCCTGTTGCAGGATTTATGGTAAAGTTAGTTGTTGTTTTTTTGCGTAACTCTGGACTTGGAGTCTCTTTGAGTGAGAGTGAAGACCCAATTGCTCCCAGACTGGTAAAGAGATAGATTAATATCCTATAGCTTTCCAGATTTTTATTCGGCCCCAGCCTGTGCCCAAGCTCAAAAAAAAAAGAAAGACTGAGGTGTGTGTGAGAAGTGTGGAAAGTATATGTTTGTGGCCCGGGTCTGGAAGGACTCTGTAAATGGAACTGAGCTAGTCGGTGAGACCCAGGTTACATGTAGAATCCTTAAAAATCCACATAATTGGCAATCCAAGGCTCCTGAGTCCTCAGCACATCTGATAGCCCCCCCCCCCCCCCAAAAAAAAAAACCTTTGGGCCCAATGCAGTTGTCTAGTTTGCCTATACCTTAATGGTTCCTAGGGCTAGGGATTCAGTGTATCCCCTGAAGGCCTGATTGCACTGTACTGAGACAGGATTACTCCCTTACACCAATCATGCTATCTGCTCTGTTGCTAACAAGGGAAGGAACCAACTGGATCAAAGGTAAAACAGCAAGTTCAGTGAATCCCCTGAAGGCCGTAACCACATGCCATGTCATATTAAATATATCCCACATAATATTACCAACTGTATGGGGTATAGAGTAGAGGATGATAGTGACAGCAGTAAAAACAGAACAGGAAAATACTGAGAAAAGAAAAAGGGGTTCTTCACATACCAGGGGCGTAGCCACGGGTGGGCCCGGGTAGGCCTGGGCCCACCCAATTTGGGGTCAGGCCCGCCCAGCAGCAGTGTTCCTGACAGCGATTCCGGTCGCAGGCTCCGCTCGCAGTCGCAGCGATTCCCACACACTGCCTGCCGGCTGCCGCTCAACAATCTCCTTGCGCTACTAAGCGCTAACCCGGAAGTCTCTCCTCTGCAGAGGAGAGGCTTTTGGGTTAGCGCTTTAGTAGCTATACAACCGACTAGCAGCTACATGCTGTTCTGTTATCCAACAGACTACAGAGAATCTTCAAAGGTCTTTTTAAAGACCATTTAACCTTCTGACTGATTCTTAACCTCCAAATTGAACCCTAGTACCAGAAACATTTAAGACTCCTGAGGCAGGCCTGTGGCCGAAACACGGTACTGTGTCGAGTCTGTGAATAAAGCGGTACTTTGTACATCAGTATCCCGTCTCCCTGGAGTCATTGGTCCACTTCCCACTTCCCTCTAAATGGAGCTAGTAAATACAGGTCCCACTGAAAATAATAAGGCTTGCATTAAATAACACCCATTAAGCCACACTGATGCTGTTAAAATACAATAACTTGCATTTACGCATGCTAGTAAATCAAGCCTACACTGGAAGACCTTTAGGACACAGAAAATTTCTACTGAACCTGATTGTAACTGACCTGAAGCTCAGATATGAAATAATGAGTAACTGAATCTAAAATCCATATCCATATTGTAAAAAGTGCCTTTCACCTCTGCCATACTCCCTTGTACTTCAGTGCTGATTCTTTCACAGTATCATTTATTTCTCGGATATCTGATTCCAAGTCAACAGAGATACCCTTCAGTTCAGGATAAACAGTTCCCAATAGCAGTGGCGTTCCTAGGGGGGCGGACACCTGGGGCGGCGCCCCACCCCCCAGGTGCAGCGCCCCCCCCCCCCCCCCCCCCCCCCCCCGGGTGCATGCCGCTGGGGTGGGGTGCCACAGCGCGCGCCTGCTGCGAGTTTACTAACTTTGCTCGTTCGCTGCAGCTCCCTCTGCCCCGGAACAGGAAGTAACCTGTTCCGGGGCAGAGGAAGCTGCAGCGAACGAGAGAAGTTAGCGAACTCTCGCAGCAGGCGCACGCTGCAGCACCCCCCAGCGGCGTGCACCCGGGGCGGACTGCCCACACCGCCCCCCCTTGGTACGCCACTGCCCAATAGCATTCTGAACAGTTCTGGCCCAACCACTACTCTAATAAACAGTGGTTCATTCTCTTATCCCATATGAGCATAATTAAGGGTTGCTCAAGTATGATGTTCCCAGAGTGAAATCTGTTCACAAACCCTAAACTCCACTCCAATTTATTCAACTTTCCACCCTATTTCTAGGATGGTTAGCTGAGCACAGATCAATCTAGAATAATTGTAAAGGTATGAGGCTAATGTGAAGTTCCACCACCAGCCTCCAGGGGTTGCAGATCTTGGGAGAGTTTGGCTGGGGTGAACGTCTGACCTCTTACCAATTGGTGTCATTGTGCCTGACCAGGCAGACTGGCCATGTCTATTGGCACCATACCTGCCATGTTCTTCTTGTTTGGGCTCCTGTCACTGTTTGGTTTCCATGCTGGAGCTTGGTTTGCATTATTTGATGTTGTCTTGTACTCTGGCTGCCTGTTTCACACCAGATCCTATTCATTTTGTTAGATGCCTCTTGATCCTGCTCTAATCCTTGTTAGACCCAAGCCTTATTCCTGCCTTTCTCCTCATCAGTGAGTGCCCTATTCTTTTTTCTCCACTGGGGTTCCTCTACTTTCTGGTTCTCTCTTCAGGGTCTAGGTTTGGGCAATGATGACCTGGCAGCCACCAACAGGCTCAGTCCAAAAGAACTGTTGTCACTACAAGTGAAAGACTCCGTCTTATCTTCTCCTAGACCAGGGGCCATGTTCTGTGGTGAAGCTGTCCGTGAACCTAGCCCAATCACCACTTCTAGGTCTTGTCTGCTGACTAGAATCATCACAGATACAACAGAAAACAAACAAACAAAAAAAAACCTCTCACTTTCCTCAGGCATGACTATGTTAAGTCCTGTCTGGTGGGTGTCAAAATATTTAATCATTCTGACTGCAAAGGTCTTACGTTCCTGTATTGTTTTAAAGTTCCCTTTCAAGATTCTTACCATGAAATCACTGGTACAGTGTTCTGGTTTTGTAAAGTGCTGCCCCACAGAGGTGACATCCTGGTTGGTACTAGCATTTTTCATATGATGTCTATGTAAATTAAATCTCTTCTTTAGCATCTGACTTGTTTCTCCTATGTAGTAGCCTTCATTGCATTTTTTACAATGATTATAAACCATAAAATTGTACTGCTTTGTCACCTTCTTATCTCCATGTATATCTCCCTGTCCCTCATCCACCCAGCTCTCCCTGTCTCTCATCTAACCCACCCTCATCCTGTTAGACTGTCACTGAAATGCTTTGATGTTTCATTTATATATACTGTCATCTACCAACACTTGCTTATTTCCGATCTGACGAAGAAGGGCAACCTTCGAAAGCTAATCAAGAAAAGTATTAAGTTATGTCCAATAAAAAAGGTATCATCTTATTTTCTTTTCCATGTTTTATTTTGTTTTATTTCTATTGATTACCGTCAAAAGTGGTCTAACACGGCTACCACACCTCTCTACTCAGGCATGACTAAATCCAATCCCTTCCTTCAGTTTCCCAAATGCCATTCTTTTGGAGGAGCTTTTTGCAAACCCTTGGGAGTTTCCTTCCATCCCTAATGGTAGAATATACATATGTAAATTCAGAGGGGTACACTGAACTATACTCGCTTCCATATATGGAGGAATGGATTTCTTTAAGAAAAGCTAAGGATGTTATATAAGTGCAAAGAGGCTGTTTTCAGAATTCCAGGAGATGAGAAGCACAGTTTATCACTGTCAAGAGACCTCATTTTTTCCTATTAAAGTTTTTTGCAGTAAAGTGAGTGAATCATCTCTCAAAGAGCACCTTTATGACACGAGTGATTTAAATTTCCACTTCACTATATTTTATGTTGCTATGAATTCTAACCATTAATAAAATGTGCAGAAGAGTCTCTCTATAGACAGACACAATTTTACTGTTAGAGATGTCACCGTACTTTTAACTGAAAAAAAAAACAACAGCAAGAACAAAATAACTGAAAAGTGGATACACGGGGGAAAATACTGTACTTTACCTTATGTTGTTTTGCTAGGGAAATAATATTTATGTGTAGTATAATGTGCTAGTATTGTTAATGTGCTAGAATTTGTTTTTAAAGTCCATAATAAACCTATAGCAGGAAAAAAACACTGGCTGAGGCTGAATTGGATCCAGATATTCAGTTCCGGCCCATATCCGGGTACCAGCATTGAATATCCAGGTCTTCGGGAACTCCCGGAAGTTATCCGACTACCCAGGCAGCTATCTGGGCAAGTTAAGACTGCTATATACAGTAAGTATGTGGTCTTAGTTTCCTGGATAGTTATCTAGGCATTGACATTGGCAAGTCAGTCAGTGGAAGCTAAACTTGTCAGAGTTCCTCCTGGCCCAGTTAACGCCTTCTGAATACTGTCACCACTAGGGAGCGCCCTAGTGTACTTGCCACAGTCCTAATGCTTCCACCGGCTCTAAAGACTGTCTGAATGGAGTCTGCTTTTCTGTAACCGAGAGGGCTGGCCCTGAAGAAACCCCTTTCTACTACAGCTGAGCTACCTCACCCACTATTTTAACCTCTTCAGTATCAGCCACCCCCTGGCCTAGGCTACTGCCTAGCAAATAACCAAGTCTTCACAAGGTTTAAATAAACAAAATACCATTTATTCTGGGTATAACAACTTTCATTCACTTAGACAATGTTGTTCTCTTCAGCTTCCAAAAGTAATATAATGCAACAAAAAGATTTCTTGGCTTCCCAGCACAATTATATAATAGAAAGTCAACTAGACCCATACTCCTTGTGACAAGCTTGTTCCCTTTAAAAACAGCTTCTTCATCTATTACTCCTGTCCCACACTTACTACTCCCAAACTTCTAGCTGGGTTTCCTCAGGGCTACTCTTTACGACCCAGGACAATTTCACATCCTATTCCCAAACCCCCTTTTACACTCCAGGGCAATTCTAATCCCTTTCACAATTCAGAGCAATTTCAACCCACTTTTAAGTAGAGGAGTGTGGTAGCCGTGTTAGTCTACTCTTAAGGTTATCAATAGAAATCGAACAAAATAAAACATGGAAAAGAAAATAAGATGATACCTTTTTTATTGGACATAATTTAATACATTTCTTGATTAGCTTTCGAAGTCAGAATGATTGAATATTTTAACACCCAACAGAAAGGACTTAACAAGGATCTGGGGTTCCTAGCCCATTATAAACCATAAAGCTGTATTTCTCTGTTGATCACCCCACCCCTCACCTATCCACACCCATCCTGTTAGAATATCAATGATATGCTTTGATGTCCCCATGCATACCTCCTACCCACCCCCATCCTCCCACCCTGTCAGACTGTCATAGTAATGCTTGAATGTTTTCACTTATATACACTGTCAGCTAGCACATTTGCTTATTTCCGATCTGACAAAGAAGGGCAACCTTCAAAAGCTAATCAAGAAATGTATTAAGTTATGTCCAATAAAAAGGTATCATCTTATTTTCTTTTCCATGTTTTATTTTGTTTGATTTCTATTGATAACCCACTTTTATACACCAGGGCAATTCCACACAACATAGGACAGTTCCAACCCTATTCCCAAACCAGAGCAGTTCCAAACCCCTCCTAGACTACAAAGTACAATCTTCCTAGGCATTTTCACTTCCAGACTTTTCCCTAAACTGCTAACCTTGGCTTTTACCTACTTCTGGCCTTTTATTCCTTATGAGACCATCAATAGCTCAGGGATTTTCAGCTTGTCCTCTTCTCTCTCCTTGGCAGTTCCTTCTTATAGGGCTGTTAGCCCTGCTATAGTGTTTCCAGCCATACCGCTTTCCTGGTGCTCCTATAATGATTAGCTTAGTACCTTTCCCACCTGAGGTAAAACCTGCCTCTGCACTACATCTCCCAGTAGCTGTAGCTTCCTTCCTAGGCTGCCTGCTGACCCTCTCTGTCACATGTCCCCTCTCTAGCTACCCCTCCACCGAGACTCTTGCATTTGGCTGCAGAGATTCTTGCTGGAAGCGGATGGCACTTCTCTGAGGTAAGGACTTATTTTGACCTTTGAGTTTCAACTGAGTATAGCAACTGGTTAATTCCTAACCTCCATGACCTCTGGGGTCCTGACCCAGCTGGTGGGTCACAATATCAACCTTACCCCCCCCCCCCCATATATATTTATTGAGCCTAATATTCAGAAACAGCTGAGCTCTTACATTTTTGCTCCTAAGATAGGCTTCTAAATTTGTGCTTTATTTTCAGCTAAACTTGGAAGTATAAGTTTTCTTAGGAACTCACCAGTTAATGTTCATCCATCAGTGGTCAGCATTTTTTTAAACATTGACCACCCAGGCTCACGTATTCAGCGCCAGGACCTATGTGGGTACTGGCACTGAAAATCTGAGCTCTGCCCGTGCCCAGAAAACATATGGTTTGCTAACTAGATAGCAGGCTGAATATCAATGTTTATGGGTAAATATATGCCTCCCCACACCCTCCCACAAGAGTTTATCCCTCTTCCCAACACCTCCCAAGAGCAGATCCTGTCCCAGACCCTCCCAGACCAGCACCCCATCCTGAATACACCTTCCACATACACACACATCCATCGTATTCTATAATGTACTGTGTGTAAATTCAACGTTGCATAATTGAAAATTGGGCATGGTCATGGGCTAGACATGGGCGTTTCTACAATCTTTGTGCATTGTTATAGAATACATCCAGTCTGTGCCTAATTTAGGTGTCTGGATTTACACCAAGTTCCAAGTAGAATAAGTGCCTGTGACTACATTTAGTTACGTGGGCCAACCCTCTGCATATTCTATATACCGTGTGGAAATTAAGGCTTATTCTATAAAGTACGCCTATGGAATATGCTTAGGCGAATATCAATTCAGTGCCGATTTTTTAGGCTTGATATACAGAATCCAGTCCGTAGTGCTAGATTCTGTATATGACGCCCAAAACAATTAGCACTAAGTGCTGTTCTATAAAGGGCGCTCCAAGTTGTGCATTGTTTATAGAATAGCATTTGGCATCAGGGTCTGTGCCAAATTTTAGGCACTAGGATTTACACCAAGTGAAACCTGGTGTAAATCCTTGCACCTAAATTAGGCGCAGATTGGCTTTATTCTGTAACTGTGCAAATTCCAGCAATCCCCTTGACCTGCCCATGCCCCTCCCATGGCCATGCCCCCTTTTCAGATCCATGCAGAAAAATGTACATGCGCAGCTTTATAGAATAGCAAGATATAAAGATGCACACATAAATTTCAATTATCGTCATTTAGTGCAAATAATTGATAGCACCCAATTATCGGCGCTAATTGGCTCATTAAGTAATTAAGTTGCATGCACAAATTAGGCATGCACCCAAATTTGCACCCGCAGTTTTGAGCACCATCCCCAGGATTCTATATATGGTTCCTTAATTTCCGCACAGAAATGGAAGCGTATTCTGTAACAGTGCACATAGCTTAATTGGTTAACTAGCTAATCAGTGCTGTCAGTTGGATGTTAGCAAGGAATTATCAACACCAGTGGTGTAGCTACGTGGGGCCACTGGGGCCTGGGCCCCCATAGATTTGGCCCTGGACCCCCTGCCGACGACCCTCTCAACCCCCCCTCCCGCCACCAACCCACCGTCGCCATCGCCTACCGTTGCTGGCGGGGGACCCCAACCCCCGCCAGCCGAGATCCTCTTCTTCCGGCGCAAGGCTTCGTTCTGCTTCTGAGTCTGACATCCTGCACATCCTGCAGGACGTCAGACTCAGAAACAGAACGAAGCCTTGCGCTGGAAGAAGAGGACCTCGGCTGGCGGGGGTTGGGGTCCCCTGCCAGCAAAGGTAGGTGATGGGGGGTTGGTGGTGGGGGGGTCGAGAGGGTCATCAGCAGCGGGGCTCAAAGTTGTTGGTGGTGGTGGTGGTGGCGGCAGCGGGGGGGTCGGCAATGGCGGGGGGGTCAGTGGTGCCGGGGGGGTTAAAATGTGCCCCCTCACCTCAGGCTCTGGACCTCCCTCCCGCCGAAGTCTGGCTACGCCCCTGAACACTAACTGGAATTAAGATTTACGCGCACTACTCACTAAGTGCATTCTGTAAAGTGCGCTTAAATTCTTTGCATAGTTGAAAAGGGGGCAGGGCATGAACATTTCTAAAATCTATGTGCTTTCTTATATAATACACCCGCTCTGCGCCTAATTCAGGCATCGGGATTTGCACCAAGTAAAACACGGCATAAATGGCCATGACTAAATTTGCACAAAACACGTGGAGAGGTGCTCAGCATATTCTATATACCGCACAGAAATTTAAGCCTATTTAAGCCTATTCTATAAAATATAGGCACCCTTTAGGCATACTTTTTTTCCGCGTGGAATTTTCAAGTACCATATATAGAATCTAGCCCCATATATAGAATTCGGGGGAGTATGAATGCAACGCATGCAAATTTACCTATTGATGATTGATTGAGGATATCAGGAAAATTCAACAGCTGGGTACCTGAGGACTGGGTGCAGACTCACTGGCCTATATCTTTTTAGTGCTGGCCTACTGGTCTAAAAGCAAATAAAGTTTAGAGGTGCATGTACTGGGGTCAGCATGAACTTAAACCCCTATCTCCTCCTTCACACTTCTTTTTTCTAATCACCGTGTTTAAGAGGAAATCAGTATGAAGGAATTGAAAGCAAAGCAACCTTCCATTCAAAAGGAGCATCAGAAGGTTAGCTGTTGTCACATTTTCCTCTCTGCTTCCCTCACCCTGAAAGTAATTCACTCTACACGCTGTGTATTGAGCACATTTTCTGCTGTTGACTGTATCTTCAGTTTCATATTAGTCTAATCAATCTTCCTCTCCTGCCTTTAAGGCTAATTAGACTCTATTTTTCACAAGTAAGGAAACTCTACCAGCAATAGATCCTAGTCTGAAGCTACAAGTATGCTTGGCAGATAACATAATGCCTGATTAGATAGACCCTGACAATGCAGCCAAGAAGCCTTTGTAAGCAGGCAATGTGACAGATGTTTACTGAAGTTCAGGCCAAAAAAAAGAGAAATTAAACTAAATCATTCACTTGATTGCTCCAAAATTCAAGCTTTCTGACAAGAAATCTCACAGGCAAAGGATGGCTATCCTTGCTATCCGATTGCTGTTATTTTGAGGCAGGACATGCAGAAGCCACTTTGCTGTTACAAACTCCTCTGATTATGGTCCCTAATAAAAATATGGAAGTGATACCCTAGTGACCAAATGGAGGTTTCAAGCAACAACAGCAGGACAAAAACTTAGTTCTAAGTGACTTTTATAGAACTGTCACAGAACACAGATCTTAACGGCACCTAAATTTGGGAGCCATTTATGAAATCTGGCCCGTAACGTACAAAATACTGTAAGTTACGTGGTAGAGTGCCACATTTAGAAACATACATTTATGCCTGGTCCTGACATGGCATAAGTGGGCACATCTAATTGTAAGAGTGTAAATGCTGACTTATGCTTGTATTCTATACTGGACGCTGGGTGCTCAGATGCCATTATAAAATTTCTGATCAGCACGCTGCATCTAGGTACCTCATTCAGGCACCTGTAAATGCGTATGTGCTCCATTTACAGTCCTATAGGGTATTTTGTTTCTGTGAGAAGTTAATTAGTGCTGTAAGTAGAAATGTAAGAGATCTCTCAGTTGAACTGTGAATACTAAACCCAGCTAAGTGAACATTGTGTACACCACTGTACCTTTGGAAAGCTGCATTTAAATGCAAATAATTTTCCCCTGGAAATTTGAGGGCACTGCCAAGATGTGCACACAAATTAATTGATTAACAAGCTCTTAAGTGTAGAGGAGTAGCCTAAAGGTTAGTGCAGTGGCCTGACAACCAGGGGAACTCGGTTCAGCTCCCACTGCAGCTCATTGTGACTCTGGGCAAGTCACTTAACACACCATTGCCCTAAGTACAAAATAAATGCCTGTATATATTATCTAAACTGCTTTCATTGTATCCACAGAAAGGCAATGTATCAAATCCCATCCCCCTTCCCTTTAAACCATCAATAATTGGGTGCCAACAACCAATTATTGATGTTAATTGGCACTCATTAAAATGTGTGCACACATCTGGCTTCACGCTGTTCTATAAGGCAGAGAACCTAACTCCCATTGCACTTATCCACAAAGGGGGAATGGTTTATTATAGATGCACGAATATTCTTCATATTTATTTATTTAGATTTTTCAATTACAAATATATATATTTTTTAATTATATATATTTTTAATTACAGATATATTACACAATTTTTTAATTCTCTTTCATTTTTGGTTTTAACTTGTACATAGACACAATGTTAATTTTCAATACAGATTGATGTATTATTCAATGTACAATCCATGCGTTTCAATAATTCATCTTTGGCAAAATATTTGGTAACATATATTTTTTATATATTTCTCACATATATTTTACTTTTATAATTTAAAGTCATGTTTTTAGATTTAGTCGTCGCCAATTTTTTCTTGTTTGTTTGTTTGTTCATTTATGATGTATACTAAGCCATTGTCTGTTACCAGTCGTTTTATCCATTATGCTCATGATATATTTGTAACAAATTGCTTTATTTGTTTTATTGTTTCACTTAGATTTTAAAGACCCCTGAGGCAGGCCTTTGGGCCGAAACACGGCCGTGTCGGGTCATTTTTTATGAGAATCACGTCATTTTTTATGCGAATAAACATATTATTTGGTAATCTCATTCATTCTCCTCACTTTTTTGCTTCATATCTCACGGTTTCGTGAGGGTTTTTACCTCCTTTTTGTTTTATCTGTGGTGGCTTCACCACCATGAAACCACGAACCGGTGTGTGAGTGACTTCAGTGACGTCAGTGTCCTCAGAACGTTGAGGCTGCGTTTTATTATAGTAGATTTTGTATAGAAAATGTTTTGACAAATTTGTAAATTATTAACACAGGCTAAATTGGTTGCACTAAAATTTTTAAAGGCACACTAATGACCTAAATTCACACTAACAAATACATATCCCTAACTCATACTATTGCAAGTACTTCTGGCCAAAGCTTCACTAGCTGAATAGGAAAAATGGCACAAGTTGTCAAATGAACCATCCCCATGCTTCTTCCCACTTCCCTGGCAAAACTAGCGGACTCGAGCCTTTCAAAGTATAAAGCATACCAGAAGGCCTGAGATGTTTGTCTAGACTAAGTCTTGAGCCTGAAGCATTCAGAGGCCACAGCACTTCAAATAGGAAAGATAAGTTTACTCTTTCTCTTGTGCCCTTGAAAGCAGTTTCAGCACATTACAAATAGCTTCAGCGTCACACACTGCCCATGCACCTGCTCACAACAAAAAATATTTAAGTTTCTGCTCACAAGTCTGTCACAACAGGCCAGCCTAAAAGCACTCTAGATATTGGTATGCAAATGAGTAAGTGAAGTGGGCACTTCGCAGTCTCAAGTCCCAGTGCCCAGCGCTGCTTCAGCTTGAAAGAGATGTTTGTAAAAGATGCAAGTGCTTGGATACCAGTGCCATCGTTAGACTATAATGCGAGCACTATTAATGCAGAAGACTCGCAATCAGGGAGAGGGAAAGAGGCATGTGTGACAGAGATAAAAGTCAAGGAATTTCTCTTTCACTCATCTCCTTCTCTACTATAATTCCTCTGGTGAAGTAGGGCCTACAGAATAGGTTAAAACTGATCAATTAAAGGGCAGTTTTTTAACCTAGGTCCCCAATGGACAGGCAGTGTGAACATATTCTGCCTGTCCCTTGGGGGCCTGCAAGTTCCAAAAGGAATGAAGACATAGAGGCAGATACAGTGATAAAAAGCAGGAGACTTTATTAACAATTAAATAGGTTAAAAGGAATGCCCAGCATGGCCTTGTTTGTTTGTTTATTTATTTATTTGTGTGGTTTTTTTATTGCTATTGACTATACTGTCTTTTTATATTTAGTTTTAGTATTTAATTTATTATGATTTTCAATTATGTTACTATGATTTTATGGTTTGGTATGGTCTTATTCATATATTGCTTTTGTTTAACAGAATGTTTTAGCCCCTGAAGCAGCCCTTGCCGGGCAAAACACAGCCATGTCGGGCATTCCTTTTAAGGGAAAATAAAAACAACCACCGAAATGGAGAAACAGGATCCGTTACAATCAAAATGCTGTAAAAAAGGAGTAGTGTGACCAACAAAACTCTTTCAATAAAACTCAGGAGACGGAGAAGTATAAATGGATTTTATTCCATAAACAAATGAATGGACTCGACACGGCACCATGTTTCGGCAATAGTGCCTGCCTCAGGAGTCCATATTTGGTTACTGCCCTGCCTGACTCCACCCAGGTATCCCAGATTTGCATACCTTATCTGTGGGATAGGAGCCAACAGATAAGAACACCCCACATCTGCACATTTCTATGTCCAATAGGTGGTCACTTATTCTGCATTTGGTAAGGCTGTAACCACTCTAAGATGTTATTAACCTGTACACTGTCTGAGATCATCCCAAAAACAGCTGCTTGAAGTTCCACCATTTAGGCAGGTTCATTTGGAAGAGTATAGATCTTCTATTTTTTTTTTATATTAAGAGCCCTAAGTTGTGGAAAGATGTACTTGTTGAAAGTGTTGTCTGACTTGCAGACTATTGCTCAGTTTAAGAAAGAACTAAAAACCGATATGTTTGTCCAAGCATATGGGTTATTAGATAATGATACTGCTCTGCTTTGTGGTAATGAATGGTTCTGTATTTATGTTGAATGATTTACTTTATTTTATGTTGTTTGATTTGTATTGTTATGTTTTACTCTGTATGTACTTTTATTCCCCGCTTAGAATATTTCACATATACCCCTGGATTCCATATAGCACGCCTAGCGTTTTGCGATGAAATCCAAGTGTATTCCATAACAATGTGTGTAACTTAATTGGCTTAACAAGTCAATCAGACTTGTTAACAGTGCTTAACAAGTAATAATGAGCACGAATTGTCAATAATTAAAATTTATGCGCACAACTCCCTAAGCATATTCTGTTACATACTGCACCTAAATTTTAATGTGCGCAGGCAAAAGGGGGCATGGTTATGGGCAGGCAAATGGGCATTTTGTGGACAATCCTAAATTTACACGCATTGTTACAAAATATGGCCCTCTGCTCTTAAAATCTATGCACCGGGATTTACGCCACATTCTCATTGGTGTAAATGGATGCACGTAGTTTTAGGTGCTAGGATATCAACTAAGCGTATTCTGTATACCGCGCCTACATCTAGGTGCTATTTATAAAATATGCTTAGGTGGAAATGTTTTCTGCATGGATTTTTTAAAAGCCATATATAGAATCTGGCCCATAGCGGGTTAGAAATAAAGTTTTATTGTTATTATTATTCTATATTTGATGCCCAAAATTGGGTTCCAATCCAAGATGTGCGCTCAACTAAAGTGGCTTACAAACCAGTTAGTGCCAATAATTGGGCATTAATTGGGTGTTAATTGGCATCAGTTTGGACTTGCTTGCATATCTTGCTATGTGCTATTCTATAACAATGTGTGCCCAAATCCCTTGGCGTGCATGGGAGGTATATGGGCAGATCTTCTCAGGTCACTTCACTGGCTTCCAATCAGATACCACATACAGTTCAAGCTTCTCCTTCTTACCTACAAATGCACTCAGTCTGCAGCCCCTCATTACCTCTCTACCCTCATTTCCCCTTACGTTCCCGCCCGTAAGCTCCGCTCACAGGACAAATCCCTCCTCTCAGTACCCTTCTCCACCACCACCAACTCCAGGCTCCGCTCATTCTGCCTCGCCTCACCCTATGCTTGGAATAAACTTCCTGAGCCCTTACGCCAAGCCCCCTCCCTACCCATCTTCAAATCCTTGCTCAAAGCCCACCTCTTCAATGTTGCTTTCGGCACCTAACCTTTATACCTTTCAGGAAATCTAGACTGCCCCTATTTGACTGACTGTACATTTGTCCTTTAGATTGTAAGCTCCTTTGAGCAGGGACTGTCCTTCTATGTTAAATTGTACAGCACTGCGTAACCCTAGTAGCGCTTTAGAAATGTCAAGTAGTAGTAGTAGTAGATCTGGGGCATTCCTAAAATTTGAACACAGTGTTACAGAATACCAGAAGTGTGCACCCAAATTGGGCACTGGGAATTACACTTGGTTTCAACAGGTGTAAGTTTTGCTGCCTAAATTTGGGCACTGAAAACAGCACTCAGGGCCACCGAGGGGGGGGGGGGCAGGGGGCAATATTCCCTGGGCCCGGCCTCCAAGAGGGGGCCCAGCACGAGGAAGCAGAAGCTTCTTCCTGCCTGCCTGTGTTCAGGTCTGTCTCTCTCCTGCTCCTGTGTGCCAGGACACAGATAATTGTGTTAATGCAATAACCTGGGTCCCGGGCTGGCATACAGGAAAGCAGGAGACAACAGACCAAGGGAGGAGCAGAGTGACACAGAAAGGTAAGGGGGTGGCAGCAGCAATGGCCCAAGTGTGCGGGGGGGGGGGGGGGGGATGTGGCACAGCGGTGGTGTTTGTGATCCTGCCCCAGGCCGGGCTGTGTCTCTAAGCAGCCCTGACAGTACTCAATGCTAACGCGCGTGGTACAGAGTCAGTTGGGATCAATTGACAGATAGCTAAAATAGCCCATGTGCAGAATGTGTGTGTATGTGTGTATGTGTGTGGAAAAGCACTGGTGACTGACATTTACCATCCTTTTGTGAATTCATGTTTTGTAACCTGCTTTAGAAACCTGTGCATTTAAGGCCTGATTTACTAAGGCCTGTAGGTTGTGTCTATAAGTTGATTTTCTGTATCAGTAGCAAGCAGAGATATATAAAAAAAAGAGACAATTATCTGCCGCAGCAGGAACACGAAACACCACCAAAGCAGTGCTTCTGTTTGTGGTGTTCCTCCACTTTGTGTGGTTTTAATTTAGCATACATATTTCTTCCTAGGATCTTGCAACATTTATCCCCAAATCTTCAAAAATAATCTGTTCCTTGACTATAGAATAAGCGCATTATTTAACATCCTGAACAGCGTCACTTATCTTTAAACCGATTAATTCAGAGACCAGATGGCTCTCCAGATCTAATTATTGTACCCAGGACTGGTTTAGCATTTTTTTGTATTTCCTGTACATATAATGAAACTTAATCTGCAGACAGAAAATAGTAAAGTACTGAAAATTCCTATCTATATCCCACTTATTAAATATCTTGCTGTCCCAAACTGAGCCAACAGCTCCAATGCCATCACCGCAGTCCACAAATATTCAGCACTGCTCACTTTCCAGATAGCAGCGCTGAGTACACAGAATATTTATATAGTTATTGATCATTTGTTATACTCACTAAAATACGAACAATATTTTGCTCTGGAAATTAAGGGCCCTGTTTACTAAAGCACGCTAGCATTTTAACACGCCTACAATTAGCACGTGTGCTAACCGTATAGGCGCCTATAGGGATATTTTTGGCATGTACACAGTTAACGCGCATACATGGTTAACGTGTTAAAAATGTTAACGTTCCTATAACGCAGCTTAGTAAACAGGGCCCTAAGAGAGAAAACACTACTAAAATCACCTTAATAGTTAAACAAATAAGTCTCAACTGCACCAGGAAAGTCATGTGCCCTGGTGCACCCACACCAAACTTAGAGGCTTGACATGCACTGATACTAGGTTTTCTTGGCTGCAGCCCTGAAAGCAACACTGAAGACCATGGATGCGCCAAAATCAGCATACATGTGTCTTTCCATTGTTGCTTTCAGGGCACCCTGCAGTAGGGTTACCATATGTCCAGTTTTACCCGGACATGTCGTCTTTTTGAGGACATGGCCGGGCAACCAGACGGGTTTTTCCAGCCTGCCCGTTTGTCCGGATTTGCAGATGAACAGGCAGGCTGGCGGGTGGACGGGCAGGCAAGCGTCCTATCCTCCCCTCCCCTCCTTTACCTTAGTGTGGTGCCCTGGTGGACTAAAATGCCCTTGCTTCGGGCGTCTGCAGACTGTTTTTCTCCCGGTGCCGATTCAAAATGGCTGCCAAGAGTTCACGCGGTGACCTCGCAAGACTATTTCCACAGAAGTCTTGCAAGGTCACTGCTTGAACTCTCGGCAGCCATTCTGAATCGGCGCCAGGAGAAAGACAGTTTGCAGATGAGCCAGGCAGGAAAGAGGGGGCAATTTCCTGCCTCGAAGAGGTCACTAGACCACCAGGGCACCACACTAAGGTAGAGGAGGGAAGGGCAGGGGTAGTGAATGGAGTCATGTGGGTGGAGGGAGGCTGGAAAATTGGGGAGAGGATCTACATGCGGGGAGATGGAATCTGGCTTTCTTTGTAGGGGTCAAAGTGACAGGCGGGGTGGGGTGTGACAGGGGGTGGGGCAGGATTCAACAGGGGGCAGGGCGGGGGTGTGACAAGGGGCAAGGAAAGGGTGTGACAGTGGGCAGGGCATGTGTCTTCTTCTTTTTCTTAGGGCAAATATGGTCACTGAACCCTGCAGAGGCCCTTACACTAACATTACAGCCAGGAATACCCTCCAAACAGGACGTGCATGCTCTCCTATCTCCTCCTGCTGACTCTTTCCCTCCTTCTTCTTTATCATTTTCACTCCCATCTATCCTCTTCTCTCTCATAGATCTCACTCTTCATAGTTTCTCACGCAGAGCATAATTTGTGGACAAAAAAAGGAAGTGGATCTGTGGAAATGGGGGAATGGATGGGGCAGCAGCAACAGGAAAAGAGGGACTGAATTAAGGAGTAAAGTGACTGTCCTCTGTTCCAGGCTCTCCTCCTGATCTCTGCAGGCTTCTTGGAAGGGACGTACTGCAGCAGAACACCCCTACTGCTCTGGAATCTGAAGAAAGTGGTGGAACTGCATTCCAGGCCGTTCCCCCAGAAATTAAGCCCTGCTTTCACTCCTCACACACCCTCTTTCCACGTCCATTCACTCCCTCATGCTCATCCCAAGTCCCATGCTATATTCTCACGCTGCCACAAGTTATTACTTCTGTCTTTCAAGAATCAAAAAACAAAGAAGCAATACTAAAATGATGGCGTGCCGCTACCGGCGGCGATCTAAATCAAATTAAAGGAACCACTGGGAGGGAGTGAGAGGGTTAGATGCACGCTGCATCGGGGGTGGGGGGATGAGAGAGAGAGAGACACATGGGGCTTGCGGCAGAGGCCTAGCTAGGTGGGGTGCCAGGGGAGCGATCGCTCCCCCAAATGGACTTTTGATGGTGCCAACACCTGTTTTTCAGCAGTCCATCATGCCTATGTAGTGTGTGCATGCACCTACTCTGTCCATTCTCCGCTCCCCTTGGTGTCACAACCTGGATACACTTCTGGCTTGCGGCTGGGGAGGCTTAGCCTCCCCAAGCCTCTTATACCAGGCGCCTATGCTAGCACTAACAAGGGACAGACCAAAAAGCACTTACATTCAACCCATTGCTTCCAAGCACAGATAGGGTGGGATACGATTAAGTCACAAAGCACAGAAGATGCAACACCTAGTTCTGCACTCCCTCCCCCTACCCCCACGCCACATCACACAGCAATAATAACGTACTTCCTGCAGGATACAGAATTTTATTTGGACTGGGCAAGGCCAGGAAGGCCTGAGTGAATAAGAGAAACTTCTGAAACTTTTCTGTGTTTCCTGACTTTTAAAAAGCAAGGGCATTTTATTTCACTCTTTACTTTCTTTTTAATGCAGTAAACTTTACCTCCATTCTAGCACAGAAGTATGATTTACTTTGGTTTTACTTTACAGTTCTAATTTAGCACAGATTTTTTGGGCATCAGTGCACTGTGCATCTCATTTTATTATATCTGAATTTAAGTTAAAAATGCAGTAAAAAATGTACTGTGGATTCACAGTGCAGTCCTGGATCAGTCTGTTAAGGAATGCTCCTTGAAGCATCATGGTGCTAGGAAATCCATCATCAGTCATGTCTTATATAGCACATTCAGGAAAGTGAATTTAATCAGGCATCTTCTTTGAGCAGCAAGCACACAATTAACTTTCTCATTAGTTACATTCCTAATTCTAGCGACAGTTAGAACAGTTGGAACTGGTAATGACATATTTTTGAAAACAAACAAGAGGGGAGATTTGGAATCACTGCCTCTAGTACTTCTTTATTACTCAGATTGCATTTCATGCAAGGAATTTGCTTTTAAGCAGATACGGCACATAGGGACACAATAGCACTCTTTATGAGGCTGGCGGTTTACTAAAACCTATTTTTTGCACTTCTCAAAAGAGCAATCTCAGTCTCCCACCAACATCAAGCCTGAAAGGATCAATGACAACAAGCAAATGTCTCTCCGCAGCGTCTCAAAAAAAAGTGCATGTTCCCATCATGAAACAACCTCGCAGAGCAAATATGCAAAAGATGGACCTATTGCACAGTCCATATGATCCCAAGTGGAGACAGTGGTTTGCTCCTTTACCCTGAGCAGGACCTCCCCACCCCCATGAGCCCCTGCTCACAAACCACTATGGTTTCCTTCATACTCACAAACAGGCTTTGAACTGATGGCTCTGTCACAAATAATTTCTCTCAAGCCCCCCTCTCCCCAGAGGTTTGTGAGCATTTAGGCTCTGATGACCAATCACAGCCTAACAAAAAGATTAGTGTGTCTGGACACAATGCAATACAGAGATGCGAGTAACCCCGCTTTGAAATGCCCCCTAACCCAATTTGCAGCATACTGAATGCTGCCAAAGACAGAGGGGTATACTTAGGCACCGGAAAAAAGAAAGATGATTTGAGGGGGGCATCTGGATCCAATCAAACAAGTATCCTTTGAGGACATGAATACTTCCAGGAGTCTGCATAATCACGCTTCATTGCTCTTCACCCAAAAGAGCTATTATTAGTACATTAGCACATCTGGTAGTTAAAATTCAACTCAGAAGTGTAATTATGGGTGGCATAACAGACTTACTAAATATTTTCCACTATAGTATTTCATTACTCAACTGCACTAGTAACATAAACCTCACAATGATGTACAGATCTAAGAGGGGGGGAAATGAAAAATGTGGAGAGCTTGACATAGTGCAGGTGAAACTTTCTAGCCACTAACCATAGAAACATTTTAAGAATATGAAATGTAAAACAGATCGTGAATGTTCAGAAAGAAAGCAGGAGTTTATGTGAGTGTAGGAAAGAAAACAATACCGGAAGAAAAAGTTGTAAATGAAAAATATTTAGTTGTCACATGCTGGGTCTGACTGTGGCAAAGCAAGACCCTGACTGCCAGGTTCTTGAACCAGGATCAGCCCTAGAGTTCAGAGAAGCCAGTGACCTGCAGCAAGATAACTGTCTCAGATAATCCTCATGGCCACACCCCTCGGCATCAGGGATTGGCTGGGGCTCAGTTACAAGGGGTTGCTGGGAAGCAGGAAGCTGTTTGCAGAAACAGAGTAGTTACTTACCTGTAGCAGCAGGCTACATATTCTCACAAGTGGGTGACGTCACGTCGGCCCGGAGGATTTTCAAGCAAAATCTAAAAGTCTTTTCAAACAGCGTTCCGTCGCGCGAGCGATCGCACCACGCATGCGCGCGCACATCTTCCCGCTTGCCGCATGGACACGCCCCTCAGTTAAATCCAAAAGATGAAGGAGACAACTCCAAAAGGGGAGGTGGGAGGGGTTGTGAGAATATGCAGCCTGCTGTCTTCGGAGAACACCTGCTACAGGTAAGTAACTACTCTTTCTCCGAAGACAAGCAGGCTGATATTCTCACAAGTGGGGTATCCCTAGCTCCCAGGCTCACTCAACACAGCAAACAGTGGTCAATTGAGCCTCGCAACGGCGAGGACAGAACAAAGATTGACCTGAAAACAAGAAACATCTGAATGAGAGTGTAGCCTGGAACAGACTAAAAATGGGCCTAGGAAGGTTGGAGTTGGATTCTAAACCCCAAACAGATTCTGCAGCCCCAACTGCCCAAACCGACTGTCGCGTCAGCTATCCTGCTGAAGGCAGTAGTGAGATGTGAATGTGTGCATTGATGACCACGTCACAGCCATGGCTCTAATATTGTGAGCCGTGACATGGCCCTCTAGAGTCAGTCCAGCTTGGACAAAAGCGAAGGGAAATGCAATCTGCTAGCCAATTAGAAATGGTGTGGTTCCCGACAACAACTCCTCTCTATTGGCATTAAAAGAAATAAACAACTGGGCGGACTGTCTGTGGGGGCTCGTCCGCTCCACGTAAAAAGGCCAGAGCTCTTCTGCAGTCCAAAGTGTGCAGCTTGCTTTCGCCAGGGCTTGTATGAGGAGGGAGAAAGAATGTTGGCAAGACAATTGACTGGATCAGATGGTACTCCGATACCACCGTCAGTAAGAACTTTGGGTGCATGCGGAGGACTACTCTATTAAGATGAAAAGTTAGTTAAGGCGCATGAACTACTAGAGCCTGAAGCTCACCGACCCTACGAGCTGAAGGAACAGCCACCAAGAAAAACGACCTTCCAGGTCAAATACTTCAGATGGCAGGAATCCAGTGACTCAAAAGGAGCTTTCATCAGCTGGATGAGAACGACATTGAGACCGCATGACACTGGAGAAGGTTTGATAGGGGTCTTTGACAGAAGCATAGGAGCCAACTTTTCAAAATTATTGTGGGTGCTAAGCCCAACGGAAATAACCCCCCTGGACACATACAAGGAATTCTCTCAATATTGGGGGTGCTCAAGCAGCCACAGCACCCACAGAGGCAGCTCCAATGGACAGAAGTAAACCTCTCATGAAGCGGACAGCTAAAGGCTGTCCAGAGATAGGCTGACCTTCTACACGTTGATGATAAGCACTTATTGCACGAAGATGAACACTTACAGAGTCGGTCTTGAGACCAGACTCAGACAGGTGTAGAAGGAACTCAAGCAAGGTCTGTATAGGACAAAAGTGAGGATCTAGGGCCTTGCTGTCACACCAGATGGCAAACCTCTTTCATTTAAAAGAATAACACCTCTTTGTGGAATCTTTTCTGGAAGCAAGCAAGACTCGGGAGACACTCTCTGGAAGAACCAAAGAGGCGAAATCTACACTCTCAACATCCAGGCCGTGAGAGCCAGGGATTGGAGGTTGGGATGTAGAAGTGCCCCCTTGTTCTGCGTAATGAGAGCTGGAAAACATTCCAATCTCCAGGGTTCTTCGGAGAACAACTCCAGAAGAAGAGGGAACCAGATCTGACGCAGCCAAAAGGGAGCGATCAGAATCATGGCTCCACAATCTTGCTTGAGTATCAACAAAGTCTTTCCCATCAGAGGTATGGGAGGATACGCATACAGAAGGCCTGTCCCCCAATGAAGGAGAAAGGCATCCGATGCTAGCCTGTCGTGAACCTGCAGCCTGGAACAGAACTGAGGGACTTTGTGATTGGACTAAGTGGCAAAAAGATCCACTGAGGGGGTGCCCCACTCTCGGAAGATCTTTCGAGCTACAGTCATGCTCAACGACCATGACTGTAGCATTATCCTGCTCAGCCTGTCGGCCAGACTGTTGTTGACGCCGACTAGATAAAGGCTTGGAGAAACATGCTGTGTTGGCGGGCCCACAGCTACATCTGCACAGCGTCCTGACTCAGAGGGCGAGATCAGTACCCCTTTGTTATCGAGTGTTACGCTCTGCTACACTTCTCCGGGATGGGTCGGTTTCTGTTTCCTAACCTGGCAGCCATCATCCGGCTTGGAGCAAGAGCAGCAGCCATCTTGGCTAGCTCAGGAGGGGGCAGCCATCTTGTCTAAACGAGAACAGGAAGGAACTCCATATCTGGTCGTGGGAGGCTCTCCTATGGGGGCTGCCATGTTGGATGCACCTGAGTTTGGTTTGCTCTGATTGCTTCACTATTTAAAGCACTGCCTCCAGGCCTTCTTTGCTTCGGCTTCAATTGTTCTGAGGAGTTGCTGTCGGAGTGCTATTCACTGGCTATCTCCTGTTCTTGATTTCCTGTGTACCGGACCTTGGCTACTTCTTGGATTTCGCTTGTTTGCTGCCTGCCTTGACCCTAGACTGATTTTTGACTATTCTTGCCTATTCGGTGTTCTGGTGCTGGACTGTGTCTGTTTTCCTGCCATCCTGGTCAGCGGGTGTGCAATCCCGCCGGTTCCAGAAGTCCTGGTGGCCACCTGCAGCTGAGGGCTCAACTCTCGGTGAACGGTGGTCGCTTCCCAGGTGAAGCTAGGGGTTGTCTGGCTGCCTGACCGAGTACGGCATCTCTCCATCTTCGCCGTGCTCAGTCGGGGCACAAGGGCTCACACATCTCCAGTCATAACATCAAGGTAGTACATCGCAACCTGATTGTCTGTTTGAATTAGAATAATTTGGTTGGATAGCCGATCTCTGAAAGCCTTTAGAGAGTTCCAGATCGCTCACAACTCCAGGAGATTAAGCTGAAGACGCTTTTCCTGAAGGGACCAAAGTCCTTGAGCATGGAGCCCATCTACATGTGCTCCCCACCCGAGGAAGGATGCAACCATCGTCAGCACCTTTTGTGGCTGAGGAAGTTGGAAGGGACGTCCCAGAACCAAACTGGAGCGAATTGACCACCTCTGAAGGGAATTCCGAAAACTGGCGGACAATTGGGTCACATCCTTTAGATTCCCTGAAGCTTGATACCAGTGGGAAGCTAGGATCCACTGAGTGGATCTCATGTGTAAACGTGCCAAGGGAGTTACGTGAACTGTGGAAGTCATGTGCTTTAGAAGTCTCAATATTACTGAGCTGTGACCTGTTGAGACGGCCAATCATCGGAATAAGGGAACACATGCACTCCCAGTCCATGTAGAGACACTGCAACAATAGCCAGGCACTTGAAAAAATACTCTGGACGTAGACGCCAAGCCAAAAGGCAACACACAGTACTGAAAATGCTGTGCTCTCAGTCGAAACCGCAAATACTTCCTGTGAGCTGGAATTATCGAGATGTGGGTATAAGCATCCTCTAAGTCCAGAGAGCATAGCCAATCGGTTTCCTGAATCTGTTCAGGCCCCTTATGACCATGATGGGACGCATCCCCCCTGTTTTCTTTCCCACAAGGAAGTACGTAGAATAGAATCCCAGCCCCTCTTGCCCTGGTGGAACGGGCTCGACCGCATTGGCGCTAAGAAGGGCAGAGAGTTCCTCTGCAACACCTACTTGTGATGGGAGCTGAAAGATTGAGCTCCCGGTGATCAATTTGGAGGGTTTGATTCCAGATGAGAGTGTATCCTAACCGGATTATTTGAAAAACCCACCGGTCGGAGGTTACAAGAAACCATCTTTGGTGAAAAAATTGTAACCTCCCCCCGACCGGCAGATCGGCCGGTACGGACATGTTTTATGGTGGCTATGCTGAATTGGAGTCAGTCAAAAACCCGCCCCTGGTTTTTGCTGGGGAGTTGCAGGGGCCTGCTTAGGCGCATGCTGTTGACGAGAACATGCGTGCTGTGGCAGAGCCTGAACCAGCTGTCGAGAAGCCGGAGTATACGTACGACCCCTTGAGGCGGAAGGAAAATTTCTCTTCCCATTAAAGAACTTCCGAGATGAGGAAGTGGATGCACAGGATATCTACAATTTTCTGCTGAGCCCTCTCTTCCAGGTTAGAGGCACGCAGCCATGAGAGTCTGCGCATCACTATACCCAGAGCAGAAATCTAGATGCTGCCGTAGTGAGTTCCACAAATGAATGCTCATAAAGATCTGGTAGGACTCGATTTTGGATGCAATCATGCCAGTCTGGTACGCCGTTCTCCCAAAAGAGGCTAAGGTTGTATGCTCTGGCCCCGGGGGCGCCGAAGCAAGATTCTAGAAATCCTATCTGTTCTGAAAGCGGAATCCACCACCGCAGAATCATGAGGTAACTGAGGCCTAATGAAACTGGGTTCCCCGTGGATCCGATACTGGGATTCAGTCCTCTTGTATCATGAAAAGAAACTGTGGTAGAAGACTTAGGTGGAGATGGATAGTCCAGGACCTCGAGCATCTGGGCCCTGGGCTGACTGACAATCTCCACTAGGAAGGGAATGGCCCCAGACATTTCCCGCACAAAAGATGAAAAAGACAAAGTCTCCGAAGAGGAGAGCTGCTGTAAGGTGAGGGAGTCGAGACAGAGCAGTTTGGATCCAAATCCGTCCGACATGGAGGTGCAGTAACCTCGACGACGGTGTCGAGAAGTCGACTCCCCGGGCGACTCCAGTGAAGGAGAATCGACCCAGGGGGCTGCTGACACCAATAACGGAGGCAGTACCAGTGAAGGGGATCTGATCCCAGGCGAAAAGCTGGATGCCGCAGGACCCTCTAGCACCAATAGTACCCGATGGTACCCATGGTACCGAAGCCGGAGGCAGAATCTGCAGAGGCTGGGGAATCGATACCAGACTGCCAGATGACCTTTGTGTCGATACCTCCATAACCAAAGTGGTACACGATGGTACCCAATGCCATAACAGAAATGGTACCGATGGTATCCATGATATTCATGATACAGATGGTACCAATGGTATCCACGATACTCATGGTACCGATGGCACCAGGAGTGCGGTCAGTACCAGAGATGGCCGGGTGCAGCGGTGCAAGGCCCGCTGGCGTCTTTGATGAGAAAAAAGAAACTTAGAAAGAAACACTACAAAGTAAAGGTAGTGATTTAATTACTTAACTAATTATTTAATTATTATTTTAAAAAGAATACCCGAAAGGGTAAAACAAAGAAGAAGAGACTTAACTCCGAAAACCTGAAGAAACACGAAGCGCTACCGAACTCCGTGTCTCCTCAGACGCGGAAAAAGAAGAACTAAGGGGCGTGTCCACGCGGCGAGCGGGAAGATGTGTGTGCGCATGCGCGGTGCGATCACTCGCGCGACGGAACGCTGTTTGAAGAGACTTTTAGATTTTGCTTGAAAATCCTCCGGGCCGACGTGACGTCACCCACTTGTGAGAATATCAGCCTGCTTGTCTTCGGAGAACTGAAATTTAACCAAGAAGGTTTAATACGTCAGGAGACGCCATAATGTCAAAAAGATGAAGCTGGTTTCCCCCAGCAGCTGCCATATTGGTGTACCCAAAACAACCCCCCTCGAATATTCCCCAACCCTCCCATCTCCCCTCCTAACAGAAAGGATTAAAAATCAAGGAGGTTTAATAAAACACTATAAAGCTCACAGTTTTGCTATTGTTTTTCAATAGCATCTCTGAATGTTTTGGGTCCCTCAATATAGTGACAAACTTCAGCCCACATAATGGGCCAGATAGACTCCTGTCATCTCTTGTCTTATTAAACCTCCTTGAGTTTAACAAACCCATTTTCTCCATCTTCTACACTGAGTCCTTGTTTTCTTGTTGGTTACTATCCACCTTATTTTCGAAAGAGAAAGACGCCCATATTTCGACCCAAATCGGGAGATGGGCATCTTTCTCCCGTGGGCGCCCAAATTGGTATAATCGAAAGCCGATTTTGGGCGTCTTCAACTACAATCTGTCGTGGAAACGGCCAAAGTTGACGGGGGGGGGGGTGTCGGAGGCGTGGTGAAGGTGGGATTGGGGCATGTTTATCGGCCGAGGAGAGATGGGCGTCCTCGGCCGATAATCAAAAAAAGAAAGGCGTTTTTAGCGCGAATTTGGGTCACTTTTTTTGGACCCTTTTTTTTTCACGAACACGTCCCCAAAAAGTGCCCTAAATGACCAGATGACCACTGGAGGGATTCGGGGATGACCACCCCTGGCTCCCCCAGTGGTCACTAACCCCCCTCCTACCAAAAAAACCCCAACTTTAACAACTTTTCTTTCCAGCCTGTATGTCAGCCTCAAATGTCATACCCAGCTCCATCACAGCAGTATGCAGGTCCCTGGAGCAGTTGTTAGTAGGTGGAGTGGACTTCAGCCAGGTGGACCCAGGCCCATTCCCCCCCCCCCCCCCCCCACCTGTTACACTTTCAGGGAGCTGGCATACTGTAAAAGGCAATGGCCTTCATACATTTTTGTTGTCCGTTCCTAACAAAACCATCTTGCCCTTTGTATATCAAAGGCAGTTTATGATAGGAAAGCACCTGACTATGAACAACCTATATATGCATCCCAAGCAGAGCAAGAAGAAAAACATCTAATATTTATCCCATGCAAATGTGGTCAAACCCCTTCCCCCACCCCTCCTGCCCTTACTCCACACAAATAAGTGTAGAATGTGCTCATAAATACCAATGGACCATTTCCACCAAACAAGTCAATTGTTAGTCTAAACTTGTAATGTAATCATCGCACATTCAAATAAAAACACACCCATGTGCCAAATTCAAAAAGTGTCATTGTGATAGTAAAACAAAAAGTTTTTAAACTTAACTTTATAATGTTCACTTCATTCATAATATTGAAACACAGTATATAGAACTAGGCTTCCTACAAGGCCTTGTGGAAAATGTATTAGAATTGGTCCAATATAAAGGCATCACCTTATTTTCTATTTTGTGTTTTATTTGTATTTATCAACCTTTATTAACACAGCTACCACATTACTTTATCCTAAATTTTAAAAAAAAATTCTACCTTTGATTCTGGTGATTTTCTTTTTCTAATTGTATTGGTCCCCATCGCTGGTTTCCACTTTTCTTTGTCTTCTCTTAACTCTCTTTCCAAGGTTTCCTGTCTATTTCTTTCTGTTTTCTTCAAACCTGCCTACCTGTCCAGATTTAATTAATTCTTACTATTCAGTCTTTAATTTCCCTCTTTTTACATCATCTACCTACAGCCTTTCATCTTTCCCTCAACCTTGTTCTCCCCTGTGCCCCTTGCTATATTTCTCCAGTCTTATTCTATCCTCTCTCCCTTTCCATCCAGCATCTACCCTCTTTCTCTCCTCACACTTCCATCCAGCATCTTCCCTCTTCCATCCCCATCTTCCCATTCGGTGTCTCTCCTGTTCCTTCCATCAAGTGTCTACCCTCTCTCCCATCCTTCTACCCATGATCTTCTCTCTCCCCATCTTTTCATCTAGCATCTCCCCTTTCTTTCCCCATCCTTCCTCTATTGTCTTCCCGCTTTTTCTCCCTACCCTTCCATCCAGTGTCTCCTCTCTTTCTCTCCTTACCCTTCCATCCAGTGTCTCCTCTTTCTCTCCCCATCCTTCCATCTAGCATCTCTTATCTTTTTCTCTCTACCCTTCCATCCAGCGTCTCCGCTCTTTCTCTCCTTACCCTTCCATCCAGTGTCTCCTCTTTCTCTCCCCATCCTTCCATCTAGCATCTCTTATCTTTCTCTCCCTACCCTTCCATCCAGAATCTCCCCTCTTTCTGTTCCCATCCTTCCAGTGTCTCCTCTCTTTCTTTCTTTCTCTCTCTCCTTCCATCCAGTGTCTTCCCTCTTTCTTCCCCATCCTTCCATCATCTCCCTCTTTGTCTCTCTCCATCAGCATCTTCCCTCTCTCCAGCCCTTTTCCATCCAGCATGTTCGCTCTTTCTCTCCCCATCATCTTCTATCTCTACCCATCTTCCATCCAGCATTTCCCCCTTCTTTTCTTATCCCCCTTCTATTCATCACCTCCTCACTCTTCCTCCCTTCCTCCCTCTGTACATTGTCTTCTGTTTTCTGCGGGCCGCTGCTGCTTCTCCTGACAAGCAGCAGCAGCAAAGCAATAAAATGCAGTCAAAGGGTCACGATCTTCAGGCATGCACTGTTGGCTCTGCTGGTTCCCTGCCTACTCTAACATCAACTTCCTGTTCCGGGCAGGGGACTGGTAGAGCTGACAGTGCATGCCTGAAGACTACAGCCTCATGCCTGCTTTTTATTGTTTAGCCACAGCTGCTGTTTGTCGGGAGAAGCAGCGGGTTCAGCAGTGGTGGTAGCTGAACGGAAAAATTTGTCGCTTTGGCGGGAGTGCGGGAGATGACCCACCAAAGCGGGAGACTTGGCAGGTCTGCTGTTTCCAGCAATGGCCAATCCAGGTTCAAGTACAAGACAAGATCCCAAGAGAGTAAAACAGTTTTTATGCTGCTTATCCTAGAAAAAACAGTGGATTTCCCGAATCCATCTTAATAATGGCTTATGGACTTTTCTTTTAGGAAACTTTTTAAACCTTTTTAAACTTTGCTAAGCTAATTGCTTGTCCCAAGCTTTCTTGAATTTAGATACAATTTTCACCTCCACTGAGAGGCTATTCCATGCATCCTCCACTCTCCTTAAAGAAGTATGTCCTTTGATTACTTCTGAGTCTATCCCCTTTCACTTTCATCCTATGCCCCCTCATTCCAGAGCTTCCTTTCAATTGAAAGACTCGCCTCATGCATTTATTCCATTGAGGTATTTAAATGGCTCTATTGTATCTCCTCTCTCTTCCCTTTCTTCCAAAGTATATATATTGAGATCTTTTAAGTCTGTCCCCATATGCTTTATGATGAAGACCACTGACCATTTTAATAGCCGGCCTCTAGACTGACTCCATCCTGTTTATAACTTTCTAGAGGTGCAGTCTCCAGAATTGTGCACATACACTTGCTCAAGTAAAAAGCAGGAAAGGAATAAAAATGCAAAATGTATGTCTCCTGTTCTGTTCTTTTGCTTATTTTCTAGGTTTTAAAGTGTGGTGTTTATAAGCCTAATTGGCATTAATGGAAGGAATGTTTGACACTAGCTCTTAAGAGTGAGTTCCTGCAGGCTCTTAGAAAGATAAAGCCTGCTGGAGCATGAAGCTAAAATGGCAAGTTTGGAAATTCTAAAAACCACTCAAAGTGTTCTTTTTATTAAAATGTGCATGGTGCTATTCAATAGCACAATATGGGAGTAATTTTTTTTAGGGTGCCTGTTTTATAGGCAATAAAGGTCTTTACAAAATAGACTCTCAGACCCACTAATAATTGCACACAGATGCTCACACACAAATGTATTTCTGCTCCAAAAAGGTGCATGTATATTATATGCAGAGAGGAGGAGTAGCTTAATGATCAGAGCAGCTGGCTGGGAAAGCCCAGGTTCATAGGAACATATGTGTTGCAATACTGGGACAGACTGAAGGTCCATCAAGCCCAGCATCCTGTTTCCAACAGTGGCCAATCCAGGTTACAAGTACCTGGCAAGATCCCAAAACAGTACAATACATTTTATACTGCTTATCCTAGAAATAAGTATTGGATTTTCCCCAAGTCCATCTTAATAATGGCTTACGGACTTTTCTTTTAGCAAGTTATCCAAACCTTTTTTAAACCTTGCTAAGCTAACTGCTTTTACAACATTCTCTGACAACTAATTCCAGAGATTAATTACACGTTAAGCGAAGAAATATTGTCTCCAATTTGTTTTAAATTTACTACTTAGTAGCTTCATTGCATGCCCCTTAGTCCTAGTATTTTTGGAAAGAGTACAGAAGCAAATCAAGTCTACCCATTCCACTCCACTCATTATTTTATAGACCTCTATCATATCTCACCTCAGTCTTCTTTTCTCCAAGCTGAAGAGCCCTAGCCACTTTTGGTTTTGGGCAAGTCACCTAACTACCCATGCCTCAGGAGAAGGCAATGACAAACCACTCCGGCCTCATGCCAAGAAAACCACAAGGGGTGGTCACCAGGAGTCAACTGTGACTTGAGGGCAGATCTGGATTCTCTATGTATCTGTACTGTATGTAGGGCTTCTATTCATAGGTGTTTATTTTCCAGCTAATTAGGGGGTTTCAAGGGTACAAAAAAATCAGCTTTTATCAGTGTTTTTACACCACAAATACTATTACTGGGTACCTTTAAAGGTGGAATTAAACATATACATTTGTATCACTTAGGCATCATCAGCACAGAAAAGGCAAGCTGAGCAGAGGATACAAAACAACAAAACAGGGGATGGGTGACAGAGTATTAGAAGAAGAGGTACTTTTCAAGTGGTTATCCATTAAACATCTGTTTTAGGGTTTTTTTTTGCATCAGGACTCTTTTATCAGTGTGTTTTTTTTCTTTTTTTTGGGGGGGGGAGGTAAAATCTAAAATCAGAAGTCCTAATTATATTTTATAAAGTATGCACATGCATCGTAACTCCACCTCTGCTCTGCCGCAAGTGCTCCCTCCAGAACGCCTACAAGCAAATTACATAAAAGTACTTTTTACATGCGTATATGGCTACACTATTTCATAAGAGCCCTTTTCTGCATTCAAAACAGGTTTCACATGTGGGAAACACTTTATAAAATTACCCCCTATGCACATTGGCAACACTTATGCAAGATACAGATTTTCCATGAATTAAACAGACATTAACCATATTTTCCTTACAAGCATGCAAATGAAATATGAGATGGACAGTACAGAAAATGATCCTGTTTATATGCAGCAGTTGGATGAATTTGTATAAGTTGCAGGACCTTTTTCTGACATTATATACTGGTATTTTGTATCTACATCTTTTTCAGTTGCTGCCCGCTCAAATTGCCTCCCCTTCGGTCTGCTAATCAGCATGTATGGCTCCAATGAAGCACAACCTCAGAGGAAGAAGAGGGGGGAATGGGGGTGCAGCAGGAGCTGTATTTATGTACAAATAGGTCACAGAGCCAGAGCTGCTGCCACTACTGGCCACCTACTGCCCCTACTCCTGTTATCGTCTGCACCTTTCCTGTGACTCAACACCACCACCTCTGTTTCTACCTGGCTCATTTTCAGTTCTACCACCAGTGCTTCCTTCTCTTGGTCTCTTGACTAGTGCTGAGGTTCACTATCAGGTGCAGTGCTGCTGCCTCCCACTGACCTCATTTTAAACCAGGCCAGCCAGGAAAGACACATAGGAAAGGTCCACTACTGCTAAGGACTTGGGAGCCCAACACTGCCTCACCTCTATTGCCAGCCTGACCCCCTGTTTTCTAATGAGTCCTCTACCTATGCAGCTATGGCCAGAAAGGAAAGGAAAAGCCTCTTTGGGGCAACAGTATGTTGTAGCCATGGAGACTGCACCAAGGTACTAAACCTCTAAAAAAAGCAACAGTTGTGCTCATGGTGAGAAAGCCAAGAGACACTGTTCACTTGTAACTTTGTTGATCTTGTACAGTGCTGCTGAGATGGAGGAACGAGGGAAAGATTTGAAAAGAGGCCATGGGGACTGCAGAATCAGAGGGTTGCTGGACAGCTGATGGGGGAAATCCAAGATCAGGGGAAGGCTAATCAGACAGTGGTGGAGTCATCTAGGGTAAGAGGAAGAGGCATCTTCAACCCTAATCCAGGCTTATGATCCGTAATGTCTCAAGGGAAGCAGGTATAGGCAGTGAACAACACAATTTTACTAGTGTTGTACTGTAGTCTGTCCTTTTGGGGTTTCTCCCCATTATCTCTTTTTCTATCTGGAATCCTGTCACAGGCCACAAGTATAAGCCCACTAAGGACACATATTCATGTGGTTCCCCTTTCTATATTCACTGGAGAACTTGAACTTCTGGAACTAAGAATATAAATCAGAAAACAGATTTACACATTCTGATGGATGCACAGCAGTTCCGATTGCTCACAGCCATCCCCCTATCATTCCAAACATCAGAGCCTCTTTATGTGAGTACTGAGTATTGTTCCTTGGTAGGTATAATGGTTAAATGGAAGGGGAAGTGTAAAGAAGTAGTGGAGATTAAGCCATCTATACTGCAATGCTCTATGGACTCTTTCATGGTAACTGGTTACTCTCAAGACCAAGCGGTAGTTTGTTAATCTCCTCAGACAATGAAGAGTATATCAGTAAAAGAGGCATCTCTGAGCCCAGTTCCTTGCTCACTGTCCTGTCCTCCTGCTCTCTTCATGAACTCAAACTCTTCTGAAATCTGAGGACCTGGAAGATACTGAAGAAACAGTTAATTAAATCCAAACACTCTTTAACAAGGACACAGGGGAGGACTCTTCCTGGAAATGTCTGTTGTATCCAAGGGTTTTGGGGGAAGCCCTTACTGTAATATGCATCAAATCAACAGTTGGTTCAACAGTGTCCCTTAAAACCTGTTGTTTTCTAGAATGTTCTGAGGTAGAAGGTCCCTTACCCCTAAACCTGCTTAGAGAAGTAACTAATTTGGAAATTTGGTGAGTTGTTCCCAAGAAGAAAGTTGTTTTGTATGGATGTTTTTCCAAATTATTCACATTTTTGGAAAAGACAGTGGGGAAGCTTACCAGCCTTTTGAGAGAAATCTGGAGAAAGAGGGGAGAGTGATTCAGGAATGTGCTAAGAAAACTGACATGTTGGATATGTAGGAGCAAAACAAGCACTAAGAAGCACTATATGTGTTCCTCTATAACACAGATATATATGTGATTATAATAAATGGCACTCTCCAGCATTAGCAACCTGACCTTAAGATGCAGACTCAAGAGTTATTCCAACTTTTGTTGCTAAAGCCTGTTATTTGCTGAAGCTGCGACCTTGCATACAGACGAAGACTGCTGACAAGGGTCCCGATGTGCTAGAATAACAAGGTTATTATCAGCATCAATGTCATGGCCAGAACAGCCAAGGACTCTTGGAGTCTCCAATGCAGCTGGAGTGATGCTGTGGCTGGCAAATTGCACATTATTTATGAGACCTCGGCTTCTTGTCAAAGTGACTCATCAGTGCGGAGCCAGTGAGAAAATGTTGGGGCCCCTGAAGTCATAACAATGGGGATAACAGTGCTATGTGTGCATCACCCTCAAGGTCAGAATGTACGTCATCAGCACAGCTGCAGCCTGTGATTTCTGTCCAAAAAGAAGCTCTTATCTGAGGCAAAATGCTATTGTGTTGACATTCCATCCAAGGAACAGACTGCACTGAATGTGATTGAACATCTGAGGAACACGCTGCCACCGACTAGAAGTCTGCATCAGGTTGTATGTGTGCCATGTACTTTTGTATAAGTGCTGTGGGCTCAGTGTGACTCTTTTACTTAGGAGTCTAGTTAGGGATTTATGTGTGTTTACTCTAAGCTGTTTCTATGATAAGACTACCTGTGTCTTTATTCTTGCCTTCTTTGCTGCTATTGTAAATAAATGTAAAATATTTTTATAATGGTTGTGGAGTTAGTTCTTTCTATTATTTAGGGCATAGTGAGATTGGATCTAAGGATAAGAGAGAACACATTTGCTTCAGACACATCATTCACTAAGGTTGGTATTACCTGTTAGAATTTATGCTAAGTGTTAGGGACCCCAATAACATCCCCAAAAGGGTTGAATCTGTATGCATTCACAGATGCCTCTAATAGTGCCCCGGTGAAGGGTAATGTATTCGAGAATTAAAGAAGATAGAAAATATTTTTTTGGTCTAATAATCTCTGGTTTTTACATTTTCTTATATATAATATGATCAATGCTTAAGTACTATTTCAAAAGACATTTTGCAATTTGATCCAAATTCTATCCTTCCCATCATTACAGCATATATGTATCTCAGACAGGGATATTGTTATAAAGCAGGTTTTGGGTTTGTTTGTTTTTTTTGGGGGGGGCAGGCTTGCAGTATTTGATGGACATAGGATATTATAATTATCAGATGTTTCCCCCAGGACACAGGTGGTCAGGAAAGAATTTCTATAATTCTGTCTCAGACCATTATCTCTAGGTATGATTTTTTTTTCCTGAAATATATCCTAGAAAGTGTTTGGTTAAAGATAGTGAAAGAGATTATGTTTTGTTTGAGCCCTCACAGTTGAGAGCCTTTATATACATTCACATTACTGAACACATTAATTTCTTGTACTCAAGTTCATTGTTTCCTAGAGTTTCTTAGTAAGTGTGCCATAGGAAGCTGAGTATTTCATGCCTGCATTCTACATAAGTTCATAAAGATACAGCTTGACAAATCTCAGGCACCAGGTTGCTGTGGCTCCAGAAATTTCACCCTGGCACCTGGGATTTTGTGTTCTCCAAAATTGTGTCTCCAACTGCCTCAAAGGACTTTCTCCATCACCTGATCTATGTGACCAGCTTTCAGCAAGTTATTTATTTATTTATTTGTGACATTTATATCCTACATTATTCCAAACAAGTTTGAGTTCAATGTGGCTTACAATAAACAGTATAGGATACAGTTTTGTTAGAGCCACGAGGTGCAGGAATTGTCTACAGAGTTCACGCTCAGATCGAAGATGTGGATATTTATGCTTGCTCAGGAGCAGGCCAAAATGTTTATGTGTAAACTATGCTCATACATGCATATTTTATAAATGCTTATAAATCATATCTCTACCTGCACGTCACCCAGTGTGAAGGAGAGGACCTGGGGGTAGATAAGATGGAAGTGGAAGAGGAAGAAGGGAGGCGGCTCACGAGTAGACATAGGCAGAACAGAGCCTTGCCTCCATTCCATCCCCAGAGAGCGAGAAAAGTAGTAATGTCCCCTAGAAAAGGGTGGAGGGAAAAAGACTACATTACCCAGCATCCCCCGAGAGAGAGCAGAGAAAGGTTCGTGACCCCTGTAAAATGGAGGAGAGGAAGAGACTACATTTCCCAGCAACCTCAGGGCAAAGCCTGGTACAGAGATTACCTTCCCCAGCAGGAACAGGGGGAGAACTCTAACAAGGAAAGGGTGGTGCCCCTGCAGGGTAATCAAGGGAAAGAGGAACAGCTGCAAAGTGGGTGGGACGGGGAGCCCATGGAGTATCAAGAAGCCGGTCAGAGAGAAAGAGAGGAGAGCGAGGAAGAGCCTATGGACCTCTCAGCCTGGGCTCACTCCTTAGGTAACAAACTAAGGGACCAGGTAACTTCATGGTATGGTAACTGGGCTAAGAGGGGAAAGAGGAAAGGCCATGTGGGAGGATGGGTCAGTGCTTAGAGACAGTGACCCAGATGGGTGGGGCCTTTTCATTTTCCAGAGCTCAGGCTGTGAATGAACTTTGAGTTTAAAGAGTTCTGGTTGAAGAGGGATGAGAGATTTTCTCAGAGTGGGTTGAGCCCAGCAGGAAGAAGGTGGAGTGTGAACTGTGGCTAAAAAGCCTAAAAGAAGCTGAAGGGGTTTGAGCTGGGGGCTGAAGCCTCAAGAACTGTGTTTGGTTGTTTTTTTGGAACTGCTTGCAGTGTTTTGCCCCCTCACAAGGGAGGGGGGGTGGGGGGAGAAAGAAGACCCAGGGCTATAAAACTGTCCGAAAGGAACCCAGCTGGGTGCTGGAAGCCTGGGAGGTAAAAGTTGTTTTTTTTTTCCTTGCTGTGTTTGTACCCCTGAGAGGAGCAACAGGGGGAATTGTGAGGTTTTTTGTTGATTCAAGTATTGAGTCTTTTTGCACTGCTGGACTGTTGGATCCCAAGCAAAATAAAGAACTTGTTAAGTTTGCTTTGAAGTTGATTTCTTTGAGCCCTGCCCTGTGGACTGCAGTGAACCAGGAGGTTGGGCAGCAAGGGTGAAGGGGAGATCCCGAGGACCCTCAGGCGGAGGGGAGGATCATTTTCACACCAGACTCCACCCTTGGACATGCCTACACACTGGTTATGTAAAAGTCCTTGATTTCATGGGACTGTGAATGCTTTTATGCACATAACCCCTGAGGTAATTTTATAATTTATGGATTTTATGGATTTTACAAAACTACCACCTAAGTGCCCGATTTAACATGCCTCTACTAGTGCCCTGGTGATGGAGAATGGAAGAATAACCCAGTGATATAGCTATGGGTGGGCCTGGGCGGGCACAGACCCATCCAGTGCTGGCACCTCACTCCACTCTCTCCCTTTCCTCCACTGGCAGCCTGATATCTGCCCCTCTCCGGTGTACTACTACTACTACTATTATTTAGCATTTCTGTAGCGCTACAAGGCGTACGCAGCTCTGCACAAACATAGAAGAAAGACAGTCCCTGCTCAAAGAGCTTACAATCTAATAGACAAAAAATAAAGTAAGCAAATCAAATCAATTAATGTGTACAGGAAGGAGGAGAGGAGGGTAGGTGGAGGCGAGTGGTTACAAGTGGTTACGAGTCAAAAGCAATGTTAAAGAGGTGGGCTTTCAGTCTAGATTTAAACGTGGCCAAGGATGGGGCATGACGTAGGGGCTCAGGAAGTTTATTCCAGGTGTAGGGTGCAGCAAGACAGAAGGCGCGAAGTCTGGAGTTGGCAGTAGTGGAGAAGGGAACAGATAAGAAGGATTTATCCATGGAGCGGAGTGCACGGGAAGGGGTGTAGGGAAGGACGAGTGTGGAGAGATACTGGGGAGCAGCAGAGTGAGTGCATTTATAGGTTAGTAGAAGAAGTTTGAACAGGATGCAAAAACGGATAGGGAGCCAGTGAAGTGACTTGAGGAGAGGGGTAGTATGAGTAAAGCAACCCTGGCGGAAGATGAGACGGGCAGCAGAGTTTTGAACCGATTGGAGAGGCATCCCCAGAGGCCACAGCAACTCATTTTCCTCACTGAGGAAAGTCTGCAGGGCCAGCACAGGCAGCAAAAATGAGTTTCAGCAGTCACCAGGGACACCTCTGAGGTACACTGGGGAGTGACGGGGGGTTTAGAGAGAGGGGCACCTACCGATCCACAAGTGGAGAGAGAGGAAGAGATGTTGGAGGCGGGCAGGTAGGGGAAGGTGGAGGTAAAGTTTTAAAAAATAGTATTTTATATATCTATGGGGCGGGGGAGGGTGGAAGGGCCCACCCAAAATGCCAGATCTGGATATGCCAACGGAAAAAAAAAAAATAACCTATTTTGTAACAAACCTTGGAGGGGAGAGGGAAAGGAGGCAAGAGAGGGCTTCTGAAGTTTTGGGCCGACTCCTAGATTCAAAGAAAATTTGTCAAGGCATGCATTTAGAGGAACAGTGGCATTGCCAAATGTCCAGTAAATTCCATTTACTTTCCTAAATAAACTTCATCAGCAGATTAGAAGCAACAGCCAGAAACAGTTTCTAACCATTTGTAAACAAACTTGTTACTTCTGTCTGCTATTTCATAGCAAAATGTGTTCTTCTAACATTGAACCAAAAACAGAGATTAGCTACTGTAAGGAAAATAAATACTACTTAAAGACCCTATTTACCCTGAGTCCCCTGGGTAAGTGAACAGGAGCACTCAGTTTCTGGCTTTAGCAATAACACTAAAACTGGCATTTTCATTAGCTCTGGGGTAATTTAGCGAGAATGTCAATACAAATTTGAATTTCAGTCTTTTCAGTTCCGCTTTCCAGGCATGTCAGGGCTGCAATATCTGCACACTTGCCACTTTCCTTCTTTTTGACAAATATTTATGTCCTTCCTTCCACATCCCATCCTATCAAAAAAGAGAAAATCTCATTTTCAATGATCCATTCCAATGAATCTTTTCTTTACTGTGTGACCAAATGAAAAAAAAGGGAATAAAAACAGCAGCCAATATTCAAAGCAATTTAAGGAGGCAGGAGAGGCTCCTACCTGCTTAAGAACATAAGAGTAGCCAAACTGGGTCAGACCAATAGTCCATCTAGCCCAGTATCCTGTTTTCTAAACAGTGGCCAAGCCAGGTCACAAGTACCTGGCAGAAACCCAAATCATGGCAACATTTCATACTACAAATCGAAAGGCAAGCAGTTGCTTCCCCATGTCTGTCTCAATAGTAGACTATGGACTTTTCCTCCAGGAATTTGTCCAAACCTTTTTAAGACCCAGATACACTATCCGCTATTACCACCTCCTCTGGGAAAGGGTTCCAGAGCTTAACTATTTGTTGAATGAAAAAATATTTCCTCCTATTTGTTTTAAAAGTATTTCCATGTAACTTCCTTGAGTGTTCCCTAGTCTTTGGACTTTTGGAACGAGTAAAAAATCGATTTACTTCTACTTGTTCTACACCACTCAGGATTTTGTAGATCTCAATCATATCTCCCCTCATCCGTTTCTTTTCCAAGCTGAAGAGCCCTAACCTCTTTAGCCTTTCCTCATACGAGAGGAGTTCCACCCCCTTTATCATTTTGGTCGCTCTTCTTTGAACCTTTTCTAATTTTGCTATATCTTTTTTGAGATACGATGACCAGAACTGAATGCAATACTCAAGGAGCGGACGCACCATGGAGCAATACAAAGGCATTGTCTTGTTTTCGGTATTATTCACCAAATCATGTTTTGTCACATAACCCCCGATAATCAGTGGCACTAAAATGGGCAGTGCCTCTGAATATCGCCTCTGACCACCACAAAAAAAAGTAGTAGGTCAGGGGCAGTACAGAGGCAGTGTTAAGGAGGAGCCTGGGGTTATGCAGCTGCTGGTAATATTCAGTGCTGGCCATGAGGGTGCTAGCACTGAATATCGGACAGGCTCCGCATAAGCCCCGGCGGCCACCATCAGGAAAATTAGCCCTGGCTAGTCAGTGGTGGAGTGGCCTAATGGTTAGTGCAGTGGGCTTTGATCCAGACAGCCTAGGTTCAGTGCCCACTGCAGCTTCTTGTGACCTTGGGCAAGTCACTTAACCCTCCATTGTGAGCCCTCAAGGGACAGAGAAAGTACCTGCATATAATGTGTACTGTGCTGTGTACATTAGTAGCACTATAGAAATGATTAGTAATAGTACATGGCCCAGCAGGCATCAACCAACTACCACCCAGTGGCATCTATTCCACTGATAACCAAACTTATGGAAGGCGCAGTGATGAAACAATTCACTAACTACCTAAACAAACACGCAATTCTTCATGAATCTCAGTCAGGATTTCGGTCGAACCACAGCACTGAAACAGTACTAGTGACTTTAATGAATAAATTTAAACAAACGCACCTGGCAACAACATACTTCTCTTTCAATTCGACATGTCCAGTGCCTTCGACATGGTCAACCATGAAATATTACTACATATTCTTAAATAATTTGGAGTTGGAGGAAACGTTCTTAATTGGTTCAGAGGATTCCTGACCACAAGGACATACCAAGTAACAGCTAACTCGACTATATCAGCACCATGGACACCTGAATATGGAGTCCCCCAAGGATCCCCTCTCTCGCCAACCCTCTTCTACCTAATGATGATACCCCCAGCCAAGTTACTAGCCAATCAAAACCTCAATCCATACATATATGCAGACGACGTTATGATCTACATCCCATTCAAACACGATCTAAAGGAAATCACCAAGGAGATCATCCAAAGCCTCCAAATCATGCACTCCTGGGCAGACGCATTTCAGCTAAAACTCAACGCAGAAAAAACACAATGTCTTATACTCACCTCACAACATAACACTACTAAGTTCTCTACCATAATCACACCAAACGTTTCCCTCCCCGTCTCAAACACTCTGAAAATTCTGGGAGTTACCATTGATCGAAATCTTACACTCGACTGTCACGTGAAGAATACAACCAAGAAGATGTTCCACTCCATGTGGAAAGTCAAAAGAGTAAAACCTTTCTTCCCAAGATCCATTTTTTTGCAACTTGGTACAGTCACTGGTATTAAGTCACCTAGACTATTGTAACGCACTCTATGCCGGCTGCAAAGAACAGACTGTCAAGAAACTCCAGACAGCCCAGAATACTGCAGCCAGACTCATATTTGGAAAAACAAAGTATGAAAGTGCAAAACCCCTAAGAAAAAAACTACACTGGCTCCCACTTAAAGAACGTACCACGTTCAAGATCTGCACGATAGTTCATAAAATTATCTACGGAGACGCCCCATCCTACATGTTAGACCTTGTAGACCTCCCTCCCAGAAATGCTAAAAAATCTGCCCGCACAACATGCGACCAGCTTTTCCTACACGAGCACGCAGCTGTGGAATGCACTACCAACTAGCCTGAAAACAATTAATGAAATAACTAACTTTCGCAAATCTCTGAAAACATACCTCTTCAACAAAGCCTACCCCGAGAATCCATAGCATAATTAGAACACTTCACCACTTCAACCTTCCCTGAAACTCTCCTTAATATAACTGTTTGATTAGTTCTCTTTGTTATCCTTGATCTTTGTAACACCAAATGTATTTTTACCCTGGAATGGCAATGCCATAACAGGTTTGTGTAAGCCACATTGAGCCTGCAAATAGGTGGGAAAATGTGGGATACAAGTGCAATAAATAAATAAATAAAAATAAATATCTGGATTCAATCTAGCCAACAATAACCCTGATTGTTGCCAGCTAAATACCAGCCAGAGTTTTACTAGTAATGTTCTGTTTCTACAATACAAATAAAACAATTTAACGCCAACAAAAAAATTACGATAAAATAGTTTTCAAAATAAAGTGCCCAATACTGTATTTGATTCAAGAGAAATTGCAGCAGAAAAATATTGAATGCCTTTTATTGTATATTTTTTTTCACTTCATAGGACTCAATGTTTTCCACTGTCTATGAGCTATCTAAAGAATTTCTTTTTAATACTTTTTTTACAACGTTGATTAATGCTTCCGAAAGTTTGTTTTGCCTACCACTCAGTGAAGTCACCATGAATAATCTCATATAATGTAACAGGCTGAGAAAACCCAGTAATTGGTATGATGTGGAGCTCTAGTGGATGAAAGTAGTATAGCACCTCACACACAAACACACACAGAGGGCTTCTTTGACAAGGCCGCGCTACCGATTCTTGGTGTGGAAAATGAGAGAAAGCCCATTCAATTCCTATGGGCTTCCTCTCATTTGCCGCACGGCTTTGTAAAAGAAGCCCAGATTGAGGGCTGGCTTTATCAATTGCAACCAGAAATAATGAATGGGAGCTCACTGGCCGCAGTACAGTATTCGAAGAGCTGAACTGTAGAAACGCAGGCAATGACATACTCATTTATGTAGTAAATATATTGCCTGCTAAGCCACAAAATAAATGTCCATGGCACCTTACAAAAGAAAAATGTAATACAGCAAGTTGCATTCAACTAAACATAAGGTTATAGACAATAAATCAATACAATCTAATATACAAACAGAACCCGCATGTAGGCAGGTCCTGGAGAAGACGCGTCGTTATCAGTTTCTGATGCCAGTGTCATATGTGGCCACCTTACAATTTCCTCTGTGGTTAAACCTCAACACAAAATTAGATGCCAAAGAACTCTGTATGTCATTGTCAAGAAAAGAAAAAAAAAAGAGATCAAAGGATTTGATTGGTCCACTAAACTTCACCAGCCTTCTTTAAGACTTCAAGAAACTGAATCCTCTCCGATTCTGATTCACTAAGGCTAGTGTCCCGTTCTTAGCCCCTTTTTTGTACTAATTAACTTAAAGACTGCTTTGAAATTATAAGACTAGGCACTGTTTTCCCCACTACATACCATCGTATGAACTGAGCAGTCAGTGCCAGCCTTAAATTTCTACTTTACTGGTGAACACAATAGCATGAAAAACCTTACAACCTGCTGAATATTATCTCCACGGGTCCCAGACCTCTGAGCACAGCCAACTTACAGATCTTTCAAATGTTCTTTTATTACCCTGTCAAGACTTAAAGGTCAATAAACAATAAAACTGAAGGTGATACTTTTTTTTTTTTGCACTAACATAATAGTGTTTGTCCAATAAAATGGTGTCACCCTATTATTTTTCTTAATTGATTTTTATTTCTGTGAAATCCAGTAGGTTAAAAGGGCAATCGCACTGCTTTTTTTTCATTGGCACCATTCCCTCTCTACTGCATTTGCACCTTATGTGCCTCCAAGGTTCTTAAGGCACATCAAGACATACATTACAGTGCATATCGAACCACAATACAGAACACAGAGACTACAAAAAATATGGATGCACAGTATCATCCGTGCTCAAATATTCAGGACCAGCCAATAAAACAAGGTACAATGAGTGATAGGTGCTCATTTCACTGTAACATTCCCCTTTTCAACAAAGGAAAACCATCATCTCTCTGCAAGCAATCTGGAGTTCAGAGTTTCAGAAAGATGCAAAACCAAAAATCTGTGTGACAGACTTTGAAGTGAAACCCAGGTCAGTTATTTTTCAGATGTACCAGACTGGGGTGGGGAAGGAGTCGCCATTCGAGAGTGGAGGGGTATCCCCTGACACACCACAGGGCAGCTTGAGTCTACTCAAGCCCAATATTCAAAAAATGCTGAGCTCCTACATTTATGCTCCCAAATTAGGCTCCTGAATCTGTGCCCTATTTTCAGCCAAACTTAGGAGCATAAGTTTCCAGCTGAAAATTCATCTTTATTTACAAGCTTAAAAGTTATATATTTAGGTCTGCCATTTATTGGCCTAGATTTATGACCCTAGAGCTGAAAATCAGTGCTAAAATTATTTTCCCCTCCCTAGATCTGCCCCAGTTGCCACCCACTTTTTATGCTCCTAAATTTAGTAGTTTAGTGAAATTTTGAGCATAAATTTAGACACTCATCTCCAGATTCTATATAGCGTGCCTAGCATTCCGCACCGATATCCAAGCATATTCTATTACAACACGCATAACTTAATTGGCTTAACAAGCTAATCAGCATTGTTAACAAGCAATAATGAGCAGTAATTGGCAATAATTAGAATTCACACACACAACTCCCTAAGCGTATTCTGTAACGCTCAGCGTCCAAATTTTAATGTGTGCAGGCAAAAAGAAGCATGGTTATAGGCAGGGAAATGGGCGTTTCGTGGGTGTTCCAAAATTTACTTGCTTTGTTATAGAATATGCCCCTCTGTGCCTAAATCTATGTGCCGGGATTTACACCACGTTTTCACTGCTGTAAATGGACGTGCGTAGATTTAGACACTAGGATATCGACTAAGCATATTTATTTATTCTGCTACTAATGAAAAATCACTACCACTTTTATTTCTCATGCCGAAATGAACTCCTGATATTTGACTGTCTAATTTACTCTATACTTTACTAACTATGAACCCTAATGCAATACCACTTTGTATCTCTCATCCCGGAAATGGCGATCGCTGTTACGGCATAACGTAAGCCACATTGAGCCTGCAAATAGGTGGCAAAATGTGGGATACAAATGCAACAAATAAATAAATATACCGTGCCTAAATCTAGGCGCCGCTTATAGAATACGCTTAGACGGAAATGTTTTGCACGTGAATTCTTTAAGCACCATATATAGAACCTGGCCCTCAGCCCTAGTCATTTTCAACGAGGATAATGTAGGAGGTGCTTTACTAAGCTGTGTTAGGTGCTAACGCATGCCTAATACAGCTTAAAATGGCTTACCATGGGACATGCTCAGGTGCCCTGTGGTAAGTGCAATTTAGCAGATACTAAGCCAGGCACTAAAACATATTTATTTTATTTTTTTTGTGTGGGAGGTGGCATGACGGGGACATTCCTGTGCTAACCAGTTAGTGCAACCACATTACCATGTGTTAACTGGTTAGCGCAGGATTACCGCCTGAGCCCTTACCACCTACAAAATGGTTGGCAGTAAATGCTCATGTGGAAAATTTTTAGTGACCATGTGCTAACGGCAACATTAGCGTGTGACCATTATTACAAAAAAAATGGAAACACATCATGTTATGACTGCAGCAAGAAAACAACCTTGGCACATGGGAAAAACCTGAGCAGCAGCATGCTAAGGCCACATTTTGCCGCAGCTTAGTCAAAAGGGCCCCAAATTTAGGAGCACAAATCCTTTGAATATTGGGCCTTCAGGGTATTACCAATTGGCGGGGAAGGGGGGGGGGGTCTGTAGCATTAGAAATCCTACACAAGTCATTTCACACCCAAGCACCAGCATGAGCCCAGCCAAAGGGTGGCCTACACATGCAGAAGGTGGGAAAGGTGCCGCGCTCCCCCCTCTACCTGTTGGGCAGTCGCACTCTGGGACCGGCGCCTCTCTTGATCTCCTCATCTTGGCCAGGTGTTCATAGGACTTCTGTGTGTGGGAGGGAAAGAGTGCAGCATTAGCAACGCCAACCAGAAATTGATGAATGCATCACAAAGCGATGACCTCTGCCACCACCTGAATACACTGCTTCCTACAGGGGGAGAAAGTACGGGACCAGTGGCCGAGCTTCTAAGCAGCCCTGGAAGATAATGCTGGGGTTGGAGTTCTCTCAGCTTCCAACACTGAGTGTGCCAAGAAAAGAACAAAACAAAAAATCATTCTCAAGCAATTTAGGTGTGTGGGTGATAAGGAGGTACAAATTACAGCTGACAGAGAGTGGCTAATGTGTTACCTAGACTGGAGCGTTCAGAAGCAATTGCTGCCAAATTAGTTACAGTAGCAGTCAAATAGGCTCTAGGGATCAGGCTGACGACCCTCTGAAATGTAGTCCCACCCGTAATAGCTGTACAGAAGAAGGTTTCCTTCTCATTTCTGGCCTCAAATACCCAGAGCTAGAATCACTCATAATATCAGCGCTTAAATAGCGTCACTTAGTTGTGGGCATGTAAAGTAACTGGTGGGACACAAGCCTAAGCCACAGCAAAAGCACCGGGAACTGTCCTGTCTGGCTCACGGTCCTTGTTCCCTCTCTACTGCAACTTAAGCAGGTCAAATCATCCCTACCACTCATTTAAGCATCATGGCAAAAGGGACGGCCGGGGCTGTGTGCCAACGTCCAAATCTAGCCAAAAGAGCAGCAAAACAGAGGATCTTGTAACATGCAAGGCTGCTTCCCACCCCTGACTTAAGCTCCCCAAGTTCCAAACAAAAGTGCCCCACACCTGTGAGAGAAGTCGGTCCACTTTTTCTTGCACCAAAGAATTTAGCTGATCCATCCAGAAACCAGGGACTCGATAAAAGAAATCCCCTTTGCCCTGTTCCATCGCTATCACCCGCTCCTGCAACTGGGTGGTTTTTAGGGTAAGATAAACGCAGAAGGCCACAGACACCACCGACAGGCAAGAGGCCAACAGGCTGGACAAAGTCCTACCCCGGCTGCAGCGCTGTCCAGCAGAGCCGGGGTCTGCCTTCTCCACGGTTGCACTTCTGGCTACTTCTTTCCCCCCGACCAGCATTTTCCAGTATGTCACCCTTGCCTCCTCCAGGGCGAGAGTTCAGCACCGGGGCACAACAGGGGGGCACAGAGGCAGCATCCAATCTTGCAATGGCAAGTGTCGAAATGTCACAAACTCATCTCGTGGGCGAGGAAGAAAGATCACCAGCAGCCCAAAACGTGCAGTGACGATTTGCAAGAAAGGGAGGAAAAAAAAAAAAAGCTGTACACTATTCAGAGAGTGGCTCTGGAATTGAAACACCCGCCACCACTACTGGGGGTAGTAGAACAGAATAAATCAGAGGAGCTCGCTGGATATGTATCAAGCGTGGACTTGTTGCGTGCTTTTCTGGCTGTCGCTCTGTCACTGCTGGTTATGGAGCCAACATGCAGCTGAAGGAAAAGGCAACAATTCTAAAAATAGCAAATACAATAAGAGATAATAAATCAGAGCCGCCTTTTGGAGAAACCCGAGGCTGCCGTACACAGGGATCTCTTGTCAGTCCCCCCAGCCTGCATGCCTTAAATACACTGCCTGTCAGTAGCAGCGGCACGGCTGCCTTCTCTCCCTGTCTCTCCCCTGTGTGCCCGCCCCCAGATCCCCTGCTTATTTGCATAATGTCTTCATTGAGGCAGCAGAGGGCAGCCCACCTAGACCGGCTTTAAGTCACTGCTGGGTGCGAAGCATGTTTTGTCATAGATTACTATTTGTGTAACAATTGGATTCAAGTCGGTCTCCCACTTTCCCTTTTTTTCCTACTCGCTTTCTTCCTTTTCATTAGGCTTCTAGTTTAGTGTGAACCAGAAATGGGTCCAGCACTATGAGCATTCTATGATAATTATTATTATTTATTACATTTGTAGGCTTTCCCACACATAGCAGGTAATTGCTGGGGATTCCCCTTTTGCATGCCCCTTCCAAATTCATAGCCCACTTCTCCTGGGTGGGAGGCGGGGTTGGGAATTCTATACCCCAGAACTTTAAAATCCAGCCAAGAGGTGTTACCCTTCAAGGAAAAGTAAAACTTTCTCCCTCACTCTGGGGTTGATGTAATAAGCTATTCTGTCATTAGTGTGATGGTTTACTTCTAGTTTTCCTGTGTTACTTACTCCCCTTATAATAAGAGTTTAGCATAGAAATCCTGCATGTTAAAAGGTAGTGTAGTCAGTATGCAAAATGTATGCACACAGGCTGGATTAGAAACAGCTTCCAATGTTTAAAAAAAAAAAAAAAAAAAAACCTGTGCTTAAATTTGGCATGATTTTTTTTACTTCCCTTTTAGTGCTGAATCTTTCAAAACTGGAGTACAGATTCTGGTACAAGTGCAAAAGGGAGTTTTGAGGCAAAATGATGCACTTCACCTCAGATAACTCTGGTTAACAAAGATCATTGATAGCCCAAGTGGGCCCTCAAGTCTCCCACTCTCTCCCCCTAAAAATTCCTGGTAGTCCAAGTAGGACCCACAACCCCTCCTTCCCTGCATCCTCTCCAGCTCATCTTGGTCCCAAGGCTGAAGTGATGCCCACTTACTCTGGCCCCCGGGCACCATCTTGCACAAAAGCAGTACCTCACCCTAGTGGTATGTTCCAATGTACTGCTAGAGGTTAACCTGCCGTTTAAGGGAACTAAATATAAAAACTATTAGAAATGCACTTCCCCTCTTAATTCCTGATGGCCCAAGTGTGCCTCACATAGCCCTCCTCCCTCCCTCCCTTCCTCCCTGCATCCTTCCCCAACTCACCTTGGTTGGGAGGCAGGAATGGGGCCCATTTCATCCTGCCTCTAACACTGCCATCTTGCACAAAGGTGGTGCCTGACCCCTAGTAGTATATTCCAATATACCACCAGGAGCAGGGGGGGGGGGGGGGGTCAGCCTGCCACATAAGGGAAGCACAGGGAGGGAGGGCAGTTATGTGGGACAGTGGGACCCACTCAGGCCACCCGTGATTAAGAGGAGAAGTCTTTTTTAATCTCTTCCTGTCAGTGTGTGAACTGATCCCTGTTTAGTATTACACTGTTTTTCTAAAGTGTATATTTTTTAACACTGTGGTAGTTTGCATGTCATTACTTTACAGCATCAGAAATAAAGCTTTTATTCAGCACATGCATTAGTAAATTGTGCACACAGCTCATTACATCAGCCCATCAGAAGCTGTAGGCTTGTCTTTGCCACATCTCCAGCCCAGCTGCCAGGAACTGAAACCTGATCTTCTGCATGGCAGTGGCACAACCAGGCCCAGACTTAAGCAGGAACAACAAGGTCAGCTATAAAGGGCCTCACACTCTTAGGGGCCCAACGCTTAACTAAGTTAGCTTTGCAACTAGAACCAGCTCAACTCAGAAAGTGCAGTAAACGTGGCACGGGGGCCTCCATCTTTGGAGTATGCCAAAAGCTGCCACAAACTAAACCTCTTGTGCTGACCCTGCCACATCAGGGCCTCAGTTGATTTCCCTTCTAGCTGTTGCCCTTCCATTGCTGCCACATGCCACTATCCTACTTAGACTCTGCCTGTAGGGGAGGCCCAGTGCCTCCCGCTAAGTGTCCAGCACCTCTGTTTCTCTCTCCTCTGCCCCCAGGTGTGGTATCTCACCCCTCTTCCTGAATTCATCCCCCCATCACAGTCCCGCATCTCCCCCTCTCTCTGATCCTCCCCCTCCCCTTATTGTACCTTAAACAGTGTCTCTCCCTGACTCCCTTGAGTCTGGAGCTTGCCAGCCGTAGCATCAGCAGCAAAAATTCACCTGAGCTCCTCTGTGGTATCCCACCCCCCTCTGTTTCTGCAGGGGCAAGATACTGCAGAGGGAAGGTTTCAGGATCAGCCCCCCACCAACACAGAAAAGTTACTGCTGCTGCAGCCAGCAAACTGTAGACTCAGCAAGAGGTAACATTTAAGATACAACACGGGGGGGGGGGGGATTGTGATTGACATGTTGGTGGATTTCTGGTAGAGGATTGTGGATTGCCTGCCAATTGATTCTGGTGGAGGAACTTGGTCTAACCTTGGTTTTGGATTCTTGCCAGAAAATGATAGACTCACCTTGGCTTTGGATTATTGTTTTTGTTTTGGATTATCACATTCATCTTGGACTATTATGAAAAAGGATCACGGACTTACTAATTTTACCAGAAGATACTTGTGGGATAAGTTGGGCCCTGGAGGAGATAGATAGATCTTCATGGCAGCATAACAAGCTGTGACAGTGGTGGGATTTTTGAGACCGCATGAAGAATTGGACAGCCTAGGAAACCTTGTAAGGCACAGACTCATCTGTTCCATTGGTAAGAGTACCTTGGGGATACATGTCGAGGAGAGGAATCGGGGGGTTCTGAGAAGGGCTGAGTGAGACATAAATCAACTGTTGGGGGGGGGGGTGGAACACCTGCGGCATAAGGAGCAGCACTTGGTGTTTTCTCTCTGTCCCTATACAGGAAATTGCATTGGAGGTCTTTATGAAATGGGTTGTGGAACAGATGCAGGCCCAGCAGAAGGTCATGGAGCTGCAATTTTCATGAACTTTGAAGCAGCAGGCACAGCATAGCAGCCACTTCTGCAGTTGTTGGAGGTGCAGACCCAGGAACTACAAAACCTCGCAGCTAGACTGCACTAGAGAGAGGTATAATGAAGCTCTGAGGTGGGACATTAGCTGATGGGATCAGAGCAGAAGGGGTTGACCCTACCTAAATTGGGATCTAAGGATGATCCAGATGCTTTTTAAACTACTTTTAAGCAGGTAGCTACAGTCACAGACTGGTCTATTGAATAATGGACTATCCAGTTAGCACCTTACTTATCTGGGGAGGCCCAAGCGGCTTATAGGGCTTTGGTACTATCCAAAGCCCTATAAGCCGCTTGGGCCCACCCTGGACTACACTACTTTGATGTCAGCTATCCAAGACAAATTAAGCCTCACTGAGGAAAACTAAAGGAGGCCCAGCACCTTATGGACTTGGTATCCAGGTGGCTGGAGCTGGAGAAACGATCTGGACAGGAGGTGGTCCAGCTAATAGTTTTGGAACAGTTTTTGAACATTCTCCCTTCCCTTGTAAATATCTGGGTGATGAGGCAGGGCACAGGATCTAATGAAGAGGCTATATTACTGGCCGAGTGCTACATGGAAGCAGAGGAAGGGTGGAGAGAAAAGAAAGATGAGTCTGTCCCAAGGAAAACCTGTCAACCCAATAGTGGGAAAAGGAAGGCTTGCTTCCCTGAGGGATAGGGAAGAGGGTTCCTGGAGAGGGAGAGAGAGAGAGAGGGGACACCCTGGGAACCCAGGAAGATGAAGTGGGGAAACCCAAACCCCAGATCCAGACAGAACACCTGCCCAAACGAGGTGCTTTGCATGTGGGGAGGAAGGACACTGCCCCTGGATGGACTGTCCGTTTTCAGGTATCGACATAGGACAACTGGGGGGCCCCCCAAGAGATAAGAAGGCCCTGAGAAGTGGGTGCAGGTGGCTGGGGAAGAAATTGAGGCTTTGTTAGATACAGGAAGTAACCAATCCCTTATGTCAGGAGCCCTGGTCAGGAGACTAAGAATTGGACAAGGGATAGGAAGTTTTAAAGGAATAGTCCAGGTTTGCTTTGTCCATGAGGATGTTGAAAGGGAACCTACATATGAGACAGGGCTAACCTGGGAAGGGAGAATTCTTCCATTGAAGGTAGCAGTAGTAGAGAAACTATCTTTCCCATTGATTTTGGGAAGAGACTGGGAGTGAATGGAGGAGATCCTGTCCCCTAGGGAAACCTGGGTGGTGACCAGAACCAGGGATTACTCTAGATCCGAGGGCAAGGACTTGAGTCTGGGAGAAATCTAAAGGGTTGTTGCCCCCAAAGAATGGAGAAACCCTTAGTCAAAACATAATAGGTTCCAGCATTTCCCACAAGAACAGAGGACTCAACTCTTAAAACATACTGGGACCAGATGGTGGAGAAGAAGGATGTAGAGGCAGAGACAGCTCTCAACTTCACTAAGTTAAACGACTTGTACTGGGTAGAGAAAAAAGGGGATCAAGGAGAGCACAATGATTCCTAAGGTGTTTAGGAAGGCATTAATAATGTTACCCATGATCATCCTTTGGCAGGACATTTAAGAGAACACATACCATCAGTCATATCATGCAGTGATTCTTTTGGCCTCAAATTTACCAGGAGGTGAGAGAGTACTGTAGATCGTGCCCAGAGTGCCAAAAAGTGTCTCAGCAGCTTCCTGAGAAAAGCCATTTAATTCCCTTGCCTATAGTAGAATGACCCATGGATCGGGTGGGGGTGGACATAGCTGAACCACTGGATCATAGTACTGGGGGCCATCAGTATATACTGGTTATGGTGGATTATGCCACCAGGTACCCCTGAGCCATTCCCCATAAGAAGACTACTACTACTACTACTACTACTACTTAACATTTGTAGAGCGCTACTAGGGTTACGCAGCGCTATACAGTTTAACAAAGAAGGGACTGTCCTTCTTTGTTAATCTGTACAGCGCTATAAAACAATAGGGAAAGTGACAGCCCGAGAGTTACTGGGGATCTTCTGCCAGGTAGAACTTCTGAGGGAGCTGTTAACAGATAGAGGAATTAATTTTTATTCCACTCTACTACAATTGGTATGGCGAATGTTTGGAGGTAGGCACATAAAAACCACATCTTACCATCCCCAAACAGATTAGTTGAACAGTTTAACCAGAGCTTAATACAGATGGTTAAGTAATGCTTAGGGGAAAATATTACAGATTGGGACTTCCTGCTTCCATATATTTTGTTTGCTTTTAGAGAGTACCCCAGAGATCAAAGTGATGTATGTAGGAAAGAGGAACCCAAACTAGAGATACATGATGCAAGGTTCCACACTAGGAGTCACCACCCAGGAAAAGGATCTAGGTGTCATCGTTAATGATATGTTGAAACCCTCTGCTCAGTGTGCAGTGACAGCTAAAAAAGCAAATAGAATGTTAGGAATTATTAGGAAAGGGGATGGGATGACTTCCCTATGAGAAAAAACTAAAGAGGTTAGGGCTCTTCAACTTGGAGAAGAGTTGGCAGAGGGGAGATATGATAGAGGTTTGTAGAATAATGAGTGGAGTGGAATGGTTAGATGTGAATCGCTTGTTTACCCTTTCCAAAAATACTAGGACTGACTAGGGGTCATGTAATGAAGCTACTAAATACTAAATTTAAAACAAACCGGAGGAAATGTTTTCTTCACTCAACGTGTAATTAAACTCTGGAATTCGTTGCCAGAGACTGTGGTAAAAGCAGTTAGCTTAGCAGAGTATAAAAAAGGATTGAATACTGTCCTAAAAGAAAAGTCCATAAGCTATTATTAAGATGGACTTGGGGAAAAATCCACTGCTTTTCTTTAGGATAAGCAGCATAAAGTCTGTTTTACTGTTCTGGGATCTTGCCAGATACTTGTGGCCTAGATTGGCCACTGTTAGAAACAGGATACTGGGCTTGATGGACCTTCAGTCTGCCCCAGTATGGCAACAGTTACGTTCTTATGTAATGGAAAACAAAACTGAGAATATTAGAATGCCTTTGTATCACTCATGTTGTGACCGCACCGTGAATACTGTGTGCAATTCTAGTCACTACATCTCAAAAAAGGTATAGCAGAACTAAAAAAGGTACAGAGTTGGGTGATGAAAATGATAAAGGGGATGGGATGACTGCCATATGAGAAAAGGCTAAAGCTCTTCAGCTTGGAGAAGAGATGATTGGGGAAGATATGATAGAGGTCTATAAAATAATGAGTGGAGTGAAATGGGTAGATGCGATCGCCTGTTTACTTTTTCCAAAAATGCTAGGACGAGGGGGCACACAATGAAGCTACTAAGTAGTAAACTTAAAACAAATCAGAGAAAATATTTCTTCACTGAATGTGTAATTCTAACTCTGAAATTGGTTGCCAGAGAATGTGGCAAAAGCAGTTAGCTAAGCAAGGTTTTAACATGGTTTGAATTTCCTAAAAGAAAAGTCCATAAGCCATTATTAAGATGGACTTGGGAAAATTCATTGCTTATTTCTTGGATAAACAGCATAAAATTTGTTTTACTCTTTTGGCATCTTGCCAGGTACTTGTGACCTGGGTCGAGCACTGTTAGAAACAGGATACTGGGCTTGATGGGCCTTCATTCTGTCCCAATATAGCAAAGCTTATGTTCTTATGTACTGCCTCTCAGGTACTGTGGAGAGAAGGAAGACTTGGGGGGGGGGGGTGGACTTTGGGAGGGATTACATTGCAGAAGCCCAGGCAACCAACCTCACTGATGATTCTCTACATGGGTAGACAGATTGCAGAGTGAGTGCAGGGGAAAGCAAGGCAGTCGGGGAGTTTTGTGACAATCGTAAGAATTCTATATAAATAAATAAACACCCTGATACCTCATATGAAAGTTTAAGTACTAGGCGAGGGAGAGACCCACCAAACTTATCTACGTAGGGCCCCACAATTGCTAAGGCCAGCCCTGGGCACAACACTGCTTCATGCTTTTCTAATAATATGGAATTGGCACAAAATAGGAGTTGTAATGGAATCCTCTATCTTTCTAGCGAAAGTACTTTAAATGCCTTTTCACAGGAATTTCAAATACCTTTGAAGTGAGCCAGAAAATAAGGCAACAAATGCTTTTTTCCTATTTCCGCTACTGGCCTCGAATGTAACAGAAATTTAGATGAAAAGACATTTCAGATTAATTTGGTAGAGCCTGAAATGAAGGCCGTACAGCAATAGATAACAGGGAACAGCTGTGGGAGAGGAACCTTTTGTCAGAACATAAGATCTGTCCTGAACATATTTTGAGCTGTTGGTTGGTTTAGTTTCCATTTGTTTCTGTTCTACCTTGTTTTGGGACACAGAAGTAATTGTGGTTTCTTTTTATTTGCTGTTCTTTTCTGCCGAAAAACTTGGCAGAAAGACAAGGAACTAAAGTTATCTTATTTTTTAAAACTATGTAGGTTATTTTAGAAATACGTTCATGTATAAATAGCTGCATTTACACATTTATATCACATACACATGTCAATGGCGATTTCAGAAAGCCTGTATTTACATGTGGAGATCCATACCATTCTGAGATTTCAGTGGGTCCTGGTGGGAGTGTGGTCTGGGTGTGGCTTGGGTGGACCAAAAAGCTACAGGTCTGTTCCCCATCTTATAAGAAATACATATATAAGCAAAAAGGAAAGAAAGAAAGGTCCCCCACCATGTTTTGCTGCAGCTCAAGGAAGCTTATAGTTTCAAAAGTGCCGATTTCTAAAATGAAAAGGACTGAAAACTACAGCCTCACTGCTTAATTGGGGGCACTTGAACACAGAGGTTTATAACATATAACATGGGCCAGTTCCACATGGAAACGGTGCCACTTCGTGTGGTAATTGCAAAATCGAAAAAGAAATCCAAGAAGTAGGGGTGGACCAAGAAATCTTCACAGCCAGAAATCAATAAAAGTACCTCATGAAAGATTCCAGAGGAAATTGGAGAGTCATGGGATAGGAGGTAACAGAGAGTAGGGTTAAATGGTCAGTATTCTCAATGGAGAAGGGTAGATAGTGGGGTTCCCCAGGGGTCTGTGCTGGGACCGCTGCTTTTTAACATATTTATAAATGACCTAGAGATGGGAGTAACTAGTGAGGTAATTAAATTTGCTGATGACACAAAGTTATTCAAAGTCGTTAAATCACGGGAGGATTGTGAAAAATTACAAGAGGACCTTACGAGACTTGGCATCTAAATGTCATATGATGTTTAATGTAAGCAAGTGCAAAGTGATGCATGTGGGAAAGAGGAACCCAAATTATAGCTACATCACGCAAGGTTCCACATTAGGAGTCACGGACCAAGAAAGGGATCTAGGCATCGTCGTTGATGATAGGTTGAAACCTTCTGCTCAGTGTGCTGCTGCGGCTAAGAAAGCAAATAGAATGTTAGGTATTATTAGGAAAGGAATGGAAAACAAAAATGAGGATGTTATAATGCCTTTGTATCGCTCCATGGTGCGACCACACCTCGAATATTGTGTTCAATTCTGGTCGCCACATCTCAAAAAAAATATAGTGGAATTAGAAAAGGTGCAGAGAAGGGCGACGAAAATGATAAAGGGGATGGGGCGACTTCCCTATGAGGAAAGGCTAAAGCAGCTAGGGCTCTTTAGCTTGGAGAAAAGGTGGCTGAGGGGAGATATGATAGAGGTCTATAAAATGAGTGGAGTGGAACGGGTAGATGTGAAGCATCTGTTTACGCTTTCCAAAAATACTAGGACTAGGGGGCATGCGATGAAGCTACAATGTAGTAAATTTAAAATGAATCAGAGAAAGTCTTTCTTCACTCAATGTTTAATTAAACTCTGGAATCGTTGCCAGAGAATGTGGTAAAGGTGGTTAGCTTAGTGGAGTTTTTAAAAGGTTTGGACGTCTTTCTAAAGGAAAAGTCCATAGACCATTATTAAATGGACTTGGGGAAAATCTACTATTTCTGGGATAAGCGGTATAAAATGTTTCTGTACTTTTTGGGGATCTTGCCAGGTATTTGTGACCTGGATTGGCTGCTGTTGGAAACAGGATGCTGGGCTTGATGGACCTTTGGTCTTTCCCAGTATGGCAATACTTACGTACTTAAGTTTATTCAGCACCACAAGTGTATTCGACCCGACATCTACTTCAGGGGTCGGACACTATCTAGTTTTATTCAGTAAATCAAGTCAAACATTTCTAACACTCACACAACCACACTTCATTCAAAAAGATATAAATTTTAATTCATTGCCCTAATACAGCATTTCCCAAACTGTGCGCCACCAAACCCTGGTGCGCCACAGTGACCTCTCTAGGGTGCTGTGGCAAATCGGGGCCAGCGTAACCCAGTAAGCATGGCAGGGGGCACTGACCTATGGAGGGCGCCACAAGCCATGCTTACCGCCGTCACAGTTCCAGCCCCAGCTGCCTGCCCTCAGCTCCCCCACAGCCCTTCTTTCGTTCCTGCCACCTTGAGTTTTTTAAATCTTTTATTTTACCTCAAAGTCAAGGCAGCGGTGGCAGCAGCAAAAGAGGCAGGCTTGCCTCGAGCCTTCCTTTCCTTCAGTGTCCCGCCTTCCTCTGATGTAATTTCCTGTTTCCGCGAGGGCAGGACACTGATAGGGAAAGAAAGGCTCGAGGCAAGCCTACTTCTTTCGCTGGTTCCACCGCTGCCTTGACTTTGAGGTAAAACAAAAGATTTAAAAAACAAAGGGCAGCAGGAATAAAAGGGAGATGTTGCGGGAGAAGAGTGCAGGCAGGCGGGGCTTGGGTTTGAACTGGAACTCGGGGGCTGAAAAGAGGGGAAGGTGAGGGCTGGGGCAAGTCACTGGACATGGATGGGAAAGGAGGGCAGAGGAGAGGAGAAATCTCTGGTCATGGATGGGAGGGGAGGATAGGGTAAAGGAGAATCGCTGGACATGGAAGGAAGGGCAAGGGATAGAGGAGAATTGCTGGACTAGATGGATGAGGGGGGAAGGGGAGAGAGGAGAATTGCTGGATATGGATGGATGGAGTAGAGGGCAGAGGAGAGAGGAGAGGGCAGGGGATAGAGGAGAATTGCTAGATATGGATGGATGGAGGAGAGGGCAGGGGAGAGAGGAAAGTTGCTGGACATGGATGGAGGGGAGGGAAGACAAGAAAGAGATGCACAAACCTATGAGCTCCTGCATCCAAGTTGTCATTCTTTTTTGTTGGTAGTATTTTTTTTATCTCACTTATATTTTTAAACATGTTGACTTGTGCAGCATACAGATGTACATAGAGGAAGAATAATAATGGAATAACTTTTCATAAGTAGAATACTAATTTGTTATAAATTGTAATCAGGGTGTTATTTGGAGGGGTTGGTTATAGGGACACCCTAGCCTGATATATTTGTGTAGATAACAAGATGGAGACCTGTGTGGCTAGGGGGGGGGGGGGGCGCGGAGGACACCTGTGTGGCCGGGGGGGGCAGAGATTGGGGGGTGCCGTGAACTGAAAAGGTTTGGGAACCACTGCCCTAATATATAACAGCATGAACAGAATACTGTACATTGCTGAATTACTTGTAACAGAATAATAAACTGAAGACCTTACCTTTTTTTTTTTTTTTTAGCTCATTGTAAACCACTCTGCTATGCTTTGGCCTTAAGAACAATATATGAAACACTTGTAAATAAATAAATAAACATGTTACTTCACAGTTGATATTGGCATAAGCCAGTACTGAAAAAATATTTTAAATTAATAACCATTATTAACTATAAGGTAGAAGCTGTTTTTTCCTGACACGGTCAGGCAATCCCAGAACTGCTAAAATAATTTGTTTCAGAATAGTCTGGCTCAACACTCCCATCTAGTGGTGGTTCAGTGGTAATGCTCCCAATAGCCAACGTCCCATTTTAGACCATTAGTCAAATGTTTTTTTTCATGCGATACTGCTAGCCTCTCATCCTGCAGGTACGGATCAAGTGCTTTCTTCTCATCTGAAAAAAAAATATCACAGATAACATGCAAAAGAATAGAAAAGGAGAAAGAAAAGTCTCTGCTTCATTTCCCTTTCAGGGATCCTTCCAGTGGGCTTTGGAATAATCTTTTCTCCTGTACCAGCTAGGATATGGTTTCTTCACAATGAGGCCTCCTGGCAGCATTCTTCAATATCTCTCCATCTTTGGTAGCGACTCTGACATAGTGCATTCTCATACTTCTAACTTGTGCCAATGATCAATATTTGTTAGCAATGTGGTTTATATCAACAGCTGATTTTCTGGGAACCATATATAAATGAGATTAATATACAGCTTGGCAAGTGCACAGATCTTCACCCAGACATCCCTGTTCTTTTCAATATAATGCACAGCGCCTCATTCTAAAACGTGGTGCCTACATTATAAATACTAGCACTTCTGTATGTGACTGTTACAGTTATGTATTTAAGGGGTCCTTTTACTAAGCCATGCAGGTGCCTAAGTGTGCCCCACACGTGTTAATTTGGAGTTACTACGCGGCTACTGTGAGGCCTTGGCGGTAATTTAGTTTTTTATGCGCATCAGATACGCACACCAGAAAATAAATTTTATTTTCCTGTGTGCGGCGGAAACCAGGCAGTAATCATCATTCTATGCACTTAGATGATTATCACAAGGTTACCGTGTGAGACCTTACTGCTAAGTCAATGGCTGGTGGTAAGGTCTCAGACCCAAAATGAACGCACAGCAATTTTTATTTTGACACCCGTCCGTTTTCAGCCAAAATTTTAAAAAAGGCCTTCTCCACTTGCTTGCAGTTTCTGTGATCGCTATCATGAAGATAAGTGTTTTTCAACTTTTTCTGAGCATGTTACACATGTAGATCGCATTTGTTTGTTATATGAAGTTACTGCAGCCCCGGGAAGGTTTTTGCCGACGTTGAAGTAGAGTTCCACATAGATCCTTTTAGAGATCTACATAGATCCGTACAGCTCTTTAAAACTTGTTTTTGGTTAAGCTACTTTGAGGCTTTTCCTTCCCATTTTTCAAACTATTATTGAATTTCAGCACGGTTTCATATTGCTACATTTTGCAGATTACTTTCTATTTGTGGTATTATTGTGCTATGCCCAAGGGATGGCCCGCCCCTGCTATGATGTCATCTACAATGGACTGCTTAAAGAAGAATGTGCTCTGTGGCTCGCAGCCACAGGCATGCAGCTGCAGGCATGTGTCTGAAGGGGCAAGCCCAAAGGGGCATTCCAGGCCCCTTTATAGCCCTTTTGGAGCAGAACAGAGGTTAATGGAGTATAATGCGCTATTCCACCTTTAATGGCAAAATATAAATTCAAGGTAAAGAACTTTTCCTCTTGGAGCAGTTTTCCAATTACGATTTCCTTGCAAGTGTATTTTGATATTCAAGGATAAAAAATATATATTCTTTGAACCTGAACAATTAAGGTCATTCCTTGATATGAAGAAAAACCAAGGCTAATTCCATCTCTGGTTTATGGTTCTGTAAATTAAGGAGTACCACTGCTTGTTTTTCCTTAAACTTTAAGTTAATAGCACCAAACTTCCTTTGGTTTAATCAACCTTGAATCCCACTCCTTTTCTTTTTGGTGGACAGTTGTAACCAGATTGTAGAGATGTTTTCTATATATATTATATTCTTTAGTGTATTTGTGTTTATATCTGGTGTATCTTTTCAAAGATGTATTACATAAGTACATAAGTAGTGCCATACTGGGAAAGACCAAAGGTCCATCTAGCCCAGCATCCTGTCACCGACAGTGGCCAATCCAGGTCAAGGGCACCTGGCACGCTCCCCAAACGTAAAAACATTCCAGACAAGTTATACCTAAAAATGCGGAATTTTTCCAAGTCCATTTAATAGCGGTCTATGGACTTGTCCTTTAGGAATCTATCTAACCCCTTTTTAAACTCCGTCAAGCTAACCGCCCGTACCACGTTCTCCGGCAACGAATTCCAGAGTCTAATTACACGTTGGGTGAAGAAAACTTTTCTCCAATTTGTTTTAAATTTACCACACTGTAGCTTCAACTCATGCCCTCTAGTCCTAGTATTTTTGGATAGCGTGAACAGTCGCTTCACATCCACCCGATCCATTCCACTCATTATTTTATACACTTCTATCATATCTCCCCTCAGCCGTCTCTTCTCCAAGCTGAAAAGCCCTAGCCTTCTCAGCCTCTCTTCGTAGGAAAGTCGTCCCATCCCCACTATCATTTTTGTCGCCCTTCGCTGTACCTTTTCCAATTCTACTATATCTTTTTTGAGATACGGAGACCAGTACTGAACACAATACTCCAGGTGCGGTCGCACCATGGAGCGATACAACGGCATTATAACATCCGCACACCTGGACTCCATACCCTTCCTAATAACACCCAACATTCTATTCGCTTTCCTAGCCGCAGCAGCACACTGAGCAGAAGGTTTCAGCGTATCATCGACGACGACACCCAGATCCCTTTCTTGATCCGTAACTCCTAATGCGGAACCTTGCAAGACATTGTATTATCACTAAAACAATAAATAAACAAATTAAAAAAAAGAACTTTTCCTCTTAGTCAGTTGATGGATAAACATGTGATTGCTGCAACTAGTGCTGCTGTGACTCCTCTTGCTGGATTTGAACTTTGAACTGCTTTCATGGGTGTCTTTAAGCTGTGGAGGATAACCTACCCCATCCACCTCCTTTGCTAACCTCCTCAAATGCAGGGAATGGTACCCCAAAGATCAGATCTTCTACTCCTTGCTCTCCTGACTTCAATGCTATGCTGTTTCTAGTCTGATTGCATTGGTTAAAGTTCCAGCTCTGGTTAATGTTCCTGGATTGGTCTCATCCCCAATGCTTGAAACTAAACAAGATGTTTCCTTAGCTGGACAGTGGTTGTTTGGTCTGATTAGATCAGTTAATCAAGTAGCAGATTTTTCTAAACATACTTAGGAGATGTTGTTGGCACTTGGTTCTAGAGCTTCTTTTGAAGAGGATCATTAGGCACATTTGGAAGGTCAAGTTTTCATGCTATAGGAGATAAGCTCTTTTTCATTCATAAGAAATTAGAGCTTCCTGAGATCAGACAGACCTAGGAATTTGAGGTTATTAACATTTCCAGTTTCTAGACTTTTATCTGTAGAGGTCTTGTGTAGGAAATTCCTTTTGGAGGTATTGCTGTTGACTAGTGCAGATTCAATTGTTATGCTAATTTGTATTACCTTCCTATTGCAAAGGTTCAGCAAAACGAACAGGAGGGGGCTATGGATATGCCAGAATTTTTTAACCCGGCTAGATTTCTTGAAAGTACCCAAAATGTGATAGAAACCCGTGCCACTCTTCTAGTTACATTTTTGACTGACCTTGATAAATCTGAAGTCTTCAAAACTTACTTTAAGAAGAAGGGCTCTGTTTAATTTTGTGGCTATGCAGTACAGTTTTTTTTTTCCAGATGCAGCTAGAGCTACATAAGAACAGAGGAAATTGTTTCTGCAGTTGAAATCTAAAGTGCTGGCATTCGGGACTACCTAAGTGTTTAATTTCTTTAAACAACATTCAATATTTTTTATGATCCAATTCAATTGGAGAGATTCATCCAAATAAAAGTTGATAATAGTACTTAATTATTTTCTGTCTGGGCAACAGTAATTTGGGGGAATATTTGTAGAATTGTTAACAGGTCTAAGTAATGCCTCAACGTGTGAAGGGATTTTGTTTTTTTGTGTTTTTTTTCTCTTTGATTTCTTTAGTTTATTTTCTTATACTTGTCCTTCTACTTACCATAATGAGGGCTTATATTAAGAATATTTTTTTATTTTCTTTAATAGTCCTTTCTTTTTTAATTAATGTGGCAGGTGTTAATTTTTCTGTTTAAACTGTGTAGTACAATTGTTAAAATTTCAATAAAGGAAAAAACATAATTATAGGCAATTGCATATTCGGGGCAGTTTTGGATCAACTCAGTGAAAGGCTTGAATCTATGCTAGATGTTGCTATGGGGGAAAGTGAGGTTCTCTTGGGTTTTCACTCTGTCCTACCATGATGGTTCTTTTGGGGGGATGCATTGACCCTAGTGGCATACCCCCAGGGGAAATCAGATTGGTGATTGAACTTCCCACAAACCTCTTCAACTTTCTTCTGGAGTGAATAGTATAATTCTTTGAGATCGATGGCATTCTTGGGGCATGGCAGCAAGCTCTTGACAGAGTGGACTACTCCCTGAGATTTCCAGTGACCCCCTGGCAGACCTTCAATCTCTAGTACCCTAGCAAAGCTAGCAATCTTATGCAGTCTAAGTCATTACTTTATCACACTACTGTGTAGTGGAAAAAAATTATTTGACCCTTCAGAGGTGGGTTGATTCAATATCCATTGCACACCATAATTCTTCATCCGGTCTTTTTACTTTTATAATATTTAAAATGCATTTATCTTAAAATTTGCAATGTCATTATCATCTTATTTCTCTACTTATTCATTTAAATAGATTCAAGTAAAATCACTTATCTGACAAACAGAAACCAGATAGACTAGCCAATATGAATCATGTTTCGAACTGGACTGTGAAAGGGATAAATTGGTCTTCCAACACAACAAATGTTATTATTAGTAACATCTTCAGGTCACAGTGGTTATATACAAATATTTTTTCACCTATAAAAAACTGATTTCAAAGTCTCTTCACATCGCGGTCTAGAAAAAAATGGCAACTGTATCTTTATACAAACTTCCAGGTTCAGTCTCATCGGCCACCACAACCAATCAAATTCAAAATACAGACATTCATTCAACTTGTAAGTTTAGTTTGCAGGGACTAACAGTATTTAAAGTGAAAATCCACCACTGCTCTTTATAATTGAGGAAATAATCAGAGTTGCCAACTTCTCATCCCAACTCTATTGAATCAATTATTCTTCAACGTATATCATTAACTGAATGATTTTTATCTATCCAATGCTGAACTCATGGTACAATGGTGATTAGATTAATGGTTCTAGATTTATGTTCATTTACTTGTACCTTTATAGGGCATCTCATCTGCCCTATGTAAATCAGATTACAAGGACAAAAAGTTATATAAATCACACTTCGCGAATCACTTGAAGTTCTGAATCTGGAGAATATCTTATGATCCATTTGAGGATTTATCCATTCCAAACTTTCCATTGTCCACGAACAGCACTGGCATTTGCCACAGCTATAATGTCCAAGTACAGTAAAAGAACATACTACTACTACTACTTAACATTTCTAGAGTGCTACTAGGGTTACGCAGCGCTGTACAAATTAACAAATAAGGGCAGTCCCTGCTCAGAAGAGCTTACAATCTAAAGGACGAAATGTCAAGTTGGGGTAGTTAAGATTTCCTGAGAAGAAGTGTAGTGATTAGGTGCCGAAGGCGACATTGAAGAGGTGGGCTTTGAGCAATGATTTGAAGATGGGTAGGGAGGGGGCCCGGCGTATGGGCTCAGGGAGTTTGTTCCAAGCATGGGGTGAAGCGAGGCAGAAAGGGCGAAGCCTAGAGTTGGCGGTGGTGGAGAAGGGTACTGAAAGGAGGGATTTGTCTAGAGAGCATCAGTGTAATCAAGTCATTTGTATGTCAACATTTGTATGTATGGTTTTATTTCATTGAAAAGCAAAATTTGGTTGTTCGAGACTAGTATATAATATGCCAGTGCTTCAAGATGATACTAATAATTGAAGATGTTGCGGTAAAATATGGGAAGAAACAAAAAGAACCAAGGGTCGTTCAAGCATAGAAGAGTCAAGAGTCCTTTATTAGACCCGACACGGGCCATGTTTCGGTGACAGTGCACCTGTGTCAGGGCCCAGGGGCCAATGCAGTCAATATAAATGTTACCGAGCTAAAAGCCCATAAAAATACAAACCAAAGCAGATTACAAGCATAGTGTTCACAAGGTAGCAAAGTGCATTACAGAACTTCAGCAACTCAAAATTGGCACCTTTTTATTTTGGCACCAATTTCGAGGTGCCGAAGTGCTATGATGCACTTTACTACCTTATGGACTCTACACTTCTAATCTGCTTTGGTTTGTATTTTATGGGCTTTAAGCTCAGTAACATATATACATTGACTGCATTGACCCCTGACACAGGTACAGTGTTGCCAAAACATGTCCCATGTCGGGTCTGATAAAGGACTCTTGACTTCTTAACCCAGAGTACTCGGTCAAAGAGATGCCACCTGGAAATAAATTCACCTGAAAATTATTGCTCTGGGAGTTGCTGATTGTATGGTAAGGGAGGAGGAGATAAATCAAAGAGAAAAACTAGGCAATGCACACCCTTTGAACTGGTGAAGAAATCCAAATAGATAACTGTGGAGTAGAACATACAGGTCACCTTGGCTGAAGACATACGAGAGGGTATTCCAAGAAGACATACTGCCGCAGAAAACCTTGAGAAATAACTCACCAAGTTAAGACTGTTTTCCTGCAATTATTTTTAGACTCCTGACTCTATTCTTACTGTGTGAAATAGAGCAGCAATGCAAACTGCCATAATTAGATGACAAATCAACTCCTACAACACCTTGAAAAACATTTTCCTCAGGACTATTTTAGCAATGTTATTTTGAAAAGCTATAGGCCCTATGTTTGTCATACAAATTTTAATTTTATCTGCCTTTTCTAAAGACATGATCTGCTGCTTTTGCAGGCTTGCTATCTCACCACCAAGAGTAACAAAATTGTGGCAATTCTATAAATGGGTGTCTAGAAGTACGTACCACTTGCACCAACAATCAGCGGTGATGTACATATTATTATTAATTTAGATTTTGCTCACACCTTTTTCAGTAGTAGCTCAAGGTGAGTTACATTCAGGTACACTGGATATTTCTCTGTCCCAGGAGGGCTCACCATCTAAGTTTGTACCTGAGGAAATGGAGGGTTAAGTGACTTGCCCAAGATCACAAGGAGCAGCAGTGGGATTTGGCCACCTCTGGATTGCAAGACTGGTGCTCTAACCACTAGGCCACTCCTCCACACATACATGCACTAAGGTAGAAATGTTATAGTGTGTAACTGCAAGGAGGCATACAGGTGGGTACAGCATGGGTGGGCCACAGACATGTCACAAAACTATTGGGGTCCTTTTACTAAGCTGCAGTAAAAGGGGGCCGGCGTTAGTGTCGGTGTGTTTTTGACGCGTGCTGAGGCCCCCTTTTAGCACAGCGGGTAAAAGGCTGCCTTTTTCTCTGAAAAATAAAAGGCTGTGTGGTAAGTGAATCACTTAACTCACGGCCATTTCGGAGGGGAGCACTTACCACCACCCACTGAGGTGGCGGTAAGGGCTCCCGTGCTACAAAAATAGAAAATATTTTTGTAGCAGCGGAAATGGCGCATGCTGGGGATGAGAACTACCACCGGGCTCCTGCGGTAGGCCAGCAGTAGTTCCGGATTGGCATATGGCAAGCCCGTTGCCGCACACCAACCCTTTAGTAAAAAGGCGCCTTTGCGTACAACTTAAAGAACAGTGTAAGTTGCACGTGTTCTTTGGCTCACCTAGGCACACCCACTTACATCAGCTATTGTAAGGAATCGTGCCTAACATTTGGTGTGTCGAAGTGCTGTTTTACAGTTGGCACTAAGCACACTCAATTGTGGTGCCTACTTCTTAGCACCAAATTATAGAATTGCCCCCAATGTGTCTGTAAAGGAAGCCAAGTTCGGTGTTTGCTGCTGCAGATTCATGTACAGCCTCTCTTCAAAAGCAATTTTGACTATTCTGTGCCTGTTCGAAACATTTTATACATTCAGAAGATCACTAAAAGGGTGATTCTATTACCTAGGCTCCGCATTTACAAACCCCTTGCATGCATAACTGAATACATACCCACTACATACTGATTATGTTCCCTTGGTGTAAGTGGATGTGTGTAGTTCTAAGCACTGGGATATCACTAAGCATTCTATATACCACGCCTAAATCTAGGCACTGCTTATAGAATACACTTAGGTGGAAATTTATTCTGCATGGATTTTTCAGGCACCCCATATGTAGAATCCGGGCAGTATGTTTAGGTTTGTACATGCTCATTTCCTCTGTGGCACACGTAAGTGTGGCCACACTGTTACAGAATTGCCCTTTTTGTTGTCCAAGAATGGGGAAGTGAATCAAGTGCCTTTTTGTCATCAATCCAAGCAACGAAGAGATTTTATTTTCCTTCTTTTGGAATTTCTCAGAATCATCTTGTCAATCAGCACTTGTTCTTCTGTGTCTCTTGATTTTATGAAAGTTTTCTTTTGTTCTGTTAGAAAAAGAGTTTTCTTCAAACAGACGTATGTTAAATTAGATATAAGTTGTTGGCCTGTAGTAATCAAGATCAGTGCCCTTTTCTGTATTTTTCTGGATAAGGTTCTTCCTGTTGTCATCCATTCTTCATTAGTTGTTCTTTGCATAATGTGTTGCTAATCTGGGATGTAGGTTTGTCAGATGTTTTAGCAAGAATCTAAAGACTTCGTCTTTTCCAGGGGAATTCCAGTTTTTGACCTTTCTGGCTTGCTTTTGAACCATTTCAGTTGATATCACAACGTATCATCTGGTTTTCTTCATACTTTCTTGCAACTTTGTTGATCCATAGTGACTTTTTATGGGGTTTTTTTTTTGGGGGGGGGGAGTTGGTTTTCCCCCTTTTATCCACTCTGAACTGTCATTTATGACATTTAAATCTCTACTCAAATCTTATTATTCCTCTGTTGCTTTTGGAACATCTCAGCAGTGATTTTTTTCTTGACTAGTGTTCAACTGATGTTATTTAATTGCAAGTACTGAGTGCTCTTAGGGTCCCTTTTACCAAGCTGCAGTAAAAAGGGCCCTGCGGCAGTGGCCATTTTTGATGCACGCTGAGGCCCTTTTTACCACAGCGGGTAAAAAGGCTGCAAAAATACATGGCCACGCAGTAAGATTGTTCTTACCGCATGGCCATACGGGAGGAGCACTTACTGACACTCACTGAGATGGTGGTAAGGGCTTCATGCTAACCCAAGTAACCACTGTGCTAAAAATTTGAGCCCTCTTTTACCCAGCATAGGAAGTGGCGCATGCTGGGGCTGGAATTACCACCGGTGCCCATATTGGGCGGGCAGTAGCTCCAAATTAGTGTGCAGTAAGCTTGCATTGGGCTTACCGCCACTTATTAAAATGGTCCCTCGGTTTGGTTGTTGTATTTTCAGTCATAATGGAATTCTTTTTTCTGTGGGGGGGGGGGGGGGGTTGTAATTTTTTTTAGCTTTTTTGTAAACCACCCTGACCTGTTTGTTCAGAAAGGGTGGTATAGCAAATTTTAATAAACATAAACATCAGGACATGTAGTGGTTTGATTGTTTTGTTGACCAGTTTCAAGGCTTTTGTAGAACTACTGTTCATTTGCTCTAAGCAGATTATTTTGTCTGTACTGGCTAACTCTGGGGCCCTTTTACTAAGCTGTGTAGGTGCCTATGTGCGCCCAAGGTGCGTCAATTTTTAGTTACCACCCAGCTACCACATGGCTCTTGCGGTAATTTCATTTTTGAAGCGCGTCCACTACACGCACCAGAAAATATTTTCATTTTCTGATGCGCAGGTGGTAATCGGCATTGTAAGTGCGTAGACCATTACCACCTGGTTACCACGTGAGACGTTACCACTAGGTCAATGGCTGGCGGTAAGGTCTCAGACCCAAAATGGGCGCACAGCAATTTTCATTTTGCCACACGTCCATTTTTGGCAAAAAATTTTAAAAAGGCATTTTTTTATAGATGCGTTGAAAAATGATTCTGCGCACGCCGAAAACACATGTCTACACTACCGCAGGCCATTTATCAGCGCATCTTTTTAAAAGGGCCCCTTTGTGTTTGTATTGCTAAATTTTCTGTGCCAGTGTCATAATTCTTTGCTTTAGTTCTTCTGATTAGTCTGAGATGGTTTTGGGCCCAATGTTGTACTTTTTAATAAGATTAAGATTTACTCTCAGTTTTGTTTTTAAGAAAATCTTTTCATAATATGCTCAAGAAAAGGACTGTAATTTAGAATATAACCAAGCAAAATAAACATAATAGCTAAGCCAAAAGCCCACATGCTAGAGAGAGAGAAGAAAAAAAACCCCTAAACTATCACAGAATCTTTTTTTTTTTTGTTACATTTGTACCCCGTGCTTTCCCACTCATGGCAGGCTCAATGCGGCTTACATGGGGCAATGGAGGGTTAAGTGACTTGCCCAGAGTCACAAGGAGCTGCCTGTGCCTGAAGTGGGAATCGAACTCAGCTCCTCAGTTCCCCAGGGGCAAAGTCCACCACCCTAACCACTAGGCCACTCCTCCACCATTGTTGCTACTATTTGAGATTCTACATGAAATGTTGCTATTCCACTAGCAACATTCCATGTAGAAGTTGGCCCTTGCAGATCACCAATGTGGCCGCGCAGGCTTCTGCTTCTGTGAGTCTGACGTCCTGCACGTGCAGACTCACAGAAACAGAAGCCTGCGCAGCCTTCTACATGGAATGTTGCTAGTGGAATAGCAACATTCCATCTAGCAACATTCCATCTAGAATCTCCAATAGTAGCAACATTCCATGTAGAATCTCCAATAGTATCTATTTTATTTTTGTTACATTTGTACCCCGTGCTTTCCCACTCATGGCAGGCTCAATGCGGCTTACATGGGGCAATGGAGGGTTAAGTGACTTGCCTGCATTCCTCACTACACAGCCAGGTTACATTATTGTCATATTAATCCCTTTAATCCTTCTTCTGATCCAACAGAATCTTATCTAATTGTAGTGGATCGATGAATATATATAACTCTTATCCTGAAAAGACACTAAACACCTGCAAGAATAACATTTTTAAAAAGTTGCCCCTCACTAAAGTATACGTGCCCTTAAGGCATGAAACTGCTTCTCACAACCCTGCTAAAGCACGAAACATCAGGAAACACATGTACGCAATGTGCAGAACACATTCCCTAAACTTAAGGCAAGCCTTAAAAATCTGAAATTTATCCTTCTCTGAGGAAAAAATAACAACCAAAGTGGATCTAGAGGAAATAACATCCTGAGAAACTTCTAGGAAAGTGGCTAAGCCAATGTTCTCAAGGGCACTAATCCAACTGCCTCCTGACCAGACTTCTGTTGGAACATGGGAACATTTAACAAAGGACAGAATCTGGGTCAAAAAACTATAACACCTCTTTTAAATACTTCCTTAATAAAATATCCAGAGCTAAAGCCAAGCCCTAACCACTTCACATATGATGTATTTTGCTTTTGCTCTGATGATCAATGCTGTTTTGTCATTTACGGAGAAGGTTTATGTTAAAATTTCAATAAAATAAGATGTAAATTAAAATATCCAGAGCCAGCATGAAGATAATTTAGAAATCTAAGATGATTTATGCAAAGCAAATTATCTAAAGATTCTTTAATTTACTGGATGTTGGACACCAAGGTGGCAGTTCTATAAATTGGAGTCAAAATTTAGGCGCCCCCAATACTATGCGCACAGCACTGTTTCTATAGCAGCATCTTGGCGCCATGATATCATTATAGAATACTAGCGTACATTGGCACTGGCATACCTAAAGGTAGATGCCAGCATTACACCAAGACAATGACAATCATAAATGTTAGCACCTAGCCCTGAAGTGCATATAACTTACAGTATTCTATAAGCTACTTGCATATCTCGGAGACACACCATGATCCTCCCATATTCTGTCCATGTTTATGTCCCTTTGCACTTAGGTGCTAAGTGATTTTGGCACGTATTTTATAGAATACAGCCTGACACTAACACACATAAATGTCAATTAGTAACATCATTTATGCTTGCATTTTTATGCTATCTATGGACATTGTGTACCATTCTTAAGACCCCTGATGCAGGCAGCTTTGCTGAAACATGGACCGTGTCGGGTCTGCTAAATAAAATTTGAGTTGACTCCCCTTTCTTGAAGTTTCCTTGTGCTTTTGCTTCTTTGCTCTTGTATGCGTGTACTTTGGTTTCCCTCTCCAGTGTTTCACTCCACCAATTTTAAGCACCTCTCATAAAGTTAAGATTTGGAGTCCAAATCCTGAAACTTAAAAGACAGCATTCTCCAAGAAGGAGCATAGTTATGTAACAATTGTCCTAGGCATCTCTTCAGCTCTAGAAACAGCTCTCCAGATGTCTAGCAGGGAAATCTCATTGCCAAATATATCCCTGAACTGCCCGTGCCCCTTCTATGGCCACATCCCCTTTTCGGATCTGTCTGGAAATATCTACGCGCGCATCTGTATATACTACTCTAAAGATGCACACGTAAATTCCAATTATTGTCAATTACCACTGATAATTACTTCTTAGCGCCCAATTATCAGCACAAATTGGCTCATTGATTAAATTGCACATATGCAGTATTGAGCGTTATATATAAATTTAGGGGGACAGCTTCTACTGCTCACTAGCAATCACTCTTTCTCCCCTACTCTTTCATTTTAATGTAGTCCTCCTTTCAGATTCTTCAAATTGTTCATATCTACCTGAAGCTTTTTAATTTTCTGTTCTAGGTATTTTCCATTGCGGCTTTCATTGCTAAATGATTTTGATTTCTTTGTTTCATATCCTAATTCTTTTATGGTAACAAAGGCATCAGAATACATTAGTTGATTCATTTCTACGTTGGTTTCAACAAGGATTGTTTTCATCACTGCATTGTTATTATGCAGAGCTTCAGCTGCATTTTTCCTTTTCTCCTGCTTTAATGGGTAATCGTATTTTTGTGACATCTTTCATTTGGTCTTTAATTTTTTTTTCTCGATGGGTTAACTGGTCGCTTTCTATTTCATGCTTGGCTTGATGTTCATGTACAGCAGAATGATCTTCTTGTTCTGCAGTTTTGTCTACTTGCTCTGTTTGAGGACTAATTATCTACTCTGATGGCTCAGAATGTTCTTTGGCTTCATGTTCTAAGGCTCTCAATTCTGTCGCAGTGAGAAGCTTGTTTCAAAAACTGATCCTACATTCATCTATTAGTCACTATTCTAGCATAAGAACATAAGAATAGCCAGACTAAATCAGACCAATAGTCCATCTAAACCAGCATCTTGTTAGCAACAGTGGCCAATCTAGGTCACAAGTACCTGGCAGAAACCCAATTAGTAGCAACATTCCATGCTACCAATCCCTGGGCATGCGGTGGATTCTCCATGACTGCCTCAATAGTAGACTATGGACTTTTCCTCAAGGAACTTGTCCAAACATTTTTAAACTCAGATGTGCTAACTGCTGTAACCACATCCTCTGGCAACGAGTTCTAGAGCTTAACTATTCGTTGAGTAAAAAAATATATTTTTTCTCATATTCGTTTTAAAAGTATTACCATGTAATTTCATGGCTTAACGAGGGAAAAGACTTCAGTGGCTCTCATGGTTCCCAATAAGGAACACATGGAAGAATCTCACATATATACCATCATCATCAGTCCAAAATCCTCTTAATTTATATAATTATTATGCCCTTAAATATATTTGTAAAACTTGACCCTTTCACCAGTATCACACAATAATGTAACTACCAATGTGAATAGAAATAGTCCCGTATGATATTAACATTACTTCTTATAAACAACCCACTTATCTTTTAAAGCTGTTCTTGAACTCATAAGCTCTTAAGCTCAACGGAGCTGTCTATTTAGCCGAATTCGGCTTCGTTGGGAGCAAACACATCAGTGCCTTATCACTGAATAGATGAGCTATTGCATACTGTGGTGAGGTATGTTTATGATACTTTCCCAAGTCACCTAAAAAAATAATAAAAACAGAATTAACCTCAAAACAGAAAATATTACCAAAGACAGTCAGTCCTTTAACCACACCTTACTAAAATGAGGTTTTTTTGGAGACAATTTTTTTCATGGAGTAATATGGAACTGTGTTAAATAGATTTCCACTGTGTAGTCTAGGCTGCTTTTTTTCAGAGGTGGTTTTTTTTCTCCTGTGTTTTTTGGGGCATTTTATTGGGAGTTGTTTTCCACTGGTGTTTTACTATAATAGAAAAAACCCATTGAGGTTTGTTTAAAAGTCTAAGACTTCCCTTGGGGTAGTTGAGGCTCCTGTTTTTTCATTACATTATTCCCCACTATGGACATCTAAATTCACAGCTCCTAGAGCAAACGGTTTGTTTGTTTTTTCACTCTTTTTATTGAATAGATATTCTTATGTGTTTACAACTTGCAATTTAACAATGTAACAGAATAAAATAACAGAACAAAAAAAAAGCATCCATCATATCTGGTGTGGTTTTAATTAATAGTATGATAAAGTTCATTAATTGCTCTCCAATTAGTATTTTTAAACAACGTCCATGCCTGATTTAGGGGTATGTTTAGTAAGGTGCGTTAGCGTTTTTAACGCATCTATAATGTTAAGGCACGTTAAACACTAAAACGCCAATACATTCCTTTAGGCATGTTAGCATTTAACATGTGTTAGTTTTTAACATGCATTAAAAACACTAATGTGCCTGTAGCACACCTTTGTAAACATAGGCGTTAAAGTCGTAACTTTTGGGGCTGATCCTTTTACCTTCTTTTTAACCATTTTTCTTTTTTTATCATAGTCCCTCTTTCAAAAATTAAAAATTGATCATGTTATGATCACTGTTTCCCAGTGGGCCCAACACCGTTACCTCTCATACTAAGCCCTGCATTCCACTAAGGACTAGACCTAAAATAGCTTCCCCTCTTGTCGGTTCTTGGACCAGTTGCTCCAAGAAGTAGTCATTTATTATGTCTAGGAATTTTACCTCCATAGTGCTCCCTGATGTAACATTTATCCAGTCAATCCATTCAGAACTCTGCTGCGCGTCTTATCTTCCGCCTAGACCGATATGTTCATATCACCCCTCCCCTCAAGTCACTTCACTGGCTTCCGATCAGGTACCGCATACAGTTCAAGTTTCTCCTACTAACCTACAAATGCACTCAATCTGCAGCCCCTCACTACCTCTCTATCCTCATCTCCCCTTATGCTCCTACCCTTAACCTCCACTCACAGGACAAATCTCTCCTCTCAGTACCCTTCTCCACCACCGTCAACTCCAGACTCCGCCCTTTCTGCCTCGCCTCACCCTATGCTTGGAATAAACTCCCTGAGCCCATACGCCAAGCCCCCTCCCTACCCATCTTCAAATCCTTGCTCAAAGCCCACCTCTTCAATGTCGCTTTCGGCACCTAACCATTGTACCTCTATCCAAGAAATTTAGACTGCCTCAATCTTGATTGACTGCACTTTTTGTTCTTTAGATTGTAAGCTCCTTTGAGCAGGGACTGTCCTTCTTTGTTAATTATACAGCGCAGCGCAACCCTGGTAGCGCTTTAGAAATGTTAAATAGTAGTAGTAGTAGTAATTGAAATCGCCCGTTATTATACTGTTGCCCAATTTTCCACCTTTCATAATTTCTGTTAACATTTCTTCATCTGTCTGTTTGTTCTGTCCTGGCAGACAATAGCCAAAAGGATTCTATGCTGCTATCTGTTTCATGCAGAATGTTTATTTTGTTTGACTCAATTCCCTCTTTAACATATAGCACAACCCCTCCCCTTACCAATTTGATCCACTCTATCGTTGAGATATAATTTGTACCCTGATAACACAGAGGGGCATAATCGAACGGGGCCGACCATCTATAAGGGCAGCCATCTCTAATGACGGCCCCGTAAAGCGGCGTACCCGACCATATTATCGAAACAAGATGGCCGGCCATCTTTTGTTTCGATAATACGGTCGGAGCCAGCCAAATCTCAACATTTGGGCCGCCCTTAGAGATCGCCAGCGTTAGAGATGGCCGCCATTGGTTTTCACCGATAATGGAAACTAATGGCGGCCATCTCAAACCCGGCCAAATCCAAGCAATTTGGTCGTGGGAGGAGTCAGCATTTGTAGTGCACTGGGCCCCCTCACATGCCAGGACACCAACCGGGCACCCTAGGGGGCACTGCAGTGGACTTCACAAATTGATCCCAGGTGCATAGCTCCCTTACCTTGGGTGCTGAGCCACCCAACCCCCCCCCCAAAACCCACTACCCACAACTGTACAACACTACCATAGCCCTTAAAGGGTAACGGGGGGCACCTAGATGTGGGTACAGTGGGTTTCGAGTGGGTTTTGGAGGGCTCCCATTTACCACCACAAATGTAACAGGTTGGGGGAGTGGGCCTGGGTCTGCCTGCCTGAAGTGCAATGCAGTACCCACTAAAAACTGCTCCAGGGACCTGCATACTGCTGTGATGGAGCTGGGTATGACATTTGAGGCTGGCATAGAGGCTGGCAAAAAAATGTTTTGTTTTGTTTTTTGGGTGGGAGGGGGTTGGTGACCACTGAGGGAGTAAGGGGAGGTCATCCCCAATTCCCTCCGGTGGTCATCTGGTCAGTTCGGGCACCTTTTCAAGGCTTTGTCATGAACAAAAAGGGACCAAGTAAAGCCGGCCAAATGCTCGTCAGGGCCGGCCTTCTTTTTTCCATTATCGGCCGAGGCCGGCCATCTCTTTACCATGCCCCCATCCCGCATTCGGTACACTGCCGACACGCCCCCTTGAACTTTGGCTGGCCCTGTGATGGAAAGCAGTTGAAGCCGGCCAAAATCGGCTTTTGATTATACCGATTTGGCCGGCCTTAGGAGAAGGCTGGCCATCTCCCGATTTGTGTCGGAAGATGGCCGCCCTTGACTGATCTCCTTGAATCTGGGAATTTTGTTTTCCAAATGTGGTATATATGCTTCTGAAATCCTCTTGCTTACCGTTTTGATAAATAATCCATAATCAATTGATTTCCCAAATTTGTTCAATTTTTCTGTTTTTGATTTCCTTCCATTAGCTTAACAGCTCTGTGCCCTGGTTGCCTAACAGAAGAAGATGATCCCTGTAGCCCACGTGTCACCTGAATCCCAGGTGCCATAGCATCTGGCACAGCTCTTGTTGATCCACGCAACAGCAGATCCAGTATGGATAAGTTTCTTGTTTTTATCGCTTGTACTGAGTTGTTAGAACACGTTGATTCTAGCTCTTCAACTAAGACTTGTCTGGCTTGTGCAGACATACTGGTAGTTAAGATACCACCAGCATAGCTCTTAGTGTCCTCAGAGCATATGAGGCCTCCACCATGTCAAGGTAGTGTCCCATTTAGGGAGTATCATTATCATTATTATCATCATCATCATTATTATAACACTACCAGGTGTACATGGCACTTTACAGGCATGACAGTTCCTGCTCCTTTGAGCTTACAATCTAGTCAAAGACGGACCTACAAGACAGACAATAACAAATAAGAGGGAAATTGATTGGGAAATGGTCTTAAAGTACTCAGTACAGGGCTACGGAAAATATGAAACTGATGTTCATATCATAAGTCTCCATTTTCACTAGATCAAACCTGTCTTTTCTGCACATGGTCAGTTTCTAGTCATTTTTGGGGCCTCAGTGTCCACCCTTAAGAGGTCAAAGTCCAAGCTGCTCCACCTCCCTGGAAGTGATGTTTCAGTTACCAGATCTGTATTGCCCAATTCCATAGTACAATAGGAAATGAAGTCGAGTGTGTGAACACTGCATATATAAGGTAAGTGCTACAAGATGTTAATTCATCTACCTGCTGTGGCAAAGCCTCTGTATACTGACAGGTAGAGCTTAGTTTTAACATATTCATTCTCTTGCCTTCCAACTAACTCTTTTAGCTTAAGTTTTTAGAGTTTATTTGATTAGCTTCCCACTGTGGAGTGGCAGTTTGAACTTTCTACATGCTTCTGTGTGGAATTCCCCCTCTCCTTCATTTTCTAGTAATTTTGTTGATATAATTGAGTTGATGGGTATGCTACAATACTTTGGCAGGCTTCGTGATGCTGAAATGTCCCCATTATTTCCTATGGAGTTGGCCAGCAGCAGTGTCTGAAAGGAAATTTAAATGATACACCCCCACCCTTTTCACAAAGCTGCGCTAACGACTGCCATGGGACAATGCCAACACAGCCCATTCAAAGTGCGGGGCCCTTTTACTAAAAGGTTGGTGTCAGGGCCGTCCCAAGGCAATATGCCGCCTGAGGCGGAGCTAGCATTTTGCCCCCCAGACGAGATGTCGCCCCTCCTGGGCCGAGATGCTGCCCCCCCCCCCCCCTCCTACCTGCTGCCAGCCCCCAGAATCTCCCCTTCGTGGCATTACCCAGCAGCAGCAGTGATTCCCATACGCTGCCCTGCCGCCGGCACCCACCTCTTCTCTTTACTGCGGCTACCTGAGCCTCTGACAAAACAGAAAGTTACATCATTAGAGAGGCGGCCGCAGTAAAGGGAAGAGGCAGGTGCCGTGGCAGGGCAGCTTATGGAAATTGCTGTTGCTGCCAGGTAACACCGGGAAGATGCCGCCACTGCCGGGTAACGCTGGAGAGATGCCACTTCTGAAGAGTGCCGCCTGAGACCCCACCTTCAGGTGGCCTAATGGTCAGGCCGCCCCTGGTTGGTGTGCAGCAACAGGCTTGCCATGCACCAATCTGTAAGTACTGCCATGCTACTCCCAGCATGCGCCATTTCCGACGCTACAAATTTTGTAGAGCCAGTGCTCACCCGGCGGTAATCAGGCAGTGCCATGTGGGAGCCCTTACTGTCACCTCAGTAAGTGGTGGTAAGTGCTCCCTCCCCCTAAATGCTTGTGCAGCAAGTGGCTCACTTACTGCACGACCACTTATTTTTGAGAAAAAGACAGTCTGCCCCTTTTACAAAGCCGTGCTAGTGGCTGCCAGTGCTGTAATGCCGACCCAGCTCATTCAGGGGTCCTGTTACTCGCTGCGGTAAAAGAGGGCCTCAGCACGTGTCAAAACCACATACTGATGCTAGCGCAGGCTCCCTTTTACTGCAGCTTAGTAAAAGCACCCCTGAACGAGCATTACAGCACTGGCAGCCGCAAGCAAAAGGGGCGGACCCTCACATTGAGATGACTGAAGCACAAGCAAGTGTTCAATGGCTCTTTGCTTATGTTTTACTATTGTACCACAGCCCACTGCATTTTCTTCCGTATAAGAAGAAAAACTCTGCAAATAAATACAATGAGGGTCAAGAACATTTTAATGATGAATCAAAGAGATGAATCTAAAATCCCTCTTTAATGCCGTTTTCAGAACCAGTCCGCTTCCCAGTTCTACTTTTTGAACATAGATGATCGTCGACTGACCCCTCTGATTAGATATTTACCACAGTCTGGCTTCTGAATGGGTGAATCAAATGGATTGCACATTATGAGCCAGATTCTATATATAGCACCTGAAAAACTCTGCACGGAATAAATTTCTGCCTAAGCATATTCTGTAAGCGGCACCTATAAGCACGGTATATACAATACGCTTAGTTGATATCACAGTGCTTAAAAATACGTGCATCCATTTACACCAAGGGAAACGAGGCGTAAATGCCAACGCATAGATTTAGGCGCACAGGGGCATATTCTACAACAGTGTAAATTTTGGAATGCCCATGAAATGCCCGTTTCTCCACTTATAACCATGCCCCTTTTTGGCTGCACACATTCGAATTTAGCAGCTCTGCATTACAGATACGCTTAACGAGTTGTGTGCGTAAATTCTAATTATTGCCAATTAGTGTTCATTATTGTTTGTTAAGACCTGTTGTCAACACTGATTAGCTTGTTAAGCCAATTACGTTATACATGCTGTTATAGAATACGCTTGGATTTGGGCGCAGAAAACAACCACGATATATAGAATCTGGGGGTATTTGTTTTTATTGGTTTTCTGACTAATGCTTTATGAACTAATTGTGCTATAAATAAAACAGGGTCCCCTGATGAAAGCAGACAGCCGCTTCCTTCCAAAAAGCTTGACTGTCTGCACTCTGCCATATGTAGAGTATTGTTCTTAAACACAGCAGAATAGAAGATGGCATTCTTTTCTCCTACAATGGAGATTCCAACAAGATGTGAGATGACGTGTGACATGCCAGTTGCTCTAGATCATACAGCAGTAAAACTGCAGCTGAGCATGACAAGCTGTCACCACTTTGGAGTGAAAGCACACCTGTCCCTCATGTCTGACTCCCTCTGCAAAGCCTTGGCCAGGACTTAGAAGTTAATGTCATTAAAATGGGTTTAACGGGACTTATTCTATTTAATGGGCAGCATACACGCTCCATATGTTTTTGCGATAAGAGCTTTAACTATAATGAGTAGCACAAGAAGGCAGCTGTGCATTAGCCGCCCTGTCTTAATTCTGACGAGATGAAATGGGTGTACTTTTAAAACATCTTTGTCTGGGAAGCAAATTGTTTCAAAAACAAATGTGCATATACAATTAATAACATACAGCTTAAAGCATAAGGGAAATAAAAAGATTTTAAATAATAGTTTTCCAAACTTTTTACAGGAAAATGGAGGTTTATCCATGTGACTAAGGTCTTTAAAAAATAACACCCCCAGTGTAGATAAAAGTGCATGCACTATTCAGATTCCTTCACTGGCCTATTGAAACGATGCAATGTGCCTTTAGTATTTATAATTTTATAGTTGATTTTCATTGACATGGTGTAAAAGTCAGAAGGTATTCTTAAAGTCTTTAACTAATGATGAATGTATCATCCGGCCTATCATCAGGAAAGACAGTAACTTGTAGTGTTCCAGTGATTAGTTCCCAGCAATGAGAGGGAGTTGGAGCATTGCAGTTTGTCTGATGTGGGTTTCTATGAATTGCACCCCCTTGATACATTGGTTCCTAGGTTGATGTCCTTCAAATCTCTCCCACATGGATGAAGTATAAAGTAGAGTGGGGATAATGTCCAAATAAAAAATGCTAGAGGATCCTCACGTGATTTCTTATTGCATTCTTCAGTCTGGTCCTTCTGAATATCTTCCGCTTGACTTGTTGTTTCCTTATTGCATTCTTTGACAGTTTGGATATTCAGTTGAAACTTGTGTATGTAATTGTCCTGTATTATGTCCTTAGGTACAGGAATGGAGTTTATCTACAGTAGGAAGGATGTAATCAGTTTCGTTTCGTTTAATCATTGATAGGCCACCTATCATGCAGTACATCAAAGCAGTTTACATCAATAGAGCAGATTCAAAGAATCAGACGTTAAAATGATGGAAACCATGGGCCCTGTTTCCTAAAGTGTGCTAGCGTTTTTAGTGCTGGCAAAAATATTAGCACGCACTGTGTAGGCACCTATAGGAATATTGTGGGCATCTTCACAGCTAGCACACACTAATGCGCCTCTCGGGTGGCTTAATAAACAGGGCCCCAGGTTAGAATTACAACCATGGAGACCAAGAGAAAGGCAGCAGATAGCAGAGGCAAGGCCAGTGTAGGTGTGTTGGGGCCCAGGAGAGAAATTTGGGAGGGGCCCAATGCCTGCCTGTAGGCTATGCCTCCCTCAGTTTAGGGCAAGCATGGCCCTGCTTTCACATTTCCCTTCCCAACAGCCCTGACTGCATACCCCTAATGCCAGCCCTGAGTGGAGGTAAGTTAGTGTTGAAAGAACCGAAAGAGGCATAGAAGAGGAAAGTAATGGAGCAATAGACAGCTTCATGCTACTGCTCAAGATTGCTGATAGTAGGCTGAAACAATTGTTGAGTTTCTTGCCCAGGCATCTTATGTCAGACCAAATGCCTGCCCAAAATATCTAGGCTTTTAATCCAGATCTAATGGATGAGTAGAAAAAGTTTGTTCTCGAGTAAGTTGAAATGGAGTTCCAAAGATAAGGTGCCGTATAACTGAATGCCAAGTGATGGGTGGTTTCCAGATGAATTCTAATGGGAAGAGGAATGGCAAACAAGTTGTCGTGAAGATCATAGAGAGTATATCAAGGAACAGGAAATAAGGGCATCCTCTAAATACCTTGGCACTCGGTGAGGTGGGCTTTTAATGTCAATATAGGATGCTAAATTTAATTCTGAAGATGATGTGGAGCTAATGGAGGTCTTTGAGAAGAAGTGTAACATAATTATGCTTGTGAGCATTATAAAGTTTAGCAGCAGTGTTTTATATAAGCTTCACTACAACTCCTGGGGTTCCAGAGAAAACGGCACTGCAATAGTCAAGTCTATTAAAGAATAACACAACACCAAAAGAGATTCTTCAAGTCCACAGTGAACAAGGAGCAGAAAACAGAGCAGAGCTGGAGTCCAGGAAAATCTTTAAAATAGGCCCGATGTGGCCAAATAGGCTGCATAAGGGATTTATAAAACATTATTAAATTAAACATACATATTAAAATGCACATTATAAATATAGTTAAAATACATGCACACAGACATGTAGAAAAATTAAAACCATGTAATAATAAATCATAGACATATTCAAATGCTAAAAGTCATAATATCCTGAAAGATTACAAGATTTTGGGGTAAGGCATCTGAAGGTTTTTTTTCTTTCTAAAAATGGATGGAAAAGACAGAGTTGTCTTCAGACAAAGTACATAATCATGATTACATTTGGTCCTGTATAAATGTACTTACAGTATATGTCTTTAGTGTATATTTTAACCTTTTATTTCCAAGAATGAATCTACTGACTGATCATACACCAGGCATGCAAAAGCCATAAAGTCCAGAAAAACAAAATGACTCTCAAATCTGGGTAGAAAATATAATCAAGTTCCACTGTGTTATGGTGAGGAATAATGTCTCTGAGAAGGAATAAAAACTCTGTCTCATCGCTTCCTCTCCCCCTCTCAATAGGTAAGAGCTGTATTCAGCCTGCTATTGAGTTTCCTTCAGCAAATAAACACACAGTCCTTCCAAAACACTAGCTTAAGGCTTATAAGAAAGACTCATGCTCCAATAACAGTCCCAAATTACAACCATTAACAGACATAGCAGGCACAGTGGTTGTTTAGTACAAGTTCACAGTTCAGACACTACATTAACATGAGCAGCCGAGACCCCTCGTGCCTGCCGAGGATTTGCGATGCTGAAATAATAACAGGACTCACAGTATTTGTTAACATGGCACAACTTGGCCGCGGCTTTATTTTAATACAAACACAATTACACTGGGTATACCCAAGCCAACAAAACCTTCCGGCTTACCAGCCAACACAGTCCGCTGCCATTAACAAGACTGACCAATCATATACAGAGCTCCCCGCCGCACAGCAAGGGAGCTCAACTGTAAGCGCAGCTGTCCCAGCTGCCTAGCTTACTCCCTCAGGCTTGGGTACCCCGCCAAAGCTGCGACGTAATACAGGTATGTTCGTGTCCTTATTATTTAGGGGGGGGGCAGGTGCAGGCTGATGCCCAGATGCCGGAAGAGGACGTCTGGGCTCTGCCCAGGAGTTATAAACCCCTTCAGCTTCCCCCACCCACCCCAGCGGGGTGCTGCTGCGCGGCGGGAAACTTTCCCTCTGCGCCCAGCTCCCACCCCGCTGGCACCCTCACGCATGCCCGTTGGGGCACAGCTCCATGTTAGTGATGGCTCCGTGCACCCAGGGCACTGCGCCATGTTTGTATTCCCCCAAAATGCACATGGGGCTTTAAATTCCCTGCCATCAACAATGTTTATTAAGCAGAGCAGTTCAGTTGCTTCCCCTTTGCTTGTCTCACTGGCCACCTCCCATTTATCAGGCTTTGTTTAATTACTGGACAACCTCGGGAGCATTTCCTATGGATTTCCCCTTCTGTCTCAAGAGTCTGGTTTACTCTGCCAAGATTTCCATCTCTTCTATTTGATCTTGAAATTTAAAGAAGTCTTTATTAAACAATTAGAGACAGTGCAAAAAACAGAGAGGAAAACAATTACATCAACATATGCAAGCATTAATAAACAGCAATAAAATAGCAACAATTCAAAAGTCCCTTAAATACTTGAAATAACACAAACTAGTAACTTCCATAGTTTATAACAAGTTTTATGAAACAAGACCCCAACCCTAGTTGACCTTGGCATGGAAATGGGCATTCCCAAATTTACACGCTTTGTTATAGAATATGGCCCAGTCTGCTTAATGTTCTGTGTTTTTGTTGGTGTAAATAGAAGCACATAGTTTCAGGTGCTGGGATATCAACTAAGCGTATTCTGTATACCGCACCTACATCTTATAAAATACGCTTAGGCAAAAATGATTTCTGCGTGGATTTTTCAGACGCCATATAAAGAATCTGGCTCTATATCCCTCATCAACCAAAGAAAAGACAAAAATACAAGAGCCCAAACACTGCCTAACAGTACCTAAAGAATCACCCACCTGCCATACCATGGGATGCCACGTAGTCCTATCCTGGTAGCCTGCAAACCCCCTACACCTTTAAGAGCAGTGACTTGGAAGGGGGGTATTGCCACAGTTTGTTTATATCAGTTGCCCAGAGCAAAAAATGGTTTTCCTTTGCTAGTTTTTAAAAGTCTACCAGCAGCTGGCTTGACCGTGGAAAGCAAAAACAGCCAGGCTGGCTGAAAACCAGCCAATTGGCATAGTTCTTTAATGCTTCAGCCAAATTCAGGCCCTATGCTGTCACTGCAATGACCAGACAAAGTATGTTGTGGAGGAAAAGAGGAGGGATAAAGAGAGGGAAAAATCCCTAGGATCATTGTTCCAGGATGCTAGCCCTGGTTCTGAAGGAGCTGAAAGGTGTGAATTGTTTGCTGAATCTGATTTGAGGAATTTGTTCAGTGACCATACAATACTGTAACATTTATTTTTTTTAAAATCTGGCTTTCTAAAAAGAGAGGATTTCTGTGGACCTTTCCCTTTATTTGCTTGACTGTTATGTATTGTAAACCGCTTCGATCCTCTTGCTGGAAATCACAGTATATCAAAAGTTTTAAATACATGTAAACAACAGTACAGAACAAGATTCTAACTGCTTTAGTCACTTGCTTGGTACCTGTGTGCAGGTCATTTCCCCTAAGAAAATAAAGAAATACAGCCTCCAGACCAGGAACAGACACTACTGCTAGACAGATATACAAAAATGTTGGAGGGTTCGTCTCTTTTTCTGTATTCTGGCCAGTAAACATGGACGGTTCAGGGGTGCACCAGAACAGAAGCTTCTGACTGTATGTTCATTTCCATCATTGATGTAGACAGGGGGCACCAGCCAGGCTGTGAAGCTACACAGCATGCTTGCCTAAGATTCCTGTGGCAGGCATATTAAAAGAAAAAATAGCAGGCATGTTGTAATATGACATTCCTAGTGTAAACCAGGATGTCTGGGTGCATTGGGACTATAGATACACATGCACACTTGTTTAAATATAAGGACCAGCTGAGCTTGAAAGATAAGTGGAACAATAGCAGATTATTGCTCATTGAACTGTCAGTCGTTTTGGGAAATAGAGGCTACAATTGCTGAATAATAGAGCAAAGAAACAAAAAAGAAAAAAAAGTATAAATATTTTGTTTGCACATTACAGCATGTTATGCACTAAATTAAGGCAGGAGGAGGTTTTTTGAGGTCTATGATTATTTATAATCACAAAAAAGGGATTGATACAACTTCTGAGTTGCTATTTAGTGTCAGATCCCTGTGATTTTTTTTTTTTGTTACATTTGTACCCCGTGCTTTCCCACTCATGGCAGGTTCAATGTGGCTTACATATTATATACAGGTACTTATTTGTACCTGGGGCAATGGAGGGTTAAGTGACTTGCCCAGAGTCACAAGGAGCTGCCTGTGCCTGCAGTGTGAATTGAACTCAGTTCCCCAGGACCAGAGTCCACTACCCTAACCACTAGGCCCCCTTTAAAGACATCTGCACACATTAGACAGGAAGAGACAGTTATAGTCCACTCTGTTTGACGCACATTTTGGAGGTAGTGTAGTCGATTGCAATCCAGTATAGTTTGTTTATAAATATAAGGAAGTACACAGCACACACACACACACATATATATACTTATTTTAACCCCCACCAAACTAGATAGATAGATACCCATGCTTTATCATTTCCACCTTAGTAATTCCCTTATCCCTTATTTGTCCTGTTTGTCTGTCCTAATTAGATTGTAAACTCTGTCGAGCAGGGACTGTCTTTTCATGTCCAGTGTACAGCACTGCGTACGCCTAGTAGCGCTACAGAAATGATAAGTAGTAATAGTAGTAGTAGTGGATAGGTAGATAATTTAAGTCCCTTCAATTCCCTAGGCAAAGAGCCAAAGTATGCATTTGTAAAGGATTACAGACAATAAGATTAAGGATAATACTCTCTGCCTATACCACAAAGCTATCTTGTGTAACATACCAAAATAATGCTGCGTGGCTGCTGCCCTGTGGCTCCCAGTCCCGTTGAATCTATGGGAAGGAATTATTGTTTCAAAGAAGAGACAGCAACAGCTGATAAGATTTTTGGACTTGCAAACTGAAATGCAAACGACCAGGTACAGGAGACACGTGTACAGTAGTTCTGTGTGTTGATACATTGTTTCAATATGCTTAGCTGCCGGCATCACCCCAAATGCCAAATGATGCACCGCCATAAAAATGTAAGCATATGTTCCAACAGTAAGAGCGCTCTAGCTTAGGTTAATTGCCTGATTAAATTGCTTTTGTCAGGTTACACTGCATTATGGCTTGTACCAGTGAATTACAACAAATGTGCAGCTGCAGTTTAAAAGAGAAAAATGTAGCTATTTTCAGATTGGATGCCCACCACGAGCTCAGATAGAAAACATCTGTTTCAGATTTATCATGGCGGATGAAGTATTGCATGAAGTACTGTATCTGTACTTTGGGGTCTGGACTAAGTCTCTGAGATTTTCTCTTTGTACAGGAGTGGCATATGTTATATTGTGATCTACCAACTGTTTGAAGAATATTTTTAAACTATTCCGCCTTCCTTCCATGCTTTTTCTGCAGCATTTTTTTCCAGACAAAAAAAAGATTCTATCAAATACTGACATCTTTGATAATTATGAACAAAACAATGATATAATTTAAGCTATGCTGTGAAAACAAAAAAGGTAGCCAACTTTATTTAGGCCTCTCATTCAAGTTGGACAGGAAAACATATTATAAATGGTACTTCAACCTTGAGGTGGAAGGTAGCTTAAAAGGCTGAGCAGAGGTTAAGCAGTCCAAACGGTAGAATCTCTGGCCTTTGGATAGAATATTCCGGCTTTATTATTCTTAAGATTCTTTTAGACACGTACGTCCCACAGAGGGACCTTCCACTATTAAAAATAACAGTGTGCTGTCCTGTTGAAAATTATATGGAACAGGTGCACAATGCTTTGAACAAAAGGCTCTAATGAGGGAAAAAGAGCCCATTAATGCAATTCACAGTGAATAAAAGTTTATAAATAACAGGGACAGAAGAAGAAAAGAATGGACAGAATTGTAACTGTAGTTCCATGAACTACATGCACAGCTACTTTCTAGTAAACACAGGGTTAAATGCATAGACAAACAGCACACATACCATGCAGCCCAAGTAAAAGCTCTTGCCGGTAAGCTTACGGAAAAGACCTGGGATGTGAAATATTGTAGTACTGTAAATATTCGGGTCAATATTGAGCCCATGGCAGTCAGCATTTTTTAAAATTGCAGCTCTCACTGGATATTCAGTGCTGGTTTAATTTCATTCAGTAAGCAAACTAAATATCACTGTTAAGTGGGTAACTCCTGGCCCCACCTTAGTTCTGCACCCAGACCACCCTGCAACTACTCAGATAGTGCCAAGATGGTCTGACCAGATATTGCAATGCAAGTAACATAGTAACATAGTAGATGACAGCAGAAAAAGACCTGCATGGTCCATCCAGTCTGCCCAACAAGACAACTCATATGTGCTACTTTTTGTGTATACCCTACTTTGATTTGTACCTGTGCTCTTCAGGGCACAGACCGTATAAATCTGGCCAGCACTATCCCCGCCTCCCAACCACCAGCCCCACCTCCCAACCACCAGCTCTGGCACAGACCATATAAGTCTGCCCAGCACTATCCCCGCCTCCCAACCACCAGCCCCGCCTCCCACCACCGGCTCTAGCACAGACCATATAAGTCTGCGCAGCACTATCCCAGCCTCCCACCACCGGCTCTGGCACAGACCGTATAAGTCTGCCCAGCACTATCCCATATTACATGCCTAAACCTAAAGCGGTTGCAATCTTTACAAAACACTGCTGCTTGATTCCTCTGTAAGGTAAAAAGAAGAGACCATCAGGTTCATTTTCGAAAGAGAAGGACGTCCAAAAAGTGACATAAATCAGCACTTGGACGTCCTCCTCACAGAGACATCCAAATTGGTATAATCGAAATCGCATTTTGCACGTTTTTATCGGAAGACCGTCGCAAGGATGTGCAAATCTCAAGGGGGCATATCAGAGGTGTGTTCAAGGCGCGACTTGGGCGTTCCTAAGACTTGGACGTCTTTGAGCCATAACAGAACAAAGCGAAAACGTCCAACACTAAAACTTCTTTTGAGCTGCACCTGTTTCTATTACGAATAAGGCACAAAAAGATGCCCCAAATGACACTGGAGGGAATCGGGGATGACCTCCCCTTACTCCCCCAGTGGTCACTAACTCTCTCCCACCCCCAAAACGTATGTTCAAGAACATTACTTGCCAGCCTCTATGCCAGCCTCAGATGTCATATTCAGGTCCATGACAGCAACATGCAGGTCCTAGGAGTATTTTAGTGCACTTTAGACAAGTGGACCTAAGCCCATCCCCCCCCCCCTCTACCTGTTACACTTGTGCAGGAATCTGTGAGCCCTCCAAAACCCACCAGAAACCCACTGTACCCACATATAGGTGCCTCCTTCACCCGTAAGGCCTATGGTAGTGGTGTACAGCTGGGGGTAGTGGGTTTTGGGGGGGCTCAGCACACAAGGTATGGGAGATGTGTACCTAGGGGCATTTTATGAACTTCAATGCAGTGCCCCCCTAGGGTGCCCGATTGCTGTCCTGGCATGTCAGGGGGACCAGTCTACTAAAAATGCCTACCCTAAGCTCCCTCCTCTCTGCCACTTGGCCCCCTGCATTTTAAAAACCTCAGAATCGGCAGTGCAGTGCCTCGCCTCGCATCTGCCTGTCTGTGATTGTGAAAGAAACAGAGAGATAGCCTCATCATCGGGCCTTCCCTCACTGTGTCCTGCCCTCCTCTGATGCAACTTCCTATTTCCGTGAAGCGGGACATTAAAAACAGAAATGCATTTCCAGCAAAATACAAAGCCATCTGTAATGCACATTTCCCAATAAATTCAAAACAAAGCACTTTTTTCCTACCTTTGTTGTCTGGCACTTTATTTTTCCAGATCTGTTGGTCACAATTTCTCTTTTCTGCTTTCTTGTCTGTCTTCTGCTCTCTTTCCAGTGGGTGCTTTCATTTGTTCTCTCTCTAATTTCTTCCTATCTTCTTCCATTCCCTCAATACATCCGACTCTGAGATATTTTCCTTTCTATATTTTCTGTTTGCCCACTCAAATTTCACCCTCTCACTCTTCAGTCCTCCACCTACATTTCACTTACCTATCAACTTTTCCATCTCCTTCTCTTACCCTCTAGTTCTCCCATTCCTTCCCTGGCCTCCCATTCTGTCTTCTTTCACTCACTTCCTATTACTATACTTCTACCCTCTGTACTCACCATCTTCTTCTTACTCATCTCCCCTGAGAAACCCGATGGTCTCTCCCACATAGTTCCACCATGCCAAACATCTCCCCTCCCTCTTCATTCCTACACTCTTACAGAGACACCAAGGGTGGCCCATCCCAATGCTGGAGATTTACCATTGCAAAGCTGGAGATTGAAGGCCAAATGAGTGAGATTTTTTTTGCGGGCCCCAGCAATGTCTAAAACTAGTTCTGGCAGACGCACATTCCAAAAACAGCCATAGTCCAATCAATAAATAGAAAATAAAATTCTTTTTTATATCTTTGTTATCAGAGGTGGCAAGAGTGGCCCATCCAGAAGAGTGGCATGTACCATCCCAATAAGTGAAATTGAAGGTCAATGAGTGAGGTTTTTCTCACAGTGCATTCAATCTATAAATTTTTAATGGTGGTGAAGGGACTGAAGTTCAAGGAAGGGCTTATTGACAAGTAATACCTTCGTGGATGACATGTTACATATTTTAAACTCAATTATTTCAAACACTTAACACTAAACCACATACAAACCTATGAAAACAATTCAACTGTATTTAAAGCTCCCTCATCATGCTGGAAACCTCTCTTAAAAATTGCTCCCCTTTGGCAGCTCTGCACTAAGGATGCCAGCTATCAAACAGGGAACTAGTCCAATAAACACTTTTTCCAGGGTCCTGTTCGTGAGATTACTTGTTTTTAATTCCATCTTTAATTTTCCCCTCCTCCGTATTTCAGCATTTTCATTGTCCTGATTGCTTTTGCAAAAATATATATGGTTGCTAAAATAAATCTAAAACAAATTGGCAAAAAGCCAGAGACATTTCATTAAGCAGCTACCAAATAAATTTAAGAAGCAAGCAGACATAGGAGGCAGAACTCCATTACCGGCTAAATTTAAACCATGCAGCCTGCTTGAGTTCATTTGTTTTCATTCATTTCAGTATTTATATACTGCTGCAGTTTATAGTTTCATTTTACATGTAGTAGGTCTGTCCCTAGTGGGTTTACAGTCTAAGTAGTACATTGTACTACTTTCTGAATAACCCACATTTGCACACTAAAAGTGAAGATAATTACCTGAAAAGCGATATTTTGCAAGACTTCAGTGTCACTTTTTCCCTTTGCTGCTGGTAGTGGCACTGTTTCAATTGAATCAGCCTGCCTCGAGGTTTTGGGCCTTCCCTGTAACGCAACCCACCCTCATGGAAGCAGGAAGTTGTGTCAGTGAGGGCGGGACGCATCATAGGAATGGCCAAAGCCCTGAGGCAGGCTGAGTCAATTGAAGCAGTGCTGCTAGCGACAGCAAGAGGAAAAAGTGACAGGGACCGCAGGGAGAGAGGGAGAAGGACAGACACTGGAACCGGGAAGGGGGGAAGAAACGGGGAGAGATACTGGAACTGGAGATGCTGGTCTGGATGCAGAGAGATGCAGGCAGATGCCAAAGTCTCCTCCTCTCAATGGTTGAGATGAGGGGGCTTTGGTTTGTGAGCTGGAGTCGGGGGCCAAATGCGTGTGACTTGGTATGTCTACTATTGTAGCCCAACATTTCCTCTCACTTTCTCCATCACACTTGTAGTTTATCTCCTTGTCCTGCCCAATCCTCTCTCTCCTCCACCCAGGGCCGCCGAGAGACTGGCCTGGGCCCAGGGCAAGGCCGCCCCTGGGGCCCCGCCCCTGCCACCCTCGCCACGCTGCCCCCCCCCCCCCCACGAGGTCGCCGCCGCTCCCCCCTCCGTCCACCACCGGGCCGGGCCCCCTGCATTGAAATTGCAGTCACACCTCCATGAAAGCAGCGCTGCAGGCAGCAGAACGCCTCCCTTCGGCCCTCCTTCCCTCCTTGTGTCCCGCCCTCGCGGAAGTTACATCAGATGAGGGCGGGACAGAGAGAGGGAGGGAAGGAGGCCTGAAGGGAGGTGTTCTGCTGCCTGCAGCGCTGCTTTCACGGAGGTGAGACTGCGATTTCAATGCAGGGGGCAGATGGTCGATGATGAAGGGCGGGTGGGACTGCGGCGCCGGGCCCCCCTTGGAGGTCCGGGCCCGGGGAATTTTGTCCCCCCTGTCCCCCCTCTTGGCGACCCTGCCCTCTCCCTTCTTCTCCACCTCTATGGTCCAGCAATTTCCTGTCCCATCTCTCTTCCCCCTCCACCTTTATCGTCCAACAAATCCCTTCCCCCCTCTCCCTTGCCCTCCACCTCTATAGGCTAGCGATTCCCTGTCCCCTCTCTCCATCTTTTCCCCTTCTGATCCAGCATTTCCTTGCCCCCCTCCATCTCTATGGTCCAGAACTCCTTGTCCCCTCTCCCCCCTTCCCCCCTATGATCCAGCAATTTCCTGTCCCCACTCTCTTCCTCTCCTCCCCTATGGTGCAGAACTCCATGTCCCCCTTCTCTCCCCTATCCCCTTATGTCCCAGCATTTCTGTGTCCCCTTTCTATCCCTACTCCCCACACCAAAAAAGTGCAGCTTCAATGTTCAGAAGGGCACCAGCTCAGAGAGGAAGGTAACTTGGCAACAGGAGATGCAACTACACAAATCCCAATGCCCTGCTCCTTCCTGGGTTGTGTAAGCGGCAACCCAAGCACCGGAATTGAAAGCCTGCAAAGTGTGGTTTACCGCCTACACAGCCTGGGAAGGAGCACAGCATTGGGGTTTGTGTAGCTGCATCTCTCTCCTTCCCCTCTAATCCAGCATTCTCTTTCTCATACTCACTCTCTCTTTCTCTCTCTCTCTCTCTCTCTCTCTCTCTCTCCCTGCAGGCCCCACAATCTGACATGCTCCTCTCCGTAGCCCATGCCTCACAGTCTGGTATATCCCCATCTCTTAACCCTCCAATCCCCACCCTCCACAGTTTGACATTGTCCCCCTCTCCTCAGCCCCCAATCTCTATGGTCTGACATGTCAGACCATGGGGGATTGGGGACATGTCCCTCCTCTCTCCTCTGTTCTCTCAACCAAGATCTGGCATCTCTCCTGTCCCCATACACATTCAGCGCTTCTTCCTCTGCCTTCCTTCCATTTCTTCCCCATGGGTCCAGCACCTCATCCTTCCTTCATCTCCCCTCCCCCATGGGTCCAGCATCTATCCCTTCTTCTTCTACCTTCCTCTATCTCCTCCCTATAGACCAGCACCTCTCACTTCCTCTATCTCTTCTCCATGAGTCCAGTATTTCTATTTCCCTCCCTGCCCAACTCTTACTCTCCACAGTTTGATATGTCCTCCTCTCCCCACTCCCCCTCCCTATGGTCTGACATGTCCCTCCTCTCTCCCCAGTTCCCTCAATCAGTCTGGCATCTCTCCTGTCTCCTTCCCCCACACCTGTTCAACACCTCTCCCTTCACCTTCTTCCATCAACTTCCCATGGGTCCAGCACTTATTCCTTCCTTCCCTGTAAGTCCAGTTCCTCTCCCCCCCACCCCCCACCGCAAGTCTAGATCTTCCTTGTCTGCTCCCCATCCACATAAATCTGATTTCTTCATCACCTGTCTGGGTCAACCCAGTCCATTCCTCTACAGCGCGTAAACCGGAAGTTATATCGGATGGGCGGGATGCTGCAGTGGTAAGGACTCGAGTCAGCCTAGATGGCCTGTTGTCAATGCGACTGCTGGGTTTTTGTGGACAGGGGGACACTGAGGGAGGATGAGGAAGTGACATACTCGGGGGGGGGGGGGAGAGGCACTGGACTCAGGGAAGGAAGAGCTGCAGGATCTGTAGCAGGAAAGGAATTAAATACAACCAGGAAAAAAAGCCACTCTGTGTATTGGTCCCATGACACACCTCCCGGGTGCTCATGATACACTTGTTGAGTGGGACTCTTCCAACTGTATTGCTGCCAGTGGGGAGTGGTGCTTCAATATTGTGTTTTCTATCAGTAGTTACAGGCAGGTTCCCTGGTGTCCTGCAGAGTTTACTTATCCCTCACTATTGAAAATGTGATCGTGAACCAGCAGCTCCCACTGGCAGGACTATAGGTGGAGGACTCCCTCTCCTTCATATCCTCTTGCTCACTGGTTTCCTTCTGCTCATTCATTGTATCCTCCCTCCTGTCGCCCCGCCAAGTGATTTCTTCTTCCTTCTTCTCTCAGTTGCTGTTCTCCTCTTTGTTCTCCTGCTCACTGGTCTCCTCATCTTCCTTCCTCAATCAATAATTCATACTATTATGTTCCAGTTTTGCAGAGCTGGCACTTCAAGAGAGGTGATGGGTGGGTGTTTGCATACACAGCTTGCTTCTGCTTTCTGCGAATCCTGGGGTCTCTGGAGCATAATGTTCTCTCAGATCTAGGCTCTCTATCTTCTAACTTTTATAAATAGATAAAGACATTTATGAAGGTGCTCATCTTCAAAGAGCATAGACTTACAAAGTTATGTGATAACCTATGTAACTTTGTAAGTCTGTGTGCTTTCAATATGAGCCTCTTAAGTTCCCTTCAGTTTTAATTCTTATGCTTCTCAGACTGTGCTAGCTTGAGGAAGATCTAGTCCTCAGTGTCAGCTCCAACTCAACTAGTAACAGCAGCAGGGCCCCTAGTGACTGAAATGGAAAATAACAGGACCTTAAAAGGACCTCAACATGCCCATAAGAGAAAGGAATTACATCTTAAATTAAATTTGTGTGTGTATGTCTACCCAACTGTAAAACTCAAAAATTATTGTGCTCAGTAGCTTTCCTATAAAATGTGCTGTCTCAATTTCTATACACCTTAATATCTAAAAAGGATATGGAGATGTAGCACTGTATTCAAAAGGAAACTGTAAATAAAGATCTTGCTCATTTAGCCACCTGTGAAAACAACATAATTGATCCAGAGAGGCCATACATCATCTCTAGAACTGTTCCACATTAATACATATATCATCTAATCTGATGCTTAAAAAACAAGGGCTCGATATTCAGCTGGTGACGGGCAGCTCTTTTGCTGTCCTCCGCCGGCGTTAAACCTGTTAATTCAATTCCGGCCTGTTTCCGGTGACCGGCATTGAATATCAAGGGGGTTTTTTAACCCCTGAAAAGTTAACCGGCTATGCCGATATTCAGCGCTAACTGGTTGACTTTTTAAGGGCTAAAGATAGGACAGCTATTTATATGGTCCTATTTGAACGCTAAACTTATCCGGTTAGGCGCTGAATGTTGGCACCTAACCAGATAAGTCACGCAACATAGCTGGGTATTCACTAGGCACTAACTGGCAATATTCAGTAGAGATTACCAGTTATCGCCCACTGAATATTAGTGGTTAGGCACCGATATGTTGTTTAATTGGTCAGCAGCCATATCTGGCCGGTTAACTAGAGCCAATGAGTACATTGACAAAAACTATGAACTTGTAATAAAAGCATCCCACTCAAAATCAAACTAATTTTTATATAACAGAATTTGTGCTGATTTCCACCATGAATTTTTATGGAATTCTGTGAGGTTTCATTTCTTTACCCAATACTGAGGCAATAAGTTGAACAGTTGCTGCTTGTGAAATACTTGAGTAAAGAGGGTTTGGGTCCAATGTAACTAGCAGTATGTCTCAGTATTCCCTTGCAATAAATTCAACAATGTGACATGTAAATGTATATAAGATTTTGCTACAAGTACAAAAGGCTACAAAAGTACATCAACAAAAATAGATAGCATTTCAAATAATGGCTTGTTTGAGGAAACAGTCAAAGATTTATATACGTTACACAATATATATAAACTAGTAAAAAAGGCCCGTTTCCGAAACCAATGAAACGGGCGCTAGCATGTGGCTTTTGTGTGTGTGTGTGTGTGAGGGTGCGGTGTGTGTGCAGGTTGTTGATATGTGTCTTTTTTTGTTTTGTTTTGTTTTTTTCCAGCGGTGGTTCTGTGCTCTCCATGCTGCACAGATAATGAGCCATTCTGCTGGGGAATGCTCCTCCCTTATTGTCACGTAGTTTCCTCTGATTGGTCCGTCTTACATTGCCTAGTGTTGCCTGGGAACGGTGTTGTGATGGTCCTTTGTGTTTCAGAATGTTGAGGGTGTTTTTTCTGATTGGTCCGTCATGCGAGGGCGGGGCAGAGAGACATGGTCAGTGTTGTGGCTTCACCACCATGAGTCCATGAACCCTTCAGGGAGTGACTGAGTGACTTCAGAACGTTGTCTTCAGAACGTTGAGGGTGAGTTTTATTATAGTAGATAACAGGAACCTTAATAACATAAAAATTACTATACTGAGTCAGACCAATGGTCCACCGAGCCCAGTATTCTGTTTCCAACAGTGACCAATCCAGGTCACAAGTACCTGGCCAAAACCCAAATAGTAGCAACATTCCATGCTGCCAATCCCAGGGCAAGCAGTAGCTTCCCATATCTGTCTCAATATCAAAATATGGACTTAACCTCCAGGAACTTATCCAAACCTTTTTTAAACCCAGATACACTGCTGTTACTTCGTCAAAGAGTTCCAGAGCTTAACTATTCATTGAGTGAAAAAATATTTCCTCCTATTTATTTTAAAAGTGTTTCCATGTAACTCCATCGCTAACTCCAGACTCCGTTCCTTTTATCTTGCCGCACCTTATGCCAAGCTCCATCCCTGGCCGCCTTCAAATCCAGGCTAAAGGCCTACCTGTTTGATGCTGCTTTTAATTCCTAACTTGTCACCTGCTCATAACCTTTATCTTGTCTTCCTCTCTTCAATAGTCTCTTCCCTATGTGTCCTATCTGTCTGTCCTACCCTTATCCCTTATTTGTCCTGTCTGTCTGTCCTGATTTAGATTGTAAGCTCTTTTGAGCAGGGACTGTCTTTTCTTCTTGTTAAATTGTGAAGTGCTGCATACGACTGGTAGCACTATAGAAATGATTTGTATTAGCAGTACTAGTATGTAACTTCATTGAGTGGTCATTGAGTGTTTCCATGAAACTTCATTGAGTGGTCTTTGTACTTTTTGAAAGAGTAAAAAAACAATTCACTTCTACTTGTTCTACACCATTCAGGATTTTGTAGACCTAAATCATATCCCCCCTCAGTCATCTGTTTTCCTAGCTGAAGAACCCTAATCTCTTTAGCCTTTCCTCATATGAGAATTTCATCCCCTTTATCATTTTGGTCACTCTTCCTTGAACCTTTTCTAATTCCACTATATCTTTTTTGAGATACAGTGACCAGAACTGAACGCAATACATAAGGTGAGGTCATACCATGAAGTGATACAGAGGCATTGTAGTATTATTGGTCTTATTACCATCCCTTTTCTAATAATTCCTAGCATCCTGTTTGCTTTTTTGGCCACCACCGCACACTGGCAGAAGATTTCAGCGTATTGTCTACCACAACACTTAGATCTTTTTCTTGAGTGCTGACCCCCAAGTTGGACCCTAGTATCAGGTAACTATGATTCAGATTATTCTTCCCAATGTGCATTACTTTGCATTTGTCCACATTAAATTTCATCTGCCATTTGGATGCCCAATCTTCCAGTTTCCTAAGATCTTCCTGCAAGTTTTCACAGTCTGCATGTGTTTTAATAATAGTTTTGTGTTATCTGCAAATTTAATCACCTCACTTGTTGTTCCGATTTCCAGATCATTTATAAATAGGTTAAATAGCATCAATCCCAGTACAGATCGCTGTGGAACTCCACTATTCACCCTCCTCCATTGAGAGTAATGGCCATTTAACCCTACCCTCTGCTTTCTGTCCAATAACCAATTCCTAATCTACAACAACACATTGCCTCCTATCCAACGACTCTTTAATTTTCTGAGAAGTGTCTCATGAGTAACTTTATCAAAAGCTTTCTGAAAATCTAGATACACTACATCAACTGTTTATTCATGCCTTCAAAGAAATGAAGCAAATTGGTGAGACATTACATCCCTTGGCTGAAGCCATGCTGATTGTCCCATTAAACCATGTTTATTTATGTGTTCTGCAATTCTTTATAATAGTTTCCACTATTTTTTTACCCAGCACTGACAACAGGCTTACCAGTTTGTAATTTCCTGTTTTACCCCTGGAAACCTTTCTAAAAATAAGCATCACATTGGCATCTGGTCGCCGCATCTCAAAAAAGATATAGTGGAATTAGAAAAGGTGCAGAGAAGGGCGACGAAAATGATAAAGGGGATGGGACGACTTCCCTATGAGGAAAGGCTAAAGCACTACCCATGTGCTAAAAAATAGAATTTATTTTTAGCACTGGGGTGTGTGTCTGGGGTGGGGGGTGGGGGCAAAGTGTAGGTGTGTTCTGCACTAATTGGTTAGTGTAGCTACATCACTGTGCATTAACTGATTAGCGCATGGTTTGCATGTGAGCCCTTACTGCCTACAAATTGGTGGCACCAGGGGAAAATACTTCACATCCCCAAATCCAAAACAGTGCTGTGTGTAGTGAATGCACTGGGGTTCAGTCCAATACAATCGCAATTTGAATTTCTCAAGATGTCAATTGGGATACACCCTAGGTCCCACAAAATTCTCAAGCTACAGTACATAAAGTCCAATATTTGCAGCTTGAATCCTGGTGAACTTCTGACTGAATCCTTTCAGACTTTTACTGCCCTCACCAGTTGCCTACTACTGGAACACCACCTTCAGACTTTTCCTAAGTCTGCACTCCTCTCAGTTTCACTTTATAGATTAGGCAGTCACAAGGCCTAGCCAGCTATGAAAAGAGGCAGCTCCCTTCTGCTCTTGCAACCTGAAGCCCAATAGGATGCCAATATCACTCCACTGTGGGCAACCTCTCCCAGTAAACAGCTTCCAGCACCTAAGCACTGGGAGCTTATAACACCCACCAGTAGCAATAGACATAAAGGCCAATCCTTCATTGTGTCACCTCAAACACACTTCACAAGTTAGGAGTAGGCTCCAGAATGTTTCCCATTTGACAAATATAGAGGGACAATTTGAGATCCCTTCTACTTGTGATTATCACCCTGCTCTGAAAGGGGTCATGACAAATATTAGGGGATAAAAAAATGTTTGTGTTGACCCATGGTATGCTCACACCTGGAATACTGTGTGAAGTTATGGTCACCAAAAAAAGTACAGCCAAGCTGGGAAAAGTACAGAGAAGATTGTAAGCTCTTCAGAGCAGGGACCGTCCTTATTTATTAATTTGTACAGCGCTGCGTAACCCTAGTAGCGCTCTAGAAATGTTAAGTAGTAGTAGTAGTAAGGTGCAACAAAAATAATTATGTGAATGGAAGGACTCTTACATAGTAATATAGTAGATGACGGCAGAAAAAGACCTGCATGGTCCATCCAGTCTTGTCTTAAGAAAAGCTCATCAAGTTGGAAATGACCAAGAGGAGACATGATTGATAGAGGTTTATAAATACATAAATAATTTAGAAAAGATTTGACAAAGTACCTCATGAAAGACTCCAGATGAAACTGGAGAGTCATGGGATAGGAGGGAGTGCTCTATTGCGGATTAAAAACTGCTTAAAAGATAGAAAACAGAGGGTAGGTTTAAATGGTCAGTATTCTCAATGGAGAAGGGTAGATAGTGGGGTTCCCTAGGGGTCTGTGAGGGACCACTTCTTTTTAACATATTTATAAATGATCTAGAGATGAGAGTAACTAGTGAAGTAATTAAATTTGCTGACTACACGTTATTCAAAGTTATTAAATCACAAGAGGATTGTGAAAAATTACAAGAGGACCATACAAGATTAGGAGACTGGGCATTCAAATGGCAGATGACATTTAATGTAAGCAAGTGCACAGAGATGCATGTGGGAAAGAGAAACCCGAACCATAGCTATGTGACGCAAGGTTCCACATTAGGAGTCACCGACCAGGAAAGGGATATAGGGGGTCCTTTTACTAAGGTGCGCTAAGAAATGGCCTGCGCTGGTATAGACGTTTGTATTGGATGCACGCAGGTTCATTTTTCAGCGTGCCTACAAAAAAGGCCTTTTTTGGGCTGAAAATAGAAGTGCGGCAAAATAAAAATTGTCACACGTCCATTTGGGGCCTGAGGCCATACCGCCACCCATTGACCTAGCGGTAAAGTCTCACGCGTTAACTGGGCGGAAATGGTCTACATGCGTACATTGCCGATTACCGCCCAGTTAGCGCCGCATGCTGGAAATTTTCTGGCACGCTTAGTGGATGTGCATAAAAAATAAAATTACCGCCCAGGCCACGCTTTCAAAATTGACGCACATAGGATGCGTGTACATGCCTACGCAGCTTAGTAAAAGGGCTCTTAGGTGTCATCGTTGATGATACATTGAAACCCTCTGCTCAGTGTGCAGCAGCAGCTGAGAAAGCAAATAGGATGTTAGGTATTATTAGTAAAGGAATGGAAAACAAAAATGAGGTCGTTATAATGGAATTAGAAAAGGTACAGAGAAGGGCAACGAAAATGATAAAGGGGATAGGACGACTTTCCTATGAGGAAAGGCGAAAGCAGCTAGGGCTCTTCAGCTTGGAGAAAAGACGGCTGAGGGGAGATATGATAGAGGTCTATAAAATAATGAGTGAAATGGAATGGGTAGATGTGAATCGCTTGTTTACTCTTTCCAAAAATACTAGGATTAGGGGGCATTCAATGAAGCTACAAAGTAGTAAATTTACAACAAATTGGAGAAAATATTTATTCATTCAACGTACAATTAAACTCTGGAATTCGTTGCCAGAGGATGTGGTAAAAGCAGTTAGCTTAGCGGAGTTTTAAAAAGTTTTGGATAACTTCTTAAAAGTCCATAAGCCATTATTAAGATGGACTTGGGGAAAATCCACTGCTTATTTCTAGGATAAGCAGCATAAAATACATTGTACTGTTTTGGGATCTTGCCAGGTACTTGTAACCTGGATTGGCCACTGTTTGGAAACAGGATGCTGGGCTTGATGGACCTTCGGTCTGTCCCAGTATGGCAACACATATGTTCTTATGATAATTGGAATTCTTTTTTTTCCCAGTAGACTAAAGACCCTACATTAAGTTAATTAGTAGAAGATTTAAAACACATTCCATTTTTTCAGTCAATACATAATTAAATTATAGAACTTTATGTCAGAAAATGTGGTCAAGGTGAGTGATTTAGCTCAATCTACAGAGGTTTAGATTGGTTTCTAGATGATGGGTCCATTAACCATTATTTACCAGATAGCCTTAGATGTCTTCATCTTCCACTGCTAGAAGATAGCAGCATGGAATGAACTTTCCTATGTGGCACTTCGCAAAGACCCAGACAGACCACTTTGAGAGAAAGGAGTGGACTGATCAGACCTTTGGTTTGACCTAGATTGGCCCTTTTTATGTCTTTATGTCTAAGGGGGGTGGTTCCATTACTAAGGGGTAATTTTCCTTGATGAAAAGTATATATAATCAGAGTAGGTCAGCCTTGCTATTCTGCTGGGAATGTAGTAATTGGTTTTTACCTGAAGTCAGATATTTCTACGTATGCCTTTGACTGAACTCAAATTCCAAGACCTGTCTGGTTCAGAACCTGCCAATAGACTTTTAAGATACTCTAGTAATTATATTTACTTGTGAAAGAATCAAAAGTTATACAAGTATAAGTGATGCACTGAGGCCAATACTGTATCAGAAGATAAGAAAAATTATGCACTAGAGGTTGAAGATTGTTTTGAAGAAGAATGACTTTGTTGATCAAGTAAAATATTTATGGTTAACAACTTACCCTGTGGCATAGCAGAGCAAAGGGACAAAAAATCCTATCATACTTTCTACCTCTTATAACCCTGGTCTTACCAGTACACATTAATTTTTACCTGACCTTAACTTCTACTTAGTGTATATTTAAAATACCTTCCATTTGCTCAAGCAGCAGATTTAGTAAAATGGTTTTTATCTTTAAGACTTAATGATGTCAGCAGTGACATCAAGGGTGTTATTCTGTACAGGTCACCTAAAGTATGTGAAATCTATAATCACAATTAAGTATGTAATTGGCATTATAGAATATCAGCATACATGTTTAACTTTACGCATGACTACTTATGCGAAGTCAAAGACTGGAGTAAGTGCTCACACCTAAATGCCACTAATTTACTACTACTAATACTACTAATCATTTCTTTAGCGCTATTAGATGTACGCAGCACTATAAACATTATATGCAGCCAGGTACTTTCTCTGACCCTAGAGAGCTCACAATCTAAGTTTTTGTACCTGGGGCAATGGAGGTCTGTGTAACTTGCCTAAGGTCACAAGGAGCCGCAGTGGGAATCGAACCCAGGACACCAGGATCAAAGCCTATTGCACCAAGGAGGTTTTATGACAGGAGACAACATGACGTCAAAAAGTTGAAGCCCCTCCCCCTTTCTCCCCTGTACAGTAGTAGTAGTAACTTATTATAATAACACTATTATTACAGTAACTTATTATGACTAGTAGTAGTAGTAACTTTATAGAATACTGTCTATGTGCAGTTGCATGTGTAACTGCAAATTGGTGAAATTAGCATCAATTAACTCCTTATTGGTAGTTAGTGCCAATTAGTGCCTAGTTTATCAATTAATCTATGCACAAATTTGACACTATTCTATAACCTGTATGTGCAATTTTGCAAGCTAAATATAAAATTGTTTGCATAAGATGATAGAATAAGAGGGCAACTGTGTATAGAAGGTGAGATTTGCAGTGAGTGTATGACTATTTCTTGTCTTTTAGGGGAGCAGAACTTTTCTGTCTGTCTGCCTCTTTCCTTTCTGATTTCTTTTTCTGCTTGCTGCTGCTGCAGCAGCTGCTAATAGCTGCACATTTTTCCATGGAAAGCATGAACTACATATTCTACTCGGTTTGAGTCCTGCTTCTTTCTGAGAGAGCACCTGGGCCCAATTATGGGGACAGGTGAAAGAATAGCCTGCCTACTGGGAGGCTCATCAATTATCTGTTCTGCAAAAACTAAGTGAGTCATCTTCTACTGATGAATTGTACTGGATTTTGCCAGAAATGATTTAGTTGTGCTAAGGGTAGTACCTTGCTGCTAAACGTCCGTGCTGCTGTCTGTATTTTTACTCTGGAAGCCTGTGGAATTGAATTAGGTTGTGACACCCTAAGTTTATGTTAAATAAAATTGGCATTATTGGAACCACTAATTAGGATTAGGACCAAACTCCTAACCAAGTCTACTGGTTAAAGCAGCAGGCTGACAACCAGGAAGCCAGGATTCAAATTCTGCGGCTGCTCCTTATAAGCTTGGACAAGTCACTTAGGGGTCCTTTTACCAAGCTGTGGGGAAAAGGCCCTGCAGTATCAGCAGGGGCTGTTTTTCCCGCATGCCAGGGCCCTTTTTCCAACAACGGCCAATCCAGGTCACAAGTACCTGGCAGAATCCCAATTGGTAGCAAGATTTCATGCTCCTGATCCCAGGGCAAGCAATGGCTTCCCCCGTGTTTTTTCACAAAAATGTCCAAATTGGTATTTTCAAAACCGACTTTTAGACGTTTTTCTACGAAGTCCGTTAGAAGTGCATTCAAATGAAGGGGGCATGTCAGGAGCATGTTAAAGGTGGGATCTGGGTGTTCCTAGCACTTGGACATATTTTTCTGCCATAATGGAACAAAACAAAAACATCCAGGGCTATAAGTTGGACGTTTTGGTCTAGACCTGTTTCATTAATGAGTAAGCCACAAAAAGTGCCCTAAATAACCAGATGACCACTGCAGGAATAAAGAAATGACACCCCCTTAATCCTTCAGTGGTCACTGACCCCTCCTACCCTGCAAAGATGTAAATGAAACAGTACATACCAGCCTCTATGACAACTTCAGATGTTATGGCCAGTCCTATTAGAGCAGCAAGCAGCTTCCTGGAATAGCCTAGTGGTGGGTGCAGTGCAGTGCACTGCATTGTAGACCCCTATAATCCACTCTAAGTATCACACTTGTGGTGGAAAGTGTCAGCCTCCCCCCCCCCAAAAAAAAAAAACCCAAACCTACTGTACCCACATATAGGTGTCATTTGCAGTCATAAGGGATATTGTAGTGGTGTATAGCTGGGTACAGTAGGTTTTTCATGGGTTTTGAAGGGCTCACCATACAATATAAGGGGATAATGGTGCGATGTGTACCTAAGACCTTTTATGGGATGTCCACTGTTTTGCCTCTAAGGGTGCCCCACTGCTCTGGTCAGCAGTCATATGAAGAGACCCGACACGGCTGTGTTTCGGCACATAAGCCTGCCTCAGGGGTCAATGAACCTGATAATGATTGAATATAATGATATAAATATAAAAAAATAAAAAGAATATGTAAAAAACACTTGCATGAACACTAACTTAAATATAATTTAAAAATATGTCATTCATCAATAATTTAGATAATAAAGATTAAAACACCCAACAAATTATATATACAGATGGGGAGAGGGATCTTGGGGTGATAGTATCTGAGGATCTGAAGGTGATGAAACAGTGTGACGAGGTAGTGGCCATAGCCAGAACATTGCTAGGCTGTATAGAGAGAGGTGTGACCAGCAGAAAAAAGGAGGAGTTGATGCCCCTGTACAAATCGTTGGTGAGGCCCCACCTGGAGTATTGTGTTCAGTTTTGGAGGCCGTATCTTGCTAAGGATGTAAAAAGAATTGAAGCGGTGCAAAGAAAAGCTACAAAAATGGTATGGGATTACAAGACGTATGAGGAGAGACTTGCTGACCTGAACATGTATACCCTGGAGGAAAGGAGAAACAGGGGTGATATGATACAGACATTCAAATATTTGAAAGGTATTAATCCGCAAATGAACCTTTTCCGTAGATGGGAAGGTGGTAGAACTAGAGGACATGAAATGAGATTGAAGGGGGGCAGACTCAAGAAAAATGTCAGGAAGTATTTTTTCACAGAGAGAGTGGTGGATACTTGGAATGCCCTCCTGCGGGAGGTGGTGGAGATGAAAACGGTAACGGAATTCAAAAATGTGTGGGATAAACATAAAGGAATGGATCCTTAGAAGCTTAGTGGAGATTGGGTGGTAGCACCGGTGGTGGGAGGTGGGGCTAGTGGTTGGGAGGCGGGGCTAGTGCTGGGCAGACTTCTACGGTCTGTGCCCTGAAAATGGCAGATACAAATCAAGGTCATGTATACACATAAAGTAGCACATATGAGTTTATCTTGTTGGGCAGACTGGATGGACCGTACAGGTCTTTCTCTGCCATCATCTACTATGTTACTATATAAACAGTAAAACATAAATAGTAGTAAAAAGCTGTACATACATATTATAAGAGAATAATAACAGGTAATCTCTTGTTATTATTGACATCTAGTTACATGTCAGTGATGTGTGAAAATGGTTTAGTATGTGATGTTCTTTCTGAGGTGTCTTCATTTTGAAGCATGAACATGCAGTGTCTATTAAAAAAAATTTTTAATGTATGTATAATTAACAAGTATGGATGAAAGGATATTGTTAAACAAACTAGTGCCCATAATGTAATAGGTTAAAGTACCAATTCTATTTGGTGCTGACGAAAGATAGCCTTTGATCCAGAAGATATCAGAATCTGTTTCACTGAAAAACTCTGTTCCTTCAAAATTAAAGGAACACACAATAAAACATTTTGTGCAGTGGAGATTAATGCTCCATTGGTATACATGTGATAAAAAAAATGTAGTATTTAAATGATGGTGTGAAAGATGTGTATATTTATAATTGTAACTCAAAGGAGTATACATAATTTCGAGTCTGGAAGAAACTGGACAGAAAAATCTATATAAATAATTCTCACCTCCAACATTCTGAAGCTCACTCAGTGGCAGGGAAACACTGAAGCCCTGCACTGTTGGTAGGCTAGGCTGTCAGCACCACTCACTCTCACTCATAGATCCGCCCTCAGCCACGCCCCTTCCGCACATAATTCGCAACCCCAATGTTCTAAATGAAGCTCCAACTTCTGTTTTGAGGTGGCAGAGATCTGAATTTTTCCCCATGAGTGTCTGCCCCGCCCTCGCATCAAACGTGATGACGTCGAGGGCGGAGCACTGACACTCAATGAATCAAGGAAGCCCATTTGTTAATCTCTGTTTCCACTCCACAATGCAGCTGTCATTCCCATACTCTCAAACCAAACAAAATCGCCGCTGCACCCTGGCCCCCTGCCCACAGTCCCCCTCACCTACCCTCCCGCAGCCACTCGCTCACCGTTCCGCCGCACCCCCTCTCCTCTCCAATTCTGCCCATGCCCCAGGACGATTACTACACAAACGAATCAAGGAAGCCCATTGGTTAATCTCTGTTTCCACTCCACAATGCAGCCGTCATTCCCATACACTCCAAACAAAATCGCTGCTGCACCCCATTCCCCCGTCCATAGTCCCCCTCACCCACCCTCCCGCAGCCGCTCGCTCACCGTTCCACCGCACACCCTCTCCTCTCCGACTCTGGCCATGCAGCACGACGATTACTACACAAACCAATCATGGAAGCCTGTTGGTTAATCTCTGTTTCCACTCCCCAACACACCCGTCATTCCCATACACTCAAAACCAACCACACCTAGGAGCTGCTGATCCACATTTTCCTTTTTTTTCCCCTTCTTCCATCTGAAACACGTCTAAACCTGTTTCTACTGCATAAACTGCGCCTTAACAGGTAAAACACAAAAGGGTTTTGTTTTTTTTTGGTTTCTTACTGCACACCTTTTAAATTTATTTCAAACTTAACAAGCAGGGAGGGGACAGGACCGTGCAACTGGGAAGGAGGGGGAGGGACCCTGGAACTGGGAGGGGGACTATGGAACTGGGAGGAAGGGAGGGAAGGTGACCCTGGAACTGGGAGGGTGGGGACCCTGAAACTCTGAGGGAGGGTGGGGGGGGACCCTGAAACTGGAAGGGACCCTGGAACTCGGAGCCAGGGGAGGGCTGACCCTGGAACTTGGAGGAGTGGATGACCCTGCAACTCGGAGGGAGGGAGGGGGGTTGACCCTGGAACTCAGAGGGACAGAGGGAGGGATGGAGGGGGGGACCCTGGAACTGGGACAGAGGAGAGAGGGGCCCCTGGCACACACTCTGATTCTCACACACACACACACACACTCTCTCTCTCTCTCTCTCTCTCACACACACACTCGCACATTGACTCTCTCTCACACACTTAATCTCACACACACTCTCTCAAACATACACACTCCGAGGAAAATCTTGCTAGCGCCCGTTTCATTTCTGTCAGAAACGGGCCTTTTTCTCTAGTGAAGTAATATAATATTGATGTGCAATTGTTGATATAACTCTACTACAGTTATAGAAGACTTTTGGGATGCCTGTGAGGCCAGTCTACTAGGAAAGCTGGCTCCTCCTATGTCCTAATGGCTTGATTTTGTGCACTTTTCAATTGGATGGTTTTTTTTTTTGGGGGGGGGGGGGGGGAATTGTCCAAAAAGATAGAAGTACTAAACACAACAACATCTAGGAAATGGTCATTTTCAAAGAAAAAAGATAGATGTTTTTCCTGGTTTGAAAATGGTCATTTTCACTACTTGATTTTTGGTCGTTTTCAGCAAAATGTCCAAAGTTGGATTTAGACGTCATATCAAAAATGCCCCTCCACGTATTTTGTAGACTTCTATCGTATCCTCCCTCAGCCATCTCTTTTCCAAGCTGAAGAGACCTAACCTCTTAAGCCTTTCCTCATATGAGAGGAGTTTCATCCCCTTAATAATTTTTGTCGCCCTCCTTTGAACCTTTTCTAATTCTGCTATATCTTTTTAAAGATAGGAATTGCACACAGTAATCAAGGTATGGTCACGCTGTGGAGCAATACAGACGCACTATAATATTCTTTCTTTTATTTTCTATCCCTTTCCTAATAATTCCTAGCATTCTGTTTGCTTTTTTGGCCCCCGCACACACCGGGCAGAAGATTTCAGCATATTGTCTAAGATTAAACCTAGATCTTTTTCTTTCGTGCTGACTCCTAAAGTGGATCTTAGAATCAAGTCACTATGATTTAAATTATTTTTCCCAATGTCCATCATTTTGCATTTGTCCACATGAAGGGCCGTGTTTACTAAGGCACGCTAGCGTTTATCGTGTGCTAATGTTTAGCGTGCCCTTAGCACAGTTTATTTATTTATTTATTACATTTGTACCCCGCGCTTTCCCACTCAAAGCAGGTTCAATGCGGCTTACATAGTAATTGGGATTACAAAGTATTGGTGGAGAGAAATAAGTTGAATATTATCGGAGTAATAAAAGAAATAATGTAGAAATGCATGGATGAGGGGAGTAGGAGAAGTATGAGCAAGGGTAAGTGAGCAATTGGAGGGTAGATGAGGCGGAGAGGAATGGGCAAGAGTTTGATGAGGTGTTTTTTGTATATGTGTGTGTATCAAACATATAAAAGGCAAGTGACCGTACTCACTTGCAAATGCGCAGTAGAGACTTCCCTCTCTGTCCCGCCCCCGCGTCAAGACGTGATGACGAGGGGAGGGGGGGCGGGACAGAGAGGGAAACTGCGCGGAAGTGGAGGGAGGGAACCGCTGACGTCGCTACCGCTCCCCCCCCCCCAAGGTAGCCGCTGCCGCCCCCCCCCCCCCCCCGGAGTCGCCACCACCCCCCCTTCACCCGGCCCGGGCCCTCTCTTCGTTATTCAACTTACAGCAGCGCCGAAAACAGCAGCAAGCAGCTCAGCTTCAGCTCCCGCGGGCCTTCCTTCCCTGCCTGTGCCCCGCCCTCGCCGACGTGACGTCACACGAGGGCGAGGCACAGGCAGTGAAGGAAGGCCAACGGGAGCTGCTGCTTGCTGCTGTTTTGGCGCTGCTGTAAGTTGAATAACGAAGAGAGGGCCCGGGCCGGGGGAAGGGGGGGCGGGGGCGGCTCCGGGGTGGGGGGGCGGTAGCGGCTACCTTGGGGGGGGGACATGGGAGGTCTCAGAAGGAGGGGGGGCCTTGGAACTGGGAGGGAGGGCGGGCAGGCAGGCAGGGGGCCCCTTACAGTTGTGAGGGAATGGGGCCCCTTACAGTTGTGAGGGAGAGCAGGGGGCCTTGGAACTGGGAGGGAGGGAAGGGGGCCTTGGGAGCTGGGGGGGAGGGCCTGGGGCCTTGGAACTGGGAGGGAGGGAGGGCGGGCAGGGGGCCTTGCAGCTGGGAAGGGGGGAGGACTGGAGCCTTGGAGCTGGGATGGAGGGACAGAGGGGTCCTTGGAGCTGGCAGGGAAGGAGGATGGCAGGGGGCCTTGCAGCTGCAACGGGAGGGGGGCCTTGGGAAAAAAAACATTCCAATACGCGCCCGTTTTAACGGGCTTAACGGCTAGTATATATATATAATCAATGTATTGACAGTAACAGTAATGAGGGGGAAATTGTTCTGGATCATAACTGATTAAAAATTGTAAAATCTATTTAGTTGCTATTCAGTCTAGAGCGGTCAGCATTTTTTTAAATGTTGACCGCCATGGGCAGAATTAACCCCAGATATTCAATGATGTGCTATGTCCCGGCACTGGCATTGAATATCCAGGGCAATTAATTTAGGTGCTGGCCCCAAGTCTTAGTAAACAGGTCCCTAAATTTCATCTGCCATTTGGAAGCCCAGTTTTCCAACTTCCTGCAATTTTTTACAATCCACATGCGTTCTAACAGCTCTTGATAGTTTGGTGTTGTCTGCAATTTTAATCACCTCACTTGTTGTTCCTATTTCCAGATCAGTAATAAAAATGTTAAATAGCACCGGTCCCAGTACAGATCCTTGGGGCACTCCACTATTTACCCTTCTAAACTGAGAGAATTGGCCATTTAATCCTACCCTCTGTTTTCTATCCATCAAGAAGTTTTGCATTTAGTCCCCATTACTTCTGGAAAAGTTGGGGGATTCAAATGAGGTGGTTATGAAATGAGATGGAATTGAGAAGTGAAAGTAAAAAAGAGTGAAGGAGAAAGACAGAGCTTCAGTCTATTGGGGCAATGGCAGTGAGTGACAGTGTTACAGTAGAAACAGTAACAGAGGAGAGGAAGTAAATATTTATATAGCCATAAAATATTCCTCCAACTACATAGAACTAAAAAAAAATAAAAATTCCTTACCAATACAGACAACCGATAATCAACAAAACAATTTCTCATAAATATAAAAAGGTAGAAAAAGATTTGTTCATAGGACAATATTGCAAAAATTGAAGGTCAACAGTCTTCAAAATGATCATCACATAACAAAAATCCACCAATGAATATAGTTGGCTTATTCAAATAATTTATCTTCAATAACTGCATGACAAAATTTCCATTCAGCACTCTTATACAGACTGTGTTTTGACGAAGAAACTGTCATCAGGGAAGAATAGCAGATAAATATATTCATGATGAAAAAATATGTTACATGGCTAGCAACGTAACCATGGATTCTGAAAATAATAATAATAATAACGCCTTTGATGGTACTTTGTAAGCCACATTGAGCCTGCAAATAGGTGGGAAAATGTGGTGTACAAATGCAACAAATGGGGAGCTGAGGAACTGAGTTCGATTCCCACTTCAGGCACAGGTAGCTCCTTGTGACTCTAGGCAAGTCACTTAACCCTCCATTGCCCCAGGTACAAATAAGTACCTGTATACAATATGTAAGCCGCATTGAGCCTGCCATGAGTGGGAAAGCGCAGGGTACAAATGTAACAAAAAAAATTATTATTATTATTTTCAGAGGTTAGGGGGTACTCACTTGCTATTAAAAGGTTGAGAAACGCTATTCCAGAGGAGAAAACCAGTTTGGATGAATTGAACCTATAGGTCCTGCTCACCTCCTTTTTCTCTTAGATCGGATAACAAGAGTTACTTGAAGGGGCATTTTCGATGGGGGACGCCCATCTCTGAGAATGGCGCTGCGAAGGGGCGGGGCAGACCATATTTTCGAACGAGATGGCCGGCCATCTTTTGTTTCGGTAATACGGTTGGGGCCGGCCAAATGTCAGAGATGGCCGGGTTTGAGATGGCCAACCTCGGTTTTCGCCGATAATGGAAACTTAGGCCCGCCATCTCAAACCCGGCCAAATCCAAGGCATTTGGTCGTGGGAGGAGCCAGCATTTGTAGTGCACTGGTCCCCCTGACATGCCAGGACACCAACCGGGCACCCTAGGGGGCACTTCTAAAAATTAAAAAAAACATTAAAATAGCTCCCAGGTGCATAGCTCCCTTACCTTGGGTGCTGAGCCCCCCAAATTCCCCCCTAACCCACTCCCCACAACTCTACACCATTACCATAACCCTTATGGGTGAAGGGGGGCACCTACATGTGGGTACAGTGGGTTTTGCGGGGGGGTTGGAGGGCTCCCATTTACCACCACAAGTGTAACAGGTAAGTGGGGGATGGGCCTGGGTCCACCAGCCTGAAGTCCACTGCACCCACTACAACTGCTCCAGGGACCAGTATACTGCTGCGATGGACCTGATTATGACATTTGAGGCTGGCAAAAAAAGTTTTTAAAGTTTTTTTTTTTGAGGGTGGGAGGGGGTTAGTGACCACTGGGGGAGTCAGGGGAGCTGATCCCCGATTCCCTCCGGTGGTCATCTGGTCAGTTCGGGCACTTTTTTGGGACTTGGACCTGAAAAAAAAAGGGACCAAATAAAGTGGACCAAATTCTCGCCAGGGACGCCCTTCTTTTTTCCATTATCGGGTGAAGCCGGCCATCTCAAAGCATGCCCCCATCCCGCCTTCGCTACCCTACCGAAACGCCTCCTTGAAATTTGGCCAGCTCCGCAACAGAAAGCAGTTGGCGCCGGCCAAAATCGGCTTTCGATTATATCGATTTGGCCGGCTTTAGGAGATTGCCGGCCATCTCCCGATTTGTGTCGGAAGATGGCCAGCGATCTCCTTCGAAAATAAGCTGGATAGAGGGAGAATTTAGCCCTGGGTGGTTGACAGTTGAATGTTTAGCATCACAGAAGTACTGTATGTAACTGGAAAACACAACATTTCTCCTTTAAATCTACGTAAAATAACATTTTTACAACAACATAGATTGTATAATGAGATTATTAGATTTATACATATTTTACTGTTAATACAACATTGTATATATAAATAATAGTTAATGAAAATATCATGGAAAAGATTATTAGAGAAAATGGTGAGTACATTAGAGAGTACTATAAAATAAATGTGAAATTTTACATTTCAGCATGCTATTCCCAGTGTACGCAAAGGTCTGTAGAAGGCACTGTCAGGCAGTGCTGCAGACTAATGATTCTGTAATATCATCTCTAAGGAGATGACTTTCAGACAAGTGGAAACCACAAAAGAAAAACAAATACTGTCTGTCACAGCAGCAAGATTATCCATTGCAAGTAAGAGGAAATGGCACAGCATGAAAACCTAGCCCTACAGGCAGAATTTGACCTCAGTCACCCAAGGGCCCAGGCTTGGAATAAGGCTGTTGCCAAGTTTCTGTGCCGTTAGAGCCTTTAATTTCCACAAAGGAACTCCCCAATTTCATATATGAGTAGTGCTTTACAAAAGTTACTGTCTTGAAACATAGCAACTGCTACTAGATTCTCTTCCCTTTCCTCTACAGCAAAGCACAAACTAGTATATGTAAGTAGTGAGAAGAGCTGTTTAATACAGGAATTAATGCACTTTAAGCACTTAACACATGCTTAAATACAGGAGTCCTTTTACTAAGGTGAACAAAAAAATGGCCTTCGCTATCATAGGCACGTGTATTGGACACGCGCAAGTCCATTTTTCAGCGCACCTGCAAAAAGTCCTTTTTTTTGGCCAAAAATGGACATATGATCACTGCTGCTGAAATGCTCCTGAGCCAACTGCTTCCTGGATCAATGCCCTAAATACCTACTCAAATCCATCCCTATGGAAGCAGTAAACTGATTACTCGATGATCTCACTGAGTTGTTAAAAATCGGCTCTCTTCCTCCTGATATGGGCAAAATTATTCTCATTCCGTTGTTGAAGAGATCTGGGCTAGATGTAACACTACAATACAAACATCAAAAAATTCCACACGTTAAGGAAGTCCTACTTTTAGGCTGTAGATGGATTTATGCTAGTCTCTCCTGGTCTCGATTCTTACAGCGTGTGACTGGAAGGAAAAAGGCCTCAAAGAGCTCCTGGATAATCAATATCGTAGAGAGTTAACCGGATCCACTTGATCCTCTCTTCATCATTTGCCAATAAACCTTCTCTTGCTGCACTGTTTATCCTTTTTTTTTCTTTATTTCTATTATTTATGAAACTTTCTTAAATATATTTAATTGTGCTCTTCTTTGCTGCAGTTCACGCTCAATACATAAGTACATAAGTACATAAGTAATGCCATACTGGGAAAAGACCAAGGGTCCATCGAGCCCAGCATCCTGTCCACGACAGCGGCCAATCCAGGCCAAGGGCACCTGGCAAGCTTCCCAAACGTACAAACATTCTATACATGTTGTTCCTGGGATTTTGGATTTTTCCAAGTCCGTTTAGTAGCGGTTTATGGACTTGTCCTTTAGGAAACCGTCCAACCCCTTTTTAAACTCTGCTAAGCTAACTGCCTTCACCACTTTCTCCGGCAACGAATTCCAGAGTTTAATTATACGTTGGGTGAAGAAAACTTTTCTCCAATTTGTTTTAAATTTACTACACTGTAGTTTCATCGCATGCCCCCTAGTCCTAGTATATTTGGAAAGCGTGAACAGACGCTTCACATCCACCTGTTCCACTCCACTCATTATTTTATATACCTCTATCATGTCTCCCCTCAGCCGTCTCTTCTCCAAGCTGTATAGCCCTAGCCTCCTTAGTCTTTCTTCATAGGGAAGTCGTCCCATCCCCGCTATCATTTTAGTCGCCCTTCGCTGCACCTTTTCCAATTCTACTATATCTTTCTTGAGATGCGGCGACCAGAATTGAACACAATACTCAAGGTGCGGTCGCACCATGGAGTGATACAACGGCTTTATAACATCCTCACACCTGTTTTCCATACCTTTCCTAATAATACCCAACATTCTATTCGCATTCCTAGCTGCAGCAGCACACTGAGCAGAAGGTTTCAGCATATTATCAACGATGACACCAAGATCCCTTTCTTGGTCCGTAACTCCTAACGTGGAACCTTGCATGACGTAGCTATAATTCGGGTTCTTTTTTCCCACATGCATCACCTTGCACTTGCTCACATTAAACGTCATCTGCCATCTAGCCGCCCAGTCTCCCAGTCTCGTAAGGTCCTCTTGTAATTTTTCACAATCCTGTTGCGTTTTAACAACTTTGAATAACTTTGTGTCATCAGCAAATTTAATTACCTCGCTAGTTACTCCCATCTCTAAATCATTTATAAATATATTAAAAAGCAGCGGTCCTAGCACAGACCCCTGAGGAACCCCACTAAATACCCTTCTCCATTGTGAATACTGCCCATTTAACCCCACTCTCTGTTTCCTATCCTTCAACCAGTTTTTAATCCACAATAGGACATTTCCTCCTATCCCATGACCCTCCAATTTCCTCTGTAGCCTTTCATGAGGTACCTTGTCAAACGCCTTTTGAAAATCCAGATACACAATATCAACCGGTTCCCCTTTGTCCACATGTTTGTTTACTCCTTCAAAGAATTGAAGTAAATTGGTCAGGCAAGATTTCCCCACACGAAAGCCGTGCTGACTTGGTCTCAGTAATCCATGTCCTCGGATGTGCTCTGTAATTTTGTTTTTAATAATAGCCTCTACCATTTTCCCCGGCACTGACGTCAGACTCACCGGTCTATAATTTCCCGGATCTCCCCTGGAGCCTTTTTAAAAAATCGGCGTTACATTGGCCACCCTCAAATCTTCCGGTACCACGCTCGATTTTAAGGATAAGTTGCATATCACTAGCAGTAGCTCCGCAAGCTCATTTTTCAGTTCTATCAGTACTCTAGGATGAATACCATCCGGTCCAGGAGATTTGCTACTCTTCAGTTTGCTGAACTGCCCCATTATGTCCTCCAGGTTTACCGTGAAGTCAGTAAGTTTCTCCAACTCGTCCGCTTGAAAAACCATTTCCGACACCAGTATCCCACCCAAATCTTCCTCGGTGAAGACCCAAGCAAAGAATTCATTCAATCTCTCCGCTACGTCTTTGTCTTCCTTGATCGCCCCTTTTACCCCTCGGTCATCCAGCGGCCCAACCGATTCTTTTGCCGGCTTCCTGCTTTTAATATACCGAAAAACAATTTTACTATGTTTTTTTGCCTCTAATGCTATCTTTTTTTGTAATCCCTCTTGGCCTTCTTTATCTGCACCTTGCATTTGCTTTGACACTCCTTATGCTGCTTCTTGTTATTTTCAGACGGTTCCTTCTTCCATTTTCTGAAGGCGTTTCTTTTAGCCCTAATAGCTTCCTTCACCTCACTTTTCAACCAGGCCGGCTGTCTTTTGGACTTCCGTCTTTTTTTTCTAATTCACGGAATATGTATGGCCTGGGCCTCCAGGATGGTATTTTTGAACAGCGTCCACGCCTGTTGTACAGTTTTTACTCTCTCAGTTGCCCCCCTAAGTTTTTTTTTTTTACCGTTCTTCTCAT